>NC_050577.1:216018157-216748090 GCF_011100635.1 Trichosurus vulpecula | reverse complement strand
TAAAGATTAATAGATGATAGCTCTGGAAAAAACTGATTGAATCCTGATATTCTTCATTAAGCGTATTTGAACTCAGGCACACAAAGCACTAACTCAAAGAGGAAGGATGAGGCTCTGAAGAGAACAGGGTTCTTGCTTTGAACTTGTTTCTTTTAAAATATTGGTGAGGTATCAGGAAAGGTTCTCTGTCTCTTAATGATTAAAAGTATATAAAATATATTATAATTTTTTCTAATATTTATATGATAGAAATTATGTATATACATACACATGGCAGCCCTGATAAGAACAAGTTATATACATGTATGTGCGCTCTAAAGTTTACAGGCTGCTTTCCAAACATGGGCTCCTCTGGACCTCACCACAACCCCAGGGCATCCTCATAGCTATTTCCTACATGGGGGCATGGGCCTAGAGAGGTTAAGTGATGTTATTGAGGTCCTATAGGTAATAAGCCTCAGAGGTAGGATTTGAACCAAAGTCCAGTGGCTCCAGGGCCAATGCGTTTTCCATCTCCACCCTACAAACCTGGAAGTACTATTTTTAATGATCTATGGTCACTGGACTTGGACTTCATATGTTTTTCAAGTACTCACTTTCTTTGTGCTCACTGAATCCTGATGCTTAAAAGAGCTCTTTTTCAATTCATTTCTTTTGTGTTCAACTCTTCATGACCCCATTTGGGGTTTTCTTGGCAATTGCCACAGTGATTTGTCATTTCCTTCTCCAGCTCATTTTAGAGATGAGGAGACTGAGGCAAACAGGATGAAGTGACTTGCCCAGGGTCACGCTAAGTAAATGTCTGAGGTCAAACTTCAGCTCAGGTCTTCCTAACCCCACACTGGGGCGCCACCTAGCTGCCCCATGTAATTCTAGGCAAGTCATCTGATCTCTCAAAGCTCTAGGAAATTCCTAACTCTAGAAGGTACTGGGCTGTATTGATACAGAGAGGTTCCTCACCTGGGAATTCCCTTTATCAAAGTAATCACAGTTCCCATCCTCCCTTTGCTTTGGTTAAATGACAAGGTTAGTGTGAATCACATTTCAATAACTGACTTGTGATTGATCTAGATAATTTAAAAGCTATTTTTAAACACTACAGATTCTGAGAAGTAATGAAAAGAGAAGTCACATTCTTTTCTCCCATTTTAAGATGCCGTATTACTTCATGAATCATTTAGCTTCACAGAGATTGTTTGATATGTTCAGAAAGTCCAAGATCTCCTTTTTTTCTATTACAAGGATAAACCTTCATTAAAAATTTACTCGTTCAAATTATCCATTCCTACAGAACCCTAGAAGGTTGGATTATTATGTGTATCCATTATATACAGTCCTTTTCCTTTTTATCATGACTTTTAAAAATATTTTAATATCTTCCTTGGGATCAATTAATCAATAAGCATTTATTAAGCATCTGCTAAGTACCTGATGCTGTGCTAAGCATAGATTAAAATATAACAGTCCGTGGTCCTCCATACCTTCAATACCATCAGGGTTCTGAGTAGCCTCATTTTCTGCTACAACAAAGCCTATGAGACTCAAAATGGCCAACAAGCATGAAGTCGTCTTTCATACTCCTTGGACTGACTTTCTTTTGGAACTATTGAGTTGTCTTAGGGGAGAACTTAAAAAAAAGTTCCTTAAAGCACTCTCCATTTGGTAGAACTTATATTCCTAAAGTATTATTTTAAACGCTGTATTTCTAGACGATTTAAAAAATTTTCTAATCATTTCAGAGACCTAACTTTTACCAGTCTCCACTGAATAGTCAAAAAATAAAAACAAAAAATCCAAGATCATAGTTTGGGATGAGTCATTGGTCTTAGTCACTTTAAGTTAAATAGATAGAAATATAGTATATCAAGTGATTTTGTTTTAAAAACTATAAATGTAATGGCAAGCCAACTGGACTGCAGACCTAGCCACTCTTGGAATGTATACAATATTTCTTCCCAGATTTGTGATTTTATTAGTTTAGTGAACTCCAAGTGAAGGAAGTCACTTTACCACACATCTCTGCAACTGCCCTGGAATGTATAATAAATATCCAATGTTCATTATCTAAATAGAGACAACAAGCAAATGTTTAAAAATTGTTTTTTCCATGTGATTGAAAAAAAACTATATTAAAAATAAAATAAATGAATAGAGACAATGAGAAAGAGTGTGTAGTTATCTAGCCTAGGAGTCAGGAAAACCTGGGTTTAAGTTCTGTGCCTGCTACACATGAGCTGTGTGATCCTGAAGTGACTTAACCCAGACAACTCTCAAGATTTTAAGTTTCAAGTGAGTTGCGATGTTAGAGGGAGTATTCATGATGGAAGTTCCCTACATGTGAAATCACTAATCTGTCTATTGATCCAACTAGAGGGAAAAACCCCTCTCTACCAGTGCCAATCAGCAAGTGTTCTGAAAAGTATAATTTTAGAGAGTTCTCTGAGGTACTGGGTGATTAAATTATTTGTCAGTTTGTGTAAGAGGTGGGATGTGCCCTCCTCCTGCTTAGACCCTCTCAGATACTGTCCTGTTCCTTCTTCCTACTCATTCCCTATTCTCCTATTTTCTTCTTCTACTCTTCCTCTTCTTTCTTTTCCTTATTCTCTCTTTCTCCCTCTCCCTGCCCCATCAATATAAAGATCTCTCTGTCTCTCTTTTTCTGTCTCTCTGTCTTTCTACTTCCCACCCTCCCTCCCTTCCTTCCGCTCCCTCTTCCTGCTTCCCTCTCTATATAGTGATCTATATCTAGATAGATATCTCTTTCTCCTTCCCTCTCTCACTCTTTCTCACCCCCTCTCTTTCTTTCATTAAATTAAAAGATACCACGTAATAGGAAAACACATGATTCCTGTAAATCGCATTCTAAGTTTTACTTGAAACAAACTTATGGAAAAGAAAAAAAACAACGAAATGTGTTTTTGTTCCAGAGAAATCATGTTGTCTACCCTGCTGTTAAGGATGGATAGGCGTTGAGGGAGTTGGTGTCCTTACTGGAGTCTGCTGAAGTCCTTGCTGTGGAGTTATTTAAGTCTCTGTGGTCATTTCTTCATGATGAATAATCTGAGAGAGCTGCTATCTGTAGGCAGTAGATAACCTGGAAATCAATAACATAAGGCTTCCATAGATCCTAGAAGAGATTATCCTGCCAGCTAAAATGAGAATAAAATATAGGCTTGTAAATAACACTTGTGGACCAAATATATTAGCAAGATGAGTGTGGGGGAGGAGGGAGGGGGAAGAACACAACCCAAAACAAAAACAAACAACTGGGATCAACCAAATGGTCCAACACTGCTTTGAAGTCATGAAGTCCTCAGCTGTCATTAACTAATGAGTGGAAGCTTACTATAGTTCTGACATATGGAGAATTGTGGGGAGATTGTGATTAAGGACCTCTGAAATTGTGGAAAATTGTGATGGTGGTGGTGGCGGTGGCCATTAGGCTCCAGAGTGATGGTTAGCTCCTGCTTTAAACAGGAATTTAAAGTTTCACAATCTGTTCCTCACCTTTCTTTTTAGCCCTTCCACCCTACTTCTCCCTCCCTACATCTTTCATTCCATCCAAGCTGTCTTTTTCCTTATCTTCTTTTAGAAAAAAAGAGGGAGGGGAGGCATGAAAAGGAAGGATGAAAAAATGAGGAAGATTGAAAAAGTAAAGAAGGAAGAAAAGGGAAGAAAAGAAGGACAGATTGCTGGGTTTGGAGGTAGAGGACGTGGTTTCAAATTCCAGCTCTGTTGCTTATGTACCTGTGTGACCTTAGGCAGGTCAGCTCACCTCACTGAGACTCAGTTTACTTATCTGTCAGACGAGGGAAATAGACTGTGATGGTCTCTGCTGTCCCTTCAGCCTCTAAGTTTATGATCAATCAACAGGCGGTTATTAAGCACCTACTGTGTGTCAGACATTGGCTTTGTGAAGCTAAAAATCAAACTATTGAGGACTCTCACTTTCATCAGTTCAATTCAACAAACATTCATTAAGTGCCTACTATGTGCCAGATGCTATACTGGGTGATGGTGATGCAAAGGCAGAAATGAAATTGTTCTTGCTGTTGAGGGTGAAAAATACTCTCACTACATGACTTTATTTCTTCCCCATGTGGGATACCCTAACCTTTTTGAGAATTTGTTCAAATCATTCTTGTTCTTCAAAGGCCAACTCAAACCTTGCTGCCTCCATGAAGCCATCCTCGATGACCTTGCATCTGTGTGATCTCTCTTCATCAGATCCTTCTGTCACTTTTATTCTATAGCATCCATCTGGCAGTCACTGCCTGGTATTGTTCCTTTTGTTGGTTTTTCACGTTGGTTTTATTTCCCTTGTTAGACTATGAGCCCACTAGGGCAAGAAGGGAGCTTGGCATTCTTTTGCAACTCTTTTTAACTACCACTGTGCCTTGGGCATTGGGATAGGAATAGAGACTAGACCTGTGATTTCATTCCCAAGTGTGGAAATTTCTTCTACCAAAACAAGTCTGAACATTCTCTGCCACTTAAAATATATTTGAATGTAAGTTTCTTGTCAACAGGAATTGTTTCAATAATTGTATTTTTATCCTTGGGGCTTAGTACATTCATAATAAGTGCCTAATAAATGCTTGTTAATTGATTGATTAGAGAATCCTTTAGCCCAGAGAGGTTAAGTGATGCCCAGGGTCACATAGTGTGTGTCAGAAGCCTAGCTTTCTATCCAGGACACTAATCTAATCCAATCTAATAAACATTTATTAAGGGCCTACAGTGTGCCAAGTACTGTGCTAAATGCTGGGGATTTGTTGTTCATTCGTTTCTTCAGTTGTGTCTGATTTCATGACTCCATTTGGGGTTTTCTTGACAAAGACACTGGAGTAGTTTTCCATTTCCTTCTCCAGTTCATTTTACAGATGAGGAAACTGAGGCAAACAGCGTGAAGTGACTTGCTCAGGGTCACACAACTCATAAGTGTCTGAGGCCGGATTTGAACTCAGGAAGATGAGTCTTCTCCACTTCTTTCCTAGTACTCTGTGTACTGTATTGCCCCCTAGCTGCCCAAGTGCTAGGAATACAATAGACAAGACAGCTCTTGCCCTCAAGCAACTTATACTCTATTGGGAGAAGACAACACACAAAAGGAGGCAGAAACAGGGTAGGCAGAGTGGGTTGGGTACGGGCATCTTGTTCCATGGAGTTGAAAGAGGCACAGCAGCAGATGCAGAGTGTCCCCAAACTGTCTTACTTTTTTGTATTTAGAGGAAGTTTGTTGATGTGAATTGTGAATAGAGTGCTGGACTTGAAGTCAGGAAGACCCGAGTTTGAATCCTACCACAGTTACTTACTAGCTGTGTGACCCTGGGTAAATCACTTAGCTTTGCCCAGCCTCAATTTCCCCATCGGTAAAATGGGGATAATAATAGCCTATACCTCACAGAGTTCTTGCAAGGTCCAAATGAGTTAACACGTAAAAAATTTTGTGCTATATTAATGCTAGTTGTGATACTGATGATGTAGGTGTCTGATAGAGATGCATAGACTGATTGTGTTATTTGAGCAACAGACTCCAATAGTTCAGGAACTCTGAAATTAAACCTCAATTCTCCCGTTAACCTTTCCTTGACTTCTGGCTACTGTTTCTATTTTGGGGGATAGGGGGATTCCCTTTTTGCTAAGTGTAAATTGGGCATTAACAATCTTTCCTGCCTGCTTCATGAAAGTGTTTCAAAGCTCTGATGAACGGAAGGTTTTAATCCCTCACCCCTTTAATTAGGGCCTATTTGGTGTCTATGTCTTTGCACAAAATGCTCCTGCCATGCCATGAAAAAATTAATCTTGTCCAGAGCGTGTGACATGAATGAGCATTCTTCACCCCAGTGAATATCTGGGTCAAGAGTCTAAGATATTCTTTGACCCTCTAGACCCTCATAACATTTTCTTCCTGGCTTCATTTGCTAATAACATGTCTTAGAGGGGAGAGGGATGGCTTATTCATTTGATTTGTTTGTTATTTCTCTCCTCGAAGACACATTTCAGTAGTTGTGATCGTCTTGTATCAGTAGCTGGGGTTCATTTTGCTGCAACTATTTTGGACAGGCCGTTTGTTTTGTTGAATTTCAACACCAGATTGGTCACTGGGTGGTGACTTGTGTTAGTGTCAGTCACTTTTAAGGGGGGGGGGTAGTACCTAGATGGTGCAGTGGATAGAATGCTGGACCTGGAGTCAGGAAGACCCGAGTTCAAATCTGCCTTACTAGCTTGTGATCCTGGGCAAGTCACTTTACACTGTTTGCCTCAGTTTCCTCATCTGTAAAATGAGCTGCTGAAGGAAATGGCAAACCACTCCAGCATCTTTGCCAAGAAAACCCTAAATGAGTCACAAGGAGTCAGACACAACTGAATATCAACAAACTTTTAAGGACCATCAACTAAGCTTTAGAATGGGTTACTGTCTGCATCAATGGAAGGAGTAGCCAAATTGATGAAGAAGCATCTTGCTGGCTAATAGAATGTAATCGATCCTGCCAGCTATTTGGTTTTGACCTTAGATTCTTATTCTGGATGCCTTGCTATAACTCAGTGTTGTTTCTAATAGGTGTCAAATATTTTCCCACACTTTCTTCTAAGAACATGAGAATCATAATTACTGCCATGAAAAAGGGGGGAAAAGGGGGGAGGTATCTGATTTTCAGCAATACTGGAAACAAAACATTTACTAGGGCATACAGGATTGTTGCTGAAACAGCCATCAGTTAGCTTGAGAACTGTTGGCTGAATGGATGGTTATATCCACCTAATAAGACTTTGGCTTTATTCTAAGATAATAAGATATATTAACTTCCCCCCCATTTTTGCATGTTTTTTTAAACATTTATTAACTGCATAACAACTTTGAGGGCAAATGACTGAAGTTCATAAACTTGTCACTTCCCTAGACCAAAAATATCTTGGCAAACAAAAAAAGGCCTCCATTTGGGACACACTCGCTTCTCTTAAAGATAGTGATTTAGTCCATTAGTGGAATTTATTCTGCTAGACTGGCCTCCTGTAGGTTTGACTGTGGAGTAGCAGGTGTACAATTCCAAAGTGTCTTTACAAGTAGCACAGTGGGGCTTCTCTGCCGTACGCTCACAGGAGACAGCTCATCTGTTTAATCCTTATGTTTTAGTCAACCTTTCTTATTATGCAGACAGGGCCCCTATGCTCAGCTGGATTCTGACTCTCAGGATGAATTGATGGAACTCTTTGATCTTAGCAGCGTATTGCATCTGTTTCATCTTTCATCTTAATGCATGATCTTTCCAACTCTAACTTTAGTCATCTTTTTATAAAAACTTGAATTTTAGTTTTCTATTCTTTTTAGAGGCTTAAAAAATCCTCCCACTTTACTTATTTTTTGAGGCAAAGAGAAGATCAACCATATTTACTTGATTTGGTTCATGTATTTTTCAAACTCCGGTCCAGCCTCTTCAAAAGGAGGAAATGAACTGCCCGTCTTGGCAATTTTCGTCAATTGAGTGAAATTTCCTTAACGGACCACAGGGGAGCAAAGAGCTTGCAGTGACTTCGAAAGGGTCACTCCAGTGAACATTCCTCCTAAAAATTCAAATCTAGGACTAGAGCTCGTCTATGTAGAAGCCTTAGCTTACATCCCTAGTTAAAATCTTTTGACATGTAGACTCTTTCTCCCATTATTCACACCTATCTGGCCAATATTTACAACTCAATGGGTAAGTGAAGTTACAATTTATTGCCTCACAGGGTTCCCAGTAAACAGAGTGACTTCTTTTTGCTTCTCATTCTGTGCTAAAACATATTTGGTGATGCCATTTCTATTCAGATTTTAGCAAGGAAGAAAGCTTACTGGTTTTTCACATCAAGAACCCCAGATATTTAAGAGACGCATATTAATACCTCCGTTTTTTCTTCCCCATGCATCACTATTCAGTTTTAAGTGTGCTATAATCTTGTATTGATAAAGTAATGCCAAGGGTGTCAGACTTTTCAGTGGAACACAGAAATGATAACAATAATGGCTAATAATAGCCAGCATTTTAAGATTTACAAAGAACCTTTTCAATTATTATGTCATTTGATTTTTTTAATAGCCATGGAAGGTAAATGCTAATATTATCCCCATTTTAGAGTGAGAAGACTGAGGCAGGCATAGATTAAGTGATGTGCCCAGATTTACAAAGCCGGGAAGTGTCTGAGGTCGGATTTATGATTCATAAGAGACAGAGATCCTGAGAGAGTTGTCAAAAGGTCTTTCCAGAACTTAGCACCATGCCTAACACATATAATAATATTGATAATGATAATATTAATTAATAGCTAACATTTATCTAGCTTTTACTATGTGCCAGGCACCATGCTAAGCTCTTTACAATTGTTATCTCATTTGATCCTCAAAACAACCCTGGGAGGTGGGCGCTATTATTATTCTCATCCTACAGATGAAAAAACAGACAGCAATTAAGTGAGTTGCCCAGGATCACATAGCTAGTGAATATCTAAGGTTAGATTTATGACTGATAAGAGACAGAGATGCCCAGAGCCTTAGCGAGAGGTCTTCTCAGAGCTTAGCACCATGCCTAACACATAGTAGGCACTTTTAATAAATGCTAGTTAACTTGACATGTTGACTTGACTTCCCTTCCCTAAAAGGAGGACAATTGAGATTTGACTGTTTCTATTCTCTTAAGGATTTATCATGAATCAGATTATATATGCAAATCCTTCTAGTAACTTTTACTGAATTGTCTGAAATCCTATTTCTTTCAAATCATAAAGTGGTAGATTTAAAGCTATTGGGAGCTTCAACACCATCCAGTTTCTAATCATCTCATTTTACAGATGAGGAAACTGAGGCCCAGAAGGTTAAGTGACTTGCCCAAGGTCACACAAGTGGTACCTGTCAGAGGTGGGTTTTGATCTTCTGACTTTAAAATCTGTTGCTCCTTAAACTTCACACTAATAATAACACTAAAGAAGCGGCTCTGCATGAATTTAGATGGAGACTTTACATCCCAGCTGTGCTTTGTAATAGACCTGAATACAAGAAGGATATGGGATGTTTTTTCTCCAAGTTTAGCTCATTTTATGCCAACACCTAGTTGGACCTTTCCATATCTTCCCTGTGCTGATGACTCCCTTAACAAATGATTACATACATATATAAAGGTATATATGTATATACATATATATGTATGTATATATGTGTGTATATATATGCATATATGTATATATATGTGTGTATGTATGTATATACACATACATAGAATATCCACACATATACTGTATGCATATATATGTATACACACGCCTGATAGAATGTAAGCACCAAGCTGGCAAGAACAGTTCCTTTTTGTTTTGCCCCTTTGTATCCTCAGTGGTTGGTAGAGGAAGTTAATAAATGCTTGTTGTTTGATGAACTGATCCACTTGGAATGGTCTCTTCAAATGCAGTACCATATAATACTGATATTCCCTGCACCATTCCAGTACTTGGCGTTAGCTAACGATCCAAGACAAAAAGTGTGACAATTAAAGAGTGCCACACTTGGTGGCATTCTACTAACTTTGACCAACATTATAAAAATTTTAAATTGACTATATGTTAAGAGAATGTTCATGTTAGCAGAAAGGAAGTGTTTCTTATAGGTGCAGCCATCATTTCAAAATCAGCTGTCTGCTGACAGTCATATCATCATTAGGTTCGAGCAAAGGTCAAAATAAGCATAAATTAAAAGAAAGCGTAAAGATGAAAACACATTTTGTTTGATTACAGTAGCTCCAACTCAACTGGTTTCAACAAGTTCACAGATCCAAAAACTGGGAAGGAGACAAAAATTAATGGCATTGACTCTGACATCATTTCTAAGAAAAATCTAATTCATAGAAAACAGTCACCACAATGAGGAAGCTGAATGAGTCCAGAAACCACCTTGGCCAACAAACATTTAATCTTTTTGCTAAGTAACAACACATATTAGCCAAGGACAATGTTAGTTTAGAGCACGCTCGCCAAACATTGCAGACGTTAATACGATGGACAGTTATGAACAGGACTTCCACTTCAAGCATTCAAAAACAATTGAGAAAATAAGCCTGCCAAGAAATTGTCATGAGGTCCAGCCAAACCAGACCATCCCAAAAGTCCTTGTAGGTAAAACTGGGACAGAAGGCAACCAGTGGCTTTGAAATAGAATAGATCTGGCATTTTCCAACAGTGATCTATTATCATTACTAATGCCAGCAAAACGTCAGATACACCATCCAATAAAGTGGCTATGACATTTAAGAACAGAAGAATTGTGGTATAGTGATTAAGACCCTGGACATAGAGTCAGGAACACCAGGGTTAAATTGCCATTTCAGATTCTTGCTAGCTGTGTGATGAGAAAATCACTTAAATACTCTTTGCCTCTGTTTCCTCATCTATAAAATGAGGAGGTGGGAATCAGTGTCTCTTCCAGCTCCAAATCTATGATCTATACTCTTTTAAAATATTTAGTTATTTTCTTTTTCCAACATTCTCTTCTATAAGTTTTAAATTTTCTCCCCCTGCCTCCCCAAGATGGGATGCAGTCCAATATGGGCTCTACACATACATTCCCATTAGATACCTTTTAACATTAGTGTGATCTGTACTCTTATGATAATATAAAGCAAGGAAGACCAACTTGACCAAATGTGTTCTAAAGGATCTGTGTTTTCATGGATATGGAAACTCATCCTTTCCATGCCTACTAATCCTTTGTGGCTCCTGGACATCCTCCCAGAAGCTCCCTAAAATGAGTGCACCCAAAATTCTGGGGGCTTTCTCTGTTTTCTTTTGACTTTGAGAAGGTACAGTCAGAACTGGGCTGTCTAATAATTATCTCCTCCTTTTGGCACATGGCTAGCTCATCACTTTCTTTCCTATGTATCTGTGATGTTCTCTTTCATGTGGCTTCTCTATCATAACCCCCTGTCAGGAATGCCCCTTCAACACACACCTTTCCATTTCTCTCTGGCAACTTCAGTACTTCAGAGGCTATCATATTGCACAACTCACTGTCATTTACCAGAAATATTAAAGAAACATCACAACTAATACAGAGCTAATACAAGCTTAAGGACATACAATTTGGCAGTTTCACAGCTATTCAGCGCTACTCATTTGCCTACCTTTAAATTCTGGACCAAGCTGAATTTCTTTGTGTCATGTCAGCACAAGGTGATCAATAGTATGTATGTTTGTTTACACACACACACACACACACACACACACACACACACACGTACACTAATGGATGATATCTATAGGTTGTCCATTCAATTGCACATCCTAGTTTGGACAAGAGGCATTCTTCTTAATATCACCCATATTGCAATTACTTAACTGGACATCTTTCTTATCTCTATTTAGGATGTTACTTGCATGAGTCAGGGAGTAGAGACTATAAGATCCCACTCTTGCTGCTGTGTATCAATTTTTAAAGAGCATTCGACTTGGTTGAATAAACTGTGGAAAGAGCATTAAAGAAATAACTGGGAACATGGATGCCTAGAAAAAGGTGGTGAACTTGGCATTTATTAAGAATGAGATGGTTATACAGCCAGAGAACCACATTGGTTCTCCTGTGGTAGTAAAAGAATGAAAGGGAGATTTCCAGGACATAAAGGGTATCCTCTTTAGGATGTATGTGAAGATGTGGCTAAGAATCCCACAAGGTCAGCATCACTCAGAAACTTTTCCTCCTCAGATTTCCAGTTCAGTCCAGAACCAAGTGACTCTTAAGTATCAAAGTTCCTTCCTCTTTCAGTGAGATGAGTGCCCAGTTCACCATCTTGGTCTCCATCTCAAATCTTGCCTTCATACTATGGGGTTTTCAGATCCATATTGGTGCTCCCTCAACTTCCCAGTTCCTCAGTCTACTGAATTCACATGATCTACTTCTCCACTCTACCTCAGCCACATATATGGATGGCCATAGTTTTGATCATGCTTTTACCCATAAGTGTTCAACACCCATATTCAGGAACTCTGAAATTTCTTCATCTGAGCATAATCTTTTATCATTTCATCCATTCTTTTGCCTTCTGATCCTTAACTATCTTCTTTGTCTTCAACATGACCTGGATTATCTCCACTCCTTTTCTTAACCAGACCATCATCTCCACAGTAGCCAAACATTTATACTATCCATATATTGAATCCTTGTTGGACCATTTCAATTCTGTGCTATTCTTCACACTTGAATTCCCTGTCCCCTTGTCGTATAACTTATTGTGCCTTGTCAGACCTGGAGAATGTCACAAAATTGTGCTGATGAAACCTATTACAAATTTATGATATCTTATCTCAACTGATCCCTCATTGCAATCTAGGAAATCTTTCCACTCTTTCCTCATCTGTTGACTAGCTTACTATTCACAGCAACTATTCCATATCTTCTCATCACTCCTCAAATCTCCCCAGAAACCCTCTACTCCTAGGACCTTGCCTTATCCTCACCAAAAAATGGTTATTCACTGATTGTTTGATAGATTAGGGATGCATGAAAGAGAGATACTTTTCTCCCTTCCTCCTTATCCCACATTACTTAGATATCTTCCCCTACTATCTCTTCCACTCCTGGCTTCCATAAAGAGCTAGTCCTTCTCCTTACAAAGACTAGCTCTCCATGCACCCCTTGATTTCACATCCCCTCAAGTCTTCTCCAACAAATTGTTTCTGCTATCATCCCAACTCTCTGTCTAATCTTCAGTTTGCATATATTCACTCCTTTCCTTCTGGCAACAGATATACCCATAATTACCCCCATCCTTCATAGATCCTCACTTGATCTGACTACCCATTTAGCTTTGGGGTTATAGCTCCTTCCTGCTTAGCTAAACTCCTTGAGAAAGCTAGATGCTTCTAATTCCTCTTACTTTCTTCTAAACCTTGTGTAATCTGGCTTTTGGCCTCCCCATTCAACTGAAACTGCTCACTCTGAAGTGGCCAATAATCCCTTAATTGTCTGTCCTAATGACTTTTTCTCAAGGAGCTCACAAGTCTAATGGAGGAGGCAATACTCAGCTATGTAGGGAATGGTTGCAAAGAGAGTTTAGTCTTGATTTTGGGAAAAGCTGTAACAACTTTCCAAAAGTGGAATTATGGGTGTAGTGGGCTTCCCCTCAGCCAAACACCCTATCAATTTAGGATAACAAATGTTAAAGTGGAAGGGACCTTAGATACCATGTGGTCCAACCCCTTCATTTTGCAGATGAAGCCCAGGGAGATGGTGACTTACCCAGAGCCACACTGGCAGTGTGTGTGTGTCAGACTTGAACTCAGGACTCCCTGACCTTATGCCTCAATTTCCCCATCTGTAAAATTAGGAAGATGAATTAAGTGGGTTGCTATGACCCTGCCTCATATATATATATATATATATATATATATATATATATATATATATATATATGCATATATTATATACATATATATATATCTTATGGGTATATGTGTATATATGTATGTAATATGTAGAAACATTTCATTTTGTATGAAAAACAGACTAATAATTCATATATGATTAATAAGGAAAAAAGGGTAAAGCCTCTACAAATGTCAGTCAGAATTACCTTTATTTGTAACAGAGCTGTGATTTCATGGATATTGTGATCTTCCAGTCATGGAAACTCCCTCTGCTCAGGCCAGTTAGCACCCACTCTGCAGCATACATTCGCATAGAGTTGGCCAGGATAATGAAAGGTTAAGTGACTTGCCCAGGGCCACAGAGTGATTTATTGCTTAATGACTTCTTTCATGTTTGAAATGCATTTTGTTTTTCATTAAATTATCCTCAAGACAATCAAATGATTAACTTAAAAAGAAGATTCATCGTCCAAGATCCAACCCAATCCAATCCCTTCTGAATCTAACCATGGCGTGAAAATGAAGAATTTAAGAAATGTTTCCAAAATTGAAGGGAGTGGAGGTGTCAGCTCTGACCAAAGATAGAGCCTGTCCTCTGGCTGATTATGCCTCTAAAAGGAAAAATAGATGCATTTGGCTGGTGGTGTTGGAAATAATTGGGAACAATTATTTTGCCACTTGAGTCACTCACTTGTCAAAGGGCAGTAAAAGGGACTTTGGTCATGCCGTGTTTCACTTTGGGGTGAAGTAAATGAATATGAGTCATAAATGCCTTTGTGGTGTGATAAAAAAAAAAAGACAATGTGAGTTGTTCTTTGGGTTTGGGATTCAAACTCAGTTTCCTTGGCTCCAAATTCAGTTCTCTTTCTCCTAAGCCATGATGCCTCTTCTTCTACAGGAGCCATATTGTTGTTGAGTCATTTTCAGTCATTTCCAAGCCTTCATGACTCCATTTGGGGTTTTCTTGGCAGAGATACTGGAATGGTTGGCCATTTCCTACTCCAGCTTATTTTATAGATGAGGAAACTGAGGCAAATAGTATTAAGTGACTAGCCTAGGACAACACAGCTAATAAGTGTCTGAGGCTAGATTTGAACTCAGGAAGCCTGACTCCAAGCCTGGCAATCTATCCACTGTGCCATCTGGCTGCCCCCTATTATAGGGGCCATAGAATAGAGGCCATATTTAAAGTGGGAAGGAACCTTGTTCTGTCTCTGGATTCAGAAGACCTGGATTCATTACTCTTCCACCATGTAGAATCTTGATTAGGGAATTTAGTTGGTCTCAGCCTCAGTTCCCCTACCTGTAAAAATGAGGGAGTCGGACTGGATACTCTCAGAGTCCTGTTCCAATTTGAGAGCTGTGATCTTTGATACTCAGAGAGTGACTTTGGACAAGTCACTTTCTGAGCCTTACTGTTCTCATTTGTAAAATGAAGGGGTTGGTTTCTGAGGCCACTTCCACCCTAGATCTATGAGCCCACAACAACAAAGGTTTTTGGAATTTTAACATTTTTCTTCTAAGCCTATCATAGATTCTCCTCACTAAAGAGGCAAAGTCATAGGTTCTCTTGCCTTTGTACACAGTTAATTGGACCATAAGCCTTAAGTTGGGAAGACACCTTCAAGACCGCTTAGCACAGCCTCTTTAATTTACAGATGAGAAACCTGAAAGCTCAGAAAGAAGTGACTTATCCAAGATCTCATAGACCACAAGTGGCCGACAGAGCTGAGATTTGAACCCAGGTTTTTTGGACTTCAAATCTCATGTTCTTTGCACACTGGTGTCCTTGGAGAGGAAACAGGTCTTTTAAAATGAGCCCATAGTTTTGACAGACTCATTAATTTCAGAATTGTCAAATGTGGCCATTGTACAGAGACAAGTGCAAGAGAGAGGAGAAAATAAAATGGAAATCTTTCTTGAGAAATCTAGTATAGGCTTGTTATTTATTGTGCTCTGTCCTGATTTACCTCTGCAGAAGGTTATTTTTGCCTTCTGCAAATTTCACTGTAGCACACGGCCCCATCTCCCCGCCACCATCACCACTTACCGTTCATTAGAGTCATTCATTTCTTTACGATATTTGCTCTGGAAAAGTAGAACATTTAGCAAATGGAAAGAACCAGTTGTTATCTCCTCCTGCAAATATAGATCTTGTTTGATGCTGTTTAAAATGAGTGAGGATGCTGTCTTCTCCCTTTTTTGTAGTCTCCTGGCGGTGTTTGCTTAGAATGGAGAGGTGGGGGGAGTATTTCCCACAGTGGAACTTGAAAAATTTATTTTTGTGAACAAGTGAATCAAAATTTCTTAGGTAAATGTTTTAGGGGAAAATAAGGTCCTCTAAATGTGTGTTTTAAGGAAGAAATTAGACCTGAATGTTCATCCATGAAGACTCAATGAATCTTTTTTTTTAAATGCAAAATGACTTATTAAGAAGCAGGGTTGCATGGTAGAGAGCCAACCTCGGTGCCAGGAAGAGCTGGGTTCATATCCCACTTCTGACACTTAATGCTTGAGCTGCCCTGTGCAAATCACTCAGTCTCCTAGTGCCCCAGGCAACTCTCTGAGCTGGTAAAGTGCAGGTAGTCATCTGCACTGGTTCCTCACTTATTCTGATGAACTTGCAAGTCTAACTAAAAAAAAAAAGCATTTTATTAGTTTAATAGATTCACAGATTTGGAGTAGAAAGGACCTTAAAGACTATTTAGACCAACCCTCTGATTTTACATGAGAAAGCTGAGCCCAGGAGGAGTTATCCACCATCACATACATAACATGTATCAGAGCTGGTATTTGAACACGTCCTCTCTCTAAATCCAGCATTCCCCCTCCGCCCCAAGTCCCTGTTTTAGCAATGATGAAATATAGATTAAGAGAAGCCTAGAGATGTCAATTGACTTGCCCAAAGTCACATAGGTAGTAAGTGGCAGAATTAACTGGATCTGGAAGGGACCTTAGAAGCCACAGGATCCAGCACTCATATTTTTTGTTGTTGTTGTTCAGTCATTTCAATCATGTTCAACTCCTCGTGACGCCCTTTGGGGTTTTCTTGGCAAAGATACTGGAGTGGTTTGCCATTTCCTTCTCCAGCTCATTTTACAGATGAGGAAACCGAGGCAAACAGGGTGAAGTGACCCATATTTGACAGCTGAGGAAACTGAGGTAAACAAGATTTGAGTGACCCATATTTAACAGCTGAGGAAACTAAGGCAAAAAGGGTTCAGTGACCCATATTTTACAGATGAGGGAACTGAAGCCTAGAGAGCTTAAGTGAGGTCACACAGGTAGAAAGTGGCAGAGCTGTCATTTTAACCTAGCTCTCCCTCCTCCTAATCCTGTACTCTTTCCATTGAATCCTGAAACTTCCAGTAATCATCATCAGCTAATTAACTGTTTTAGTTTCTCAGCTGGGTAATTACTCATTCCTAGAGTCAAAGACTCTTAGAATTGGAAGGGAATCTTAGAGATCAAACAGTCTGTCCTCTTCATTTTCTGAGAAAACTGAGGCTCAGAAAATTGAGATGATTTAGCCAAGGTTATACACCTAATTAGAAGCAGAACCCACCCTAAACCCCAGCTGGCCATGGCTCCTCCTAAGCAAATGATCTGCCGACTATACCGCTGAGATACTTAGTCACTGCCATATGGGAACGCAAGCTTAAAGTCCAACACAGTGAGACAGTTGGGCATGAGCAGGAGCTAAAGAAAGCAGATAGAAAAGTAAACGCAATACAGCAATAGCCAGTGAAGTGTCCCCTTCCTAAAGATGTCAAAGGCCTTCCCAACCCAGTCCCCTCCTACCTTTCCAGTCTTCTTCCCCTTCACTCGGCCAACAGGTATTCCTCAATCCAGTGACACCAGCCTCCTGGCTGTTCCACGCACAAGAAACTCCATCTCTCAGTTCCCAGCATTCTCTCTGCTCATCCCCCATGCCTGGAATGCTCTCCCTCCACCTTTCTGACTATTGACCTCCTTGGCTTCCTTTAAGTCCCAACTAAAATCCTATATCCTACTGGAAGCTTTCCTCAGCCTCTCTCAATTGCAGTGCCTTCACTGTTAATTATTTCTTAGTTATCCTATTTTATTTATAGATATTATATTGTTATGTTATATTAATATTATCCTATTTATAGAAATGTATATATTTGTTTGCACCTTGAGGGCAGGGCCTGTCTTATGCTTGGCACATAATAAAAGTATATTGAATTGAAAGGTTGGTGCAGTTTGGGATATAAAGGTGTTTACTTGAGATGGAGATTGGTCAGAGTGACTCTGTTGTAAGAACCAGTTACCTCCAACCCATCTGGGAAGGTTTCATGAAAGAGATGATATGTTAGGAATGAATTAAATTACGAAGAAGGGAGAGCTTCTTTGAATGGAGAAGAGGCAGAGAGAAAAAGATCATTTCAGACAGAGGGTGCTTTTTTTTTTTTGAGTTGGCTCAAGAACAGATAGAAGGAAGACAAAGAGCACTTGGTGAAAGTGTCAAAGGATCTTAGATTAAGAAATGACAAGGACCCTGAAGGTCTCGTGTCTGATCCTCTCCCTTCACAGCCCCAAAGAAGCAAAGTGACTTGCCCAAGGATCACAGAGTTAGCCTTTTGCAGAGCTGAGATTTGAACCCAGGTCCTCTGATTTCAAAAGCCACTCTAGCGAACAGTGGGATCAAACATGGACATTGAAACAGATCAAGGAAATAAACACTTCCATGGTCCTATAACAAATGTCTCAAAGCAACAGTCTGGCATTTCACAAAGCCAGCATCCCCTAAGGGTACAGAGGATCCATAGCCTTATTTTTCAAATAAGATGACATAGGTAAAGTGCTTTGCAAACACTACACAAATTCTGGCTGGTTAATTATTATTTGTGTCTGTCCTGAAGCCTTTTGGTAGTATGGTAAGGCCTATAGAGCACTTCACAGAATGATACATAAAATGAAATGCATAGTATTACAATTAACTGCTGTCTTACAAAATAATTATATCTGAAAGTAATTATAAAAAAAATTTAAACAATTCGCTGACCACAGGTTAAGAACCCCTTCCCTAGTGGTCTGTCTTCAGCAGCAGGAAATATCTCTCATTCCCTACTTTTACCTCCTAAATTTCCAAACCTTATTTCCAGTGCTTGTTTAACCACTCGTGGGTAGCCATGGTATGAGAAATAACTTCATGTGAAATATTCAAGTGCTTCAGGGGATCTTTGATCTACCCAATATGGATATACTTTCCAATGATACAGATGTCAACCCATCCATTGTGGCCCATTCTCTGCAATTCCCCTAAGTCTACTTTAGGGGATCCACCTAATAGCCTCCTTTTTATCCTGAAACTGTAAGGATACCGATGGAGCACCTAGGTGGTCTGACAGTTATCCCACACCCAGGCCATGTGACATTCATCTATTTTTTTTCTTCCCAATCTGGAATTTATTCCATAATTTCTTTGACTCTATTTTGTATCAGTAATTCCTCATTTGTTTTGTGATACAGCTTGCTCTCACCCTTTGTAAACCATGAAATGCTATACAAATTCAGGTTAGTTTAGTGATTGGTTTTGTGATTGCTTTGTGGAATGGGTGTGGTTTTAGACAACAGCAATAAGATATCTAGTTTTCTTTGCCAGTTAGGATTAGCTGACCGTTAGAAGATAAACCAGTTTGGAGGATGACACCAACCAAGGCTCAGATGTTAAAGAAAAGACTCATTTTTGTGTTTGTGCCTAGCACATGGATAGGATTGTAGGTCTGCCCCCTCATATAACTACCTGCTTGCACCTGGGGCATCTCAATAGATGCTGTCGATTTCTCCTTAGCATTGTAAACAGTTACCTAGAAATCAAAACTGTCCTTCAGTAAGAAAACGGTCATTTGTATTTGAAGCCACATTGCCCATTCTTGTCTGTTGAGGAACAAAAAATCAATTTATTCCAAGTTTGGGGAATTACTTTCATCTCCTATATCAAAACATTGTTCACTCTGCCCTTACCTCCCATTGCTAAATTTAATGTAATGAATTTGTGAGCTCTTTTATTGATATGAAAGACATAAGACACACACCAGGAATGTGGCTTATCCTAAATAGCTAGCGGTAAGAAATGTCATAGGCTTCATTTTTCAGTTGACATGGCTTTTTGAGTTTGGATTGATTTATGAATAGCCAAGCAATGAAGGCTGTTCAAACACTGAATTTGAAATCTTAAGAGAATTCTTGATTTAGAATGCTTTTGGGCTCTTAACCAACGCCTTCTCGTTTTGTTTGAGGAGTTTTCATCATAGACATGTTGAATGACACCCTACAACCAGAGTTATTTTATCAAGCTTTCTGATTCCTAAAGTAATTTGTTTTGATATGATTTCATTTTAACGTATGATCCAAAGAGCTTGGGTAGGAATGTCCTGGACAGGGAAATCAGGTCTGGTGTTATAAACTATTTTACAGATGATTCTAGATAAATCATGTAAATAAAGTCATTTATACTATCCTTGGTCTGGAGTGACATCTTCCAGCCTCCTGCTGCTCCCAGGAGGCTCTTGATTCTTGCCTTTCTTTTTCTTATATGAAAATCAGATACTTTTCTTAATGTTCACAAGAAATTTGCATGATGGTGATCGTTTGATTCGTAGGTTCTCATTGGACACTGGGTAGGGGAAAGTCAGTCTTGCCTATGGTTTCCTCCTCACCAACTTGGTGTCATCAGAATCCTGAGTGATTTGTTTCCCTTTTAGGGAGACCGTTAGGAAGAAATGGGCTACCCTGTGAGGAAGGTGGGGTTTCCAAGACTCTCTGATAATGTACCCCCAGTATACATATATCTCTTTCGGTGGGGCAGAGAGGAATATCACTAATTTATAGACTAAGATAGTGTTTTAGGGGTCCGGAAAGCTTGTGACTTTCCCAAGGTCATATAGCTGGTATGTGTTAGAGGTGGAATTTGAACACATCTTTCTGACTTTAAGGCCAACCTTCAGTTCACTATACACCATACTACCTCTTCATTACTTCATAATTAAGTTCACTTAGCTATTTATCCATTTAACACCTAATGCTTTAAAAACTGATGAGAATAGAATTTATTACACAGACTTTAGGATATCGTGTTAAAATAGTAGCTCATGACTGACTTCCTGAGGTGAAAATAAATTATAAATCTAGATTATATGCATATATTACATGTCATCATTTACTTTTATTAAGGTGGATCGTTGTCACTTTCATAGCTACAGATGATCATTTTGACTCCTTTGGGGTTCAAAATGGATTTAATGCTTATATAATTTCCCAAAATGGTTCTTTCAGAGGAAACCATAAGCCATGATTTAGTTTTTAACTGATTACTATTAGGCAGTCTCAGAAAGTGCTACCAATTAATTTGCTAATGAATAAAATTCTCCCTGTCACATTTTACATCCTTTCCCTATACTTAGAGCTCCACAGTTTAATTTCTTTTATTCCATTGTCATTTGAGCCTTCATCTATGCAGTGTTGAAGCAACTGGTCTCTTCTGCAGAGATAAATAAATAAAGTCAATTATTGTTTTTCTGATCAGCCAGACTGCTTGTAGATGCCATCAGGTAGACAAAGTAACTCTTTGGTAGTCTGATTTTTTTTTACGTTATTATTTAAATTGTATACAGAAGTGGTTGTGATACTGACCAAAGCTCTTTCCCCACATTCCTGTACGCTTTATTGTTTTGTTTTCTTTTGGAAGGGGAAAGACAGCAGCCTGGACCTACCATGTCCAATAACAAATAAACAAAAAAGATTGAAATAAAATAATAATATTAGAGATAGTCTGTTGATTAACTTTGCAAATTTAGCTGGGATGGCCAAATTTGTTTCGTATCGTATTGCTTATTTATATGATTTAGGCTTTCACGCAAGGATGAGTTCCAAGAATTGGAATTTATAGACTATCTATCTAGATGAAAAAGAAGGGGTAGAGACAATCCTATAATGTCTGATAACAGCTTCTATGAGCTGAATTAAGGCTACCGAACTGTGAAGTGAGGTCTCTTGGGTACCAATTTCTCCACGTATTTGCGTGTGTGTGTGTATACCAAGAAGAGGAGGAGGAAATTGAAATGACCAGCCCATCTTTAAAAGAGAAATCTTTAAAATGATACTCTAATGTCTTGACATATCTCACATCCTTGAATAATTAGTTCAGGTCAGAATCTCCATTGCAACTTTACATATGTGAGAGGTCATAAGTAGAGTCCTAAGAACCGTGCCTGAGATATGGATGTGTTTTTGGTCCCAAATCAATCTTGTCACTCCTCAAAAAGCAATGGAACATAATAAGTACCATTCACCGGATTGCCTTCCTGCGCTGAGACAGCTGGTGACGCTTGTCTTCCTGATAACCAGGAGTTTCAGATCTAAGGCAGGGATAAAGAAAAGCTCGGGAGCTCGCTGAATCTAAATTTGACAGTCGATGGCTGTGTAGAGGGTCAGAAGGGATAGACTCTGTGACACGTATGAGAAAGGAACAAAATTTATCTTCTCTGGTTGCAATGATTAGATGTCGCGTTGTCTGGCTGTCTTACAGTGGGTGACGGATCGCATCCTGCCAGCTGGCTAATATTGTAATTAACAAAGTTGCAACCACGTCGGAGAAGTTTAATCGAAAAATTTGCCGGCAGTATGATGGCATTGTCCCAGAGATCACAAGCTAGGCAGACACGACTTTCGCTCTGGGAGAAGGCGAGATGAGGAAGTCTGAACTTTGGCCAGCCTAAGGTATGTTTCATCCATCATCATCCACTCTTTCTGGTTCAGATATGTTTCTGATGGCTTGGTGGGCTGCTGCGCTCTCTCTCTCTCTCTCTCTCTCTCTCTCTCTTTCTCTCTCTCTCTCTTTCCAGATGCAATATGAAATCAGCTCTACATTTCTAGAGCAGTTGTGGCATAGTCTCAGATTGATTTGGGTATTAACATAAAATCAAGCAAGGACTATTTTAAAAGAAGATGGGCATTCAGAAATTGGTTTGAGAATTCTTCCTTTCTAGATTTGATACATAAACAATTATTTCAATGTGAATTGGATAGCTAATCTTTACTAACTTTCCAACTTTAAACCTAATTCTATTTTGGACAAAACAGGTTTTTGACATTGGACATTAACCAGTTTACCAACTATAGCATATATAAAAGTCATTGGCTGAATTTTCTCCCATTGTGTCAACCTAGTTATCAGAGGAAAACAATGTGGGGATAGCTATCCTTATAGTAATTGTATTTTATTTCTACAAAAATCCCAGTTTTGCTATAAGAGAAGACTTGACTTGACGGCTTCATCAGCCTCAAACATGAATGGGTACAAAAGTCACCTGAGCTTGTCACAAATTTCATATATGCCTGTGTTTCTGTAAATTATCTGTCCATTTCAAATGCCTGCCAGCCTTTTGCCTTCGGCACCCTTTTAAGATGAAGATGCTTTGCCAGGTTGTGCAGGAAGACTCTGGAGCCCCCACCCAAATCACAACCTTCCCAAGTTGCTAATGAGTGTGAATATATTGGCAGGAGGTAGGTGTGTGTTTGTGTGTGCAGGGATGGTGTACATGTTGGGAAGCCTCGGTTGTTGAAAGCAAGGAGCCCAGAAAATCCTGGGAGGAGGAGAACTAGTTTATTTATGCTATGTCAAAATATTGTTGTAAAGCAAGGTAATCAATTTGTAATATAAATGGAGTAGCATGTTTGCCCCTTCCACTTCTATTCCGGGGTTACCAAGGCCACTATATCATAGCTAAGAGGAGTCATTTATCTCTCGCCTTGTCCTATTTGTCTTCTGGTGCAAGAACTGCTTTTAAACATCAGGGCACATAGTTTTCAAAGCAATTTCCTACATGGCCCTTCCATTTTTAATGAGTCCACAATGACCTGTCCATTGGTCTTTTACCTGATCTTCAAAGTATCATGGAAATAAAATGCTGAATAAACATGATTTTAAAGGAGGATTAGAGCATTAAGTTTCATTTTTATCAAGACACAAAATGATTCATTATCAGTGATCACTTTGTCCTGTGCTCTATATATACTTGCTTTTCCTTTAAAAGGATCATATAGGGCTCACTTTTAGGCTCCAAGAGATTTTAAAATGGTATCAATTAAAATTCTATTTAAATTTTTACTTATATCATGACCATTTGCAGTTAAGTTTAATTCAGGCATATCATCTTTGATTCATATTAAAAGCTGAAAATGACTAGATGCATCCTTTCATTCTGTACTGACTAAACATTCTTAAAATCTCCCATTATTCTCTGGTTAAGAGCTCTGTCTCCTTCATCTCTATATTCCCTTCACTTCCTGGGATAATGCATTGTCCATAGTAGGCTTGCAATAAATAACTCTTGAGTGAAAGAATGAATGAACAAATGAATGAATGGACTTAGCTTGGTGTTTCAACTATTGTTCAAAGGCAATACCTATTTTATTTTCGAAATCAACTTTTTTTGTATGTATCATGTACTGATTTGAGCCACCTCATTGTGGACAAAAGAAAGGATTAAGTTACTAAAATAATATATTGTTGTTTTAACCCGAACCCCCATAATGTTTTGTGTAATCGAGAGTCTGTATTGTTAGAACTCCCTTGAAGTAGCAGAGGTTGGTGCGGATTAGAAAGCCCAGGAAAGCAGTTCACAGCAGAAGCGCCTGGTCTTTAACGGGATTATCTCCTGAGATGTGTAGAAATGAACTCTTGTCAGAGTTTCAACGGAATTAATATTTTTAGTAAAATGTTAATGGTGAATGTGCTAATGTAAAGAGTTAGAAGATTAGTGATGCATAATGAAAGTAATGCATTCTTTTGCATGAAAATAGGAATATAATAAATGTCCTTCAGGTGATTGAAGCTGCAGTAATTTTATTGAAGATTAAAGTTTGATTGACCTTTGTTAGGGTGATTAACCCTTCTGAAATTAAAAGCCCAGGCTAAATTATTCTGTCCAATTTAAATGCAAACATTGCAAAAGTGGTATGTCATTCAAATAATAATAATAAAAAACCCCTCTTCTAATTTTCATCTTCACACATCTCAGAGAAATGCTATTACTGAAAGAGCCTGATTTAGCTCTGGTCAGACTGTTTCAGTGGCAAAGAGTGCTAATGAAATGCATAGGCGATTGGGGAGTCTTAGTCCAGGAATTCCAAAAAGGGAGATGAAGGAGAGGGAAAGAATGAATGAAATGAATCTTTGGGAATAGAAGGTATACGTTATTGATAGAAAGAAAAGTCTGGGAGTTTTCTCGAAGAGTTAAGATATAAATGGCATGGATGGGTCTCACCAAACCCACTGCCAACCATTTAAATGCCTCATATTTGCATTATTCCAGAATAATAAGTGAATATGTGTTCATTGGTAGTTCAATCTCTAAGAAACCAACTTCAAAACACAATGATTTCCACTGTCTGGGAAATAAATATCCCATGATCTTTGATTGTATGTGGCTGTATTGAGCACTTTAATTAAGTACGGAAGTGTAGAGATTGGCACCATGTTCACTTATACTCTAATGGTCTAGTTTTATTTTCGTTCATTGCATTTTCTTAAATCCTTTGTTAAAAGTGAAACATTCATATTGATTCAAAAAACTATATGGTTTGTTCATATTTTATTAGATTCTTTTAAGACCAAGTTAGAGAATATTTTTAGCCTCTTAGAATCTCCACACATAAGGAAAGAACCATCTTTTATGTGTCCGTGGACTATTAAAATGATAATAAATGTCCTCTTCATTCCATACATGTAATGTATTTCTCTTTTTTCATCAAAGAGCTCCCATCGAATCTGTCAAGGCAGAAAAGTCCAAGGCATTGTGGTAGAAAAATTAAGGAGCCCAAGGTGTGAGACTTGATTTTTGCCTAGTCTTTTCATGTGCTCTTTAAACACCCTTCAGAAAAATAGCCTTCTACTTAAAGCCCAGGAATAAAATACCAGTGA
Organism: Trichosurus vulpecula; assembly: GCF_011100635.1. NCBI lineage: Eukaryota > Metazoa > Chordata > Mammalia > Diprotodontia > Phalangeridae > Trichosurus > Trichosurus vulpecula. The sequence continues at coordinate 216,722,763 of NC_050577.1, read as the reverse complement.
TGAAAAACTTCACTTGAGGTAGAGTGGCCTAGATCTACCAGATGGCAAAAATAAAGAAATAAAATAAATTAATAAACTATTTTGGAATCCCCCTTGGAAGTAGATATTTCATTGTGGCATAGATAAATAATAGGTTTAACTAAGACCTATTTAATTTGAGCATCTTTTCCTAGTTCTTCCAAAAGAGATTCATATTCTACTATATATTAGTAGGTATTATGGCAGAAGGACTTTCCTCATTTGGGAGTTCCCACATCAGAGAATTCACAAATCCATTCCCTGTCCCTATTCCTATGAATAAATAAATTTACCAATCTGTGCCTTGCCTGATAAAAGTTTAGGTTTGGAGCTTTCAGGCTAGTCACCTAAAATCATCATGGATGTAGCCCAATGGTTTCACAAGGAAAGATTTGTTTTATTGCAAGAGATAAGTTTATGAAAACACTACTATTAAATTAAATTCCCAATGTGAGCACAAAGAGTTCCTTTAAAAAAAAGGAAATCTAGCTTTTACCTAGATAAAATTCAATACTGTCTTCTGAAAAATAAAATGATTCTTACTGTCCAGTCTCAAATCGATGAAAACTTGAAGTGTTCATTTTTCGCAGTAAAATTCTAGAATTTTCAAAACTGGGCTCATATGTCTAGCAGGATGGTTTCACTCTCATTTGCATTAAAGAAATAATGTGGGAAGGGGGGAGATAAAAGTCTCCATGTTTGTTTCTGTTCAAGGGATTAGGAAAACAGCAAAGGGAAAACACATAAACTCAAAAACATATGTACAGATATGTGCATGTGTGTGTGTGCGTGCACATGCACACGGTCTTATTATTTGATTTGCTTGTATTTTGTTCCTCTGTATTGCTTTTTTTCCCATCAATTTGTTCCCCATTGATCTGTCCAAGCTCAGCCCTTACATTTTATCCTACTGTTTTGAAATATTTTTATTTTGCCATTAACAAGCTTAAATTAATTGATCTGATATTTTCATGGTACACTTGGTTGACTTCCTCGTTAAAAAAAAATAGGATACTCACAAAGTAGGCCATTGCTTTTTGGATTGTTGAAATAACAAACTCACTGGTATTCAAAATGTTGCTCATGGGCAATACTTCCAATGTGGTGGGCTGGCAAGAAATTAGTTTTTTTTTTTTTAAATCCATGTTGCTTCTGTGATACTATTCATTACCTCCATGACCTTGGGCAAAGGACTTCATCCCTCCAGAACTCAGTTTGCTTATCTGTTAAATGAAGGAGTTGGACCAGAAGGCCTCAGAGTTCCCTTGCAGCTCTCAACCTATGATTCTATAAAGATAGAAGTAAGGGTCAGTTGAGTTGTTTCTAGTAACATCATGCTGATTCTCCACCAGCATGAATACTCTAGCATTAACTTTCATAAGTTTGTTATGTAGCAGAAGTGTTCATCTGGTCCATATGGGTACTCATGATCCTATACTTATTACTTGTACCATGATAATAAGCAATATTGAGAGGCAGGATGGGAAAGTGGTTAGAGAACTTGCTGGGTAACTAGGCACCTCATATTCCAGAGCTGTAGACATTTATCTAAGCTTCAAAGAGGGTCCCGACCTCCACTGGTAGAAGGAATTTCCTTACTTGGGAGCTCCATGTCTTATCCTCATCCCTAATAACTCATCATAGCCTACATTTATATGTTGTTGTCATGACTCTTTATGGCCTCCAAGGACTATAGCATGCCTATACCGACCATGGGGTTTTCTTAGCAAATGTACTGGAAGGATTTGCCATTTCTTTCTCCATCTCATTTTACAGATGAGGAAATTGAGACAAACAGAGGTGAATGACTTGGCCAGGGTCACATCACTAGGAAGTGTCTGAGGCTGGATTTGAACTCAGGTCTTCCTAAGAGTTCTATTTATATTTATATAAGGTTTTATGATAGATGTTGTATTTCTTCCTTCTCCCTCCTGCAAGTACCACAGAATTATAAAAATTTAAATTGGAAGAGTTGTTAGCAATCATCTAATCCAACCCTTAGCAGAAATAGGAGTTAAGAACTGCCAATCAGTCAACAATCATTTATTAAGCACCCAGTGTGTGCCAAATGGGGTCAGTCATGAAGAGTCTGACATGACTGAACAACCACATGTGCCAGGCACTGTGCTAAACACTGGGTATATAAAGAAAGGCCAAACAGCCCCTTTCCTCTTCTAAAGAATGCAGAGCTCCTTTAGGGAAGGGACTGTTTCCCTTGTGACTTTTTAGCTCCAACGCCTGGCACATAGTGGGAAATTGATAAATACAAGTTGATTTTTCCAAGCACTCTGCTTAGAATAACACTGTGAAATAGGCAGTCGAAGTACTAATAACCCCATTTTTCAGATGAGAAACGTAAGGCTTAATGAGTTTAAATTACGTCACAAAGATATTCAAGTAATTGAGGCAGCATTCAAACCCAAATATTCTCAATCCAAATTCCAGTATGCTGCTGCATCGCCCTGTAACTTCCCTGTCCCTTTTATACATCCTGTAAGAGTCAAGAAGACTGCTTTATAAAAATTCCTTTAACTTTAATTAATAAGCATTTGTTAAACCCCCTACTCTGTGCCAGGCACTGTGATAGGTGCTAGGGATATAAGACTGAAATGAAAATGTCCCTGCCCTCAAGGATCTAATGGTCTATAGGCAGATATAATCAATCAACAAGCATTTATTAAGCCCCTATTGTATGCCAGGCACTGTGCTGGGCTCTAAGGATACAGTGACAGAACTCAAATAGTCCCTACCCCCAAAGAGCCTACATTCTATGAGGGCGGGGGGGACACAATACATGCATATGTGAGAATATATACAAAATATATACAAAATGAATGCCAGGCAATTTGGGGAAGGAGGGAGTATTTTATCAGTAGAACATGTATCCAGGGACCAACTCCCAAGACACCAGAAACTTGTGTAGCTTGGGCATGAATAAACCACATGACTGTAAAAATCATTGCATCCTATGACTGTAGAGCTACAGTGGGAAGGAACCATAAAAACCCCCTGATCTATACCCTTCATTTTGCAGATGAGGGAACTAAGGAACATTGAGGGGATCTGACTTGCCCGAATTCACACAGCTAATAAATGGAGGAATATTTCAGAAGGAACAACCAAGATGAATTGAAAAAAATGCCTTCAAAGCTCATTGTAAATGGCAAAGGATTATACATGTCAGCTTTTATTATTACTTTTAATATTATTATCATTCTCCAAATAAAGGGATGTATTAAAACATGGCCAAGAAACCATTGGGTTTGAGGACAGCGATAAGTACAAGATTGATCTCCCTTTGGAGACAATGCAGGGGAGGTAAGAGATGTAGGCTGTTTGGAATTACTCATTAAGTGCAGATGTGTAATGAAATTTCCTTTCTCCCCTTTCTCTCATGGGTATTAGTCATTGTCCTCGGTGCATATTAAGAATAGCAGTTCAATTAATGAGAAAATAGCAAAATTGACAAAGACCTTTTCCCCCTTAGTTTCTTCAAAATATTGTAATCTGTTCTTATGGGTTTTTCTTTGGAAATTCTTCAAACCTACCTGTCAAGAGCCTTCCAAAGTTGTGAGTATCCCTATTCTAACTCTCACAGATTATTCGATGTGAGTAGTTCATTAGAACATTGAAAATTGTATTGTGGTATTTTGAAATGAAGGTTCTTGAAATGGGTGAGTTGGCACAGGCTTCATTAGCCAGCTTTTCTTAAGAGTGTTAATTGTCCAGTTGTTTATGTTATACACAAACTCTATGGGGGATGAAAAAATAATAATTTCAAAAAATGGCATCCAGGCAAAAAGCAATTACTGCCATCTGAGAAAAGATAACATGCTATTTTGCAGAAAAATCAATTCTGCCTTATATTGGTTTATTCTAAGAACAAGAGCTGGCCAGTGATGGGCAAAATGATAGATTAAATTTGGTCATTAATCTTTGGACCCAGAACTCCCTGTGTATAATGTTCTCTTCAGGCTCACACATTTTGGAAGACAAGCTACTGACAGGTATTTTAATATGTAGATTTGCCCACCCTTTGTACACCACAATCGTTGATGAACTTTACGCTAAACATATCACTTATAACAGTCCACTGTAAAGGTTGACAACTGAAGTCATATAATGAAATTAGCTGCAATATGTAGTTCTTCATTTTCCTCATTTTTTACTTTTGTACAAAAATCATTGAGCTTTTGTCAAAAGTGAATGCTGGATGAGCTTTGTTAAGGTGTAATCATATATTCAGCTACCATTTCTCCTCTTTTTATCAAACTGATCAGCTCATCACCAACAGATTGGTAGCCTGCTGCCAACTCAATGGAGAATTACCATTTATTTAAGGAACTGACCAACATTTTTCATAAAACAATGATATTTGATTTCTTTGTGTCATAATAACAATAATAGCTAACATTTATAGAGTGCAAGCCATATCTCATTTGATGTTCACAATAACCTTTTGAGATAGATGCTACTATGATCCTCCTTTTACAGATGATGGAACTGAGGCTGAGATGATAAGTAACTGACCCAGGGTCACACAGCTCATATGTGTCTAAGGCAGTAGTAGAACTCAGGTCTTTCTTAAACTAAGTCCAGCACCCTATCCATTATGATACCTACCTGATAGACTGAGGTTAGTCATGTCCCTTGATGGGGCAGTCAATAGAGTTCTGAGCCTGGAGTGAGGAAGACTCATCTTCCTGAGTTCAAATCCAGCCTCAGACATCTACTAGCTGTGTGACCCTGGGCAAGTCACTTAACCCTGTTTGCCTCAGTTTCCTCACTTATAAAATGAGTTGGAGAAGGAAATGGCAAATCTATTCTGGGGTCATGGAAAATCAGGTGCAACTGAAAATGACCGAATTTGATGATTGAAGTCATTTGCAAAGTTGATAGTCTTTTGGTGGGATCTGGAAGAAAAACAGATTTGTATGGTTTGTGGTTGGAAGTGGTTCCTTGGAAGGTACAATGAAATTATTATTATTAATCTAAAGATAAAGCCACTTTTCAGAAGAGAAGGAAAATGTGTGCAATGAAATGAGGTGTAGGGTGGGAGCAGTTGCATTAGAAAATACTAGGCAAGATAGGAAAAAAGTCTGACCAACAGTCACTTCTAGTTATATAAATATTCTTGAATTCATTAACAATATGAATCCTGTGTGATATTGATTAAGCTCTTAGGCAAATCTGAAGTAACTTCTCCATGTGAAAACACTGAAACAAACATTTATAAAAAATATGGTCCAACTTCTCAAAATACAGACCAATTAAATATTGAGATTTAATTTGGATATTTTACTCTGTCTGCACGACACATATATTAATGATGATCTCTCCCCATCTTTTCCATCTTATTTGCAAAAAAGAGAACCTTCTCTTTATTGACATAATCCTGAAGAATCTAGCTTTCCTCCCAAAATTACACATTTTTTGCATAAATGGGCCTAATTACCTGAATTCAGTTTTGATTAGCAGTGTTAATTGATGCAGCTGTGGATGGTATCTGTTTACCTAAATTACCATGTGCAAACAGCAATATGTCTGAAAGTGAATATGCTAAACTGAAAATACTAATTAACTAAGACAGATTGGTATTCAAGTCACATCTCAGAGCTTTTTAATGAAAGCCTCGATGTGTCAGGGTTTTATGATATTCAGACAGAAATGTCTATATTACATATGATTTCTAAATTTAATTCATAGGAACAGATGGGATGTCGGCCAGGGTTCCTCTGAACTGCTTCTAGTATTAATGTGAATATTTTCCTAGGCTGGAGGCATATTCATATGTTGTGTGTGTGTGTGTGATTGTGTGACTTTCATTGTGTGTTTGACAATATGCCAGCCCAGCACATTTCAACTCATCTGTTTTTGACCAATATATTTGCAAATCATATCCACCTACTGTCCCAAAGATTAAGAGGAATAAACTAGTTTGCAAGTTTAATCACATCAGCTGTTAAATTTAATCAAATCAAGTGACAAAAAGGTTAGTTAAATAGAAATCTTTCAGGGTCTAATCCTTCAGGAGTGTTGACATCATGAATTAAAAAAAAGCAAAACTGGACTATCTTAGTTGTGTGTCTACAAATCGTGAAGGCTTCAAGAGGCTAAGAGAACAATAGCTTCCTTTTCTTGTTGCTGGGCATCTTTCACAATTTTAAGCTGGTTGAAAAACGAAGCATAGTTGGTGTCTGGTTCAGAAATATACCTGGATAGTTTTAAGCCTTAGACGCCTTCTTTCCTTAATCTGTATTGCCACTTGTTTTTCATAAGCTTCTCTCTAACTAAAATACTAACAAGTCTTCTGCCGTTTATTTTTGCCTTTAATTCTCATTAATGGTAATATTTAGTTAGAGGTATCCAAAGTTGAAATCACACGTTCTGAATATGATGTTATGGTAATAATAGTACCCTTATCAATTTCTCAAGGGGCTTAAAATAATCGCTCAACAACTCATAAGACTTCTAGTCCAAAGAAAGGGATGAGGCCTCTTGACTCAGTCTTAAGAGTTGAAGATCATCAACAGTGTCGGGGCAAAATGGGGGGGGGTAATTTTCCAAGACATCAACTTGAAGGTAATTACAGTTTGGCATGTTTAATTTAGGTTTAAGTGAGGATATAATTACTCTAAATTGAATAATTTCAATTACACTAAATTCTGTCCCCAAAGTTTTGGTTAATTTGTGTTTTCTTGATAGTTTCATCCCAAGTGAAAACAGAATGGAGTCTATCTAGTATTGAAAGGGATGTTGTGGTTTGAATGCCTTCTCTCTTGATTCATTTGGGATATTATGATGTTAAGGACATTAATCTGGCACCAATCGAGGTGAAAAGCATGAAATGTGCTCACTCAGAGTGAAAATGTGTATTATCCATTACTTGCACTGCCCACCGGTTTTACATGTGTCTTCTTGAGTAAAATTTTAAGAAGCAAACCCTTTTTTACCTTGAGGTCAGTATTGCTCTGTCAGGCTTTTTTCAGGACAAAGAGTGCATTGATTAGAATTAAAGTCATTTATTGATAATTTGAAAATTCAATTCGACAAGTATCTGTTAAATTTCTATTATGTGCAAGATCCTAGGGACATAGAGACAAGTTGAAAAACAGTCTCCCTGTCCTCAAAAAGCTTCCATCATACAGGGGAAATCACATTTATAGAGAGAAGTATCAAATGCTTTTTGCTTGCTTGATTGACATAAGAAACACATGGGGTAGGAGACAACACAAATACCCAAGGGGAAATCAAGAAAGACTTCCTGTAAGAGGTGGTAGCTCAGTTAAGCTATTGAGGAAGAAAAAGATTTGAAGAGATGGAAGTGAGGAGGGGGAGTACCTTCTAGGGACAGGGGAAATGACAGGAAATAGCAAATTGGCCAACTTGGCTGAGACATACAGTAAAATGGAAAGGTATGCTGGAGGCAGTCTGTGAAGAACATTAAATGCCAAACAGAGAGGTTCATAGTTTAACTCAGAAGTAGTAGGCAGTCACTGATGGGTCTTGAGGAAGGATTAGTTCTCACCCAGCCACCATTTAACTTTCAGATAATCCAAATCACTTCAGTGTATATTTATTAAGTGCTGACTGTTCACAGTAGGGTATCTAGGTTACACAGTGGAGAGAGCACTGGGCCTGGAATCAGGAAGATTCATCCTGTTCTCATGAATTCAAATCAGGCTTCAGACACTAGCTGGTGACCCTGGGCAGGTAACTTAAGCCCACTTGCCTCAGTTTCCTCCCCTGTAAAACAAGCTGTAGAAGGACATGGTAAACCACTCCAGTCTCTGTGCCAAGAAAACCCTAAATGGGGTCACAGAGTTGAAATGACTGAACCATCTTCAGAGTCCTGTTTTAGACTCTAGGGAAAGTATGAAGACAAATAAAATGGACTTCACCCTCATGTAGCTAAGAATCTGAGATATAACATGGATCCAAACCAGTAAATACAAAATAATGTGGTTAATGCGTAAGAATGGTACAAATCTACTACTCCACTGGTCTGAGGAATAGCAAAGTCATATGAAAGCATGGTAGATCATAGTCATAGATTTAGAGCAGGAAGAGGCTTTAGAGGGAATCAAATCCAACCCTTTCATTTTTCTGCTGAGAAAACTCAAGCTCATTGTGGTTCTGTGGGAACATTATCGATCTATACAGGGTAACACCACTAGTAAGCATCTGGGGCAGGATTCAAACCCAGGTCGTTCAGCCTCTAGGTTCAGCACTCTATCCACTACACCATGCTGGAGAAAGAAGCCATTATAAGGGAGGTGAAATTTTGCCTTTCTGCCATCCACAGGGCCTTTTAGCAATGCTTTATCTTAAACTTCTCCAAATTGTCATGATAGACAAACACAACACTGTATAAATCTTGTACATATGGGTTATTTATTTCTTGCACCATTGTTTCTCCCACATTAGAATCTATGTTGGCCAAGGATAGGGTCCATGTGTTTTGTCTTTCTTTGTATCCTGCCCATGAGGGACAGGTAGCGTCTGGCACCTAGTAGGTACTTAATAAATGCTTATTAATTCCCTAAAGGGTGCAGATAAACCATTTCACCTAAGCCTTTTGTTGCTGAGTGTTCTGGGGTAATACCAAAAAGGTCCATCATTATGGAGCAAAAGGTCATCTGTGCCACCCAAGCAAAGGATTTTTGCCACTAGGGTGGTGTAGACTGTCTACTGAATGTCAGGGCTTTCCCATCACCTCTTCTCACTCATAGCTTAAGGTCTCAGAATATCGTCTAATGAAAGATGGAAAATGGACCCACATGGCCAAAGGTTAGAAGAGTATATATAGATTTAGAGTCTGAAGTGTCTTTAGAAGATGTACAGTCCTGACTGCTTTATTTTACTGATTGGGAAATTGGAGTCCAGAGAGGATAAATAAAGACCATATTTATGCAGGCTGCATCTTAGCAAGTAAAACCAGTGTTTACCAACAAGATGCTTTCTGTGTGCCTCGTTAGTCATGGAATTTGCCAAATGGTTTGTCTCTTAGTGACTAGGCAAAAGAGTTCCTAATTGGTGAGGGCTAAATATCAGTGTTTTCTTGTTGCCCACCTTCCCTGCCCCCTTTTCTACAACCTTTCCTGACATAGAGGCTTTACTGCCTTAGGAATCTTAATAGGAACTTCTTTATGACTTTTAAGGGATGTCAGCTAAGAGAAAGGAAAAATGGAAGTCATCCACCTCATCTTCCACTCCAAGACCTTTTAGGCAAATCCTAGAACCTCTCTAGGAACTAGGTGGATCTTTGGAGTAAAAATAGGTTCTCATCAGTTGTTGAGAGTGTATCACCACAGGTTTTTGGATTTTCAGATAAACATACAATATGGTTTAAAGACTCATGAATTAAAGCCACTTTATTCATAGAATACTTCAAAGAAATGTAATTTGATGATTTCCAAGTGCTACCAATATTCTAGATGGATCATTTTTGTTCTCTAGTTGTTTCATGTGTCTCTGATGACTTTGGCTGCCTCAGTTCTGTTTCCAGGCTTCTTCTGGAACTCTCATGGCATTTAGTGAAAGATAATTTTTTTATTATTTATTTTAAAATTTATTATTACAATAGATATTCATTATTATTCACTTATATTAACTTGTACAATAAATAATATGTATTAAGTGAATAGATCCCAATAAGGAAATTAACATGATAGGAATTATAGTTTAACATTCAACAAGTATTCATTTAGCACCAACTGTATATAAAGTTCTGTACTTTACCCCTTGGGAGGAGATAAAGTGATAGGGAAGTCAGATTCCCTGCCCCCATGGAGTTTGTCATCTAAAGTAGGGGTATAAAGTAGGTGCAGTGGCTGCTATAATACAATTCCAGACAGAAAGGTGCTGTAGTGGAAAGAGCCAGGAGTGCCCTGGGCTTGGATCCCACTCTTGACTCTGACTATGAGTATAAGGAAGTAAGGAAACAAGCATTTAGTAAGCACCTACTATGTGTCAGGCACTGTGCTAAGCACTTTATAATCATTATCTCGTTTGATCCTCAAAATAACCTGGGGGGGGTGGGAGGTAGGTGCTATTACTATTCCCATTTTGCAGTTGAGGAAATTGAAACAAAAGTTAAATGACTTGCTCAGGGTCACACAGCTAGTAAGTGTATGAGGTGGATTTGAACTCAGTTCTTCCTGACTTCAGCTCCAGTGCTTTATCCATTTTACCACCTTTCTCTAAGTAAGGCACTTAAACTCTTAGAGACAGTTTTTTCATCTTAAAAAAATATCCTTGTTGACTTCCTACAAAGGAGAGAGAAATCATTTCACCTAAGCCCTTTGTGGGTGAGTGTTCTGGAGCAATACCAAAGGGGTCCATCATTATGGAACATAAGGTCATCCATGCCAGCCAGACAAAGGATTTTGCCACCATCTGTTGAACTGGGGCAATGTACCAGAGAGTATCAATCTGTAGTACCTACCTACTGTGCAGTGTTGGTGGGAGACCCAATTGAGAAAATGTATCTGAAGTGCTTTGAAAAACCTTTAAGTAACATAAATGGCAGTCACCATTGTTCTTTATGAAGTGTACATATCTCATTTTTGACCAAGGGCAGGAGAGATTATAGAAGGCGTTTGAATCAGACCTTGAAGAAGTCACTGTAGCCTTATATTGGATAATGATGCCCCCTATATCTGAAAGCTTTGTAAAATAATAATAATGATGAACTGCTGAACACAGAATCTAAAGGCAGACTGAAAAAAATGTTAAGATAATAGATTTCTTGATTTACCCATATTTCTGGAATGAATCACCAAAAATATCCCAAGGAAGAAATCATTTTGGCATCTTAATTATTACTAATTCCAAATAATTTAAATTTGTGGGCCTTTTATTTTTGTATAATTATTATAATATGGATATAAAATTACTAGCTACCTGTAAAACAGGAAATAAACTGATGTGCTTAAAGTCCTTGCTTATGCTTTAAATATTATTAATTTATTCAACAAGGATTTATTGGGCACACTTTCTGTTTCCAGGGTACTCTGCTAGGCATTGGGGATATAGATACAAAATAAAATCCCTTCTTATTTTTAATACAATCCAACGAACATTTATTAAGCACCTACTATGTTCCAGGCACTGTCTTAGGTCCTGATGATACCAAGATAAAACAAAGCAATGTTGCCTTCCAGAACTTCTCATGTACATCTAAGTATACACATATAGGCAACGTCATTTCCTGGGAGAGGGCACAGGTCTAGTAGAAAGGTCAGTTTGTTGATAATAGAACATGTGGTGAAGGTGGGGAAGGAAGGGTAGGTTAGGTAAACTCGAGGCATGGTTCTACTATGGAGAGACATAAGAGAACAGTGCAGGTCCGAATCAGTGGAGCTGGATGCCAGTACGTTGTCCTGCCTTGCCTAATAGCAAAGGTGTTGTTGATTTGAAGATTAAGCCACGAGAAAGAGATGAAAAGAGAGGGTGAGATACATATGGCAGCTGGAAGAATGTTTAGGCTTGGTTCTGCCTGATGGGAAAGGATGGGGTGAGTAGAAGGCTATATAGAGGGGTTAAGGCATTTTTGAGGTACTCCCCCTTAACCACATAACCACATTATTCTTCAGGTGGGGAATATGTACACATAATTTTCTACATACATAGTATGTAGAAAATATAATAATATATTTTTATATATAGAATTATTATAAATATATATAGAAAATGTATAGATAGGGACTATACTTATAATTTCATTGATATGTAGAATCAATCAATCAATAAGTGTTTATCAAGCACCTATTATATACCAGGTGCTGAACTAAGCACTAGGGATACAAAAAAAAGGCAAAATACAGTCCTTGTCCTCAAGGGGCTTGCAATCTAATGTGAAAACTTCCTCTGTTAATGCAGGTTGGCACCTTCTTGCCGACCCTCAGTCTTAGATTTGTCTCATGATGCTGAATGGCTGTGACTTGCCTACAGACAGTATTTGCCAGAGGCAGGCATTGAACCAAGGTCTTCTTAGCTTTGAGGCCAGTTCTCTACCCACAATGCCATGCTGCCTCCCATACAAAATAATACAAAGAATAAATTTAAAAATCATTTCTGGGTGAGCAGCATTAACTCTATGGGAGGGTGGAAGATCTGGAGAGGCCTCGTACAAAAGGTGTCACCTGAAATTTGAAGGAAGCTTGAGATTCTAAGGGGTGGAGTTGAGGAAGGGGAGCAGCTGAGTCATGGGGAGCTTGGCCTAGGGAGGTGAGAATGAAGTTACAGAAGACTGAGGGACTTAGCAAGAAATTCAAGTAGTAGACACAAGGGCACATGGGAAAGTGGTGACGTAAAGCAAAATGTCCAGTCACAATAATGCCAAGTCCAGAGTGGAACCAGCTGTAATGGAAGACAGATTTGATGCTGTGCCACTAGAAATTGGCATGCCAATCCTCCTCCTTTTGCCTAGTGCCAGGAATTGACCCTAGAGTATGGGATAAGGCTGAGTCCACAGGAGTGGGCCAAATCAGTGCAGCTGCCTGAATGAGATGGATTGATGGCAGTCAGGGAGTGGGCACAAACCATAATACCCCCTTGTATTTTTTCCTATCTATGAATAAAAAGCATCATCTTATCTTGGTATGCTGTTTTTTTTTCAATAGAGCTGGATTTTAGTAGAAACATTCTAAGTGCTGAAAAAAAATACGTACATCTATTGACCTGATTGGTTCCAGCACTGTGCTAGGCATTGTGGGAGATGCTAAAAAGAGACAACATATGGTCCTACACTCAAGGAGCTTAAATCTAATAGAGTGTGGGAACACACAGACACACAACTGGAGGAAAATTCTAAAATATTATCCTTGTTTAAACTAGTACAAAATTTTGTGGTCTACATCGTATATACTGAACTGAAAGAATCCAGAATTCATACCTAATGAGACCTAGAATTGGAAGTGACTATGGAGATCATCTAGTCCAACTCCTACACTAAAAATTTTAAGTCCTATTTTATTTTAAAAACATGTTATTGATTTCTTTTGCTTCTTTATCACAGTTATTTCTTATACATACTTCTTTCCATTTCTTTTATAAGAAAGAAAGGGGGAGGCAGGAAATAGCTAAACAAAAGCCAACCCGCACACCAATCATGTCTGATATATGCAGCATATACAACATTCTGCACCAGTAATCACCCACTTCTCCAAAGAATGGAGGGAAGTTTATTTCTTCCTCTCTTCTCCAGGGCAAAGATTAGTCATTATAATTGCTTAACATTCAATTTTATTTTCTTATTCTTTTCATTTAAATTGTTGCAGTCATGGAGTGTTTTTTCCTGGTTCTCTTTCCTTCATTCTGTGTTAGGTCACTGACTTGTGTCTTTCAATGTTTCTCTGAATTCCTCATGTATTTCATTTCATAAGGCTCAATAATATTCCATTCAGGTCAGCTAGGTGGCACAGTGGATAGAGAGGCAGACCTGTAGTCAGGAAGACTCATATTCCTGAGTTCAAATCCAGCCTCAGACATTTTCTAGCTATGTGACCTTAGCCTCAGTTTTCTCATATGAAAAATGAGCTGGAGAAGGAAATGGCAAAGCACTGCAGTATCTTTGCCAAGAAAACCCCAAATAGGGTCTCAAAGAGTTATATACAATTGAAATTACTTGAACAACAACAATATTCTTTTATCTTCATATGTCAAGGTTTATTTAGAGATCCCTTCAAAACCCACATTTTATAAATGAGGAAATCAAAGCCTAGTGAAGGGATGTCACTTGCCCAAGATCTTGTAGGTTATAAGTATCAGAGCCTGGGTTCAAATTCATATGTTTCCTGACCCCAAATCCTGTGGATTTTTCTCTGTGCCACAAGATTTGGGAGGTGGCGGAAAGCCCAGTGGTATTTTCAAGAGGGCATCCTGAATCAGTAGAAGTTACAGCCTTCATTCACCAAGTATAGACTCAAAGCACGCTAATGGGAGTCTGTAAGTGATTTAACAATCCCTGACATGAAGGTTATTTAAATAGGATAAGAGCAAGAACTGAAACTCCAAAGAAAAGGACAATGAGACCAATCAGGACAAAAACAAAACCCATCTCTGGTCTCTGCTTCATTAGGTCTGCAGCTTAATTAAAGATGCGTTCTTTCCATCTGCATAAATAGTAGTCATGCATTTTGACTTTTCAGTGTTCCCATGTCCCTCAAATCCAAATTGGATTTTTTTCTTTGTCTTAAGCTTCTCAAGCACCCCTTAAGCTTTGTTAATGAGGTCCATTGTGGAATATCTGGTGCCTTCCCATGTTGGGAATAAAAGTCTCTCCCCCTTGAAACTCTGACTGAGAAGTCAACAAAGTAAGTAGACTTTGGCGTTGGCAGCAGGCTTTTGGAAGAGTTCCTTATGTGTTTGGGTATATTTAAATTTTGTTTTTAGCTTTTAGGTTTTGTATCCTGGTTGTACATTTGAGTGCTAGGGAAATAAGAGCAGATGGGTAGAACAACCAGGCTTTCAGGGAATTATACACCCATTACATTAAGACACTTGCACAAACACAACAAGGTACATATGTCTATCTGAATGTGTGTTTGGTTTCATTATTTCTTGGAGACCAAATGGTTGGAATTTAAACAGAGATTGTTACTTAGCTAGAAGCCTGCGGATGAGAGCCTTTGCCTACGGACCTATGGGGGGCTTGCATGGAGCTCACAATCTGACTGTCCATCACTGGGAGAAATGTGCTGTATCTGACTGGTGTTGGTTTGCTTCCTGTTGGGTTTAGACCTCTGATTTCATCTGTCTGGGGAAAATACAGCGGTGGAAAATGCCTCTATTAGTGTACGTGGGTGTCTCATCTATGATTTCTAGTCCTTGAGAGGCACCTTAGAAGTTAGGTGACTTACCCAGGATCATGCAGCAAATATGAAATGAGAAGCAAGACTGCAAGCCAGGCCTTCTTAACCTAGAGACCAACCTTCTGTCCTTTATGCAACAACGCTTCCCCCGGGGAGGATTGATTATAGGGTTCATAGGAATAGAGCTGGAAGGGAACTAAGAGGTCATTCAGTTTAAGTCTTTCATTTTACAGATGATGAAACTGAGGCTGAGATAAGTTAAATGACTTGCCTGAGGTCACTAAGGGAGTATTGAGATTCACTGAGATCCCTGTGTCCCCAAACTCAGCACACCTTCTACGGCACCACACTGTCTCCTTAGCTTATCTGAAAAGTGTGGATTTTTGCCTCTAAAATGGATGGACTTTTAGCAGAGAAAGTCCCTCCACCAATGCAGGTGGGCACTTTCTCTGAAATTTAAGCATCTTAGGGAGCTGCCTGGGGGGCACTGAGAGTTTAAATGATTTTCCCAGAATCCCATATCTAGGATATAGAAGATGTGGCTCAGGTGGTAACTGAACCTGGGCCTTCCTAATTCTGAGGCTAGCTTCTATCTATGAGGTGCCTGCTGAATTGAACAGCATGGATTAAGAGAAGGAAGGAGGGTCTCTAGTAGCTTCATGTAATACAGTTATAAATGAATCTCTTTTTCTACCACAGTTTAAGACATTCAAGCACAAAACTGAAATGATAACAATGATAGCTTATATTTTTCTTGTGTTTTTTTTGGGGGGGCAGCACCCTTGCTTCATAGCCACTCCAGGAGGCAAGCTAGTGGAAATATTACCTATTCTTCCTGTTTTATATTTGGAGAAACTGAGGATCAGAGAGATGGGAACTTGACATGAGCTGCACAGTGAGTGAATATTAGAACCAGGGCTACAACCTGAGTATGCTCACTCCAAAACCTAATGCTCTTGGCATTACTTGGTGGCACAGGAAGTGACATTTTTCACCTTTCACAAATGTGATCAGCAATGCAGTTATTCCCCAGACTACCATTCTCAAGAGAAGTCAGAAGGATTCACACATTTCTCAAAGACAGTAGATTTTTTACCTGCAGATTATCTAGTGTAGATAATTCACGTGTGGCTTTAGACTATGGCATATAATTTGTTGAGGGTGGATAGGAGTAACAGGTCTACTTTCCTAATTATGTTTGCTAATAATAATATTAAGGATTTTTTTTTTGTTTTCTGGGCTATGTGACCCTGGACAAGTAACTTAACCTCTGTTTGTTTCAGTTTTCTCAACTGCAGAAGGAGAATAATAACAGCACCTGCCTTCTAGGGTCGTTTGAGGATTAAATGAGATTATATTTATAAAGTCCTTGGCATGGTGCCTGGACCATAATAGGCACTTAATGCACGTTTGACTTCTTTGCTTCCTTCTTTCTTTCATTGCTCCCTCCCTCCTTCCTTCTTTTCTCCCTATTTTCCTTTCTTTCCTTCCTTCTTTTGTTCCTTTCTCCCTCCCTTCCTCTTTTCCTCCCTCTTTTCTCTCCTTCCTTCCTTTCTCCATCCTTTCCTTCCTTTCTTCCTTCCTCTCTTTTTTCTCCTTCCCTCCCTTTCTCTCCCTTCCTCTCTCCTTCCTTCCTTCTTTCTTTTGTTTCTTTTACCCTCCCTCCCCCCCTTCCTTCCTTTATTCTAAAGGAATAATCCACATATGGACTAAAAAAAACAGGAAAATTCAGGATGCAATGAACAATTTCCATGGTTTGTTTAAACCACACTTAGACAGTCAGGAATTTATGTAAAAGGTGAAAGCTCTATATAAAAGGATACATCAAGAACAAAATGATGAAAATTCTTGGGGCAAATGGTTTCATCAATATGGGCCCCCCATCCACTAATCCTGATTGTAACCCATCTGTGACTTAGTAAATGATATTCAAGGATTGCTGTGAATTCACCCTCTGTGTCCACCTTCGTGATGAGCCTCTGCACTGGGCTAGGCTGGTCCTCCTATGGAACACATACAGCCTGTCACAGGGCCCAGACTCAAAGGCATTCCAGCTTGGAAACCATTCAGACCTTGAGCTCAACTGCCCTCACCTTAGGAAGCCTAGGATCACCTACGCACTGAGTGAGGGATTCACATGAGATGTTGGTGAACATCTGCTGTCATCGGTTAGACTGGGAGTTCTTAACCTGGGCCTCTGTGAACTTGTGTTCATGGACAGAGAGATAGACAGATGATAGAGATAGATAGACAGACAGACAAAAAGATGATAGAAAGACAGGTGGATAGATAAGATGAAGATGCCAGACAAGCAGAAAGATGATAGACAAACAGATAAACGTGTATTTAACGTCATTGGTTTCTTTTGTCAAACTATGTATTTTATTTGATCCATTTAAGAACATTATTCTGATAAGGGGTCACCAGATTGCTGAAATTGACATGATACAAAACAGTTTACGAGCCCCTGGCTAGAGTGTAAGTTCTCTGAGGGCAAGGCCTGATTCATTTTTGTCTTTGTATCCCCAATGCCTACCACAGTGCCTGACACATAAATGGTGCTTAATAAATGCTTGTTGCCTGGTTAATAGGGAAACAAATACAAATCTGAAACATTCCGGCTATAACAATTTCTAGATATCATGATGCTGTTGGCCAGCCTTTTGGCTCCCTGATAAATTCATATCTCTCTACACCTACATTTCCATTATTTCTCATTAATTTATTTTACTGAACTTCTCACCAAGTCTTCCAAAGTCCCATTATATTCCACCTCCTCACCAGAGTATCCCACTTCTACCACGATTCCTAAAATAAATAGGAAGCCTTTATTTTATACCAAAGCAATGACAACATGCCAAATCATTAACTGGCTCTTTTGGCCTTACTCTGTTAAAGGTAGGCTCATTATTGGTGTAGGTCATGGCATTCTGGGCCCACTCATAGGTGTACCTCACCTGCAGAGAACATCCAATAGATGGAGATCCACGAGTGTGGAGTACTGTTTAGACATGCAGAAATCTGGGGAGATCCTTCTTCCCTATGGTTGCATCCAGTGCAAATGCATTCAAACACACCTTGAAACATAAGTGGAATGTAAATTACTTGATGATGAAGTTCTCTCCTTTTGTCTTTTGACTCAAAGCACATAGGAGATATTTGAGAAATGCTTGTTAGACTCAATCAAATAAGATGTATACAATGATAAGGTAAGACATGAGGCAGCATGGGACTGTGGAAAGAACTAAGTTCAGAAGTCCTAGAATCAGTCTGCACCTCTGATACTCACTCCCTTTGTGACTTTAGGCAAGTCACTTAATTTCTCTGACTCAGTTTCTTCATCTGTAAAATTTGGAGCAGCTAGGTGGTGCAATGGAGTTCTGGGCTGGGGGTCAGGGGAAAAAGCAAACTCCCTGAGTTCAGATCTAGCCTCAGACACTTACTAGCTGTGTGACCCTGGGCAAGTCACTTCACCTTGTTTGCCTCAGTTTCCTCATCTGTAAAGTAAGCTGGAGCAGAAAATGGCAAACCCAAATGGGGTCATGACGAGTTAGACAAGACAGAAAAAAATGACTGAATAACAACAAAAATAATTAGTATATGGGACCAGATAGTCTCTAAGGTACCTGCCATGAACAGACATATGACCCTACAGCTTTACCCTGCTTTAGAATGCAAATGCATAAACAGATGGTTGGGTATCATGGAGTATTGAGAAGGGAACATGGAAAGCTTCATCTACATTTGATTCATGGCTCTATTAATTACTACCTTGGTAACACTGAGTGAGCCACCTCCCCCTGCCCTGTGGGCCTCAGTTTCCTCCTCAGTAAAAAGAATGGATTGTATTAAATTGCCTCTAAATTTCCTTCCAATTCTTTGATCCTTTGGTGTAACTTACAGTGCAGAATATTTGGTTGTTTGCGTTTTTTCTTTTCTCCCAGTGATTTCTAGGGATTAGGTAAAACAAAGTTGTATTATCATATTAATCATGCTTCTTTGCTTAGCCAGGGTGTAGCTTCATCCCAACTCTAGCCTCCAGTTGTCTTCCCCTTCTTTATGTAACAGGGGACTGGGCAATTAGTGTCTGGTCCTTCTGAGCATGCTCAAAATCCCCCCAGTGGACTTAAGAGCCAAAACAGGTATTCTATGACTGGCCTCTCATTGGCCATCCCTCTTCCCTTACACTTCATTACATTGATTGATGAATTAATTGGCTCTGACCCTGAAGACTTTTATTTGCCAAATATTTTATATTCTAAAGTTCCATAGCTTTTTTCAACCATATCCATTCTGTCTGTTGAGAACAATGTATAGAAAATATACTTTGTATATGATTCGCATTTGCTTCCTTTCGCATTTATCTCTTTGCCATTTGTCCCACTGCAATACTCTCTGACCTAGACTCCCAGAGATCATGTTTTGGGGGAGCTTAGCTGCTTAGCTTTGGAATTCCCAGCCTTGGGGTTATTGTCCTGATTGGAGAGCGCTCAGCATCTGTGGCCACCTCAGATCCACCCATGTCCTTCTTGACATCCACTCACTGTGCTCCTGCCACAGGGCCATCTCCAGTTGTCCTGATCTATATCTCACCACTGGACCCAGGTGTCTCTGGAGGAGAAAGTGAGGCTGGCGACCTTGCACAGCCCTGACTCACTTAAATCCAATTCACTTGCAAGTCATAGAATCATCTTCCTGATGTTATGGTCTTCTTCATGAATGAAGGACAAACAACATTCCTACCCCTTTCCATGTCTTGAGCTGGGGACAATAATTTAATCAGTGAAGAATGGCCCTGGTTCCTTTAACTTCCAAGACCCAAAAATTCTTCCCTATACGTGTTGTCTAACCCTGCTAGAAAGTGTAATCCTTTAGAAGACTTTTATTGCTGTCTCTTTTTTATATTAGTATCCCTGGGGCTTATGTAGCACTAAATAATTGCTTTTTATTCACTCACTAACAAGCTTATAGCTCAACTGAGATGTATGCTGGCTCTCCCTCCTTTTCTTTAAAATATATTTTTCAATAAACAAGTATGTATTTCCCTCTGACCTTCCACCCTCAAATTAGAAAAGAAAGAAAAATAAGATCGCTGTAACAAACATACCCAGTCAAGCAAAATAAATTCCCAAATCGGCCATGTCCAAAAATGTATCCATTGTTCTAAATCTTGAGTCCATCCCCCCTAGATCAGAAGATAGGTGAAATTCAGGCTTCATTTTCTGTGCTCTGACTGGTCATTGCATTGATGACAGTGCACGCCCCTCTTAAAGCTGTTTTCTTTGTCATGTTCTTATTGAATAAATTATTCTCTTTGTTTTGTTCACTTCTTTCCCCATCAGTTCATATAAGTGTTCCTGGGTTTCTTTTCAAAATAATCTCTTGCTCATTTCTTATAATACACTGGTATTCCATCCCATTCACGTACCATAATTCATTCAGTCATTCCTTCCCTTTCCTCTTGGTTTTGTTTCCTTTTCTGAAGAGAATGGTGGGATGAGGAAGAGGCCAAGTTTTTGTTTGACCCAGGCATTAATTCCTACTTCACTTACTTTTAGTCAGCCAACAATCATTTTTAAGTACCCACCATGTGCCAAGCAGTGTGCTGGGGATGCAAAACCAGAGAAATAGTACCTGCCCTCAAGGAGATTACATTCTGTTGGAGAACTCAGTGTGTGCACATATAAAGAATGATCACAGAACTAATTTAAAAAAATTCAGAGAAAGGCATTAGAAGCCTGGATTGGGGGGAAGAGGAGGGAAAGTCTCAGGTGTGAGGTAGCACTTTAATTGTGCTTTGTTCAAGGAAAACATTTCTCTTTGCAGAGTACATTTTGAGACACCAGCAGTTCTCTTGGTGCTTAGAAAGAAAAGAAAGGAGAAAAAAGAAGCAGCTTTTTAAAATCCTGAAACAATGATGTTGACTAAATCTAACAACTGAGCTAATAAGAAATCCCTGAGGTGGAAATTTAAAGGTTCCCTGGTCCCCACTAGTAGGTACTTTGTCAACACAGTGAGGATTAGTCTCTGAGGTCTGAAAGCCAGGGACTAGAGAAGAAATATTTAATGGGAAAGACGAGATTGTATTTCTGATTGCAGTAAGGTGCAGCCACCCATTCCTTGATATCCACTTAGACTAAAATATAAACACCAGACACTGATGCAGAGAATACCAGTCTGGGCATCATTAGCATAAAAATGATGCCCTTTAAGAAAACACCGTGTCCTGAAAGAGACAAATTGGTACATCCTTAAATCCGTTTTGGATTTCAGAAGAGAACAAGTCTTACCTTGCCATATGACCAGCAGAGCGTTGAGAATACCTCCGGCATAAATATGTATTTATTTGATTTGTGCAGGGGGGGAGGGGGCCTGCACTCCCTTGCCCAGGGAGACATTCTCTCAAGTTGTGCAGGCAGCTAGAAGAATTTTAAATCCTGAAAAGTCACAGTTTGACATTTATCCAGTGGCCTATGTCAGTCTAAATTCCCCACTCCCTCAGCCCCCACTCCCCTGCCAATTAGACCCTTGGCAGGTGATAAATTGGGCTTCTGTCAGGCCATGGTGAGTGAAGATCCTGAACATTTAGGCACCTGTGGTAGGAAGAGTCTGGGCAATTTTATCCATCAGAATTCACCTCTCTTCAGAGTGCACAAGGGAACAAGGGGAATCTTAAAATGGACAAAAGCAAACCTAATTAAAAAATAAAAGCAAACCTCCCTGAATTATATCCCCTTAAATTATCTACCTTTTCAGCACCATAGAAATTTCTAACTGGCCCATAAGTAACTAGCAATTGTGCCTGGAACAAGAGACACACAATATACTTCGGATAAAGAAAAACCACTTGGGGTGGATTGAGAGGGGAATGCTCAGAGAGAAGGCTCAAACTAAAGGCCACTGATGGGAGAAACTGGCCACCACCGTTTGATGGGCTAACAGAGAGGCTAGTATACTCTTAACAGGAAAGCCATCGCCTGGGGAGAAGACAGGGCCAGACTGGACACTGAGCAGCTCTCCAGGGCTTCCTAATTATTCTTGCTGATGACTAGGTGTGAAAGTTCAATTGTTCTGTCAGCTTAAGGATACACTGCTCTCGGGCCCTTTCAAATGTTGGAACGCTGGTACAAAGCGCAGCCCACCCTCTACAACTCTTCATAAGCAGCAGTCCCTTAAAGACAGGCAAACAGAAAAGTTGCTGCTTTCACCGTATTAATCTCATTCTTATTTTGGCATATTAAGGATACATCAGATACATAAGCCTCACCATGGATGTGCAGGGAAATATCCAAGTAATAGCTGATGTATACATTTTCATTTAAACGAAATAGCATTGCTTTGACCTATTGGCTTAAAATATTTTTAAAGAATTAATTCAGTGACTGTTTTTGTGCTACCAGAGAATTGAATGATTAAAGGTGAAGGCTGAATGGAATCTGGCTTGGCATTTAGGATTTCAAACAAATGCTTTTCAATTTTACAGTTAGAGAAACCAAAACACAGAGCGGTTTAGGATGTAATCGGAGCCAGTCACACATTCTCACTTGTGAGAGAGGTTTTTAGGAAAACAGATCTTTCTGTTAAGAATGACCCCAAATCACAATAAGACAGACAGAAAGACAGACAAACAGACAGACAGACAGACACACACACACACACACACACACACACACAATACAATACTCACAAAAAGTCCGGGAATCAGGCTAAGAACTGAAATAGAATGTAAGCTTCTTGAAGTCAGTCAAGCAAGCAAGAAACAATTATTAAGCGTTTGTAATGTAGCAAGAACTACCTTAGCGACTAGGATGTAAATACCAAAGTGAAACATACTTGCTTTTGAGTAACTTACAGTCTAGTGAGGGAGATGGCGACATTAGCTTTGGTAGGTACAAAATTGATTCATTGTAATTTTCGGAGGAAGGCACTAATAGCCAGGGGCACTGGAAAGTCTCTATGTAGAATGTAACATTGAGGCTTAACTTGAAGGAAAGTAGGAAACTTGAGAAAACCTCAACAAGGTAGAGATGAAGAGGGAGTGGAAATAGTTCCCACTCTGGAGTCAAGGGATCTGGGCTTAAACCTTCTTGTGATATTCATTACCAGTATAACCTTGGGGAAATGACTTGACCTCCCCATTCCTTGGTTTCCTCATCTGTGAAATGAAGGGATTGTCCTAGAACATCTACAAGGCCCCTTTTCGCTCTAGCTTTGTGTTCCTGCGATTAAAAAATATCAAGAAAACACAACAGAGCCTTGAACAGAGGGACGAACCTGGAGTCATGAAGACATGAGTCAAATCCAACCTCAGACACATGTCACTTCTTTGTTTTCAAAGAGGACCAATGACATCTCTGAGTGATGTCTTGACTTACTTGCTGGGTGACTGTGCACAAGTCACTTACTCTTTGTTTGCCACAATTACCCATTTAAAAAATGGGGAGGGACATCTAGGTGGTACAATGGATAGAATACTGGCCCTGGAGTCAGGAGGACCTGAGTTCAAATTTTACCTCAGACACTTACTAGCTGTTTGACCCTGAGCAAGTCACTTAACCTTGATTGCCTCAAAAAAAAATTGGTGATAATAACCCTTGACCTCCCAGGGCTGTTGTGAAGATAAAATAATATTGATGAAGCGCTTTGCAAACTTTAAAGAGCTATATAAATGCTATCCATTATTGTTCTGATTTATCCTAGGCCAACAAGTTCTAAGCTGATTTCATTCATCTTTGCTTCTTAGGTTGAAATCCACATCACCCACTGGGAAAGATAATTTCTGCTGGAGATTTAAAAATTTGATTTGGAAAATCATTTGGAAGTGTAAACCATGCTGTTTCCCAAAGAGGAAAGAAAATACCTGGGAATATCCCTCAACAGAAGAAATCTTGTTTGGAATGACATCTGTATGGTCACTTTATGGAGCCCAGGGACTCCTGTCTTTCTTGGATGTTGTGGATGACAATCAAGGTATGTGAAACATTTTGTTTTAGACTATTGAGATGCTGGGAAAAAGTCTTTGGTCGTGTTTTTTTTTCCTTTAAGTCTTACAGTTTGATTTTTAGAAATTTTAAATGTCTACCCGTGGCAACCAGAAAGGACAAGAAACCAGTCTCTAATTTCTAGTCTCCAAGGTGTCTAATAATGTATTATCAGCTTCTTCAGAAGCAAATGCAATATCTTAATTGCTTCTCATTGTCCTATAACATAATTTGTAGAAAGTTAATTCTAATAGCATCAGCGGCAGACATTGAATCAATGCTCACAACAGAGATCAGGTAAGATGACATTTTCCTCTATAATAAGCTCAGCTGCTGTTTTCCTAATTTGTAAAAATTACATAGGCCAAAGGGAGGCTCAGTTGATTTCCAAAACAAATTGATATTTTCAAATATAAAAGTTAACAAGGAACTTCGTTAACTTTTTAGAGTGCTAGATCAGGAGTCAGGAAATTCTGTTTTCAAATCCCTCCTCTGACACTGCCTGCCTATGTTACCATGGGCAAGTGAGTTAAAGATTGCCATCCTTGATAAGTTTATCTGTAAAATGGGATCATAACAGCAACTCCCTACAGGATTGTTTAGAGGAACAAATGAGAAAGATTGTAAAACTATTTGCAAAGCACAAAGCGTTATAGAAGTGTGCGCCGTGCGTGGGTGACATAGAACTCAGCGCTGTTTTAATTTATTAAAGTGATTTTAGCTTTATTGTTACTTAAAACTAAGAGAGCTTTAAGTAACAATAAAGCTAAAATCACTTTAATTAATTAGGAAGCTAAAATAGCTTTAGTAGCTCAAAACTGCACCAAGACACTTGGGACACCCTATATAAAAAAGAGACAATGTGGAACAATGGAAAATGTTCTGAATTCAAAAGACCAGGGTTCAAAACTCCCCTCTGACAATGCCTATGTTATTTAATCTTTCTGGGCCTTGGTTTCCTCATTTGTAAGATGAAGGAATTATGCTACATGACCTAAGTGGAAAGCTTAAATCAGAGGAGCTTACATTCTTAAATCACTGATTGACCCAAAGATGCAACCCAAAGATGCTTTACATCTCTTACTGGCTGACCATCTAACAGGTGGGGGAACCTAAATGGATTCACATGAACTCAACTGTGATTCAGTCAAAGGGCTGCACTTGAGGACCTAGAGGACCACATGTGGTCTCGAGGCCTCAGGTTCCTCACCCCTGGTAGCATGTTAGAAGGGAAAGGGCATTGAAAATGGGCTCATGTTCTGCCCACAGGTATGTGGCCTAGGATAAATCTCTGAAATTCCTGGGCCTTGACTGCTTCTTGTGTATGGTAAGGGGTTAGACTAGACAGCTTCTGAGGTCACATCTAGCTAGAAATCTACAAACCTAAGCTAATGCCATGATTTTCCATGGGTGCAAAAGACACGTCTGCCATATTATTACCCCTTCCTCCATTTTCTTCTCTCTTGTTTTCTAACCAGAAAACCAGTCAGTCTGAGACCAAACAAGACTCCTGCTGCCCCTCCCTCCTTGACACTGTGTGTCCATCTCTGCGTTTCCCTGTGCCTGTGCCTTCCTTCCACCTCTCAGAGGCTGAGCCTAATTTCACTGCTATTTTTAAAGGCAGATTTCACCTCCAGACCTCTGGCAGCGGCCGATTTCTGAAAGCAGAGCAGGCCAGCTGTTGCTCTGTTTCCTCCTGGCCCATTTTTTATGCCTCCTGAGCCCTGGGACAGCTCTTCCCCAGCCAGTGCTGCTTGTTAGTTTCTACCAAAAGGTTTTTGTCCTGAAAGGGGACCAGACGAGTCAATTGGGCTCTGTCTCAGACAGAATGAGACCGGATAGTCAGCCTGCAAGTGGCAGCTCAAGATGGGTACAAGGCATGCCAAGTTCCCTGTTGCCCTGGAACAGCCCTCTGTAGAGTGTTTAGACCTCAAAAAAGAATTTCAGCACTTAAACCCATAACCTGTGAAAATGGTGGTAATTATAGAGAAAAGGAAGAAATGTCATGGGTTCCAGTAGCAGGATGTTTTGGATAAAAGCGTTAGCTTGAATGATGCTAGGAGGCAAGAAAAATGACATTATTATGCTATCAATTATTGATGTGGCATAGTAGATTAGGGAACCACTGCCAGACTCAGGAAGACATAGATTTAGGCCTCTCCTCTGACACGCATTGCTTGAGGAAGGGTGGTATGGCCCAGGCTTTGGATGGAGTCAGAGGATCTGGGTTTACTTCCCACCATTGATGCTGTCTCTGTGACCTTGGGTAAGTCCTTTTATCTCTATGGGCTTGAGTTCCCTCATCTGGAAAATGAAAGGGTTGCTCCTAACTTGTGGCCTACTCAGGATTCAGAACGAGATATGGATTTCAGGGCATGACCAATGTGGGAATTTATTTTCTTGACTTAGGCATGTTGGTCACATTTTTTTCATTATGGGGGAATGTGGGGGAGAGAAGAGAAGAAAAAAGAAATGTTTGTTATTGAAAAATAGAAGTTGTGAATCCAAGCCCATCGTTTTATGAATGTGGAAAGGGAAACACGGAGAAAGAAAGAACTTCTCTTGTCCTACCTTAAACAAGGCACTAAATTTCTAAAAGTCCCAAGCAATTCCCTTAGACCATACTTGGCAGAGTTGGTACCAATATGCATTGGTGAACAGTATTTCCCCTATAAGAGTTCCTTATCATTAAGTCAGTTTGATGAGTGTGCACTCACACATACATATACAGATTTTACATATATATGTATATATGAAAGGTATGTGAATATATATGTATATATTTATTTCTCCAGATACCTTTAGAAATATATACATATATTTCATATATATAGATATAAATATATATATATATTTAAATGTGTATGTATATAAATTATATAGACAAATACATACACACACATGTATATATATACATACACACACACACATATATATATACACACACACACACACGTATATCATATAGAATTCAAGGGTGGGGAACATGTGGCCTCCAGGCCACATGTGCCCTTCTAGGTCCTTGGATGCAGCCTTTTGACTGAGTCCAAGTTTTACAGAACAAATTTTTTTTATTATAGGGATTTGTTCTGTGAAGTTTGGATTAAAAGAGCCACACTTGAGGACCTAGAGGGCCACATGTGGCCTGGAGGCCACAGGTTCCCCACCCCTGATATAGATGTACACATATCCATATATGCCTATGTTTAAAATCAAACAACTGTTAACATTTTAGTTTGTAAATCATGATCTGGTAAAACCAAAGAACTGTGATGCTGAATGTATACAGTATTTTTTGTAACTCACATAATTATTCTATTTCTACTCTCCTGATCAGCCTGTGATAATAACCAATTAGCTGTACATCTCCCACTCCAAAGGTGGGCAGCTGTGATTGGAGCCCCACATTGGTCTTGGTGCTCAGCATTAATACATCTCCAACCAGGGAAGGAACTTAACTTCTATTCCAGCCCTTCTCTGGATATAATAACTTAAAAGACAATTCGAATAGATTTTCTGTTTGTGTCCAGTTAAGCTGCTAAATGTGTTAGGTAGAGGTGAGGAATCCATAGCAGCCAGAAGCAGCTTTCTAAAACGGTGCCCTCCATAGCTCCAGAAGTTCCAGGAGGGCTGGGACAGTCTGTAGCAACACCTGGATTGGAGCCACATACCCCATAGCCATTTAGTCAAGCCCAGCCTCTATGGATGTCAACACTGGTCAGGATAATAATAATTTAAATATCCCTTTGGTTTGCAAAACTCCATTTCATTCTCACAAAAGTCTTATGGAGTAGTGTGGTGAATTGGATAGAATGCAATGGAATTGGATTGTCTCTCTGAGTCAAGAAGTCCTGGGTTCAAGACCCACCATGTCACACTGAACAAGGCACTCTTCTCTCAGTCCTTCATGGAGACTGTCTAAGATTAGGCCCTATAGAAGAGTTGCCAACTTTTATGAGTAGAGGGATGCCCATCACCTAGAGTTCACTTCAAAAATGAAATGTTTGTTCCAAATGAATAAATAAAACCAAATGAGACTCTTAGGTAGGTATGGCAATCAATTAAATTAGCAAGCACTTACTATAGACCTACTATGTGCCTGGTGATGGGATTACAAAGACAATGATGAGGCTGCCCCTGACCTCCAGGAGCCACATAGAATGCCTTTTTTTTCATAAGAAGCTCTCCATTCTACATTGGTGAAATCACAGGTGTAGTCCAAAAGAAGAAGAAAAAAGAGTTCCAGGTACAAAAATATTTTTTAAAACACTTAGCACTTCCCCCCACCCCCAACTGACATTCTACTCAGACTTTTAAAGCTAAGTAATGCACAGTTTATAATCTTGTTCCCCCACTTACTAAAAGTCTCAAGTTGGTGACTGATATTGTTATGATGGAAAAAAATAAAATTCTCTTTCCAGTGTCAGGGTAGAGATGGAGATCCAACTGAAAAGTGATGTAAAAAGACTAAAGAAAGGAAGGTGCTTTATCAGCTTCAGCTGGAGGACAAACTCATTTTACTCCAGTTTAAGGTCATTATTTAGGTGTATCACGACAAACATGCCCAGAGTTCCCCAAATCACTGATGGAGTCAAGGGTAGGGCTTTCATAACTGAGTTTGTCTTTCTCCCCCAGACTTCCCTCTTCCTGACTTCTCCACTATTAACAAGGGGGAGTTAAAGGCCCCCAGGTGCCTCAGGCATTGATGCTTCTAATCACAGAATCATCTTTAATTTCTCCCTCTTGTTCATTCAATATTGCCCATTAATCACTAAGTCCTTTCAAATGGACTTCTGCATCACCACAGGGTGATAGTGACCAGTATGAGAAGTCAGCGCTGGTCCTAGAGTCAGGAAAACTTATCTTCCTGAATTCAAATCTAGCCTCAGACACTTGCTAGCTGTGTGACCCTGGGCAAGTCACCTAACCCTGTTTGCCTTAGTTTCCTCATCAGTAAAATGAGCTGGAGAAGGAAATGGCAAACTGCTCCAGTATCTTTGCCAAGAAAACCCCAAATGGGGTCAAGAAGAGTCAGACACAATTGAACAACAACAGCTAGATGTCATTTAGTCCACCTTCATTTTGTTTTTCAGCTTAGTCTTCAACTTACTATTCTACCCACCACCACCCTAATTGAGGTACTTTTATATGGACTAATACAACAGCTTTATAGGATGTCTCTCTTCTCTCTGCCTCAGACAAACCCAACCCAAACCAAACAACAGGTCATTGAACAAAAGAATCATATTAATGGGAACACAGACCTGGAAGGAACCCCAGATGCCATTTAGTCTAACTTAGCTGCCAAATTCGTCTTCCTTATGTACATACACAGGTTATTGCAGTTCATCCTTTACTCAGACTCTTTCACTGCCACCCTGTTGCACAGTCCAGTGTGAAAAATCCTGGATTTGAAGTCAGAAACCCAGTTTCCAATCCTGGCTTTAACCACCCATTGGCACCAAGTCTATGGGCAAAACCCTTTATGTGTTAAAGTAAAGGATCTCAACGACCCTTAGTAACCTAGATCATAGGATCTGGAAGGGAACACAACCTCTACTCAGTCTAACCCCCTTATTTTCCCAAAGAGAGAACTAAGGTCCAGAGTGGTTAAATGATTTGCCCTATGTCACAGAAGGAATAAACATCAGAGGCAAGATTTTCGTCCAGGTCCTCTTAGCCTAGAACCATCTCTCCTGGTGTGGGAAACCTCATATGTGTGTGTGTGTGTGTGTGTGTCTCAACATATAAGATGCCACTTGTGCTGTTTATTACCCTATGGGCCTTGCCCTGGGTTACACAGCCAGTATTTCTCAAAAATCTTGTACTTAGATCTTCTTTCCTATGAGGCAAGGGCTCTCTCCACTATACAGTAAAACCTCTCAGTAATACAGTAAATGCTTGTTGAATTTAAATGAATTCTTTCACTGAATCATCAGTAAATAAAATCACTCCAGTCTATATGGTATTACAACGGACTGGAAAAAAAGACAAGGTACAACCAAGGTAGAGTAATTCATTTTTTTCCTATTCTTGTTTCTCAATATTTTCCTTTAAATGAAAATTCCAAACACTCGACCACGAGCCCGGTGCTGAAAAAGTCAGCCAGTCTAGTAACATTTATTGTCTACTACATGTCCAGTGGTGTGGTGGCTCTGAAGGATACAGAGACAAAGAATGAAATGATCTCTACTCTTGTTGAAAGCTTACAGAGCACTGGGTCACAGAGCAAGGAAGACCTGAGTTAGAATCCTAATTCAGGTACTTAATAGCAGGGTGACCCTTTGTTGTGTTTGGTTTGAACCTTGCTACTTCTCCCCAAAGAGTGTATTTGTTCATCTCTGCCTCTTGCTCTCATGGAAAGTCACATGGATAATTTAGGGACTGTGTTTCCGGCAGCAGTGCTGTTGTTAACTACATAATATGAGGGTCGTTCAGTTTTCAGTGGCCTTCAAGAGACAAGGTTCTTATTAGGAGATTTGGAATTCTTGCCATCTTGTAAAGCAGAAAATTGCTAAGCCTTTTCCAGTAGCAACACCTAGCTTATCTGGGCTCCTGAAAAGCTTTTAAGGCAACTTCCATGAACCCTGAACAAGCTTATGCATCCACTCTGCTTGCCCATTAAAAGAAAAAAAAGTGTGTGTGTGTGTGTGTGTGTGTGTGTTGAGCAAGAGTAAATAGGCTTGTGTTTGGCTCACAAACAAATGACTCTTTAGTGAAAGGAAAGTCAAATGTTAATTAAACCCGTGCAGTGTTTGGATGGATAACATCGCTCTGTATTGTTAAATCCGCCTTGATTTTAATTGCATGACAAAAAAAAATAACTGTAAATGTATTGCTGACAAAGGTTTTTGTGGAAATCAAATCCCATTTAAACACAAAAGCAATCCTTTTCATTATATTTTGAGTGACCACAGGGATACTAAAACTTGACACCCGAGCCACTGATCAAACTTACTGCAGTGAGGGCCCTTCTCCCTGCCACCCACAGCCAGTCTAGTTCTCTTATTCAAAAATGGCATCTACCATAAGTGAACTTTAAATATTATAATACTGAACGTACGCCATTCCCTTTGTTGTGTTCGGTTTGAACCTTGCCACTTCTCCCTGAAGAGTGTACTTCTTTGTCTCTGCCTCTGCTCTCTCACTGATCTGTAGCCAACAGTGGTTGGGTGATCAAGGAACAGCAATCAAAACAAATCCCCATTGTATCTAGATTTTTCCAATGACTTGCTCTACTTTTGTGAGTCTGTAAACCATCATACACTCAGTAGATTTTCTCTTGCAACCTATGCAAAGACGTAAAGTCATCCCAATTTGCACGTTGGAAAACACTCAAAGAGGTTGCTGAATTAGGACCCAAGATAGTTTATCTCTCTCGACCATCAGTCTTGCCTCCCTGATTGTCTGTCTGTCTCTGTATAGCAAAGTCAATAAAAATGATTAGAGTTGGCACCTCACAAATGTACACCCTTAAACCATGAAGCAGGACTGCCATGCGGGAAATATTTTTCTGACCTTTTCAAATTACATCCAACTGTCTGGGGGATTTCTCAGTGACTAGGAGTAATAAGGTTCAATCCATTTTACTGGTTGGCTTCAAATTTAGTTCCTCGGAAGCCTGGACTTATCTATTCTTTTTATCTTGGCCCTGGCATCCATTCAGTACTGTAATCCGTGCATCTAATCTCTGTCCCCACCCCCAATCAGGGTTTGCTAAAGGATCACATTGTGAAAGGCACAACCATGAAAGACTCTCCATTTATTGCACCCTCCAAAAGCGAAATATTAGCATGGGAGACAAGCTGGTATGTTGCCTTTTGAGGGACTCTTGTTGGATTTAATTAGCTTTTAGATTTCATCTCCATCCTACATCTCAGTTTTCACTGCCCTATGTGATTTATGCTTCAGTGACTTTCATTTATATAAAACTTTTCAAACTTAGCTATGTCACCAACACGTCCTAGGGTATTAATGAGAGGGTAAAAATGTGCAAAGTTCTGTATGTTAAATTGATTTCACTTTAGTGTTTTATTTTCTTTCTTTTTCTTCTTTTTTTCTTTCTTCCTTGATTATGTGAGTCCAAATGCCGTAGACAAACTCACCCTGTTAAGTAAGTGAATCACCCATGTGAGACGTACCACACACACACGCACACAAAAGACAGCTGCATTGCCCCATTCTTTACTGTGCCCCTTGAAGTAGAACAGAAAACACAAGTTAAAGACACATTTCTTAACCTTGTGAAAGTGGGGGAGGGAAGGCTGGATTACAAGGAAAATCTCATTTTATTGTTATTTTGCACATTGGGGACATATCCATGCCTTTAGTATATTGGAAAGATGGAGAGGGAGGGAGAAGGGGGGGAGAGGGAGAGAGAGGGGGGGAGGGAGAGGGAGAGAGAGAGAGAGAGAGAGAGAGAGAGAGAGAGAGAGAGAGAGAGAGAGAGAGAGAGAGAGAGAATGAGAATCTCTATTTTAACCTCTTCAGCAACAAATGCAATTCCATCCTTTATTGTGTGGTTATACTGCTGTTGCCTTCACAGGGGATCCTACAAGAGAGCGTCAAGTCTGAATTGCCAGTCCTCAAAGGCCTGGTTGTGATTGGAGCTGGCTTGTGCTGGAGAGCTGTGCATGTAAAGGCCAGGAGAGCAGAAGTTTGGGGAATTCACTCCTAAGAATGGTAAGTATTATATGGTGTGCTGTTTGGTACTGTTCCTGCTGCTTATAATATCAGAATCTGTTGAAGATTGTTCTGAACCATGTAAATTACATTGAAAATGATTACCCTGGATGTTGAAAATGTCATTCCAGTTGACTCAGTTTTCATTTGCCATTAGTTGAATGTTTTTCCCTTATTGAAAATATGGAAATACTGAAATCATGTCACACATTGATCAAACTTGGACTTTTTGTTCTATAGACAACCATTTTATTTTATAGCAAAGCCATTTTTTCCCCTCCAGATTTTTCTATATGGAAAACAAAAATGTGAAACAGGGAAGGCATCCTCAGAAGATGTCATCTGAAGAAACTCATTGAGACGGTCATTGTTTCCAATCAATGGTTTTTACCACAACTCCATTTTGGTTTCTTAAGCTATTCATGGCTTTATTTTTTTAATGCATACTCCAGCACTTACAAAGAGAGAGATGGGAATGCTTCTGTGAAAGAGGGTGTGATAAAAAAAATACAGGTATTTTATCCCCAACAATTCCATCAGACTTTGTGATAGTCACAGCCTAAAAACCTCCAGCTTTGTTTTCTGGACAGGATGAACATGGAGAGCAGGTACTCTGATGAACAAAGATAAGTTGTTTCTGTAATATGCAAAGTCAGATATTTCCATCATTCTGCAGTGCAACTTGGTATTTACATACCAGTTAGGACAGTTTGGAAGTTTAACTAATTCAATGAATGGCACAGGATGTATCTGATACATACCTAGATGACAAATGTGTAATTTAATCATTGAGACTTGGGATGGGGAGGCAAGATTGCTAACTGGAAATCAATTTCAAGAGCCCCCTCCAACCTCCACAGGTGTGTCACTTCTGGGTAGTAAATTAGAAACTTAGATGGACAGTTTAAATCTCTAACACTAGGTAGCATCATTATCACTGGCTTTACCAGACTGTGATGCCCTTGGCTTACCTGTAAAATGAATATGATCACACAGGTAATTTATTCCACCCAGTTTCATGGTGTATCCAAGTTATTTTTGGTAGCAGCAATTTGAAACAACTATCACTTTGCTATAAACTACCCATTTTCTAGGGACAGGGTAGAGAAGAGAGCAAATAGTCTTCCTCTAGCTAGGGGAAAATGGGTGATCTGAAACAAGGGTAGAGACTTGACAAATGCTAAGTACATGCCATCTCTTGAGCCCTAGCCTTTCCCAAGATTTGTTTTCTTTGTAGTATGTGATTAAGGAGTTCAAGTGAGGCAGTGATAGGGATGATTGCATCTAAAATCAAACGCCCTGAGGGCAGGAGAGCATCTGTTATTTGTCCTTGAATATCCCCCAAGCTAGAGCTTCATGAATGAATGTTATTGTTGTCTGTCCTTCATAAACGAATGAATGATGAATCAGTTCAGTAGAGTGAATGAATGGATGGAAGAATAAATACTATTTTATATAATATTTAGAAATCTTAATAAGGAGATATGTGTATGATGGCATCTTGTGTCACTATTCATAGTTTTCAAAATCAGCATACAGAAACAAAAACAAGGAATGGTGGTAATTTATGCAAGTTTAAGGTAGAGAGGAATCAGGAAGGTTGATAGACAGTTGCCACTTGATGACAGAACAATGTCTGTGAAGAGCTTTACTATAGCTTCCTTCTCCCTATAAAGAGAATTGTCTTTGTAGAGAACTATTTTTTTTTAATTTAAAAATGCTAGAAAAGTAGCTACTAGGCTGAATAGATTTTGCACATACTATAGCCAAAGTGTTATTCCTGTAGATCATCTTCAGGATTCAAATTATACTTAGAATCCTAGAATGTCAGAGGTACAAGAGATTCTTAGTTTAGCTTTCTCATTTTATAGATGAGGAAAATCAAGTCCAAAGGGGTAAAATGTCCAAGGCCTGGTGACAGAAGCAGGGCTTGCCTTCGATTCCCCTAACTCTCAATCTTAGATCTCTTTCTCCTTCATGTTACCCTATACCACACTTGCCTGTGGAAAACAGCATAGTATATTCAAAGGAATGCTAGCCTTGGCTTCAGGAGGGACCTGGATTCAAATTCTTCTACATTCTGAATTTATTAGCTGTGCAATCTTAGTTAAGTAACTTTAACCTCTCTCAGCCTCAGTTTCTCATTCTGTCAAATGAGGATAATAATACCTGTAGCAACTGTTCTGGGTTGCTGTAAGGATCAAATATTTAAATGACTTGACAAACCTATAAAGCACCTTAAAATGATGGCTGTTGTTCAACTGGGGTCTTCTTCCTCCAATTCTTCTAAGGGGTGGGTTTTTCTTTTTAGAACTTCCTGTGAATCAAATGCCAAATACTAAAACAAACCTCTTG
Organism: Trichosurus vulpecula; assembly: GCF_011100635.1. Classification (NCBI taxonomy): domain Eukaryota; kingdom Metazoa; phylum Chordata; class Mammalia; order Diprotodontia; family Phalangeridae; genus Trichosurus; species Trichosurus vulpecula. Next base: position 216,687,911 of record NC_050577.1, on the reverse strand, counting down.
ATTGCTATGGCAGCTTCATAATGGAGCTCCCCACCCAGCAGTCCTATATACGCATAATTCCTGGTCAAGGGTGTTGGGTGTTGGTGCAAGGTAAGTAAGCCTTCTTGTTTCACTACTTTACCTGAAGGGGCTCCAGAAATGAGACCACCAACCTGAGGGAGGCTCATTGTTTGCTAGGCACGTGAGAGGAGAGACTGGCTCCATCTTTCAAGCCAGTGTGAGAACGTCTTCAACCCCTCTTCACTGCATTCATAGATTGACTCTTATTGAGAGCTTAGCAAAATGGTGGCAACATCTCCCTCCTAGCAGATATATCATTCTTAGATGGCACAGGTGGAGATGCAAGTATTATTTTCAATACAGTGTGACAAATTTAATGTTCTCTCTCTTTCTTTCTCTCTCCATCTTTCTCCCTCCTTTTCTGTCTCTGACTTTGGTTGTGGCCCTGGTACAGTCCAACCACCTAAAAACTTTGGAGGACTTCCCATGCTTCCTTTGGCATCCACAATCACCCCCATTGGAAAGTGATTCTAAATAATGCAAATAGGAATGAATTCACCTATTCTGAAGATATCCACTCCACTGAGGAAAGCCAGGAGAGAGAATCCTCTAAATCTTTAAATTTACTCAGGGTGAAGCTGCCTACACCTCTGTGATATCCTGATCATTTTGACTTATTGTCAGGACTGAAGCAGAATTTATTTTTCTCCTAATTGGAAACCTATCAACATCCTGTAGGGGGGTTTTGTCCCCCTTACTTCTCTCCCGCCCCCGCCTTAACAGAATCTCCATATGTTTTCATAGATCTGGTACAAAGGCATTATGTACTTTTTGGAGGGTCATAGAGAGAAAAAAATAATGCCGTATCAAAATTAAACCTGAGCCTAAACAAATTGAATTTTCAGGCTCGAATTTACCTTTGATATTCTCAGAAACTTGAACTTTTATTCACAGTTTATGTTGAGGGAAAAAATTATTTCTGTTATAACCTCACATGATTTACAGTTATCAGAATACTTCTTCTCTTGTCCCAGTTTAATTGCTCTGTAAAGCCATGGTGGCACAAGTAAAGCTAGGCACCACTGGACTGAATGAAAAACTAATTGCCCTAAATTTGGAAATTTTCAGATTCCATTTATATTTAACAACTTCCTGGTGAACAGACACCGTAAGGTCATTATGACAATACACTCAGTTTTTAAATTTAATCAGTTACATTTTGATTAACAATTAATGCCCATTTTTTCATGCTTTTTGATGTCAAAACAAAATGCCTTTCCCCATAGATCAGTGGGCCTCTTCGTTCCTTTTGTTTATTGTTGTAGAATTTCTCTTGTGCTATTTCTAGATTTGTCATTAGAGTTCATGAAGTCTTAATCATTAGCCCTCTAATTTCCTAAGGGCAGGGGAGGGGGGAGGAAATACATTGATTTATTGAACTGGCTGCAGTTAAAAGAAAAAGCAAAAAAAAAAAAAAAGCAAAAACCTAGAAGATCAATCTGACATTGTAGGTTAATAGTAGGAAACAAAGAGTAGTCATAATCAAATGAGAAAAGGATTTTAGTTGTTCATTCCAGTTTATAATAAAAAGCCCCTCACCATAGTGTCTTAGAAAATAATGCATTCAGACTGAGTAGAATTACCGCCTAGCAGATTCTATTTATCTGTAGCTTAAAAAGCAGCTGCGTTTTTGTAAAAAGCAATGAATGTGGCATTCCTACTTAAAGGTGGAAGAAAAAAAAAACCACCCCTTGTTTTGTAATAAGGGGATTTTCAATTTAAAAGAGAGAGCAGGCCTGTTGTGTGAAGTATGGTTATTACATTCACTGTATTCTATCTCACCCACCAGGAGGCTAATAATGAGGAGTAAGGGAAGGGGGCCAGGGCCACGAGGGTTATCTCACAGTCCCAGATGCTGGATAAGTTGGAGGAGGCAGAATCACTTTTGGATGACATTCAGAAAGGCCTGAATGCTTATTGGGAGAAGAAAAGACTATTCTTTCCAAGGTAAACAGTTCATTTCATCTACCAGCTGTACAGATCAGTATAAAATATGTTTATATGAAGATATCCACAAAGTTCATTTTCCCCCCTTTATGAAATCATTTTAGGTGTGTGGCATCTCTTCCTTGCCGGTCCAGTGGTGATCACAGACAGTCTGCCAGCATCTCGTGAGACAAAGGATTCACTCCTGAGCCCCACCACACCTAAAAAAATGCTTTGAAGGGCTTGCCAAGCTCACTTTTAATCATGGGAAAGAAATTACCCACATGGAGTCAGCAGAAAATGAAAAAGTGGGCCTCGTGCTGAGATAATTCCAGCGAGTGCCAAGGGGCTAGTTGAGATATGGCTTCATGAGGTGAATATCTTTAGCTCTTACTTAGGGTTTAGTTACTGTATAATCATTCTCTCTTTTAGGAGCAATGAATATCCCAAGTGTGTTTCCTAACCAAAGCTCTGTCTCTCTCCAAGCATTTCTCGGGATATTGACGGATTCCATAGGAAATGGGGGCTCTGGATCCTTGTAATTTCCTTCTACTCAGGACAAGTTTGCAAATATGCAGAATCTCGTTCAGTGACAACCCCAAGCCAGTGACTGCCACTTGCTGTGTGTATTTGTGTATCTGTTTGAGTATGTCTAGTACTTTATGTCTCCGTGTATATATGTATCTTTGTTCACGTCCTTGCCCCTTCCTTAGGACAATATCTTGGGAGGATTGGATAGCAGGTGGGTTTTCAGCTGTGACCCTGGGTGGAGGAGTGGTTGGGGAAGGGGCAAAGGTATGACTTGGCTCTTTTTTGGAGGGGTGGGGATGGAGAAAAGGTACGTGTCACCCTGATAATTAATGATCAATCTTAATTTCCAATCCATGTTGGGGGGGAACACATCCCCTGAGGACACCAACCTACCCCACCTTCCCTTTGGGGGACCACAATTCCAATTAAACATCAGTTTCAGTGTGAAATTGGTTTGACTGCCTGTCTTTTGTTTGCCTGCTTTAACCCCTTTGTGCCTGTGCTCATTTAGAAGGCTCCCTTGAACTCCGTTCCAGTCCGAGGCCCAAGTTCATCCCTGGCGGCCTGCAGCCCGTCTTCCGTTTCTTTTTTCTTATTCTAATGATCAGGTCTGGGATCAGAGTTTTTCTTTCGCTTTCTATTATTAAACACTCTTCCCAGGCCCTTGATTCTGTGTCTACTTTTCTCAAAAGAAGGATTCTTAACTTGCCATCTGCTTGTCTCCCAAAGCATTGCCCCTGGTTTAAAATATATGCATTCATAATATTTTATATGACTAGAATAAGTTACATTTTATATAAAATACATTTATATACAAATATGCATCTATACAAAACAGATATTCGATCGAAACATGGCGAACATTTCCCCACCTCACTATGCTAATGTAACTTTGTATTGCCACCTTTTTTTTCAGTTAAGCTCAGCTGTATTAATGTATATAAAATGTATTTTATGTAAACATAATACAAATATATGATGTTTTAATGGAAACTTTTGAAGACCACCTTCTCGTAAGTGTATTTTTTTTTGGACAGGAAGAGAGAAAGAAGGAAAGCAAGGGGCTACTTTCAAAAGATATTTTGATTGAGCTTTGGCTCGGCATCCATTTTGCTCTTTGCCAGTTTCTCCTGGCTGACTGAGCCCAAAGAACCAAAACAACAGCAACAACAACCAAAACCTCCCCCCAAAAAACAAAAACCCCAAGGTCTCCCCCCTTGCCTCCAGTTTCCCACATAACTGAACCATGGGATCACCATGCCAACCTAGGACAAGTTTGACTCAAAGCAATAATGCCCCCAGACACTTTGAAACCCATTCATCAGAGTGGGTGGTGAACAGCCCAGGCCTGAACCTAGAGAAAGCTCAGCTCTTCCCCCTACCTGCTGGCCCAGGAAGAAATCTTCCTTTGTCCCTTCATGCCTGCTGCTGCATCTGGGCATGGAGCAGTTAAGCATGGTTCCCTTGATAGAAGCTTTTGGGGGAGGGAGGTAGAAGAGAAGAAAGGAAGGATGGAAAAGCAGAAGGTGGGGTGGGGTCTTCCCAGGGGAACCGTGGGGTCTCTCTCAACTCTCCTCAACAAAGGAGAGAGAAGTATGGTTGGGCGAGTGGAAATGTGGGGGAGGCGTGTGAAAGGTGCAAGAAGATGAGCAGCTGTGTTTATTTTAATACATATCATTTAACCCTCACCTAAAAACAAATTGAAAGGTTTGGGAGTGCATTAATCTGGACCCAATTAGAATTTCTTTCTCCCTCAAAAGTGCAACCTGAGATTAATGAATATAAACTAAGAGTTTCAGATGCAGTCCTTAAATCATTTGCATGTTTCATGCATGATAATTGAATTTATTTATGCACTTCCTCTCATTTAATTATTTCCTGCTCGTTCCTATGTTCTTCACCTAAGCAAAAACAAGTTAATGATAATATTATTATTAATAATAATAGAGATATTTGACAGATTAGGAAAGTAGTAGTAAGGAGATGAAAATAACTTGGTTTGGTCCAAGAAATCAGGTTCCTTATTCATCTTACTGGAAGTGGAGTAATGGGAAATTTTTTCCCTTTAAAAATTGTTTTGTTTTTTTTTTCCAATCTGGAATGCCTCATTAATGTGTTGGTAAATATGCAAACCATGTTATTTTCTAAAGGGCAGAGAAGGCATTTTAAATGATAGCATTGAGTCTTGAATGACCCTGGAGAATTGTATTTCAGCATGGCCAATTACAAGAGTAGCGATGATAGCAGCCGCAGTAGAACATTAATAAAGAATAAAGAACGATCTTGGGCTTGGGACCTGGAGAATCATAGATGACTGGAGGACTCAAACATATGTTACTTTAGCTGACCCATTTAGAATATTTGCTCCAATAGATACAAAAGCAATACAAAATGGTGTCAGTCTGTCCTAGGGTGGAGATACAGAATAGTTGGCCATTTTGGTCTGCTGGTTGAGCTCTATCTTGGTATCTTTTTCCCCCCAATTATATTAAGCTGGCTTCCTACTTCCATGGCATAGGGCCATAGGGGTACTGAGCTTTCTCCTTTCCCCCTGCCCTCAGTGGCAAGTCTCTAAGGTGGCAGTGGGCATGTTAGGGAGGATGGGAAAGATGTTAAGCAAAGTAAAAGACTAGAAAACAATTGTCCCAGGATTAATCTGTACCAGTGACTTGTCTGTCTCTTGTCTTTCCTTGTGTGTTCTGAGATAAATGTTGAAGTGAATCTCTTTTTCTTGTGACATTCACCTTTGGTGTCCCTTGTTTTCAGTGAATCGAATGCTTATGTGTTTCTGAGTGTCCCCTAGTCCTTGTTTCCCTGGTCTTTGTAGCTAGGGATGTCTCTGAGGGACCAAGTCCCACTAATTTGTGATGTCACAATTTAAGTGTATTCCCCGTCTCTTCAATGTAGTTTGAAATGTTAAGTAATGTAGCATGAAATTATTGGTTAGTTTCGAAATGGTTGTGAAATCATGTGAAGAAAATAATTATTGCATCCGGTCAAGATAAATTCACTCTAGTGTCTTATGGCTTTTTATTCCTATGTGATAGTAATAAAGTCTCATGTAGGGATGGAAGCCATGAAATACATTGTGAAATGTCATCACCTAAGATGGGGCCATCAGTATAGAAAACATCCTAGTTGTGGAGTTATTCACGATTGGCAAACGATGTAGTATGGAGCTATTCTAACTTCCACGCTTGGTTCTTTTTTATTCTTTTGTTTCTTTGTTTAGTTTCTTCATCCCTCACTCTTAGAGTCTGACAGTCATGGAAACTAGGTTATGGAAGGTGATTCATCGTCTCAATCACTGATTGACATTTGCATTCAAGGCTCGAACTTTTCAGTTGGTTCTAAGTTGTTCCTTCCTCATTGTCTGTTAACCAATACTTTGTTCTACCTGTATCTAACCTAAAATCCTCTCCTGACTTCTTTCTCAATTTGCATGGTCTTTCTCCTGAAATTAAAACTGAATGAAGCAAAGTTGCCCCCTTTGGGCTCGTGGTCCAGATTGCTCTACTTCCAAGCTCAAAGAATAATAGGTCATGGGTGGGGTTAACAAGTAGTAGGTTCAGCTGGAATTGTTTTCCTTCCATAGTTCTAGTCTAAAAACAAGGGGACAGAAGTTGCACCTTTGAGAGAGGAAAGACGGCCACAAAAACGACTTCGAATGACACCATCACCCAAAAGGTTTCATTACAGTACATTCCTGGAGGATATTTTCTCTTTTTATCATACGGATTTTTTAAAAAAAATAATGGAACCAATTCTGAGACTGTGGATTTTTCACCTTTATTCCTTCTACATTCTTTCTGTATTTTTTTCTAAGAGCATGATAATAAAAACTTTTACAGATATTTTTGACTCTCTGTTTTTTCCAAAATAAAGAATGAGGTCCAAGCTCTGAAAGTGAATGAGCTGCTAAAAATGAAAAAAAAATCACCTTCTATATAGAAACTGAGAACCAAGGATGACTAGTAAGAAAAGCACATTTTCCATATACCTATACTATAGCAGGTTGATGTGATCTGAGAGTTTTTGATAACATGATACAAGGACTAGTTTAACTAGATAAGATGCATAGTCTAAACTCACCTTTAAGAAGACTTGAATTTCCAAAGCCTTAAGCTAGTTGTTTACAAAAGGACACTTGGCAGATACACAAATGATTGAACTCAAAATTGAGCGTGATTGAAGCTAGACTTAATTTTGTAAGACAAAATGCTTACTGCACTACTAAGAAACACTACTGGAATTTCACAGAATCAATTATTAAGCCAATCAGCAAACATTTATTTATTGCAATTATGTGCCAGGCACTTTTAGGTACTTGAAATATAAAGATGAAAATGAACTAGCCCCTGCCCTCAAGGCACTTAGATTTTACTGGAGAGATGGAGGAGGAAGAGGAGAGACACAATAAGTTCCAAGTAAGTAAAGGATATTATATAAAACAAATAGTAGGATGTTATACAAAGCAAATAATAGGAGTGGGGTGGAAGGAAACAACAGAGAGATTGGAGGGGGAAAAGGTGTCACCTGGGGTGAGTCTTCAAGGGACCAATTCCTAGGGGATGAGGAAAGAGAGCATTGCAGGCTTGTGCATCTACAAGATGAAATATTGTACACAGGGAACAGCAAGTAGACCAGGCAGGCTGAATCACTAACCCTCGGAATACCAGAGGTAGAAGGGATCTTCAGAGGCTCTCTAGTTCAACTAGTACCAACACAAAGATTTCCACTGCAACATTCCCAACAAATGGTCATCCAGATTTTTTTTAAAGACCTCTGCTTAAGTGCAAGGAATCTTAGCTTGAGGATTATTTTTCAGTTGTGTCTCACTCTTTGTGACCAGGCTTGGGGTTTTCTTGACAATGGTCCTGGAGTGGCTTGCCATTCCTTTCTCCAGCTCCTTTTACAGATGAGAAAACTGAGGCAAACAGGGTTAAGTGACTTGCCCAGGGTCACACAGCTAGTAAGTATATAAGGCCAGATTTGAATTCAGGAGGATGAGTCTTCCTGACTCCCACACCTGATACCTTAATATAATAGCTTTAATTCACCATAATTGATTTCCTTTGAGGGGGATAAAAAGTCTGAAAAGGAATTTATGAAAACTTAAGAGTAACCCACATCTTGATAGAGAGTTGATGGGCTCAAGATGTAGAATAAGACTTAACATTTTCAGACATGACTAATCCCTATCATGTGACTTGTTTTACTTTTAAGTATGTAATACATCCAACATGTAACTTACAAAACTGTCTTGAGTATGCTTCTGGCCTTCTTCATATTCTGGTCCCTGTGGATTCAAAAACAGTTCCTGCCCTCAAAGTCCTCACATTCTATAAGCATTCAGATCAACCAACAAGCATTTGTTAAGCACCTACTATGCGCCAGGCATCAGAGACACAAAGAAAAAACAAAATAGCCCAGACCTTCACGAATCTTACCTCCCTGGATCACACTTTCCTCACCAACTCTAAATCTACAAGCCCATGCAGCTTCTCATTTCATTACTTTCCCCTTCGTATGTGGGTGCTTGTATTGAGTTACCTTACTGATCACTGTAGCTTTAAGGACCATAGGGCAAGACCCAAGTCCATCATGAATAGTTCAACATCTCCAGGCAGCCTAGGGGACTGTATAACCCACTAGTCTATTTCAGTGTCATCTACTAGAAATACACATTCCAATTCATTCCTATAAAATGCATATAAATTTCTGGTCAATGGGACAAAAAACATGAATTCTCTCAGGAAATGAGTGGAGTTTGAAGCCTTGCCTGCTGCTCTGGAGGGCATGGCAGAAAAATGCCAGCGTGAATGGGTAAGCAAGGCAGGAAGAAGCAGCGCAGGCCATCCAACCTTATTTCTCACCCAAGACCTGCCAAGAGCCCTATCATTAATAGGATTTTATTCAAGAGTTGGAGATGCAGACAATCAGAATTTGTATTTGTAAGGTTTGGAGAAAAGCACACAGGTATATTTGAGACAGTTCACCAAAGACTTGCTAGATAAAGCAATGCACAGTGCTAGGCACTGAAAGGGATACAGCTATAAATAAGATGTCACCTGCTTTTAAGGAGTTCACAAGGGATGTCTTCCATGTACACACACACCTCACAGGATCATAAATTTGGCAATGGAAGAGAATTTAAAAATAGAGCCTATACCCTTGTTTTGTAGATGAGGAAACTGAAGTTCAGAGAGTTCTAAGTGACTTTCCCAAGGTCTCAAAGTAAGTCTTTCAATGTCAGTGTTCTATTCATCATCTCATGCTATCAAGCAACACGCCAAAAGAAAAGAACTTCTATTTTCCTCCAACCCATCGTTCCTTCAGACTTGCCCATTTGGGATGGCACCAACTGTCCTTCCCATTGTCACCTACCTTCTTAACTCTGGATTCCTTCCTCTGCCTCAACTTCCATACGCAATCAGATGCCATGTTTTGTCAATCTTCCATATCTACCAAATCCATCACCTTGTCTCCACTCACACTTCAAGCCTGGACTATTTTAACAGACTCCTAACTGGTCTTCTAACAAATCTGTCACTCTATGCAGTGGATCAAAGGGATAGGAAGAGGTGAGAAAACTCAGAGACAGCTTTTCCCCTTGCCCTAAACACTTGCAGGCATGCATGCACGTGCACATGCACAAGCACACGCACTCACGTGTGCACGCGCACACACACACACACACACACACACACACACACACACTGACCATCTCATCAGATGACTAGTTCATAGTCAAAGGATCATTGAGCTAGATGTCCCCATAGAGATCACAAAGTCCAATCTCCCTACTTTCCAGAAGAAGGAAAAGTTTAAAAAATTACTTGAGCGCTTCATTTTTATTGGCAAATTGATTTCTGACAAAACTAATCTAAGGAATGTTTCAGAGTAAGCAGAGGAATGATAGTTCTCTTCAAGAAAGACTAGGTTCTCCATCAGGCCAGCCAAGAGTGTCTTAATTCATTCCCCCCAATGACCCCTCACAAAACAGGGTCCTTGAGATTTAAACCAACTCATTAGAATACCATCATTGTCACACTTTCAAGCACTTTGTCAAAAGGAAATAATTTGATGGTGGAAGTCAACATATAAACAGGAGCTAGAAAGCAGGAAGAAGTTAAGATGATGACCTGAGTGGAGCACATGTTGCTTAGAGATGTCTGCAAAGTGCTTTGGAGGCCCACCCAGGCAAGATAAGGCAAAAGTCAGTTTATCAGAGCTCGAGGTGGTTCTAGAAGTGGAGTCCAATTTTCAAGTGGAGAAGATAATAGCCCAAGTGGGGACCATTAAAAACAATATGTAGTGGAGACAGAAGATGTATTTGTTCCAGACTTCTGATTTTATCAATGTGGAGGACTCCCAGTGTGCAAAGTCCCTCTGCCCATGCAGATCAACATTTCTGCTGCAATTTATACTCTTACAAGAATTGTCCGAGCAACTAAGGCATTAAGTGATTCATTCATGGTCCTGTAGTGAGTTTGTGTCAGAAGCAAGACCCAAGTCTCTCTGACATCAAGCCTGGTTGCCTCCCCACTATGTCATGCTGCCTCACATAATATTACATATGATATTAACATTAATATAATAATTATGTATTATAAAATATATGTGCATACATATATTTAGATATAAATATATGTATGCATCTGTACATGTATACATGCTTGTATTTACATATATATGTCTCTGTGAAATGGATTACAGAACATATAAATTTAGAGCAAGACTTGGACTCAGGTCTCTCTGACTCCAAAGCTGCCTGACTCTCCACTATGTCATGCTGCCTCAAATAAATAAAGGAATAAATGAATGAATAAACAAATGAATGGACATATGTGTAATAAATAAATAAAATGATAAATAAATGAATACATAAGAACTGAAGTGATTGATAGATGAATAAAATAACTGGAAGTTACCTTGGAAGTCATTTACTCTACTCCATATACTTTAAAGATCAGGAAACTGAAGCCCAGAAGGTCAATCAATCTGTCAATTAAAAAATTATTCATTAAATTTGTTTTATGGTATACGTGCAAGGGACTATGCCAGGTGCTAAGGCACAAGTGAAAACAGTACCTGCCCTCAAGGAGTCTAGCCAGGGGAGACAACATGCATATATACAGATACCAGACAATTTTGAGAGAAAGGCAGTTAGCAGCTGGAAGGATCAAGAAAGACTTAATTTAGTAAGTAGCAATTAAGCTAAATCTTGTAGGAAACTCAGGATCCTAAGAGGCAGAGAAGAGGAGGGAGAACACTCCAGGCATACAGAACAGGCAGTGGTAATGAGGGGTGTCATGTATGAGAAACAGGAAGAAGGACATTTAGCTGAACCACAGTGTTAATGTGTTTAAGGCTAGAAAGCAAGGTTGGGGCCAGGTTGTGATGAGTTTAATGGGTCAATCAAAAAGCATTTATCAAACACATGCTCTGCACCAGACACTGTGCTGAGGGCTAAAGACACAAGTGCAAAAAGTGAAAGAATTCTTACCTCCAGTGGGCTTTTATTCGAATGGAGGATGCAAGTATGTACAGGTCGTCCAAAAAGTTTTAGTGCAGTTATAAGCCTCCAGAGTATAACTGCACTAAGAGTTTTCCGACAACCTGTACGTAAATCTATTTAGAACAGAGATAAAATGAATAAATACAAATAGAAACAAAGTAGTTCAGTTCAAGGTAGTTTGGGAGAAAGGCCACTAGCATTTAAGGGGGAATCAGAAAAGGCTTCCAGACAAAGGTGCTTGAGCTGTCTCATGGAAAGAATGGGACTCTACCGGGCTGAAGCTTGTAGTGAGTATATTCCAGGCATGGGAGATGGCCAATGCAAAGGCGTGGAAATAGAAGCTTGAGTGTTGGGTTTGAGGAACAGAGATCCAGGTTCTACTGAGGGTAGAAATAGAAGTTGGGACCAGGGTTGTGGAGGGCTTTAAAAGCTAAAGAAAGGAGTTTGGTTGCTATTATAGGGAAATAGGAAGCCACTGGAATTAACTGAGTAGGGAGGTGACATGGAGAAATGTGGTATAGGAAAATCAAGTTGGTAGGTTGTGGAGGATGGAGAAGGAAAGGTCAGTGCAAAAAGGTTAATTGTAAGGCTATTGCAGAAGTCCAGGTGAGAGGTGATGTGGCATGAACGAGTGCTATGTATGTAAATGGAAAGAAGAGGACAGAATTAAGAGATACTGTAAAGGAAGAAAAGATTTTGCAACTGATTGGCTGAGTACGATGTAGGTCACTGATCATGACACTGAAGTTGCAAACTTGTATGAAGGGAAAGATAGTAGTGCCTTGAGATAAAAGAGAAGATAGGTTTGGGTAAGTGGAGGATATGATGGACCTTGGTAGATCTCGAGATGCTTACAATTTGAAATTTCCGATCTGTAGATAGTTGGTGACGAGAGAATGGAGGTTCAGGAGAGAGGCTAGGGCTGGATAGATAGGTAGGGGATTCATCAACATAGAGGTAGTAGTTGAGCTGATGAGGTCCCCAAGAGAGAATAGAGAGAAGAGAAAAGGTTAAATGACTTAGCTGAGATTATAGAAATACTAAGTGGCAGAGGCAGGATTCAAATCCATCCCAACTCCAAATCCAGTAATCTTTCTAATGGACCACAACCGTGAGGAGCGCACATTCATTACCAATATTCTCCCCCACCTCTTTTTTAGCAGATGAGGAAACTCAAATGTCAAGAGATTAAATGACTTGCCAATGATCCAACAAGTAGGGATAAGGGTGACCTGAACATAGGATTTGCCTCCATCCACTCTGGCAAAATACCATACGTTGAAATTGGTAGAAATCAGCTATGAGGATGGAAAGGCAGGGTGTAGCTCTCCTCGATCACAGACTACATGCATTCAAATGAATTCAAAGAATTCTTTGTCTACTAGTGAATGTACCCCGTTAACTGTCCATCCTGGTACTCTCCCAAGTCCCCTCTGATTGTAATTCTTAAAATTCCAAGGCACAGAAAGACATAGAGGCATTTGCCCTGTCTCTTAGAACCTCAGGAAAATGAAGATTGATGATCCTCTTACTTGGGAGCTCCATTTTGTGATCTTCTGATGCCAACACAAATTGGCTGTCACCAAGAAAATGCATGGGAGTGAATAGATGGACCCAAGGTGTACATTTATCTCTGTATCTTTCCCATCATTGGGGTTGGGCAGCACCAGACATGGACAGATATCCATCTTCTGAGATACATACAAATAAGACTTCATTTTCTTTTTGTGGAGAGTGTAATATAGATTACTATGAAAATGTATTTTACCTACTAGATTTATTTCCCAAGGAGGTCATTAACAAAAAGAAGGGTCCTATATACACCACAATATTTATCAGCACTTTCTGTGGTAGTGAAGGAGTGGACACAAAGCAGATTCTCATTTACTGGGGAGAAGATAAGCAAATCATGGTACGTGAAGATAATGGAGTGTTACTGTGCTATAAGAAATGACAAATGTGAAAAATTCAAAGAATAATGGGAAGATTTATATGAACTGATACAAAGTGAAAAAAGAAGATCCAGGGGAACTATATACACAATGAATACAACAATGTAAATGGAGGGAAAATAAGAACAACATCATTAAAGGAGAATGCCGCAAAATTGAGATCAAGTTTGTCTCCCCTCCAAAAAAGGGAAGGCTCCTACCCTTGCTTCTTTGCAGACGTGGGAGACTATGGATATGCAACACTCCATGTAATGAAAGTGTTATTAACCTTTTTTGTGTTGCAGACCCCTTTGGCGAAGTCTGGCAAAACCTATGGCTCCCTTCTCAAAATAATATTTTAAATGCATAAAATAAAAAAAATGCATAGGATTTCAACAGAAACCAATTATACCAAAAGACACTTACTTAAACATGTATTTTTACAAAAGTTCACAAGTGCCAGGTTATGTACTCTTGATGATGAAAATTATTTTTATTTATTGGTTAGTTTTGCTGATCTGTTCACCACTCCCCCCAACCCCTTATTTTTTATTCTTTCTTATAAAGGATGATTCTCTGGGAGGGGTGGCCGAAAGAGATGATTAGGAAACGTAGGTGATATAAAAACAAAAGATATCAGTGAAAATGTATTTTAAATACAAATGTATTTTGCTTGCCCCCCCCCCCAATAGCACAAAAGTACTCATGGCCTTTATCTCACATATGGATCTACACAAGGGCCTTTGAAGCTTAAGATAGTTTTGCTCTTGTTTAACACCCCAGTGATTCTAAGAATCAGGATGACAGAACATTAATTAGCACTAAGAGGGAACCTGAGAGATTACCTAATACCCTTATTTTACTGATAAAGAAACCAAGGCTTAGAGAGGGGGAAGCACTTCTCAAGGTCAAACAGCTAAGGAGGGACAGAAATAAGCCTTGAACCTGGATCTTCTGATCATAGCCTAATGCTCATTCTACTTTGTCACAGCACCTCTCTCTTTTCTGGATTCCCACTGAAAACTTAGCACAATGTTTTGCAATCACTGAAAATTTTTGAATGCACTTATTCAGGTCAGAGGATGTGAACAGAAAGTTCTCAAGGCAAGAAATCAAAGGTACCTATAGCCATAAGTAAATATACTCTAAATCAGTAGTAATTAAAGAAATGCATATTAAAAATGACTCAGATTCCAGCTCATATCCATCAGAATGGCAAAACTGGCAAATAAAAGAAAATGACAAATTCTGGAGGGGTTGTGGGAAAATAGACACATTAATGCACTATTGGTAGAACTGTGAATTGGTTCAGTTATTCTGGAAAGCAATTTGGAACTATGTCCCCAAAGTTCCTAAATTGTGCATTTCTTTTAAGCAAAAATGTCCATAACTTGTTCTGTACTCCAAGGAGATCAAAGAAAGAGAAGTTCCTATACGCACAAAAATCTTCCTAGTGGCTCTTTTGTGGTAGCAAAGAACTGGAAACTGAGGGTGTACCTATCAATTGGGAGATGGTAGAACAAATTATGATAAATTAATCTAATGGGATACTATTGTGTTGTAATAAATAATGGAAAGAATAGCTTCAGGGAAACCTGGGAAGTACTTGTATGAACTGATGCAGAGTGAAGTGACCAGAACAAGAATGATGTATACAACAACAATATACACTGTAAAGACAAATGCCCCTAAGTCTTCTGATTTAAGAACTCTCATCAACACAATGACCAACTGTGATTTCAACTGATGATAAAGAATTCTACCCATCTCCTGTCAGATAAACTGATCCTCAGAATGAGACAGAGACTTCTAGACATGGCTGATATGGGTATTCATTTTGCTTGACTGTGCTTATTTGTTACAATGATTTTTTTAGTGTGCGGGAGGGTGATAGGAGGTAGAAATAAAGAAATACTTGATAATTGGAGAAAATCCTTCCTTTTTAAATGTTATTATTTGTTTCATTTTATCTTTGTGTTCACGATGCCTAGTAGGGTGCTTACTGATTGATGACTGATTCCATAACCTTCTTTGGGGACAATATCCCTTTCCCTCCCCTAGTCAATGAGCCATTCTTTTAAACAAAGAATAAAGGGGGAAAGTTCAGAAAAACAAGCTAATAAGTCAGAGATATCTGACCCAACATGCAATGTTCAGTACTGATGATCCCTCTACTCTTGCAAAGAAAAGGAGATACATTTTCTTCACACATCTTTAGGGCTGAGTTTTACAATTATAATTATGGAGCATTTACTTTTGATTTGTCATTGTCATTCCTTATGTTTATGTTGGTATCACTAGGCATGTTGTTTTCCCAGTTTTGCTCACTTCACTCTGCATCAGTTTATGTAAGTCTTCCTGAGTTTCTCTGAATTCTTTGTATCCATCACATCTTTAACATAGTACATTCATGTTGTATAATTTGTTTATTCATCCCTCCACTGGTGGGCAGAGACTTTATTTGTAACTCCTTATAGGCTCATGTGTCTTGAGCTTTATGGTTTGCAAAATACTTATATAGCTCTGATCCTCACAACAATCCTGTGAGCTAGGTTCTCCTATTATCCCCAGTTTACAGATGAGGAAACAGGCTGAGAGAGACTGCTGTTTGCCCCAGTTTACCCAGCTGCTAAGTGTCTGAGGAGAAATTTGTACCCAGGTGATCCTAGGTCCCAAACCCAGCATTCCATCCCCTACTGCACAGAGTCTAAAGGCTTCCAGAGCACTTCATCTGCCCTCTCTTATTTCGTCCTCATTGCCAACATGTGTGGGTGTGCTATTATTATCTCAAGTTTATAGACGAGGAAACTGGGAACCAGAGGTCAATGACTCGTGCTGCTAAAGCCCAAACAATGACTCATGTCCATAGAAGCTCAGAACAATTAATAAATTCATCATGAAAACATTAGCTCAATTAGGACACTATGCCTAGAATGTGCTTGATGGGAGGTAGGTGTGTGTGTGTGTGTGTCCCATGAGCTAAGCACAATTGCTCAAAAGAAACATGAGATGTGCAAATTTAGAGTCTTCTCCACTCCAAATGTTCATATGGACTATTTGTGCCTGACCCATGATAGATCTTTCCAAGCTCATATGGGTCTGATCAGGCACAGGACACACTGTACCTTGATCTCAACATTGTGATGTCAATGGTTCTCTTTGAGAACAAAGGACAACATGTGTGTGTTTATACGCACACATGAATATATGCATAAATACACACAAATATACCCATATAGATATATGGAATATGTATATGTTTATATAGATGTGTGTGTGAATGTATATAAGTGTGTATATATAATGTAAATGCATATAGATACATCTGTATAACATTACATAATAATATATTGCATATATGATATACATACCCACAAAATGTACACATATATTCTGGGGGTGCATCTTTAAGGACAGTAAGGTAAAAGTCACTGCAAACCAAGCCCCCTAATTGGACATGTAGGGCTGGGTACATGCCAAGTGATCACTAAAAGTGGACTGGTTGCCCAAGTTTCCTTCTCTGTCTGAAACTTCACAGCAGGGGCATCAAGAAAATGAGGTGGCAACTGAAAGACAGAAACCTAGCTACCCATTCCCTGTCCCCTTCCCCCACAATCTCTTCACTTGACATTTAGATAAATCACATTTCCTCAGTGCCTGCATGTGACCATTTTGGCTAAAGCTAATTCCCTGCCTTAAGTACCAGAGGTCTGGAATTCTAGCACACTTATGGGAAACTCAAATACATTATAATGTGTTGTCAGATTCTAAGAATAGCTCCATCCCCTCATTTATGAAGTACATTATTAGTTGCAAATCTCTTTATGGACATTATCTCATTGAAGCTTCACCTGAGCCCAGTGGAATCAGTAGGCACAGGGACAGAACTTGTGATTTCCTAGAGGAGGAAAATCCTTTTACCAATGCAAGTTAGCACTTTCTCCCAAGCTTCCTGTCTTTTGGGGATTTTTAACCTAGAGTTTGGGCACTTAAAAATATATTCATTACCATCTTTCAATGAAATTGGTTTTCTTTGTAATCCTATATATTTTATTTTATATATTTCAATACAATACTATTGAGGGAGTCCATAGGCCTAGTCAACCAGGCAAAGGGGTCTATGATACAAAAATGGTTAAGAATTCCAATAAAAGTGTTGCCTAGAATATGGAGAAGTTAAATGATTTGCCTAGGGTTACACAATAAGTAGGTATCAAAGGGAGGTCTGGAATTCAGATTTTCCTGAATATAAGCCCAGCCATCTACCCACTCCCCGGGAATGGCTTATGTACGTGCTAGGGTGGATAGGATGGCTGTTTTTGTCCCCACTTTACTTGTTTTTGTCCACTTTTGAGAAGACAAAGGCTCAGGAAGGTTAATTGATCCCCAAGATCCTTGAGAACAAAGACTATTTCATTTTTCGCTTTTTATCCCCATTGTTTGGCCTGGTTCCTGGGCCATAGTAGGTGCTTAATAAATGCTTTTGATTAATTAACTCATTAATGATCACACAGCTCATAAGTGTCTAAGGCAGGATTTGAACCCAACTTTGCTTTCTGATTCCAAGTCCAAATCAATCTGCTATACCACAAATGAATATGGAGAATTGCCTAGCAAACAAATGGCTAAATTAATAGTGGTAACCAAAACCACTGTTAATGATTTTTTCAGTTTCTCATAGGTGTTATATGTGTAGAAATCACTGTCAGCTATGTTAACTTGCCATAGGTCCAGAAACTGAAAGGCATCAGACAGAATTAAATGGAATATGATGCCATAGAGATGATGGAGGCCATGGGCAGACAGGTTATTTATTTACTTTAACCTGATGGTTCTCTTTCAGGCATGGCTAGGGTATCAATTTTGGTAAAAACATAAACCTGCTGGTGGCTGCTCCTGGATCCTACCCGCCTATGTCACTAGCCTCATACTTTCTAATCTAAAAGAATTCGTTGTTTTTGACACGGGTTTATGACTTTTGCTGTCTGCTTTCATTCTATCTCTTTGAGACAGCTGGTAATGTAGTATATAGAGTACTGGGCCTGGAGTCAGAAAAACTTAAATTCAAATCTGTGTGACCCTGGAAAAGTCACTTAACCCCCACTTGCCATATTATCCCCAAATGGGGACAAGAATAGCACTTATATCACAGGATTATTGTGATGATCAAATAAGATCATTGTAAAAAGCACAGTTCCTGGCACATGGTACGGACGATAAATCATATCTTCCCCTTTTTAGGGAGTATGGCCCAGGTCCTGTCTATCAATGGAATTTGGCTTATGTTAGTTTAAAACATACCCAAACAAAATAAAACAAAACACTCCCAGTTAGCTTTGAAATCCAGAAATCAGAAACAAGGAATTTGGATACAAGAAAGCAATCTTGTTGAAAACAATTCTGGAATAGAAAAACAATGCATAGTTTTCTGGGAACTGGGGTTCAGTGAAGTGGGGAACACCGATGGTGCATTCTGATCCATCCTTTAACACATGCTGACAACAACTGATAGGCAGTCTAATTGCTCAATGCCCCGGTCAATGTTCAAAGACTAGAATTGGCCCACCAGGTACCAGTCTGCATTGGTAGACAGAATTTACCCAATGGGAGGGTTTAATACCAGGCACATCCCAGATTCATTCCAAAAGTAGTCTTCAGATCCTAGTTGTAGAACCAGAAGCAGCTCCACAGGACATCTGGTCAAACCACTTCATTTTACAGAAGAGGAAACAGGAGACTCGAGGTCAGCCAAGTAGCTAGTAATAAGACTGAGATTTGAATCCATGCACCTTGACTCCTGATCCAGCATCCTTTTTACTGCATCTTATGTAGCATGCTATATCTAAAACCATAATTACACAGGTGTGAAAATAAAACAAATTTTGTCTAAAGTATGTGGTGTGTGTGTGTGTGTGTATGCATGTAGCCTGTGACTCCCTCTCCTCCCTACCCCAGATACCTGAAAATATCTATAGGCAATAACGAAATCCTTTCAAATACTAAGAATATCTTAAGTGATTTTAGGATCATAAACTTCAAATTGCAAAGAAGTTTAGGGTCCATCTAATCCAATCTCTTCATTTTACAGAATGGGAAACTGAGACCTTGGAAAGTTAAGCGACTTCTCCAAGATCATACTAGTAGGAAGTGTCAGAACATATATTTACCCAGGTCCTTGCACTCAAACCTTTGAGCTTGGCCTCATACAAAAATGGAAGCATTGGGTGACCTACCCCACCCTCTAGCCCTAGTACTAGAAATAATACAGTGAACTTGGAATCATAAAATCTGATTTGGGTTTGAGTGTTAGCCCTCACCTCTCTTTTGTAGCTCCTTGCTCACAGTCAAATCCCTTTGCTACTGAGTATCAGTTTTGTCATCTGTAAAACAGGGATAATAACAATACTTATACTATCTGTTCACAGGATTATGAGCAAAGTGCACCATTATGTCCTGTATAGGATGGCCCAAAAAGGGTAGTGCAGTTTGAAGCTTTAATAGCTTAAAAAACAGCTTTGATAGGTAAATAGCTTTTTAAAAAGAGCTTTAATAGCTTAAAAATACATTAAGACTTTTGAAGCACTTTTACATAAATGTGTTAGTATTATGATTATTGGTGCATCATCATTTTGATTTTGTGTACTATGTCTGCAATGCCCATAAAGGAAGTGGTTAAAAAGTAGTTTTTTTATTCATTCATTCATGTTGGGAAGAATAGAAAGACCCAGCAGAGAGTTCAAAGGCCAATAAAATTTTTAACCTTCCCTTGAAGCCTGCTAACTACATATGGGTCTGTTTGTTGACAATTATAATTCAAAACAAGATTTATTTTCTATTGGAGAATGAAAATTTCAATTTGACAGGCATTCTTTTTTAGAAATACTATCATATTTAAGACAGTGTGCTATTTTGGAGAAATATGAAGAACCAAATGAATAGTCCCTACCTTTTAGAACAGGCCTGCACAACCTGCCGTTCACCTGTGCCATGCCAAAGTAAAACATCCTCTACATTTTTCGTGGGCCACCTAAAATCCTTTGGCGTGCCTACAGACCACTTATGGGCTTCAGGCCTAAGGTGGTGCAGGCCTGTTTTGGAAGCTTCCCTTTTATTTGTTAAGTCATTTATCAGTTGTGTCTGACTCTTCTTGGCCCCATTTGGCAAAGATATTGGGGTGGTTTGCCATTTCCTTCTTCAGCTCATTTGACAGATGAGGAAAGTGAGGCAAACAGCTAGGAAAATTAAGACAGGAAGAAACATATAACGTCATCGACAAAGTGTTCAATGGAAGAGACAACTAGACATTGAAGGGAGGTAAGGAATCTCAGAATTGTAGAGGAGGAGGAAGGGCAGGCCAGGCATGGAGCATATGTAATGCCAAGTCCTAGAGGCTAGGCCTAGGGACATCCTAGATGGAACATGGTTTTGGGGGCCTGCTAGAAGTCAAGTCTGGGTGTAAAGTAGCATTTACAAATGCAACTTTAATAAATTGATATCAGGACCTTGAATTTCTCATTGGAAAAATGAAATTGAACTTAAAGAAACACAACAGAGTATATGTGTCAATATCTTCCCACAGCCATAGGGCTAGACTGAAAAGTCAAGTAACCTGTGTTCTGGTCTGTTGCTGACTTTTCCGGAGATGGGCTATGGGACAACAATCACTTAACCTTACCGGTAACAAAAGCAACCCCTACAGATCTCACAGGAACAGGGATGATTAGATAAGGTCTATAAAGGGCTTTACGGTTCTAGGAGAAAGGTATCATGAAAATTTATGATTGCAGTCTTTTGTCTTTGATAAGCTACTCCCCAAACATAACAGAGTCGATACTCATTTTTCTTATCCCCACCCGTCTCTTTGCTCTGGGCATAAACTTCCAAAAATCTTGCCAGGATAAGTTAGTGCTTGGGACAGAGAGATATTAAGGAAGATAAAGCAGAGGAAAGAGAGATATCCTGTCGCTTCTGACATGCACCATGCTTGTTTGAGGGGAAGTCCAACTTCATAGAGACAAACACTTTGCACTCTTTGAAGTCAATTAAATTTGGTTATACAAGCATTTTTAAGAGCCTCCTACAATACCAGGTGTTGTGTTTGGTGTTGGACATAAAATGATGAAAATGAAAAAAAACACAAACCCTGGACTCAACAAGCTTATATTCTGCCTGAATGTTTGAGTCAGTGCAGCATGTGGAGCAGGGCAAAGATCAAAGGATCACGGTTTTAGAACATTAACAGATATGAAAAGGCCATGTAATTCAACCACCCATTTTATCTATGACAGAACAGAGGCCTGCAGACATTAAGTGACTTATCTAAAGTCACATAGTTACTAAATTGAAGGCCTCAATTTTGAACCCAGGTCCTCTGACTCTTGGTGAGTACCTTTCTTTCCCCATCCCCATATATACATAGTTGATGGAAACTGAGGAGTACAGAATGGCCAAAGGAGGGATGCCTAAAAAGTAGCTGGTGGGATATCGAACAATTCGATCCAACAAGTATTTGTTGCCCCTCTGATTGGAAAACAGAACTAAGAACTTCTCCTCAAATCTCTGTTTAAGGAGGGTGCTCAGGCGGGGTACATCTTCATTTCTCACCCAGATGCGCTTCTTTGGACTTTTCCATCATACCCAAGCTCCTACCAGCTACCTCCTCATCCCATGCCTTCACCCTTGAGCTTTAGCCCTAACTAGATTGTAAGCCTCTTGAGGGCAGAGTCTATCTTTTTTTTTATTTATATGCCCAGCACTTACCACATTTCCTGGCATAAATGTTTATTGACTAAGTGTCTACAACATTGTAGGCACTATGCTAGGTATTGGGAACATAGGACAAAAAAAGGAGTTTTAACTCCATGGGAGGCATTTGCGAACCAGAGCTGAAATGACTTCTGTTGTTATTGCTATACTTGATATCATTATTGTTATTGGGTTTTTTGCCCACCCTGAGCAAGCATCATAAGCATGCCTGCAGCAAGTATTAGGAAGTGAGCTTTCAGGTGGCAGAGCTCAGTTTCTAATACAGGAATTCCCTATATCTAAGAAATTACAGATCTTTTCCCCAATCCCAGACACAGAACACCTCCTGCCATTTTCGATAAGGTATTTTACAAGAAACCTAATTCATGACAGGTATTGGTAAGAGCAAGGAACATCGTAAATGAGGCAGGAAGAATTTCACATGTTATGTGATCCAAGTAGGAATTTGTCTCTTTCTGAAAAAAATATGAATGGCAAATAGAAAAAAAAGATTTCTTTTCCTGTATTTGTTTCAAGAGGAAGAGAGCATACTGGATTGCCTCGAGAAATTACAAAGTTCCTAGAATAACCCCAAGGTTTCCATAAAAGCAAAGCTCTATCTTTTTTTAGGACCAACATTTCACCATATGGAAAACATGGTCCTTTAAGGATTAAAAATGAGTATCACGTTGAAGGCAATGGAAACATGCATGATAGATATGAACAGGTTGCAATATCTAACCAATAAAGAACAAGAGAAGGAAAAGATGTCCTCAAGGAATTGTATGATAGGAAGAGAAAATGGGCTGGTTATATGGCAACGGTGAGAGATGACAGCTAGACAACTGGACTGTTCTACTGGTACCCACACAATGCCAACAGAGGGAGATGAACACCTCCAGGAAATCCAGTGGACCCCTGTGGCTGACTTAGGGGAAGATATGGACATGGGTCATCTAGGAAGGCTATTCATAGATGGGCCATTATCTGCATCACTGAAGAGAATTTCCTAATGGATCACAGATCCATTTGACTATTTGTATTCATCCCAACCAATAAACAATTAGGTAAGCATTGGGAAAACATACCCAATGAATTGTGGTGTAGGATTTTATTGATAAGAAATACACACACAAATACATATGCATATATGTCTGTGTGTACACACACACACACGCACACACACACACACACACACACACATCTATATATATATATTCACAAATTTAGCTATGGAAGGGTCACCTAGTGTGACCTCCATCCTGGAAGAGATGAAGAAACTCAGAAACAAAGAGGTTAAGTGACTTGTCGAAGGTAAACAAAATAGTACAAAACAAAAAAAGTATGAAAAGATTTTGAAATCACATTAATGCTCTTTCTACAACATCACACTAGAAATTGCTATTCATTCATTTACTTTTTTATTTTTAATATTGGATTTATGGTGGCAAAGTTATTTGGAACAAACAGCATTAGGTTAGGAAATAGGAAGCAGGAGGGCAGACCTTTGGGGCTTTTCCTCAATTTAGCAACTAACTAAAGGCATAACTATAGTATGAGTTGCCTATGTTAACTGAACCTGTTTGTCCATCTACAAAATTATGATAATTTTACACCCTTCCATTTACTTCACTTGCTTATAAAAAGAAAGATTATGTGGAAAAGCCATAGAACTCAGGACAGATGTTGCTAACTGAAACAAAGAGTTTGCGTTAATCTTATTTTCCTTTTCTTGATGTGTAAAGCACAACAACTTTGGGGCTGCAGTTGGAAAAATCCTCTCATTAAATAAACGTTTCTATTTTTTATATCAATATGACCATAGACCAAGAGATTAAAAGCACCATGGAAAACATTGAGTCCAGTTCCTTCATTTTACCCTAGCATAGTCAGTAAGTGGCAGAATCAGAATTTGAAATCTGGTCCAATGACTCCAAATTAAGTGTGATTTCTATTGCAGAACTCTCTCCATTTGAACCCCTTCTAAAATCCTTTCCTTTCAAGGTTTTTCTCAAGCTCTGCTTTTGTACTAAATTGGAGAATAGTGCCATGTAGTAGTAGGAGGAGTAGTAGGAGTAGGACTACTGCTACTACTACTAATGCCACTGTTATTACTACTACTAGTATTACTACACCAAACAAAATTATGGAGACAATGTTACATGGTAGATAGTGTATTGATCTTGGTATCAGGAAGACTGGATCCAAATCTAACTTCAGACTTTAGTTGTGTAAATAACTGGAAGATGTAGGTTCAAATCCTATCTTTCATACCTATTAAATTTCTGATATTGGACAAGTCACTTCTCCATGAGATCCTGTTTGCTAAGTGAGGATATTTGGCTAGATGGTCTCTGAGGTCTCTTCTAACTCTAATCTAGCATCCTATGAAGTGTTTTCCTTAAAAATAAAGCATGGTAACTTCCATTGTGGGAGCCGTATTCAAGTCATTGTGGGATAGATGAGGTACTTTGGACAGCTCCTTAGGGTTTATCTGTTAAAATCCTAGGTAGCTTGTCAATCTTTGCCTATGGAGTGAAAATGTCTTATGATTTCTTTCCCTAGAGTTCCCAAGTTCCCATCCCACCACACAGCCATTTTTATTGTGTCCTATTTTTTGGCTAAGAAATTCTGAGTACTTTTTTTTAATCAATTTACTCCCACCTCCCCTATCATCCCCCCTTCCCCCCAAAAGAAATTCGCTGGAGTTGAAATAATTCATATAAACATCCTCATGGATAAAACACATGATACTCGAATTGGAATGCAGCTGCAATTAATTTAAAACATAAATTGTATTTTTACATCAACAAAGTCACACAAAAGTGAATCATTAAGTGATTGCTATTGTGACATCAGCTCGGTGCTCTAGCTGAATGACTTCGCACAGCTGTAACCTCAAACTACCTCGAGATTTGCCACATCCCTTAATTTTCTGATTGATTAAATGGATTATTTGACATTTTGGCAGTGCATAGAAATCCCCGAGTAACAAAGACTCCTTTCATTCTTCATTATTTGCTCTCTTCAAGCTTAATGTAGATTCTTTTGCAACAAAGGTGTGATGCTTCATTCTTCAATAATTTCATTGCAAGTTTGTATTTTACTGATAATGTAGGAGCTCCTACAAAATTGCCCATATTATTAACACAGATATCATTCTCTGTAATTAAAATGTGATGCATAATGGGATATGACTTTCATATCATGCTCAGACTTTTATATTCCTGTCATTTGATGTTTGATTTCAGAACTGAGATATTCAGGGGTTGTCAATGGAAATTTCCTTCCATCTTTGCTACTTCCTTAACCCTTTCAATGCAGGCTTTTCTTCAGGCACATATAAAATTGTGACTTGCACATAGTTTTTATGCTGTTTACCCACTAAGTATGCATAGTGAATAGAGAATTTACCTCAGAGTGAAGAACTGGGTTCAAGTCCTGCTTCCAACATATACTGAGTGGGTGACTATATGGAAAGTCTGTTAACCTCCAGGTAACTCTCCAAGGTCATAAATTGCAAAATAGTTGTTGATATACTTTGGTAGGAGTTTCCTTATGTAGCATGCCCTATATCACTGTAGTCACAGGCGTGATATAAAAAAATTGGGGAAATTCTTTGAATCCAAGCTCCCTACCTCCAATGAACAAAATGACTATGTGCCTCATCTGTGGTAAAGGGGAGCACTATCATGCCCCATTGCATGACAAGCTACTTTTGCAGTCAGGAAGACTGGAGATCAAGCTCTGCTTCTATCACATTCAGGTTAAGTGACCCTGGGAAAGTCACTTAACCTCTTACTGCTCCTGGGAAACTATCTAGGATTCTTAGTTGCCTACATTAGTAAAGTGAGTTTCCACATCAGGAATTCTCCAAATGAAGGGTCCTAACTTCAGTCCCTTCACACAACACACACACAACATGTACACACACCACCTTTTTTTTTTGAAAAAAAGAAATGATGTTATGGATATAGATCTGTGTAGTAAAATTGTGTATGGCATCATACCTACATCTAAATCAGGTCTCTGGCACCTATTGAGACCATTTTTTTGTTTGCCTTATACCAATATATACACATCATGCGGCACAGTGCTTGGCAAAGAGGCTGCTATGCTTGAATTATCAGCTTCCTAACCCTGGGCAACTCCTTCAACCTCTATATCCCCCAAGGAAATAACCTAGACTTAACTTTTAAGTCATAGATAGGTTTCATCTGCATTGTTGAATGAAGTTCCCACCATTGCTTGACTTTTAAGAGAAGCACTTCATAGGATAGTGGCTTTCAAGTTGGAAGCTATGTCTGAGACCATCTAATCAAACCTTTTCATTTTATACATATGGAACCTGGGGCTCAGACACATCATAATGGTAATAAGCCTCGGGGTGGGACTTGCACCCAGTTACTCCACCTTTATTTAGAGCCAAGGTTCTTTCCATTCTAACATGCTTTCTCCCTCCTCAATCACCTAGACACCACTATTCCTTGGGCTCCACATCTCCCATGGATAAAAGAACACAAGCCTCAACTGTTGGAAGCCTGATTTGATAAACTCTAAAGGAAACTTAGGTAAAGGAGGATAAAGTATCATATCACCGGAAGAGACATTGGATAGTTCAAGAATCCATCACCCTGCATCATGCTAGAATGTTACTTAAAGATTCCCAGAGACATGAAACTCTATTTTGAAAATATCTCCGGAGAAGTAGAGGCCATAGAGTTCAATAGTAACCTCTAGGGAGTATTGAACAACAGTGACTGTCAGTAAATTCTTTCTGCATTCAACCCTTCATAACCTCCATAAAAATCTCCCTGCAACACTTCCTCATGGTATGGAGGTGACCCTGGATTATTACAGTGTGAGCAAATCTCAGGATACAAATTGTATAGAGAAAGACAAGAGTCTCAGAAGAGTCAAAATGGTAGATGAGCCAAAGAACAAATGGAAAGATACATGGGTATATGCAGGCTGACAAATATTACCAGTGATGACTGGTACTCAGGAGGCACCCTCAATGATGTGTGTGTCTGAGAAAGGAAATGAGCTAGATATGTAACAAGGGATATCTGACAGATAACCTAAATATTGCACTGTTACTTACCAAAGATTAAAACACCCTGAAAAGCCTCCATAGAAGTTTGTTTGGAAGGACCTGGACAAGAATCACACAAGACAAAAAAGTATGGATGAACTGGAGTCTGAACCAGTTGAGAGAGTACCCACATTTATGAGCTTATCAGTTCATCAAAGAGTAAATTATCGATACATGGCCTTATTACTCAATTCAGCTTGAAAAGATATATTTCACTGCTAACAAATCAATTTCAACAACATATATATATATATACACATGCATAAATAGACATACATACATATACATATGTATGTGTGTATATATCTATATATCTATATATATATATATATATATATATATATATATATCCCCTTTGCATTATACTCAATATTGAGGGAGATACAAAGTTAAATAAACACATGTCATAGGATAATTCGTTGATGGCACTGGGAGCATTAACCCTGCAGAAGAGAAGAGCCTGGGAAGATACTCTGTGTTCATGCATAAGACAGATTAGACTTTTAGTCCCAGAATTCAGAGCTAAGAGTCATCAGTGTCATTTTCAAGGAGTGAATTTCAGTTTGCTATCAAGGAAATATCAAAAGAATTAGAGCTGTCCAAAAGTATAATGGGCCATCTAGAGAGGTTTTGGGTGCCCCCTCTCTAGAGCTCTTCAGGAAGAAGCTGGGTGACCACTTCTTGGATAGGTTCTAATGGAGATTCCTTTCAAGTATGAGCTGGAATAGATGGCACTAAGATCTTTTCCCACTCTAATTTTTTTTAAAATCATGTGATTTTATAAATAAACTATGGTCCCTCACTCTCATGGAACCCTAAGATAGTGGAGGGATATACTGTATCCTCTAGCTATTATTGTTGTTTTTATTTAGTAGTGGTGGTGATGGTGGTGATGGTGGTAATAGCACCAACAGCAGCATCGATAGTAGTAATAGAGGGGCAGCTAGGTGGCAGAATGGATAGAGTACTAGGCCTGAAGTCAGGAAGACTCACCTTCCTGAGTTCAAATATGGCTTCAGACACTTACTAGATGGGCAACACTTAACCCCATTTGCCTCAGTTTCCTCATCTGTAAAATGAGCTGGAGAAGGAAGTGGATAAATTCAAGCCATTTTTTAGTCCCCCTTACCGTTGAGAGAACAAGATGTTTCTCTATCTGGTACTTACAGGTCTTACCCTGGTTTTCAGCTTTGAAAACATCCCAGACAATTACCTGACCCATAGAACAGTAATGCTGTAATGGAATGATCATCTCCATCATTCTGGATGCTACACACCTCTTTTAATGTAGAATCGGGCACAGGTTTTTTATTGCCATGTAATTCTGCTAACTCTGATTGAGTTTGCAGTCCATTAAAACACCAAGACATTTTGTTCACATTGTTTATTCCTGTTTCAGTACTTGTGTAGTAGATTTTTTTCAAAAAAAATTAAGTGTATGATTAAATTCATCCCAAGGGCAATTCACCCTGATGGGCCACCAAAAATCTGAAACATGACATTCAGTTCTGGGCATCCTATTTTATTGATAAATGGGAGCAGTTCCAGAGGAAGGATGTTTAGCTGACTAGAAGCCATAGCCTGTAAATATCAGTTGTAGAAAGTAGAAATGATAAGCCCAAGGAAGAGAAAAATAAGGAGAGACACCCAGAACAGTGACTGCCACATAGTAGGTTCTTAACAAATGCTTATGAATGAAATTAACTTGTTGATTCTTCAAGTATATGAAGAACTGTCACGTGGAAGAGGGATAAGCCTTGTTTCATTTGGTCCCAGAGAGAAGAAATGAAACCAAGGAAATCTGAAGAAGAGGAGTTAAGACGTTATCAAAGAACTGAGTGATAGGAAGAGAAGGTGGGTTGGTCATGTTGTAAGATGTAGAGATGAGAATTGGGCAGCCTGGAAACCGAAGACAGCCTGCATAGCGTTGGATGTGGACCCTGTAGAGAACTTTTGGGAGGATGTGGGGAGGAATCACATAGGAAAGGGAGACGTGAATGTGTTATGATATGCACTGGACTAGAATTCCATTTAAGTGTAGAAGTTGCAGAGACATAATTTAGCTCAAAGTAAAGAATGACTTCCTAATAAGAAGTAAGAACTGACTACAGTTGGAATGGGCTTTCTCAGGGAGAAATGAGCTAGCTCTCTATGGTTGCAGTTCTTCGATGAAGGCTGACCGATCAATTACTCATTAGGAGAGTTGTGGGAATAGTCCATGTTGAGATGTGTGCTGGACTACGGGGCCCCTGATGATGCTTCTAGTCCTGAGGGACTATGGGACTTGTTTACCTCCTTCAGATTCTTAAATGGAAAAAGCACTGACTCTGGGGTCAGAGGACCAACTTAATGCCTCTTATCTGTGCAATTCAATTCATAGGATCATAGATTTGGAGCTCAAAGAGACGTTACTAATTGGATCTTATTGTCTTCATCTGTAACATGAGGGAGTTGGACTATGTGACCTCTGAAGTATCTTTCTTTCAGCCCTAGATCTCTGATTCAATGACTTTGGGAATGTCACAGCCTCTTTGGGCCTCAGTTTCCTCAAATATTAACTGAAGGGGTCAAACTAGATGACCTTTGAGGTCCCTACCACTTGGAAAATTATAATCATGTATTTAGTGTATTTTTATTATTCCTTCTGCTTAGTAAGACAGTAAAATACCTAATGTCTTTTTACCTTAATAATGAGAGAAATTGTGAACGCTAAATATAAAGACACTTTTAGAGCAAATTTTATGAAATAAATAGAAATGCTAAGATATATCAATAATGATTTTACCTCCCAACAATTTCTACTCTTGTAACAGACAGCATTTTCTAATTGTAATCTAGGTTCTGGTTAGAATCTAACCTTAATCGCTCACCTGGAATCTTCCCTTGGTGTCAAACCCTTGGCAAAACAAAACTCCAAAAGCCAGATTTTTACCTATTTTAAATCACTGAATATCAGATCTGGAAGGAACAATTGACACTCATTCTATCACCTCTCCATTTTATGGATGAGGGAGCTGAGGCCCAGAGAGTTAAGTGCTTACATCACGGTAATATCGCTATTTGGTAGGAGAGCTCGACCTAGCAGCTACTTAAAGTCTGCAACTTGAACCGGATGACATTAGATGCCCCTTCCCGCTTCTGCAAATCTATAATTCTGTTTCCTGGTTCTCAGACTAACTTTCCAACTGTCACTTGCTTCTACCACTACCTTTTTTGTAAAGGGGCAGGGGTACCTGCTTGATTCCTGATTCCTGGATTCTTGAAAAGCTTCTGCTTCTTCTTTCTTCGCTCAGGAGTTTTCTCCTCTCCTCTGCCTCCTGCTATCTCCATTCCTGCTCCCCCACTGGGACCAGTAAAAGAATAACAAAACAAAACAAACAAGCCACACTTATGTGCCCATTGTACATATCCTAGAGAGAAGTACAACCTTCTGCCTCCTCTTATTTGCTCCCTAGAACGGGGCTCTTGCTTAATCTTCACAGGATTCTAGTCTAGCTAATTAACAAATATGGTTTATCTGGTGGCCCCTCCCAACCTCGGCAACCAGAGTCTTTAGAAACAGCCTTGGATAGTTTAAGGTAATGAATCTCCGCAATAGCAGAGAAAATTGAATTGAAAATAAATGAGTTTCATCACACCTGTAGTGAACAGATAATTTTTTTTATTTTTATTTTTTTATAATCTGAATATCATATGCTCAGAAATCAAAAGCATAAGTTTTGTCATACTGTATTAAGAGCATTCGGGCACATGCCTTTCTGCTACAGAACCAAGATTTGAGGCATGTTTTTATTTTTCTTTAAAAAGCACAACTGCATATAGAGGAAAGGGGGCATTGTGCTGATAACTAGGGCAGCCAGGTGGCTCATGGGATAGAGTGCAAGGCCTGGAGTTAGTCAGACTTATATCCCTGAGTTAAAATCTGGCCTCAGTTACTTACTAGCTGTGTGACCCTGTTTGCCTCAGTTTCCTCATTTGTAAAAGCAACTGGAGAAGGAAATGGCAAACTACTCCAGTATCTTTGCCAGAAAACGGGGTCATGAAGAGTTGAATGTAACTGAAAAATGACTGAACAACAAAGCTGGGAATCAGAAAGTCTGGTTTAAATCCAGCTTTTCTCACTGACTAGGTATCTACCGCAAGTTATACGCCATCTCATTTTCCTCATCTGCAAAATGGAGACAATGACACCTTCCTTCCACCTCATGGGATTATTGTAAGAATGTAAAGTGCTTTGTAAACTTAAAGCTGAGTTTGAAGGAAACTAAGAATTGTCTGGAGGTGGGAGGAGGACAGTTCATTCTGTGTAGTGTTTGCTATATTCTCTTGTGTATAATTTTTATTTGCTATTGGCTGATAAACTAGGTATAAATCTCAGCCATTATTATTGTTCTTATCAATGTGCTTTGTGATTGTGGACTATCTAAACTATTTTAGAGACTCAATAAACTCTAGCTTTCATTTAGCATAGATTCTGGTGTAAGATAGGAAGTTATGTTGCCCATGTATGTTATGCATGTCCACATAAGTCTATCTGATAGCTAGGTGGCTCAGTGGATAAAGTGCCAGGCCTAGATTAAAAGACTCCATCTTCCTGATTTCAAATCTGGCTTCAGACACTTACTAGCTGTGTGACCCTAGGCAAGTCAGTTAACCCTGTTTGCCTCAGTTTCCTCGTCTGCAAAGCAATCTAGAGAAGGAAGGGGCAAACTACTCCAGTGTCTTTGATGAGAAAACCCTAAATGGGGTCATGAAGAGTCAGACACAACTGAAAAATGACTGAAAACACACACACACACAGGCACACACACAGACACACACACACACACAAAATAGGGTCACCAAGAGTCAGATATGAATAAAAGGACTGAATAACAAAAAACACTCCCCCCACTCATTAATATGCCTTGGGTAAATCACTTAACTCTGTTTGCCTCAGTTTCCTCATCTGTAAAATGAGGTGGAGAAGGAAATGCTAAAGCACTTAGTATCTTTGCCAAGAAAACTCCAAATGGGGTCATGTAGAGTCAGACACAACTGAAAATGACTGAACACCCCCCCACACACACACACACACAGATGGGTCTGTCTAGATGTGACTCTCAAGGAAGCATGAATAGATATCTGTAGAGTCTCCTCTGTCTACCCTTATCCAAGGGAAATTTTTGTTCCTTCTAGGAGAGGAGTGGGAGATTAGGGCCATGAGGCCCACTCTACCCTCCCCAAAAAGGGGTGGCTGAGCTAAAATAATATCTATATGTCCCCCTAAATGTTAAATTTTGAGTTTAAAGATGTGTTTCTGATCATTTTCTTTTAGTGGGGAAAGGGTGCCCCAAGTTATATAACAAGGCTTTACTCCTTTCATACCAAATGTTGGTTACACAAAGACCACACCTAATTAACAGCAAATAAATTGATTTATTAGGCAAAGAGGGTTAAGTGACTTGCCCAGAGTCACACAGCTAGTAACTATCTTAGGCCAGATTTAAACTCAGAGAGATGAGTCTTTCTGACTCCAGACCTTGCACTCTATCCCATGAGCCACCTGGCTGCCCAATGCAATGCACCCTTTCCTCTATATGCAGTTCTGCTTTTTAAAGAAAAATAAAACATGCCTCAATAGCAAAAAGAAATGGTAGAAATTATACATATGAGAACTTAGCAGACAGTACACAGAGTGAGCCCTCCTCCTACCACTTCTAAACATTTCTTAGTTTCCTCCAAAATACAGATCAGTTACCACCTCCCTACAAGAGTCCTTTCCCAATCTTGCCCTTTCTCTCTACCCCACCCCAGTCATTATTATTTCCCTCTTCTTGAAATTATATTGCATTGTTTTGCATTACATTACAGTAGCATGCATGCCCTATCCCATTAACACAATAGAAAGTGAGTGCCTTGAGGGCAGGAACTGTGTTTTTTTTTTACTTCGTAATCTCAGCACCTAACACCGTGCCTATCATGCAGTAAACACTTAATAAATATTTGTTGAACATATTGTGCTATGAACCATGTGAAAAGACTTGCCAATTTAAAATATTTAACATGAGGGTTGAAATGAGAATGCTTTTGATGCCTCAGTGGAATGTTTTTTGTCATCCTTACTGCACCTGGCCAGCCTTAGCTCACCCAGAGTCTTAACTCTTGACACTATTCCTACAAGACCTTGTCCTGCCTCTTTTTCGATCCTATTAGCCTATCCTTGCTTCCATCCATGGCCAATTTTCTGGACCTTTCTAGGCTTCTTCTTGCACTATAACTATTGGTTAAGCATAGGGCCTATTCAGATTGCATGATTATGTTGATGTTTCCAGAAAACCTCCATCATCTCAGGGAGAGTGATTTCTCAAGCCTGCTGTCAAAAAGTTCAGGAGTTCTTGATGTGGACTGTGTCTTACTACTTCGGCATACCATTCATGCAGTGGGAAAGTAGGAACTCTCAAAATCAATTGTTTCTGCATATGACCTTTCTATTCTTCACACAATGGAGAGGCGCCAAAAGTCAAACCTGTCTAGATCTGTCCTTCCTTTGGAGGACATTTAGTACTTCTACTATGAACTCTGTCCACCCTTGGCCTCTATCTTATTGTAAGCTTCCACACAGGAAGATTCCTCAGTGGCCTGCATGTGTTCTACAGTCATAACATTCCATCTCCTGTGTCTGTGTCTTTCACACATTGTCCCCAATGCCATAAATGATGTCTCTCTGGATCTCAGGATCCTATTCTCTCTTCTGGAGCCTTGCAATCTGCCTTATATCTATCCCCTCAGGAGCTATGTGAACTTCACCTTCCTTCCTGCTCAGAACTTTTCTCCATATGTTGTCTTTCTTAAGTAGAAGGTGAACTTCTTGAGAATGGGGTCTGTCTTCTTATTCTCTCTCTATCCCCAACCCATAGCTCAGTGTTTGCCAGAGAATATGGAATGCATTCATTCCTGGATAACTCAGTTCAAGTGCTACCTACTTCAAGAGGCCTTTCTTGAGTCCCACAGTGACTAATGATCCCTCCCTCCTTTCAATGTATGTTAATTTTGTATATAGTCTTCATTTACATTTATTTGAATATATTGTATCCATCCAGTACAATGCAAATTCCTTGAGGACAGGGACTGTTTCACTTCTACATTTGCATCCCAAAGAACTAACACAGTGCCTGAGACATGCTAAGCTCTCGATAAATGTTCATTTGATTGATTGATGGGTTGTCATGTTGGTCAAGATTCGAGCCCAAATTTTCTGCCTATGATATTTTGCCAATTCTTTAAGCATACTAGAGTCAGTCCTGATCAACACTGAGATAGATATTGGCTGGCTCTGGGCAGAAGAGAATCACAGTATACACTTTCTTTTCAACACTCCAGGGAATTCTAAACTTGGTATGACATCACCCTGAAACAGGTGGTCCCTCTGACTCAATCCACAGAGGCCTTGTTGTTCACTGTTGTTTGCCTTCATATTTTGAAGGGGACCAATGACATCATGACGTATGATGGGTGATGTCTTGACTTACATGTGAATGGGTTTAAGTGAAGCAGAATTGCAAGGAATCATCAGCCTCACTCTTTCTTCCAGAGTCATCAGTCTGGTGGCAAGACAAAAATCAAGATGATGATGGCCCAGGATGCAGTAGATGACCTTGGCATCTTCAATGTCTGGCCAAGCTCTAAGAGCTCCAATGTGCTTGCTTTAGCTGCCTTCATGGCAGTTGGAACAAATTGTTCTCATCCACCTATTCCACCAGGGGAAGTCTTCACATGCTTTGGGTAGACACCCCCTAACTCACCAATGGTTTTGAGGCTTGTTGGTTACCCTCAACCTGGTTTAGCTCATATACTAAGATGGTTTTACTGGGGTATGGCTGCACTTGGAGCCAGAAGTGAGAGTTGAGTGAAAGATGAATGGTAAAGGTAGATGAGCAATTCTTCATTAGCTCTGTTCAAGAAACATGTCTCATTCTCCACACCATCTCCTCTCTGTCAGGAGGTGGATGGGATTCTCCTCTGGAATCATGGATGGTTATTGAGTTGATTGGAGTTCTCCTTACAACTTTCAAAGATAGTTGTTTTTATGCTATTGTTATTAACATAGAAACTATTCTCCTGGCTCTGATTATTTCATTCTTCCTCAACATGTGATATTCAAGTGTTCATCTTGGCTTGGCAATGATGTCACTACCACCACCACCCTGCCCTGTATTGTCTACTGTAATTGTACTGGTCTAGTCTGTCCTAAATGGCTACTGTAACTATGACTACCAATGTCATTGTCTTCTGAAAAAGGTGTTGCCCTCCACCCCTTTTGCCATCAGCTCTTTTATGTTGTTCATATCATCCTTTTTTCACCATAGACTGAACATGGAAAGCTGGGCATAAACAACATACACAAAAATGTGTAAATTATTGCTAAGAAAACTCCAAATGGCATCACAAAGAGTCAGACACAACTGAAAAATGACTGAATAACAGGTACTTAATAAAGGCTCATTGATTGGTTGACCACTTGAGAACATTCTACACATGAGGGAAAGCCTACAAAATTTCTTGAACCATAATGTCACTTCAAATCTGATGTCTAACTAAGTAAGAATCCGTGACCTAGTATGTGTTACAAGAGCAATAAGACCTTTTGAGCTCAAAATCCAGTTGTTAAAAATACACCCTGAAATTATTTTTAAAAAAACTCTCTTCAAACAAAGAGCCATCTTTTAAAAGAGATTTTCATAGTAACATTATTTGAGATTTCAAAAAACTGGAAACAACCAAGATGTCTAACAATAGGGGACTGGTTATCAAAGCCCATTAATCATAGTACATTAATATAATGGAATCATATTACATTCAACTACAATTCAGCTAAGACTGACAAGTATGAGAAATACAAAGCAATCTGGAAAGACCTTTATGAAATAATGCAAGGTGAAAAAGAAAGAATACGAGGAAAAGTGAATGGGAAGGAATGAACAAAGAGTGATGATGGAGACATAGAGGGAGTGACTTTAAAAGATGTTATGACATTTTATGCATTGAAATTAATTAACTGACATGTAAATTGTTACTAAGCAAGTGAAATTAATTGTGTTGATGTTTAATAAATTTATATTAATCCATTAAAAAGTAACTTCAACCCAATTAAAAAGAGCACTTTGACACAGATGTGCTCCATTTCTCTAAGTTGCCTCGGCACAAGCTAACTTCAGCAATAAACAAACAAAAAACCGAAAGCAATGACATTTTGACAATGTCACACAGTGATACAGTCCTTACTCGGATACTCTTGTCTGTCCTGGGAAGAAAGCTTGCATAGGAAAACTGCTGTTAAATTATAGATGAAGCTTTGAGAGAAAAAACATATTAAAAAAATTCAATGTAGCCCACCGGTAGAGGGTACTAATATAAACATATTACAGTGCATGACACTGAAGGTGCTAGTGTAAGCAATTTATCCTTTGAAACATCAATGTAAACCAGATCCTCCCCCCAACCCTTACACCTCTGACACAAATCTTAAATGATTTCCTGTAATACTAGAACAGGTAACTTAAGCTTGACCCAATTCTCCATAAATAGCTGTAATCAACTCATACCTGTCCTGGAGTAGGCCTCATAAAATGTAAAACCAGATCCTAAAAACTGAGAAATCTAGGTGTCAAAGCCCTGCGTCACTGTGGCTCTTTGAGAAAGTCAGTTGTGCAAATCATAGCCAAAGCTTCCACCAACGTAAGAGTCTATGAATTCACTAAGCAAGAATCACCAATCTGATAGCCAAAAGTATTTCATTAAAGTATAAAAACAACGTAAATATAAAGAAGAAATTGGGTAGTAGAACCATTCTCTGACTTCATACACAAATGAGTGTGATTCTTTTATAGTCTTCAAAAGGATTAATCTCATTCTTCCTAACTTCCCCTAATTGATCCAGCATAGGAGGAGAGGGATGCAGTCACTTTAGAATCCATGGCCTTGTGTAAAAGGTTAGGATTTGGTGCCATTTTCTTTACAAAATTCTACAGAAGTCTCTTGGAACAGGCTAGAAAACTGCCAAAGTGTCAGAGCAGGCTAGAGGTTGGTAGAGCACTTCACTTTGAATCTTGCATTACTGGAATTCTCTAAGGACTCCCGGGGAAAGGAATACCACCACAATATCACTATACATGCTCCTTTTCCATACTCCCTCCATTCCACATCATTGTTCTAATTGCAACCTACAGAGGGAGAGAGAGAGACAGAGAGAGAGAGACAGAGAGAGAGAGAGAGAGAGAGAGAGAGAGAGAGACAGAGAGAGAGAGAGAGAGAGGGAAGAGAGGGGGGAGGGAGGAAGGGAGAAAGGAAGGAAGGAAGGGTAAGAGGGAGGCAAGGTGGGAGAAACATAGGGAGGGAGGGAAAGAATGAAGGAATGTTTAGTGAAAATAATACTTAGAAGGAGCACAACAGTTGTCTTCATGTGTTTGTGGGACAGGGAAGGCTTATGTAAAACAGGGATTAGACTCTCTGCTTAGCCATGGACAACAGAACTGGGACCAAAAGGCAGAAACAACATGGAGGCAGGTTCCCTATCAATTAGAGCTATCCCAGGAATAAGCTACCTTGGTAGATATTAAGGTTCTTGACACTGGAGGAATTCAGTTGGAGATTGGATGACAACTTTTTGGGAACCAGTCAATAAGTCAAGCCACAAGCATTTACTAAGTGCTTACTTTGTGCTAGGGACTGTGCTAAATGCCAGGCATACAAATATAAGGGGAAAGATGGTTCTTGCCCTTGAGGAGCTTACATTCGAATAGGGGAAGACTACATATAAAAGGAAGCTGAAAATAGGGGTGTGATAGGAACCAAAGGTACCCAGCTAAGGGGAATGGTAGAGAAAATCCAGGGTACAGCCTAGAGAGGCATTAGGGCATGGCTGGCCTGGGTGCCCACCTTAAATGGAAGTTCTGGAAGAAACCATCCAATCAAATGGAGATGCCAAGGGGACAGAATGAAAGATGGCTGGCCTGTGCCCTTCCTCAAAATGGACGCTTGGGAGGAACTGACCAATTGGAGAAGAGCTCACAGGCAGCGGGATCTTCTAGGATAAGAAGGCAGCTTGATCATGGTGGCAAAGTTCAGAGAGTCAGAAGCAGAGTCAGGAGATGAAGGGAGAGAGTCTTCATGTAGCAAGTATAGAATGAATGAGGTTATCTATAAGGTCCTAAATCCGGTTCTAATATTTGATAGTTCCATAAACCTAGAAGATAATCTAACCTCTCAATTTCTTTATCTAAAAGAGGTTTTATTAATACTTGAACTACTTACCTCACAGAGCTGCTGTGGGGAAATATTTTTGCAAATTTTAGGGCAGTGATAAATTATTATTAATATTAATATCATTACAGATGAGAGGCTCATAAAGGTGAAATTACTTGACTTTTGGGGATCTATTATCCCAGTTATACTGTGGCATTTCATTTCCAAAGTAATATTTAACTGAAGAGAAAAATCATGTAAGTTTGCGTTACCCAGTAAGACAGTAACATAAAGTGTCAAACCTTATATTAGTAAAGTTAAGAAAATTACCTAGAAATTTTCCCTAACCAATAAATCAGCAAGCCACAATGATTTACCATGGGAGTAATGATACTTTATATCATTTTAAGCACAGCTCAACTTCTTAATTACAGACACTCCTGAGACTTGCAAGAATTGTTATAATAATAGCCTGCCATTAATTCGTCAAAAATGTGGCTTTCCTGAACAGCACCCACTAGGTAAATTCTGTTGCCAGGTTAATATATGAGATTAGTATTTAATGTTTCCTTAATTTTGAGTCAAATTGCATGGAACCACTCAAATCTCTACTTGGCACTTATGATAGCCCCTGGTCATTCTGCCATTTTTCTTTCATATCCTGATGGAATCCGTAGCATTCAATGATTGATACTGACAAGAGTTGGTCATACCAAAGACAGGGTCTTCCTCGAATAACTTGACTACTAAGGAAAACTCTCACTTATTATGTGCCTTGTCTCATCAGCCCTTTCCTATAATCAGCCCATCTTTTTTTCATCTGTAGCATGTGTATTCACCGAGTTGCCTTGCCTACGATAAGCTCATTCCCTGTTCTGGCACTTAGAGGGGAGAGTCTCAACAAGGCAAGGTTGAGTGTAAGCCTCTGTCTCCCTCTTCTGCTTAATTTTTCTTTATTTGAGCATATGGACCTCTACCAGAATGGACAACCACCAATATTTGAGCGCAGACAACCAGATAGCAAATGTGATTTCAAATATGAGATGAACATATCCAGGCTTGAATGAGATCTTATGAGGTCAGGAGGTCCAGAGACTCTGAGTCCATTTGGTCCAAAATATCTGGAGGCAAAGGGAATTTCTGCATTAGAGAAGAGACTGTCAACTGGGGAAAGAGCTCAACAGTGGACCTTGGAGTTTAAGAAACTTGCCCAGGGTCACAAGACCAGTGTCTGTCAGATGCTGGGACATGGATTTAGGTCTTCCTGACTCTGAGGCCAGCTCTCTATCCACTATCCCATAGCACCTCTCAGATAGGGTGGGAATGGCTTCATATTTATCTTTCTATCTGCAGCATTGAGCACCATACCTGGCACATAGTAGGTGCTTACTGAGTGTGTTGACCAATCATTTAATTTGATCCTCTTAACAATGCCATGAGGTAGTACTATGATTACTCCCATTTTATCACACTCATCTCAACTCTTCAAACTCCGTCTCCTTCTCCATCACTTTGGGGTCCTCCTCCCCTCATTAGTGACTCCATCCCCAGGACCAGTATTTTAGAAAGGAGTCCGCCCATTCTTCATCTCACTCTTGTCTCCCTTTCTCTTTGTCTATGGTTTTGCCTCCTTCCTTTCCCCACTCACACATGTTTTCTTTCCCCATTAGAATGTAGGGGCAGAGGCTATCTTGCTTACTTATATCTAGCCATTAACACAGTGTCTGGTGCAGAGTAAATGCTTGATTATTATTACTTATAATAATAACTATTATTACTTATGATAGTAACTTAATTTTACTTATAATGACAACTGACATTAACTGTTACAATAACAGTCAACAACAGTAATCAACAGTAGTATCAATAAATATTATTGCTTATAATAACAACTATAACTTCTAAGAATATTATTACTTATGATAATAATAATAATTACTCTCTTTCTCATCTTTCTTTGCCCATCTATCTATCTATCTATCTAATAGATAAGGAACCTGAGATTCAGAGAAGCTTAGTAACTTGCCCAGAGTCACACAGCAAGTAAGTATCTGATGCAGGATTTGAACCCAAGTCTTCTTCTTGAGAGGGCAGCAAGATGGCACAGTAGATAGAGCACTAGGTCTGGAGTGAGGAAGACTCATCCTTATGAGCTCAAATCTAGTTTCAGACACTTACTAGCTGTGTTACCCTGGATAGGTCACTTAACCCTGTCTGCCTCAGTGTCCTTACCTGTAAAATGAGCTGGAGAAGGAAATGGCAAATCTCTCCAGTATCTTTGCCAAGAAAACTCCAAATGGGGTCAGGAAGACCCAGATACGACAGAAGTTACTAAACAGAAACAACAACAGACTTCCTTATTCTGGGTCCAGTATTCTATTCACTTTGCCACCCATTATCTTTATTCCGCCTCTCGACCACTTCCTAAATTGTATGCTTTCCTCTTCTGGCCCTTCTATATATATTTCAGTTGTTGTTATTTTTGTTGAATTCTTTTCATTTGTGTCCAAATCTTTTTTATCCCATTTGGAGTTTTCTTGGCATTCTTGCCATTTCCTTCTTCAGCTTGTTTTACAGATGAGGAAACTGAGGCAAACAGGGTGAAGTGACTTGCCCAGGGTCATACAGCTAGTGTCGGAGACCAGATATGAACTCAGGAAGGTGAGTGTTCCACACCCAGCACTCTATCCACCGCACCACTGAGCTGCCCTTCAACATCTATAGGACACCTAAAGCAGGATATCATGGGGAATGTGATTCCCCTTTCCCTCAGGCATCTTACACCACTGAAAAGTCAGCATGATACAGTGGAAAGCTCACTGACTTGTTTTTCAGGTTCAGCTTGGCCCCTTGTGGTTTTGACTTCCCACATGACTAAACTGGGCATGATCTGTAGGAAAACCATCTTTATGCTGCCTAACTCACAGG
Source organism: Trichosurus vulpecula (assembly GCF_011100635.1). Classification (NCBI taxonomy): domain Eukaryota; kingdom Metazoa; phylum Chordata; class Mammalia; order Diprotodontia; family Phalangeridae; genus Trichosurus; species Trichosurus vulpecula. The sequence goes on along the minus strand of NC_050577.1, from coordinate 216,646,951 downwards.
TTTGTTGTGGGGATCAAATGAAATACTGTATGGAAGGCACCATAGAAACATGAGATACTATTATTAAGCTATTACTCTCTCTGTGGGGAAGATCCACTTTAAAAATCATGAAAATGGCTTTAATGCTCCTTAACAACTGAGAAATCTGGGTGACTTGAGTGTCACCAACTGCTGACACTGGTCAATTATGGATTTGAATTTTTTGAAAAAGGGAAAAAAAGTGAAAACAATTCTGAGATTTTTAGGTCACCACAGAGCTAGTAAAACACAATGTGACCTTAAGAGACTCCGCATAGAAGTCACGGTATTAAAAGAAAATATCTTGTTGTTTGTAAGGCCTCATTCGGAGTAATCAGAAAAAGAAGCCAAGTGGACCCATTTATCATTGTGACCGTGGAGTTTGTAGGTGAGATTCTCCGTAGGGACAAGATACCGTTGATTAAGTTAAGACAAAGTGTAATGGATGATAGTTCTTCTCCAGTCCAATAAATCAAAAGAGCCATCCTAGGCTAACAGAAATCATTTGTAAATTAAAACCTAGAGCACTGGCTATGCTGACATTTTAAACTGAATACAGCAAGAAAAGCCTCCATGGGGGAAGGTGCAGGAAGTGAGAGTTAAATGGTCCAGAGAGATCAAGCAGTCCTGATTGGTGACCAGGAAAGGAAATCACCCATTGAGTCCCCTCCGTGCTGGACTCTAATAAATCCTGGTTACATTTAATTGTGGAACACGGAGAAGGGTCACTGGACTCAATTACGGCAATGAGATTGACAGGCTAAAGTGGCCAGGGGTATTAAGATACCTCTGTAAAAATGCAGTTCCACTGGGGTACAGTTGGAAAATCAAGCCTCATCTGGAAGATTAAACCATGGAGGGTTTTTAGACACAGTTTCTCTACAATTTGTTGTATCTTAGTATCAAGAGGACTTTTTTTTCTTTGATGCAGAAGGAAAACCACATGGGGAGGTAAATTATAAAGTTTTGGCATATTTTTGTGGAAATCATGTGTCAGGGGTCTATATTCAATGTGGGTATATTTTGGATAGTAATTTATTTTGTCTGGCTCATTGTTCTCAGCCACTTGCTTGGGAACAGTTAAGGTCCCCTAAATTTAGTTCACAAATTACTATCCAATAAACTGGAACTATACATTGAAAAAGCAAAATATCTGAGATAAATTTACACAATAAAGCATCTGAATGAATGAGTGAATAAAAAAAACAAGTGCTTGTGAAACACTTTATTAACAGAGATTCTTAACCTTTTGTGTTTCATGGACCCCTTTGGCAGCCTGGCAAAGTCTATGTACCCCTTCTCGGAAAAATAATTGCAAATGCATAAAATAGAGAACATATGATTGCAAAGGGAACCAATTATATTGAAACATAGTTATCAATTTTTTTTAAGTTTGTAGATCTCAGGTTAAGAACCTTGATGTACTGTGGGCCACTAAGTGATGGGGATACAAGTTAGAAAAGTAAGATAAACCTTGTTCACAAAGAGCTCACATTCAAATAGAAAACAGAAGACATATCTTAGCATCCATTTGAATCCTGGATTTCTACAAGAGTAGCCTAGAACATCGGTCTGAGACATATCTCCAGAATAGGAAAACATTTTTCTCCCTCTGGAATCAGAAGGAGGTAGGATGGCAGTGGACCATGTGTGCTTGGTCTCATTGATCCTCCATTTTTGAAGAGGACCGATGATATCACAGGGTGATCTTGACTTGTAGGTGAGTTGGATGTAAGTGAGGCAGAGTTGTGCAAAGTCTTCATCCTCAATCTCTCTTCCTGAGTCATTGAAGTCCAGTGGCAAGACAGAAGTCAAGATGATGATGGCCTGGGGTGCAGACCTTGGCATCTCCCATGTCTAACCAAGCTCTAAGCTCTCTGCCACACTTGCTTCAGCTGCTTTCACTGCTTTCAAGGCCATTGGAACAAATTGTTCTTATCCACGCATTCTGCCAGGGAAGACTTCACATGTTTGGGATAGATACGCCCTAACTCAACGACAGGTTTGAGGCCTATTGCTTACCCTTAAACTAATTTAACCCATTTGCCAATATGGAGTGTGGCTGCTGTACATGCTACAGCTTCTTGGAGCCACAAGTGAGAGTTGGGTGAAGATGGAAGCCAACGGTGGATGAGCAGCCCTGAAAAGGAGTCAGCAAGTGCTCACACCAGAGGTGTTGGTCCTCCCTGAACACCCCATACACCCTGGACCGTGAGTACAGACAGCCCTGCCATTACTGACCAAAAACTGCTACTTGTAGTATCTGCTGCCCACACTTATGGTCTACATCTTCACATGGTTCTCCACCACTTTTACCCCTTCCTCTGAACACAACATCCAACCACAGCCTCCATCTTTCTCTTTCTCATTGTGCCCAAGGTACAACCACCTTCCCCTACGACATACTTTCTCATGGGAATCTATGTACTGGGAATTTCAATTAAGCCTGTTGTTGGGGTCCAGAACTACAGGGGAAATGTCCTTTTCTTATCACAAGTGCCTCTGTTTTATTTATTAGATACAAAACAGCACAGGGTTTTGTGGGTGCCAGGTACTGGGTAAACAAAACATGTTCCCACTAAAAGTATGATTTCTGGGTAATGAAAAAAAAAACTGATGCTATTGTATTTTTCCTGCTAGAAATTCATAAGGTCAACTGAGGAAAATTGAGAAAGTGGATTGCCATGACTACATGCTACTAAAAAGGGTATTTGGAGAGAAAGGTCACAAAAGGACAAAATGGTGCATACTGTATCACTGCCTGACACAAAGCTTCGTGAAAGGAAATATTTTCTTAGGACTGGAGCTGTGGAATGGCAGGCCTGGCATTAGCACTAAATGGGTCCTGCTGGTGGTTGTGTTTTGTTTGTTTCTCAGAAAAGCTATGTTCTGTCCATATTTTTCTATCATGTTTTCACAAAATTTTCAGGAAATCAGTAAAACAGTAGTTTGTTTTATGAGTCCCCTCCCACTTTTTTTTTCTTTTTGTCTTTTATCCTCTATCTTACGGGTCATTTTCTTTTATTCTCTGGGCCCTCCAAGCCCAATCTCTCTTTCACATTTGTTGCTGCTGAGAAAACACCCTTGAAGGTGATTAGAGTTTGGCAGGACAAGAAAGTAAGACAAAAAGAACCTGGAGGTATTGAGTGATTTAGAATTTTGGCAATTCACAGAATCAGGGTCGTACTAAACAGATGTGCTCCATATAATGGGACTTTGTTTTGTGTTATGGGCCCTGATCCCTAACAAATAAGAAGACTGGAGTTCCTGCCCATTTGAGGGTGAGTCAGGGAGTCTAAAACAGTCCCATTCCTATTTTGTCTGGGCCCTGACCCTCTAGCCCAGGAAGATACTTTGTTCTAAGGATCTGCTAAGCTAGAAAACAAAAGGTCAGAACACAGTCTTCCAATCTCCTTTGTTCTCCAGTTCATTCTAGGTAAATCGGGTCCTGATCCTGAATTATTTCTTTATCTGGATGCTCTTCATTTACCAAGTCCCAATCTGTTTTGTTTGCTTAATAGGTCAACAGCAGACTGGAAATTCAATATGACTCAACTATGCCAGGGTGGGGGGTGCTTAAGAGGGCTGAGGTAAGGTTGGGGTGGGGGGCATTTAGGGAAGCTTTGTACCCACAGTGGTAGAGACAGAGGGCTTGCTGTACTGTGTCCTGCTCAGAGACCATCTGAAGAACTTGGATTCTAGTCCAAATGTTCCTTTTTAGGAAGGGTATTGAGAGAGAGAAATGCATCCAGGGGATCTGGAACAGGATAATGAGAAGACCGAAAACCATGCCCTCAAAGCTTTGTTGAAGGTACTCAATGCTATTTACTCTGGAGAAGCAAAGGCATAGGGAAGTTATGATTGCTGTCTTTAATAACTGTTCATATTATTCTACTTCATAGGCAAAATGTTCCAGTTGAACTGGGATTATTACCTGTTCCCAGAACTCCACATGCCCTTTCTTGTCCCTGTACCTTGGCACAGACTGTCCTATACACTTGGAATGAATAAATAAATAAAAAACATTTATTGAGGATTTACTCTGTTCTCTCTACCCATCACTGCACCCTTAGGACTTTTCATTTGCTTAGCTGATGAATGTTCTTTGTGTTCTCTCCTCAACTAGAATCTGAGATCTTTGAGAGAGACTGACTTCATCTTTCTGTTCATAGATCCAACATTTACCAAATGCAAGGGCACATAATAAATGAATACTTAATGAATGGCTTTTCATCCATCTACTCTTTCATCCATCCATCCATCCATCTACTCTTCCATCCATCCATCTACTCTTCCATCCATCTATCTATCCATCTACTCTTCCTTCCATCCATCCATCCATCTACTCTTCCATCCATCCATCCATCCATCTACTCTTCCATCCATCCATCCATCTACTCTTCCATCCATCCATCCATCCATCTACTCTTCCATCCATCCATCCATCCATCCATCTACTCTTCCATCCATCCATCCATCCATCTACTCTTCCATCAATCCATACATCCATCTACCCTTCCATCTATCTATCCATACTTTCATCCATCTGTCTACTCTTCCAACCACCAATTTATCCATTCTAATTCTGCTAAGTGCTGGGATATAAATATGAGATTTACTCTTTCCTCATCAGTTTAGGTATTATCCTTTCTGTGTGAAGTGTTGCTTAATCCTCATTCCTCTCTAGGCTGCACTTTGGACCTTCTCTACAATGCCCCACAAAACTCTACAGTCAGGGAGTTCACTTCAGCCCTAGAATTCACACATTAGAAATACCCTTCCACCCTTCGACCTCTCCCAGAATCTCCATTGAAGTACACACAGACCAGCGGGCTGTGCCTGGCAATAGTAAGTGCTATATAAAAGTTAGCTATTACTACTGCTGCTGCTGCTGCTGCTACTGTTACTACTACGGCTACCATCACTACTACTACTGCTGCTGCTACTACAGTAACTATCATAAATGTTATACTTTAAGGTTTGCAAAATGTTTTACAAATATTATTTCCCTTTGTCCTCACAACAACGCTGAGAATAGATGCTATTATTATACCTGTTTGACAAATGAGGAAAGTGAGGAAGGCAGTGGTTAGGTCACTTGCAGAGTCACGTGGGTAGTCAGAGTCTGGTCTCCCTGACTACAATATCCACTGTGCTACCCAGCCACCAGTAGTCACTATATGGCCCTTCAGAAGTCAGCTTCAGCTTTACTATCTATTCAATGGCAACAATGGGACATTCATCTCAGAGCTGTTGTGAGGACCAAGTGGTCTTATATGTGTAAAGTCCTTTGAAAATTTTAAGTCCTTTATAAATGCCAGCTATTATAAGTGACATTCAATGTTGGTTGATGCTGGTTGAGGTAAGCAGGCCTTAGCTGTGTATGTTGTGGCGAGGGGAGACTTCAGAATTCCTAACACTGAAGAGGTGGTCATCAGGACTCCGAGTCAGCCCTCTTCACTGGGAAATCACCCCAGCGATCAGAGCTGGCGAGGCGTGTAGCTGCTCCCTGAGCCAGGAACAACTTGTACCAAGCCCGGCTCTAGGGTGTCATGAATCCAGTGAAAACAATCCACTTGGGGATCTCAGGCACAGGCCTAAAGTTATAGGCTGGAGTTTCAGGTCTCCTGATCAGTTAAACAGCCTGGGCTGTATTTGAATCAACACTCCTCTGCTCCATACTCTTTGTTGCTATTAGAATACAAGCTCCCATAAAAAGGCAGGGGCCATCTTTGCCATTGTATTTATATCCCAGCACATGGCATAGTACTGAGCACATGGTAAGCTCCTAAAGAATCATTCATTCATCACAAACTTGTGCTTCCGTTGGGTTTTGTTTTTACTCACAGTGGGACCTGAATGGGGAGAGAGAAAAGCTGGCATCTACAGACACAACTGTAACAATTTCTTCTCCCTGTTTGTATTACTAGTCATCACACTTATGAAGCAGACATATCTCTCAGGAAAGGAAAGTTATCTAGGTCGCTGACAGTTACCTGTATGGTGGGGCAGTGGATAGAGCGCCAGGCCTTGAGGTAGGAAAACTTCTCTTTCTGAGTTCAAATCTGGCTTCGGATTCTTCCTAGCTATGTGACCCTAAGCAAGTCACTTAACTCTGTTTGCCTGTTTCTTCAGTTGTCAAATGAGCTGAAGAAGAAAATGGCAAAACACCCCAGTATCTCTGCTGAGAAAACCCCAACTGGGGTCATAGAGAGTTGAACATACCTGAAAAATGCCGGAACATCATTCTTCCCTCATGCTGAAGACTCACCCAGCTCAATTCCTCTCATATTAGGGATAGGGACAAGGACTGGGTCTGTGATTTCACTGACTTTATTGTGCAACTTTATCTCAATTAAGGAACTCTCAATGAATAGCCTTTTCTTAGCTCTGAGACCAGTGCTTTATCTACTGTGCACCCTGCCTCTCTTCTCTCGTTATTAAACCTTGCCCAAAGTCTAAGGGGTTGATATTAACATGACATCTAGACAACATAGTTTAAAGTGTAAAAGTTTTCCAAAGTACTTGACAATTGTTACCACGTTTGATATGTTCAAGGCTAATATGATGAGTTAAGACTGGTTTTGGCCGGTCTCCCATCCGCCAGCAATAGTCATGACTTGCTGTGGGATAGTGCTTATATCACATTGTCAGACTCTGTCAATGTGTTGATTCTTTTGCTGAAATGCTATTTCCCCCATCTCTTTTTAAAAATCTTAGTCCCAAAGGATGGCTTACTTGGTAAGGGAGAGAGCAGGCATATGTACAGAACTAAAGATAATGTCAAAATGAAAGATATCACTGAATATGAGAATTTTTCAAAAAGAGAGAATGCTCACAGAGATGTGAGTTCCCAGCCCACCTCAGACACTTTGCGGTTGTGTGACCTTGGCCAAATTACTAAATTTTCCTATGCTTCCCTTTTCTCATCTGTAAAGCAAGAGAATTGGCCTCATTAGCCTCTAAGTTCCATAACATCTCTAAATATCTGATCCTAGAAAAATAAATCATCACCTTTCCCTTTTCTCATTAAACATCATCTCTAAATTCCATATCCATAGGGTAGAAGGACATAATTATTTGTGAAACAATGCCCCCATCCCCCTCCTTTCTGCCGCTCTGCCAGGTTCCCTTGTTCTCTCAGGATGTTAACACAGCCTCACCTGAAAAGGCAAACTATTGTACTTAAATTACCAGTGAACACAATACCTAGGCAGTATTTTCCTTTTAGGTTCTTTGAGAGTGGAAAATTACTCCTTTCTGATTGGAAAATATAGTCACAGACGTTGATTCTGTTGGTATAGAATTGCACCTACATCGCTGAAATCCCTTTGTTCGACTGCCGTGTGAATGGAAGGCAGGCAAAGCAGGCGGCAGCCCTTAGCTGGGTGTGTTGGAGAAGAAACACACCTTTGTTCTACCCTGCCACCGCTACTGCTGCCCTCAACAACAAGTCCTTGTGCAAATGGAGGGAGGGAAACGCTGAGCCACAAGTTAGAGTTTCTGTGGTACAGGAAGCTCTGGGGAAGGGGATTTTATGTTCAAGAAAAGTTATGTCTCTGGATTTCGGGGTGTGTGTGTGTGTGTGTGTGTGTGTGTGTGTGTGTGCTTGCGTGCTTGAGCGCCCACTACCAGGCATATGAGAGAGAGACGGAGACAGAGAGTTCAGAGATAGAGTCAGAGAGACAGAGAGGAGAGACAGGCAGAGATAAAAGAGAGACAGAAAAGAAGAGACAGAGAGGAGAGAGTCAGACTAAAGAAAGAGACAGAGACTAAGAGAGAGACGGGGAGAGAGAAGAAATAGAGAGGTAAGGAGAAAGAGAGAGGGAGGGAAGAAAAGAGGGAGGGAGAGGGAGAGGGAGAGAGAGAGAGGACAGTGAGGGGGAAGAGAGAGAAGAGGAAAGAAGAGGGAGAGGGAGAGAGTGGAAAATTACTCCTTTCAGATTGGCAAATACAGTCACAAGGGTTCATTCTGTTGCTACACAGTTGCACCTACATCGCTATAATCCCTTTGTTCTGATTCTACCATGTGAATGGAAGGCAGGCAAAGCAAGGGGCAGTTCTTAGATAGGTATGTTGGAGAAGAAATGCATCTTTGTTCTACGCCCCCCCCCCACTCCCCACTGCCACTGCTGCCCTCAACAACACCTCCTTGTACAAATGGAGAGAGGGAAATACCAAGCCACAGGTTGTAATTTCGGTTGTAAAGGAAACTCTAGGGGATGGGATTTTTTGGTTAAGACAAGTTATGTTTCTGGTTTTAGGGGGAGGGACAGGGGAGCGGAGAGAGAGAGAAGGAAGAAGAAAGAATGGGAAGGGAGACAAGGGCAGAGACCAAAATAAAGGAATTTCCCTTCCTCGATCCATCAGAGGAGCATGGTTCATAGCTTCTGCTGTACTGGCCAGTAAGGGGCGGGGGGAAGAGAGACTCTGCTTTAAAATTTGCTAATCTGGAGAGGGATGAAGAAAGGGAAGAAAGAGAAAAACCTGCAGCAGATCTTTGAAAGGTCTTTAAGCCCTGCCTTCTGTGTCTAGTCCCTTCAGATCACGTGTTTATGGTACGTTCTTTTTAGTTACTGTGGGCTGCTACTCAACAATCTCCACCCCCATCCCTGACTTTCAGGAAACCTTACCCTGCTTTCCAAGCTATATGTCAAATCAAAGGGCCAAAGGGGGTGCTCCTCTTCTTGAGGGATGAGTCAGTTTTGAATCAAGGAAGTCCAAGACTGTTAACAATAGAAATGTGAGTATTTAACTCAGTCTTCTGGCTCATCTCTATTCACTTTTTCAAAGACCTATAGCCTGGCCAGAGCTGAGTTGGGGAAGAGTAATTAATTCTGTGTCAACCTGAAGATAATGAATTGTCAGGTGACAGTGAGATACTCCTAAGCAGACAAGCCCCTCACAACTGTTCAAAAATTCTATTTATATACAAACTGTTATGTACTAAAAATCACCATTTCCGGTATGTTGGGCCTGGCCAAATAGCCACAAACTGATACATTCTTCACGTGCTCGAAGTAATTTTAACTTTCCACAAGGTATCTAGAAGAGAAATAGTCTCTGGAGGGTTGAACTAGAAAACTCCGATATAAGCTGTGTTGGTGACTTGGCTTCAGTGGAAGATTAGAAATGAGTCTGCCAAGAAGGGCAGAAGGCTTTAAAGACAGGCCAAAGAATTTAGACTTAGCACAATAAGGAGCTACTGGAAAATTTTTTTCAAGGGAATAAGTTGAGCAATGTCATAGGAGAATTAGTTTAGTTGTAGGATAGGGATATAATTTAGGGCAAAAGAAAAAAAAAGCAGGGACCTGCCAAAGTATCTTTGGGACCTGAGGAAAATCACTTTGACTTTCTTGGTCTGTTTTCTTATCTAAAAAATGAGGAAATTGGACTACATGATTTCAAAGACCCTTCTGCCTTGAAGCTTCTATTGTTCTAAAAGCTTTAAGCCCCTCCCCGCATCATTGGTATCCATTGGCTTTAAGGAAACCAGACTGGGCCTGGGCGGCTTGTACCAATCAGAAATAAGTAGGTTCATTTGGCTCAAGGACAGTCATTCAGACCCTGGGGTAAATTGGATGGTCTACAAGGAGAGATAAACCCTGCAAATGGCAACTCTGGCTGCTTGGCAGAGAAGAGACTATGGGATTTAATTGTGGAAGAGTCTAGAAGTCACAGAGATGCCATTTTGGCTGAGTTCCCCTAGATCGCTGCCCACAATATTAATATTCATATCATCAAGAAATCACGGCAGATTGAGATGTCATAGCAAAAGACTTTACCCTGTCTAACCCCCACCTTAGCCGGCTAATGTGGAAGGGAGCCTGAAGGAATTGGCCAGTAGTGATACAGTCTAGCCAGCCTGGGGCTGCTTCCTTCAGAGAGAAGAGTGGGAATAGGCATCTCAACACCTAAAATCATTGATGAAACCATGAATAGGGTCCCAGACAATAAAGGAATCCTACCAATCTCTGGGGTATTCTTAGGTAGCTTTTATACAATTGGTGCATTTGAAAAATACCTGGGGTCTATTTGCCCAAGAGTAACGTATTTGCAAAAACAGTATGTCCAGGTCCTTTATGAATGTAAAACAGTGCACCCTCTAACTGGCGAAGCCTCTCAGACCTAAACCTATCTTAGTTTTACATTGGGCTGGGTTTCCTGCATATTCCCTGCATGTTATTTTGCCTCTTAAGAACAAGAATGGGCAGAACCCACAAAATAGCAGAGGGAAGCAGGGATCCAGCCCAGGACAGCCTGGATGGTCAATGAATGAGGTCTATCATGCAGGGAGTGGAGGGGAGCAGAGCTCAGTGTGGGAGGCAGCAGGACCAACCAGACCAGGAGCCGGGCAGGACAGGCCCTGGCACCCTGAATCAGTGAGCTGTGGCAGTTACCAGACCTCTCAACCCACAAACACCAAAGACAACAGAGAAGGTTAGTGGAAAAAGCTGCTGGGGACAGAGTTCGAGATTCTGCCACTACCCCAGGGGCAGCGGGGGAGGTGCAGCTACAGAACTACAGCTGCAGTTACTTCCGGCCCCAGGCCCACGTGGTGGGAGGAATTAAGTGGCGGATCAGAGCAGGAGTGCAGAGTCTGCTGAAGATTTGTGTCAGGTCCGGGTTGGTGGTTCTTGAGGAAGGAGGAGTGCTGGTGTGGCAGACCTGGCTGTATAGAAATAGCTCTGAAATCAACCACACATCCCCTCAAGCTTGGAACAAAGTACTCTTTGCTCTACAAGCAGTCATATCCTGACGAAAATCTCAAGGGTCAAGTAAGTTGGCTGGGAACATGGCCAGGCAGCGAAAACACACCAAGATTCAGTCTCAGGCTTTGGAATCCTTCTTTGGTGACAAAGAAGACCAAAACGTACAGCCTAAAGAAGTCGACAAAGTGCAAGAGCCTACACCAAAAGCCTCCAAGAAAACATGAACTGGTCTCAGGCCATGGAAGAGCTCAAAAAGGAGTTGGAAAAGCAAGTTAGAGAAGTAGAGGAAAAATTGGGATGAGAAATGAGAATGATGCAAGAAAACCATGAAAAACAAGTCAATGACTGACTAAAGGAGACCCAAAAAAAATACTGAAAAAAAATATTGAAGAAAACAACACTTTAAAAAATAGACTAACTCAAATGGCAAAAGAGCTCCAAAAAGCCAATGAGGAGAAGAATGCCTTGAAAGGCAGAATTAGCCAAATGGAAAAGGAGGTCCAAAAGACCACTGAAGAAAATACTAGCTTAAAAATTAGATTGGAGCCAGTGGAAGCTAGTGACTTGATGAAAAATCAAGATATTATAAAACAGAACCAAAGGAATGAAAAAATGGAAGACAATGTCAAATATCTCATTGGAAAAACCACTGACCTGGAAAATAGATCCAGGAGAGATAATTTAAAAATTATTGGAGTACCTGAAAGCCATGATCAAAAAAGGGGCCTAGTTATCATCTTTCAAGAAATTATCAAGGAAAATTGCCCTGATATTCTAGAGCCAGAGGGTAAAATAGAAATTGAAAGAATCCACAGATCGCCTCCTCAAATAGATCCCAAAAAGAAAACTCCTAGGAACATTGTCGCCAAATTCTAGAGCTCCCAGGTCAAGGAGAAAATACTGCAAGCAGCCAGAAAGAAACAATTTGAATATTGTGGAAAAACAATCAGGATAACACAGGATCTGACAGCTTCCACATTAAGGGGCAGAAGGGCTTGGAATATGATATTCCGGAGGTCAATGGAGCTAGGATTAAAGCCAAGAATCACCTACACAGCAAATCTGAGTATCATGCTCCAAGGCAAAATATGGACTTTCAATAAAACAGAGGACTTTCAAGTTTTCTCAGTGAAAAGACCACAGCTGAATAGAAATTTTGACTTTCAAACACAAGAATCAAGAGAAGCATGAAAAGGTAAACAAGAAAGAGAAATCATAAGGGACTTACTAAAGTTGAACTGTTTTGTTTACATTCCTACATAGAAAGATGATGTGTATGATTCATGAGACCTCAATATCATAGTAGCTGAAAGGACTTTGCATATATATATATACACACACACATATATATATATATGTATGTATATATATGTGTGTGTGTGTAAACATATATATATACATATGTGTGTGTCTATGTGTGTATATATGTAGGTATATATACATATATATATATGTATATATATATATATATATGCACACACAAAGGGCACAGGGTGAGTTCAATATGAAGGGATGATATCTAAAAAAATAAATTCAATTTAAGGGATAAGAGAGGAATATATTGAGAGAGGGAGAAAGGGAGAGATAGAATGGGGTAAATTATCTCGCATAAAAGTGGCAAGAAAAAGTGGTTCTGTAGGAAGGGAAGAGGGGGCAGGTGAGGGAGAATGAGTAAATCTTGCTCTCATGGGATTTAATCTGAGGAGCGAATACCATACGCACTCAATTGGGTATCTTACCCCACAGGAAAGAAGGAGGAAGAAGATAAAAAAGGGGGGATGATAGAAGGGAGGGCAGACAGGGGGAGGAGATAATAAAAGACAAACATTTTCGAAAAGGGACCGGGTCAAGGGAGAAAATTCAATAAAGGGGGATAGGTTAGGAAGGAGCAAAATATAGTTAATCTTTCACAACATGAGTATTGTGGAAGGGTTTTACATAATGATATGCATGTGGCCTATGTTGAATTGTTTGCCTTCTTAGGGAGGGTGGGTGGGGAGGGAAAAGGGGAGAGAATTTGGAACTCAAAGTTTTAAAAACAGACGTTCAAAAACAACAACAACAACAACAAAAAAGTTTTTTCATGCAACCAGGAAATAAGATACACAGGCAATGGGGCATAGAAATTTATCTTGCCCTACAAGAGCAGAAGGGAAAGGGGGATGGGAGGGGAGTGGGGTGACAGATGGGAGGGCTGACTGAGGAATGGGACAACCAGAATATGCGCCATCTTGAAGTGGGGGAGGGTAGAAATGGGGAAAAAAATTTGTAATTCAAACTTTCGTGAAAATCAACGCTGAAAACTAAAGATATTAAAAAAAAAAAAGAACAAGAAGGATCTGGGCAGCTAGGTAGCACAGTGGAGTCAGGAGGACCTGAGTTCAAATGTAGCCTCAGACACTTGACAGTTACTAGCTGTGTGACCTAGGGCAAGTCACTTAGCCCCAATTCCTTGCCTTCCCCACTCCAAAAATAAAAAAGGAACAAAGATCATCTGAGAAACCAATTATCTGGAGAATTTGAGTAATGAATGTATCCTTGTGTCTTTATTGTCTGTACCATCCATGATTTGTGTATGACCAATATAACCTATAGTTAGATCTAAGACATATGGGGCTGGGTAAGTAATCAATCAATCAGGAAACATTTATTAAGTGCCAATTATATGGCAGGCACTGTGTTAAACACTGGGGACACAAAAAGAGGCAAAAGATGGTCTCTGCCCTCAAGGAATTTAAAATCTAATGGGGAATTAATTATAATAATAATATTTATATAGTGCTTTAGGGCCGCTAGGTGTTATAGTAGATAGAGTGCAGGTCCTAGAGTCAGGAATACTCACCTTCCTGAGTTCAAATCTGGCCTCAGACACTTACTAGCTGTGTGACCCTGGGTAAGTCACTTACCCCTGTTTGCCTCAGGTTCCTCATCTGTAAAATAAGCTGTAGAAGGAAATGGGGAACCACTCCAGTGTCTCTGCCAAGAAAACCCCAAATGGGGTCATGGAGAGCAGACATGACTAAAACAACTGAACAATTTGGTGCTTTAAGTTTTGCAAAGCCCTTTACAAATATTATTTCGCTGGATCCTCACAACGACCCTGGGAGATAGAGGCTATTATTATCCCCCTTTTACAGTTGAGGAAACTGAAGCAGATAGAGGTTAAGTGACTTTCCCAGGGTCACACAGCTGGTAAGTATCTGAGGCAGCATTTGAACTCAGGTCTTCCTGACTCCAGGTTTAATGCCCTATCCACTGTGTCACCTAGCTGTCCATGAATAGAATAGAAATGAAGAGAAATTCCTTGGTATCTAGGACTGGACTCACATAGTAACTTCTAATTAAGGAGAGAATTGCTATTGTTGTTACAGAGTTCTAATGAAAGAAGGGAAAAACCATTCCTAAATAACTTATAGAATTGCCATCGTGGGCAATGCTGTAAGGTTTGTTGTTTAAAACATGTTGATATAGCATGTGTGTTTTCCAGAGTTATGATGTTCTAAAGAAAAGGTAAGACTTGGATAAAAATCTTTACTGCACTAGTTGAAACGAGCTCAGTGGCTGAGAGCTTGACAGGTGCCTTGGTCTTTTGTCTGGAGATTTTCAGAGCACCAGAAAGCCCAAGGATGGGGAACTTGTGTCATGCAGCACCAAGAAGGAGTTGGAATTAGGAAAGAAATGCCAGGAAGCAGGGCTGCCGACTTTTCCTTTACATATCAAACTCCTTCTTTGTAGAGACAGTCCTGTAGCCTGCAAATATGTCCGAGTCTCCACCATTATTAAAAATCCTTCCAACAACCCTGACATCCTCTCAACCTTTAAAAAAAATCTCCCTTCCAAAAGCAGTGTGGCCATAGTGGATGGAGAGCCCTCCTCAAAACCAGAAAGACTTGGGGTCAAGTCTTACCTTTGTTGGCTCTGTGTCCCTGGGCAAGTCAGTTAAACTCTACGTACATTGGTCAACTCTAGCACTTGAAAGTACAAAAAGGTGCCAACCTGCATTGTAAATGGATTTTCCTTACCTGGGAGCTCCCAGATCTGGTCCCTAGACTTCTCCTTTTCACTGCTGGGATTCTAGGAAGAGGTATACCTCCTCTTACTGCTTCCACTTCCTCAGCACCTTAGCTCAATTCTTTCATAACAGGTATGGCTTCTGACCTTACCCATGTGACTCACAATCCTCTCTTAATCTCTCTCATCTGCCAAATAAGATGACCCTTTTCCCTCTCCTCATCCTCTGACACCCCTGTTGTTTCTGGCAATAATCAGTCACCTTTTCTTTCTAGATACTGTCTGCCCCACTCTGCTTTTCTTAATTCCCCTCCTATTCGATCACTCCTCAGTCTTCTTTGCAGATAATTGTCTATATTCTGTTTTCTAAGCCTAAGTGCCCACTAAACCTTTGTCTCTGGATGCCTTCTATTTTCTGTCTACCCTCCAGATATTGATAATTTCATCTGCTCCCATGGGCTCATGTAATATCTTTTTCCAAAGAGATGTGTGATTTTATTGGTATAAGGCTCTCTGGGATGGAGGAACTAACTCCATCTATTAAAATTGGCATTTTTTTTGCAACTTATACTCTTAGAAGGTTGCCTGAGTTCTGAGAGGTTGTGACTTATCATGAGTAACAACAGAAATTATTTGGGGGGGGCAGGATTTGAACTGGGGTCTTCCTGACTTCAAATTTAGTTCTCTATCCACTATACTATTGTCTTTATAGAAATGACTAAAATCTGTTTATCCACTCCTAGTCCTTCTCCTAAACTCCTATTGCACATCCTCCTTTAACTGCCTGATGGGAACATCCATTAAGCATTTCAAATTCAACATGTCCAAAATCAATGAAGCTCCTTGAGAGTGGAGTTTTTCCCCCATTATTTGTATTTGTATTCTTGGTCACCAGCACAATACCTGGCAAATAAATGGTAGACATTAAATAAATACTTGTTGACTGGCAGACCAAATGGAGTCCATTATCTTTCCCCTTAAATAAACCCTATCTCCAAGCTCCCTTATATTTGTTGTGTATACTACCATTTACCCAGAATCCATCCTTCAGAACATCTGAGGTAGTCCTCAATTTCTGTCTTCTTCATCTATCTCCAACCAACTGCCAAATATTGTCAATATATCCTCCATAATATTCTTCATATCCATATTTTTTCTCTCTACTCACTTGAGTGGTACCTGGTTCATGCCCACATCATCTCATCTAGATTTTCATAATAGCCTTTAGTTGATAGCGCCATTTCTAGCTCTTCCTCTATCTGATCCATCCTTCACTTCTTCAATCCTTGAACACCTCTAAGATCTCATCAGGATGAATGCTCCCACATCAAGGCCATCATACTCTGAGCATATCCCCATCCTTCTTACAACTTTCAGTGGCTCTGTATTTTTTGCCTTTAGGATTAAACATAAAGTCCTCAGCCTGGTTGGTATTTAAGAATCACCACAATCTGGCTTTGATGTGCCTTTATAACCTTATTCCATGTTGCTTCCCTTCATGCCTTCTATATTCCAGCCAAATGAAACAGTTAACTACATTCTAAGTTTAGCATTTGATCACTACAGATTTGTATATATTATCCCACATATCTGGAATGCACACCCTCGTTATCTCAGAATCTTCATCTTCCTTCATCATTCAGTTCAATGGCCACCTACTCTGTAAAATTTGCCTCAGTTCCTTCCCCCACTCCCCATTAGGTCTCTTCCCCTCCTTGAATCACTTCCCCCCCATCTGTGAATGCATTGTATCCCTAATCAAATGTAAGCTCCTTGAGATAAGGGACTTGTCATTGTCTGCATTTTTGGCATCAAGCACAACTACTTGCATATAGTGACTTAAAAATTATTTATGAACTGAATTGAATATTTATCCTAAACAACATATTCAAAGGTTTAAAAAAAACACCTAAGGAATTAAGCAAAATTTCAATGACTGATGGACAAATTTTGACTACCTGGATACCAGGAATACTAAACAGCATCCATGACTAGATTTTACTTGCTTATGTGCATCATAGAATAGAGCAGTATTTGGTAGAGGAAAGAGTGTTAGGAATGAAAATGCTAGGTGAGCACAAGGTACTTCATATTTGGTTCATGTCCTTTCCCCAACTGATCAGACAACAGACAAGGGATTAGGAGAAGACATCTTGTGCCCAGTTGGAGTTCAATTAGAAGAAGTCACCCAGACAGCTCAAATCAGAAAATTAGACCTCCCACTGGCATTCACAGTCAGGGGCTTCTTTTTAAAGGGAACAAAGTCATAAACTCTAGCTTGTTAAACTAGTAAACAGGAACTGAAACTTTGGAGTAAAGTTGCTTTTTGAGGACCTGTGAGGCTAAAACTCTCAACTTTTTAAAGAACGCTTTAAGTTAGATGAGTGAAACCAGCGCTCCTTACAGACAGAAGGAAGTATATGAGTCAAAGACTGTGGATAGTCTTCTTCCAAACTTAGGGTTCCTGTTTGAGCATTAGGAGCTTTCCTTTTTTTTCTTTTCTAAATTACCCTGAATGAAGCAAAATTAAATATTTTAATAATTTTGACTTAAATAGGATTTAAAGCTAAAGAACCTAAAAGGACATCTAGTACAAACTCCATTACAGAACACCAGAGAAGTTGAGTGATTTACCCAATGGCTCACAAGTCAGTGACAAAACCAAGATTTGAACTCAAGTCTTCTAACTACAAATTGAATGCTCTTTTCATGTTACCATGTAGCTTCCTGGAGTTGTTGTGTTTGTTAAGAAATTGTATTGTATGTTGTATACAAAATTGTATATTGGTTGAACTGCTCTGGATTGCAAGTCACTTAGTTGATAAAATACTGTAAAGCATGCAAGCATTTTCTTCATGACAATCCTATATCAATATTCCTATTTTACAGATGAGAAAATTGAGGATCTTAGGGGTGAAATGGATTGTTCCTGGTTATACAAGGTCTGATTTGCTGTCTTTGGTGGTAAGATTTGAACATAATTTTCTAATTCTTCCAGCATATCATCCTGCCTCTCAAATATACATATCTTGAGACAAAGAACTGAAAATAAATCTTATTTTAGTTCATAATCTAATGCTCAGCATTTAAACAAATACTCTCCAACTGAAAAAAAAATAAGAGCATGAGGTAGTACTCCCATCTGGAGGTGAGGATGGATATTAGTTGTCCTGTTACTACATCATATTTTCTATAATAGTAGCTGCTCTGTGGAATGACATAGAAAATGGCAAGAAAAGATCACACATAAGACAAAAAGTAAGCAAAGGCAATGGAAGAGAAAAGATGGTTACTGTAATTTTTCTCTTTGAGTTTTAGTCTGTAGTTGAATCCAGTGTGAAATGGACACAGAGACTAGTCATCCTTTATCAGCAATAGAAATATAAATAGCTAATTAGATAGAGATAAGCTTAAGAACAGTAATTGACTAGTTGAAAATCCAACACTTAAATTCTGATACCCCAGTGGGTTCCCTGAATGCAGAGCTAGAACAAGGGAAAAACACTTTTTAGAACAAAGCCAAACTGAGTATGGATAGTTACTTGTCTTATAGATTTTCATTAAAAGGTTATGAATAACATTCTGTATGAAACAGGAAAGATATCCAAGTGATTAAGGAGAAGAGGATGAAATATTTGGATAGAAAAAACAGAGCACTTCAAATGTGCATATGTTATTATTTGTTTAAGTTGTTGCTATTTATTTTCTATGCTCAATACTATAAAGAGATCAGAATATTTAAAATATAACAATATTTTGGAATAAGGGGTACTTTCATATAAAAGAAAAGCAGTTACTTTGATAGTGAGCCTCTGAGGTCTAGGTGTTAGTGGTGCCTGGAGATGAGAATGCTCTATGCTATCATATAGTCATTTAGTGCTGAATGCTTTGTTTGTCAGATGAACCAATGGGAGATCAATATCTACTTCTGCAACCAGTTCCATCCACCCTAGGTCTACTGACCTAATAAATCACAGTTACACCCCAGGATTTTAATGTTTTACATATTAATAGTCATGCTTAATTTATCTACCTAACCTCTAAGAGGCTGAGTACTTTAGTACAATGTCCTTAGTAAATGCTATTTGACTGGGTTTCTTCCCCAATTAGAAGAAATAATTTTAATTTTGACAACTTGCAGCAATGTTGGTTTTGCCTTAGACATTAACTTGGATGGAACCCTCTTCTCTCAGTATTGGCCTGATTCAATCATTAGCCATAACAGATATATTTAGTTTTCTAACTATTATTTTATAGACAACTCAGCAAAATAGTTATTTTAGGTAGATTATCCACATTATGCACTATCAGTGGAAGACAGGTTGTAGTTTTAGCTATGTCCATTGTGTAAGTTCCATAATACAGTCACTTCTCACTCCTTCAAACTGTGCTTCAGAGAACAAAGAAATCCTGACACGGATGAAGAAAGAATTAGAAATGAATTGTATGTGCGTGACCAAAAGCTGAAGGCAAAATACTCCCTATACCTTCAAAAAGTTTGTTGAACCTGTATGTTATCTGGGATATTACATATATACCTATTTCTTGAAATCCACACCTAAGTTCTACCACAAATTCTGGCCGTGTGACTCTGGGTAAGTCATTTGACATCTTAGTACTCTAAACAAACCTGAACTGGTAAAAGAAACTTTCTTACCTGAGAGTTTCCCACATCAACAAAATCATAGTTCTAGTACCTATCCTTATCCCTTGTTGTAGCCTCACTTCAGAAATTTGGGGAAATTTGTTATGGTACCTACCAATATACTGAGACCAAAACTCCCTCAGTAAATAGGCATTTCAGGATAAAACACATGAAAATTTTGTTTTAAAGGAAGAAAACAAACCAGCCCCATGAATAGGCATCCATTAGTCGCAAATATGTATACAAACCATCAAATTGGTGTAAAATCTTCAAAAGTCAATGTAGTCCAGTGGAAGCACTGACTTTGGAATCAGAAAACCCAGGTCCAAATCCCATCTCTGATGCTAACTATTCCTACATTCCTGGGAAAATTACCTAACCTTCCTTGGTCTCATTTTCCACACCTGTAAGAAAGTATGTCAGGCTCCATGACCTCTGAGGTCCCTTGCAGCTTTATATCAGTGATATGAAGATCTTATTCTCTGGAGGAGATTCTCTCCTTAAAATCTTGTCTTGACTTATCCAAGGTTGACATCCTTCCTCCTTCTATCTCTCCATCTTTCTTTAATTCTAGATGGTAAGCCTGAGTTCCATCACATGGCCACCTGACCCATCAGTTTCTTAGGTTAAGGCTTTTTCCCAATTTTTCTTATTTTCCCTATGTACGAATGTGACAAACATGCCCCTAATCTTTCTCTTTTTTCCCCAGCCTCCTGAATTCTCTTCTTGCTAGCTCTTCCTTTTTTCCCTTGTTCTTCAATTTCTACCAATTACTTCCTCACTTGGTACCATATATAACTTCCAGAGCACACTGAGATGATTTTCCTCAGTTACTCCAACAGGAGAAGAAGAGAGATGGGGAAATAACCTACCTTCTATTACCTCCCCATTGAAATATTGTCATTACATATAACCCTATGCTAAGTCTCTTCTTCTTCATTTTGAGCTTAATGTACCAATGCACGGGGGAACTTAAGTCCTGGATTATGAGTCACCCACCAAGACTCATTCTGGTATATGCTCTGAACAGGAAACACTGTCTTAGCAAGCTGTTAATAGTACATGACGGAGAGGACCATGTATAGCTTCTGTGGGAAGTAAAACCCTAGTGTTGATTCTCGACCATCAGCTTGTCCCTGGCAGTGGTGAACTGTCTGTTGGACCCTAAGACCTCAGGCCCTTTTCATCAGTTAGGCTATCAATGGTCAGATCGACAAGCATTTATGAATCATGTACTATGTGTCATGCCTTGTGCTAAGCCGGAAAAGAAATAAACACAAAGGATGAAACAATTCCCATATACAGAATATAAAGAAAATGGAAATTAATATTACAATAAAAATTAATATTTTGAGAAGGAGGACTCTAGAAATTGGAGATAGAATTGGAAAAGGCTTTATGTAGAGGGTAGTTCTTGACTTAAGACTCAAAGAAAGAGAGTAGTTCTGGGAGTCAGAGATGAGGAGAGAGTAAATTCCAGACATGGGGCATGGCAAGGGCAAAGACACAGAGAAGGGAGATAGAGAGACATATGTGAAGAGCAGAGAAGACCAGGTCAGCTGGATCATAGAGTGATTTAAAGGGGAGTACCCATCTATAACTGTTGTCACTTCTTATTAGAATATAAACTCTTGTGGGCCAGGAATGTTTTGCTTTCGTATTTGTAGCCCCAACACTTACCACAGTTCTTGGCACATAGTAAGTGCTTGTTTCGTTTATCCATTCATTCACAGGCAGTGACAGGTGCAACTTCCATAGACCATACCATGTACCTTAGCTCTCCTCTGCAGAGTGCAGGGCTCAATTTGAGGGCAGCAGAGCCTCTGTGCCTGGGCAATCTTGAGGATTTCTTTGGCAAAAATTGCTATTGCAATGGTCTTGTAAGGTTTAAGGTATTGGGCCACTAGGACCTATATGGATAGCACCCATTCATTTAGAATGCTCTTTTCTATGAGTAGAAAATAAATCAATGGCAGGCACTCAGCATTCATGAGTGAACCAGCAACACCAATCTCAGCTTGCACACACTTATAGAGGAAAATGAATAATCTGGAAGCTGATTTCACTTCTAAACCTCAGAGGAGCTGCAAATATCTTTGAGGAAAATCGATTTAATGAAATTATGGTCAGCAATGACTGTCTTTTTAATTGCATGCTGAGTTTGGTAATGATGTGAAGGCTTTCCCTCATGGGAAAAGAGAGAGAGAGAGAGAGAGAGAGAGAGAACAGACAGAGAGAAGAGAAAGTAAAAGAAGGGAAGGGAAGGGAATGAAAGGGAAGAGAAGAGAAGAGAAGAGAAGAGAAGAGAAGAGAAGAGAAGAGAAGAGAAGAGAAGAGAAGAGAAGAGAAGGAAGCAGAGGGGAGGTGGGTAGGAGAGAGACACAGAGAGAGACAGAGAGATAAAGACAGAAAAAGAATGTGAGAACAACAGAGCCAGAGATAGCCAGAGACAAAGACAGACAGAAGGACATAGGCAAAGAGAATTTCTATAGTCCCTGGAATTTCCTTCTGAATTCTTAGCCTCAGGATTATTGCTCTGGGTCTCTTTTTTATTTCTCACTAAATGATGTAACTTTCACTGATGGTTACTCTCCTGAACTGTTTCAGACAGTTTTCTGTTATTACTTTAATTCTCAGTAAGCTGTTGGCAATTCTTACCAGATTGCTTCATGGATCAATTCTTCCCACATAGCCCATTAAGATTTGCTTTTTGTCCTTAACAGGAAGTAATAAACACAATTTGGTTAGATTTGGTCAGCAGGCCATAGGGCCCTTTTCTCCTCTTGGAACTTAGCATGGGGAATTTATGTTAGGAATTATCATGGACTCCATATTAGCAGGACTGTCAAGCATCCTCTGAATTTTCTGAAAGGAAGCCTAATTCTCCTGCCTCTCAGTGTAGAACAAGGATGAGCTTGTATATATGGTAGAAATGAGCCTTATTCAATTCCTGTGCCCCTATTTCTGAGTTCTATCAACTATGTCAGACTAACCCAGTAAGCACCATCTCTCTCCCTGGACAGCCAGGGCTGACTTGGAATGTTCCTGTCACTTCTTGGATGCTTGTTAGACTCTGCCTATCAACTGGGGAAGGGCTAAGCAAATTGTGGTACCTGAATATAAGAAATGATAAATAGAAAGAATATCAAGATGAAGAGGAAGATTGATATGAACTGATACAGAGAGTGATGTGAGAGGGAAGAAAAAGATACAAAGTGACGTGATAAGATGACAGCAGAATGCTTTGTGGGGCTAAGCCCCCAATTAGTGAGAATAATGAATCCCCTGAAGTGATCCTATGCATTTGAATTCATACTATTCAGAGAAACGATTATGTAAAATAAGATCATTACTTCCAGCTCAATAGAAATATATAGTGTGGATTTAAATAATGAAACCACTTCAAGGGATGTTTTCTCACTAACTGGGTCCTAGCTGTGACCTTAATGACAAAGCTTGACCCCAAAAGATGGGATGAGAAAATTACTTCCCACCCTCCTTTTTAGAGGTGAGGGCTACGGGTATAGAACACTGCATGTACTGTCAGATTCCCTTCATGTGTAGGTTCCTTTTACTGAACTGCTTTTCTGTTTCTTAATGTCTTCCTATCTTTTGTTGTTGTTGTTGTTTTGAGGAAGGCTCATTGGGAAGAGGAAAGTATTTGGTAATGTAAATGTAGCAAAAACAAAAGCTAGCAAATAAAAGAAAAAAAAGGAAAAGGAAAATGAAAGAAGAACTGCTGCGAAGGTAATATTATCGCTCTTGTGAAGTCATTTTTTTTTCCAGTTGAGTCTGACTCTTCATGACCCCGTATAGGGTATTCTTTTTTATCTTTTTGAATCTTTTTTTTTGAGAGGGGAAGGCAGGGTAATTGGGGTTAAGTGACTTGCCCAAGGTCACACAACTAGTGTGTCAAGTGTCTGAGACCAGATTTGAATTCGGCTCCTCCTGACTCCAGGGCTGGTGCTCTACTCACCGCACCACCTAGCTGCCCCCATCTGGGGTATTCTTGGCAAAGATACTGGAATGGTTTGCCATTTCCTTCTCCAGCTCATTTTATAGATGAGAAACTGAGGCAAATAGGGGTAAATGATTTGCCTAGAGTCACACAACTAGTAACTGTGATGCCACATTTGAACTCTCTATACTGTACCACCCAGGTGTCCATGAGAGTAATAATGCAGCTAAAAGAACGTGATCTTTGGCTGAATGAGAGAGGCATAAGGTTCAGGACCAAGCAAGTAACTATCTCGATGTACTCCAGAGTAGTGGATTCAGTTCTGGGCTCCACCATTAAACTAGAAAACAGCCCAAGGAGGGCAGCTGGGATCACAGGTTGGTGGTTAGTGGTCTCTTGCTGAAGATCAAGCTTTTGAGATGACTATTTCAACTAGGGATGAACTAGGTCTAGAGAAGAAAAGAGTTAGAGCAGAAATGATACTTGCCTTTGGGTAAGTGGAGAGTTGGGAGGTGGAAGAGAGTTTAGATTTGTTCTCTTTGTCCACTAAGGACAGAAATGGGACAACTAATAGAAGTTATAGAGAGGAAGATTTAGACCTTATATAAGAAAGGGAAAAAAAAAACTCCTTATCAGTTAGAGCTATTCAAAAGAGAAATGGGTAGCCTTCTCCACTCTAGACAATTTCAAACAAAAACTAGGTGATAATTTGCTGGGAATCTTATCAAGGTCACTTTTTTTTACACATTGGAATAGGTAGCCTTTGAGGTCCCTTCCAAAGCTAAGATTCCATAATTCTGGGAATCTTTTCCTTTAACTTTTAATGCTAATCCCCTTTTCAGCCGCAGTCCCTTTCCTTGTCTTCCTCTTACATTAGCCCAATAAATTGTTGTCACCAGGAGTTATCTCTTCACAAGATATTCATTTTCAATGAATCAATTTTCTGATGACCTACACTAGGGACTTTCTTTCTTCCAAGATGCCATTAATCTTTGGGTCTAATCATTCATCAACTTCTGAACCCACCAAACTTGTTTTCACCTATCCCACATATTTCCATTTTGGCCATCAGAAAAGCATGTGGGTCTTTGTCCAAAGTTTTGCCTCATGATTAGGGACTGTCATTTGCTTTTCTATGTATACCCAGAACTTAGCATAGTGCCTGGCACGTAGTAGGTGCTTAATTTATGATCTCTAAAATCTAGGAAAAACTTTAACTAGAGCATTTCTCTAATTTACCAGTTTAATAACCTTGTCAATAAAAGAAATGGGAATAGTCTGACATGATCTGTTTTTCATTAAGATAATTGGCTCTTTGACATAACAATCATCATTTCCAACTTCAACTGGACCCTCAGTGGTACTAGAAAATCCTTTTATCTATCCCAGATTTATCCATCATTATATTCATCACAATGAGTTTGCAAAACCTTCTCTACTTACTTCAAACTCCCATACTCTACTCCAATAGATGGAGTAAATTCTTCTGTACTAAAATATCAATGCCATAAAACATAAGCTCTTTCATCATTTCTCCTCAAGATCTCAAAACTCAATTTATCATTTCTCCTTTCCTTCTATCTCAAAAGAAGAGGTACCTCTTAAACTTGTGTCCTTACTCCCATCCCTCACTACCTCCTCCTATACTCTCTGTGTCCTCACTTCTCTCTTTTATCTTCAATTTCCCTCTTCCCAGCTATATTGGCTCCTTTGACCTTAGTTATAAATATTTTCTCTCATTCTGAAAAGACAAGACAAAACAAGGCCAAAAATGGCATGTAAACCTTTCTTCCACCCTGATGTCATCCTTAGCCAACACCTTATTTCTTCTTCTCTTTAATGTCAAAGTTCCAGAATGAGTCATTTACATTTAGTGTTTCAACAATGTTTCATTCTTTAACCATTTGCAACCTGGTTTTTGTTTTCACCATAATTTGAGAAAAGGTTCTTATTAAAGTCCTTTACAACCCAACCACAATGGTCTTTTTGCATTTGTCAATGTACTTGCCCCCTCTCCAGTGCTAGCCACTCTTCATCACCTCTTCTTTCTTTATACTCTCTTCCACTGACTTCTCCACTGTCACTCTTTCTTCCTACCTAACTGTGCCTTCTCTCTCTGCTGCTTTGTATTGCCTTCCTTGCTTTCTATCAATGAACATCCTTCAAGCTACCTTGTATTTAACTACTTTGACTATGTTTGTTTTATTGAATTTATATTTATGCTGTATACATCTGAATATATACTTGTCTCCCCCATTGTAATAATGTAAACCCCTTGGGAGTAGGGATTATTTACTTCTTTTTTACTTGTATGCCCAGTGTCTAGCACATAATACTTAGACATTTACTAAGTACTTAATAAATACTCCTTGATTGATTGAAGATTCTGTCCTTGGCCTTATTCTTTCTTTCCTTCCTTCCCTTCCCTTCCTTTCCTCCTCCTCTTCTTTTCTTCCTTGCCCCCCTCTTCCTTCTTCTCTTCGCTCTCCTACTCTTCTGTTCTCTTCTTTTTCTTTTCCTTTCACTTTCTTTTCTTCCCCTCCCCTCCTCTTCCTTTCCCCTGACTTCTCCTTCCCTTTCTGTCCCCTTCCTTCCTTTTTCCCTTCCCCTTCATTCCCCTCCTCCCTTGTCATCCCCTAACCTCTCCTTCTCTTCCTTCCCCTCACCTTCCCTCATTTTTAACCCCTTCTCTTCCTCCCCTCCCATTGTTCCTCTTCTCTCCACTCAATTTCTTTTTCTTTCCCTCTGATTCATTCCCCTCTTCTTTCCTCCTATTTCTCTCTTCCTCTTACCTTTCTCATCTTCTTTTTGCTCCCTTCTCCTTTCCTCCCCTCCCCTATCCTCCAATCCATTCCCCTCCACTTTTCTTCTTTCCCCTTCCTTTCTCTTCCTTTTCTTCTTCTCCTGCCTCCTCCCTTTCCTTTCCCTCCCTTTCTCCTTCTTTGTCCTCCCCAATTCTGCTTTGTTCTTCTCTACTGTTAGCCCATCTCATCCCTTCCTCCATACTTTCTCTTGCTAACCTTGTCCCCTTCCATAACTTAAATAATTTTCAGTGGCCCTCTCCTCTCCCTGGAAGTCCAGTAAATCCAGTACATTTTCGTATTTCTCCCTTGGGATTGCCCCCTTTGCAGGTATCCTGCTGTCACCTAGAACTTGTAGGGTCACTGATTTAGAGCTAGAATGATCTTCAGAAGGTGACCTGGGCCAAATTTCTATAGATGAGGAAAGTAGGACCCACAAACAATGAGTAACTTGCCCCAAAGACACACAGGTGGTAGATGGCAGAACCAGTATTTCTAACGCAAACCCACTGCTTCTCTAACTCAATATATCCATCACTCATTTCCCACAAACCTCTGTGTCCCCTCTCAACTTCTTTATTTCTGATAATGGCGTCACCATTTTCCACATTACACAAGACTGAATCCAGTTCATATTAATTTACATTGCTGTTCCAGGCCACAGGTTACATTTGCATGCTCGGTATCTAGTCTTGCCATAGATTCATAGTAAGTGATCAATTAAATTTTATGGAATTGTCTAGTGATCTAGCTTCTATTTCTTCTCCTAACTAGCCATGGGACTTAGACAAGTCCCTTCCTATCTTTAAGCCTCTCTTTCCACATCCATAAAATGAAGCAGTTAAACTAAATAATTTCCAGGCTTCCTTCCACCTCCATGATTTTTTAACATAAGCCCCATTTTTCAGATGAGGGAAATGAGCCTTAGGGTGTTGAAATGAATTTCCTATCCAAGGTCAAATAGTTAGGAAATGCAGTGTGTGACTCAAGCCCAGGTCTTTTCATTTTTTCCTTCCAGGAATATAATTTATTTCTATAAAGGAATGGACAATTGGCCCATGGCCTGGAGTTCTTGAGAGAAGTGGTTAACTGGTGTGGTCCTGCAACATGCCAAGCC
This sequence comes from Trichosurus vulpecula, assembly GCF_011100635.1. NCBI lineage: Eukaryota > Metazoa > Chordata > Mammalia > Diprotodontia > Phalangeridae > Trichosurus > Trichosurus vulpecula. The sequence continues at coordinate 216,619,689 of NC_050577.1, read as the reverse complement.
AACTCCTTTACTGTTTTATAAGAGTCACTGGGGCTGAAAATTTTATCTTCCCCTTTTCTTAATTTTCTGCACTTTTTTCTCCAGAGAACATAAATTCATTCAAGCTTTTAAGAAGCTCTTCTTTACCATAATTATTGAACCCCTTGTGATTCTTGAGAGCCCCACAATGTTTTTTTCTGTTATGGTGGTTCTTGGGTACCCAGACCCCCAAATCTACCCCATGGGTAGGTTTCAGGGGGTCTATGAACATGTATGGAAAAATTGCATCTTCATTTTCACTAATTTCTAATTGAATTTTAACATTTCTTCAATTTTTTTTAAAAAATACATGATTTTGAAAAGGGGTATATGGCTTTACTGGATTGCCACTGGGTCCCAGGGCACACGTGAAGTAGGTTTAAGAATGGCTGCTCTACTGGGAACCAGACTGATGGATTTTTTTTTTCTTTAGATCTTATGGTTTTGCTGTTCAAGAAACTGTTGACTCCATTCTTTTTCACCCTGTTGAGAGTTCATGGATTTTCAGGAGTCCAAATAGTTCCCAGAAGATTTAGCTGCTGTGTCTGAAAGCCTTTGAAGCCGGTGCTTCTTTCCACTTCTAGAAGTTTCAAATCACTTTCTTCTCTCTTCATTCTTGAGGCTAATTTGAGTCCCCATGTCTTGGACAATGGTGTCCTAGAATAGGTACCTAGATACCTTGGCAGCAGAGTAAAAGGCGATGGAATGGCGATGGTTTGTTTGAGAGAGTAATTCCCAGAAGGCTGCTCTGAGACAGCTATTCTCTAATAGCAAGATTGAGCCCAGCTCAATCTTGGTTCTTCGATTTTACTCTCCTAATTTCAAATCTTCTTCTGAATGCTACCATGATTATTGCAGCCAGACAGTGGCTCAAATGCTACAGATATGCCATTCCCTGCTTATTGCTACTTAATTGGCTGGGAAATAAACTATTTTTCTTTCCCTACTTCTATTCCTACGTTAAAGTCCTCATGAATTTATATTTCTTTGGTTCTGTTCAGACTACAGAAGTGAATTGCATCCCATAATGTACTCCCCTTCCTCATCTGGAGAGATTTCAATATGACTTCATTTATTTGGCTGGGGACTTATAGGGTAGAGCCTAGCACAGCAATCCTTGAAAGGGGACTTTGAAATGGATCTCATGACCAGATTTGTCTTACTGAAAGGACATGTTAGAAAGTTCTATAGGATGAGGACTTTTAAAAGAAATGGTTCATTTTGTATCTTGAGTTGTGCTGTTATGAAAATCAGGAAAATTTGGAAGGGGGAGTTATAAAAGGGAAGTGGGAGGAAGAGAGGGCGGGAGAAGACCGACACAGAAACAGAGAGAGACAGATAGACACAAAAAGATAGAGACACAGAGAGACGGGAAAAAGAAGGAAAGAAAAATAGATGGTAGAGGAATATGAGAAGTGAAGAGAGAAAAAAATACAAAGAGGAAAGAAATTGAGGAAGAAGAGAAGCAAAGACAAGAGTAAAGGGAGAAGAGATTATATGAGATAAGGGAGACAACAAAGGAAAGAAGAAAAGAGAGATGTGAGAAGGAAGTAGAAGATAGAAGAAAGAAAGAAAAGGAGAAACAGGAGGGACAGAAGGCAAGAGATAAAGAAATAGAGAAAAAGGAAGGAGAGAGAATTAAGAAAAAACAGAGGAGAAAGAGAAGAGAGTAATGATACAGAGCATCTAGAATAGGGAAAAGAAAAGAGGAAGAGAAAAGAGCAAATGAGAGAGAGAGATAAGAGGAAAGAGAAAAGACAACAAAATAGAGGAGAGACAGAGAGAGAGAGAATCCTTTCTTTAAAAAAAATTTAATTAATTAATTTATTTTTAGTTTACAACATTCAGTTCACCCTTTCTTAAAAATTTGAAAAAGAAATGGGTTCATAAGGGGCAGAGCAATGAGAAGAGAAATGTCAAGAATGTTATATGTTGAACTGGGACAGTAGGTGGGGCCTCCCAGTTCCTCTGCCTCATTGGCCCCCACCATGCTCCCTGGCACAAATAACACCAGCTTCATTAATCATCCTTCAGTCCTTTCTTGAAGTGATGCAGATGTCTTTGCCTGTCAATCAAACCCACCACCTAAGGCATGGAATTAGAAGACCAGGTGGAAGATTTGACCTTTTATTCATTGTCCTCATGTCAGACTCTCCTTATTAAACCGATGATCTTGCCAAGTAGATTATAAGATCATCAGAGCATGGATTTAGAGATAGAAGGGTCCTCAGAATGACTGGGTTGTTATCTTATATGGGCCAAGGATTTCTAAGGACCTCTAGTTTGCCTGCTGTGGTGTAAATGGATGTGACTGGTACAGTTGGACCCTTAATGTTCAGTTTTGGTCAAGTAAGCTCTATGAATGTATTTATTAAGTACTTACTATGTGCCAAGGACTTTGCTAAGCACTGGGAATACAGAGAGAAAATCAATACCAGTCTTGCTTTCAAGGTGTTCTCATCTTCCAATCAGGGGAGACAACATATATAGAAGGGTCTCACTTGAGGATGGTTGGAAGGACCTGGTGGTTCCAAGGATGGGTTTACAGGGCAGATGACAAGGTCCAGGGGTTGTTCAGATGAAATATCAGATAATACAGCAATAGCTGACCATCTGTAGATGTAGGGGCTACTCAGATTGGTAAATTCCTGAAGATCTTAAGGTATAGCTGCATCAGAGATGGTTAAGGTCTTCCATCTTACTGTAAGGCTTACAGTTCTGACTTCTTGTTTATTCAATACATGTGAGTAGTCACATATGCATGGCAAGGGGGCTTGGGGTGGGTGTAAAGAAGCCTAACCTTAAACTCTTGGGAAGAAGGGAGAGGTTTTGAGGGCTGGAGTGGAGCTCTGGGGTCCTACCCCAGTAGAGGGAATAGAGTCTTGTTCTGTTTTACAGAACAAATCCTTTTATTAAGGGGATTTGGTCTGTGGTGTTTGAATTCAGTCAAAGGGCTACACTTGAGGATCTAGAGGGCCACACATGGCCTCAAGGCCACAGGTTCCCCACCCTTGTAATAGATGGTCAGCATCCACTTAGGAGAGGGAAAAGAAGAAGGGAGCATTAGTGCATTAGAGGAAGGCTGGTACAAGGAATGAGTTGTCTGTTATTTTGAGCTGTGCTATGTCTGATCCCTTCTTGTTCCTCCAAATGGGTTGGGGGCAGAAGAGAACACCATGAAGTATCTCCTGGATCTATTAAATTGGCCTTTGTGTTTTATAGTTCCAGCATAGAAAGTAAACTCCTTGAGGGCATGGCTGTTTTGTCCCATTTTAATCAAATGCGCTAATAAAAATAAAACTATTTGCAAATTTTAAAAGCACACTTTGAGTATCAACTATTATTGTTCAGCAGAAGCAGAAGCTCCTTGAAGGCAGGGATTAATTTCATTTTTGGTGCCTGGATCAATGCCTGGCACACAGTAGGTGCTTAATGAAGGCATGTTGAATTGAATGAAGTTATCTTTCATTCCCAACACCAGTAAAGTTGGTATGCCAAAATGGGCAGAATGCCTGGCTTGGAGCTAGGGTTCAAATCCTGCCTTTGCTGATTAATGGCTGTGTGACCATGAAACGAGTCACACTAACTTCCCAGAAATTTGAACATCTCCTTAGAATCTGCAGATTGGTACCACACAATTGGTACCAGAGGTCCTCTCAGATCCTCCATCTAAGGAGGCCTCCTGGAGAAGCCATCTCTTCATTTCCTGTCCTGCCACATTCTTCTGGAGTTTATCTCCCTGCACTAGGCACCCTCCCTCTCTCCCTCCCTCCTGCAGCTTATTTTTATATGTTATCTTCTCCCATCAAAGTATGAACTCACTTTGCTGGACCTCCTCCTTAAGACCTACAGGTTTCTGTATGTCTCCTTCTGCCAGACTAGGTAAAGGTACTTAATGTAGTTTCTCTCTGTATTTCTTAGTAATTATTTGGAAGACTTGTTTTATCTTTTCTAGGACCAGAGTTTCCTGTTTCCTTGTAATAGGGAATAATTTTCCCTAAAAGGCAACAAAGTTGTCTTGGGGACTTGATTGGCCCCTGCCTCCCTTTGCTGGTCACCTAAGAGCATAAAAATCCCCACCCACACAGAGTTCATCCTCTCTTACTTAGTGGATGTCTGAAGACCATGTCAATCAACATACCCTGCCCTGGTAATTAGACATGTTTCCATGTGGACACAAGGAAAACCAAGACTAGAGAAGCTAAGTCCTACTATACCTTTGTTGCATGTCCTTATTGTGTTAGCATTAAGCAAAACTTCTTTTGGTAACTGTTTAATGACTCGTGAACACCTCATTTTATCCCAGTATTATGAAAGGGGGTGCTGGTGTTAAGCCCACCCCTGATAACACGGGTGGGAACTGGGCTTTTCAGCTTCCATTCACTCTATCTTGAACAGAAGCCCAACATTTCAATTTTAATTAACTATTCTTTCTAATAATAACATAAAATAAAAATAAATGATAATTTTGCTCCCTAGGTACTAGCCTATAGACATACTACCCAGAATATCTCCATTCCTGTCTGGTCTCTGAAGCTAAAGAAAGTTAGGGCTGGTTATTACTTGGATGGGAGACTAAGTGGTAATAATGGGGCTGAAGATTAAAATGAGGGAGGGGTAATATTGCATAGTAGATTGGGAGATGGCCACACAGTCAGGCATACATAGGTTCAAGTCCTGCCTCTGACTTACTCTGGCTATTTGACTCCTAGAAATTAACCCTTCAGTGCCCTCATGCATTTAACACTATGAATGAAAGATCACTGCTGATCTGCATTAGTAAAGAGAGTTCCCTGATCAGGAAACTCACTATACTGTTGAACCCCAAGTCCTAATGCAAAGAGACTGACAAAAAAAACCCAAACCTCAGAAACCTAAGTGATAAGCTCTGTTGTTTCTAAGGTTCTGTAGCAATACAAGTATTATCGATCCCCTGTAAATTTGATGCCAGACAAATTCAGTGCCCAGAGGCAAAGCCTTCATCCTTCTGCCTTAGTTACAGCTCTGGAGGGTAGTGATGACAATAGCTTTATCGACCTGGAAGAAACAGGGCTCTTAATGACAGAGTCTGTTGTGCATCTGTTCTTCAAGAGGACCAATGACATCAGGAAGGTGATGTCCTGACTTGCAAGTGAATTGAATTTAAGAGAGGGAGGGCTATGCAAAGTCACCAGCCTCACTCTCACCTCCAGAGCCATCTGGGTCCAGTGGCCAGATGTCGATCAGGATGACTGGAGATGACCCAGGATGAAGGAGTAGAAGGAAAGGAAGGGAGGAAAGAGGAGGCTAGAAGAACAACAAAGAGAAGCAGGTGCAACAACAGTGGCCATCCGTGAAGCCTGAACTTGGGGGGATTAAAATCTGCATTGCAGGTGCTCACTAAGTTTGCCTGCCCCTGATATATGATAATGAAGTTCATGAGTAAGTTCTTTCTAAAATCTCCTCCTGGAATGCTAATGAGATTTCCCATTACATAGCAAACAAATACATTTATTATCTTTGTTAACAATGAGGATGGTTAAATCCCTTCACAGAAAGGGTAGGGACATGGCAAAAAGATTTCAGGTCCCACTGAGAGTCCGCCAAAGTTCTGCCTGGCAGAAAGGAAAAGGCAATCAGCCCCTGACCAGCCTCAACCTGATTGGCCCCAAGGTGATTATATGTTGGTCATATTTGTAATCCTAGATGAGGATGTGTGTGGATGTGTGCGTCTGTGTACACAGCACGGTGCTGACGCTTAGCCTTCTCGGCCTGTCTCCCCACTGACTTGGCTGCTGCCAGCAGGTGCGATCTCCTGGAGTGCAAACAGATTTTTAATACTTGCCTAAGCCAACCATAATTAGGAAGGTAAATCATATATATTCCCAAATCAAAGGAAATGAGTTTGGGATTATCTGTTCTGATGTGCTGTCCCCTCATAGGAGGACCTGGCTAGATTTCCAGGAAGTATAGGAATATCAGGGTCACAGAATTGGAAACTTGAAAGGGACATAGGACCATCTTGTCCAGCCTACACCCTACACCTACCTGTGACTGAGAATTCCTTCTATTGTGTCTCTCACAAGGGGTCATCCTCAAAGTAGGATAATGTTTAAACCCTTCCTCCCTCTCCCCTCTCCCCTTCTCTCTCCCTCTCTCTCTGTCTCTCTCTCTGTCTGTCTCTCTCTCTCTCTCTCTCTCTCTCTCTCTCTCTCTCTCTCTCTGTCTCTCTCTCTCCCCCTCTCTCCCTCCTTACCTCCCTCCTTCCCTCCTTTCCTTCCTCCTTCCCTGCCTCCTTCCCTCCTCATTCTTCCTCCCCTCTCTCCCCTCCTCCTCCTCTCTCTCTTCTTCTTTCTCTCTTCCTCCTTCTCTCTCCCTCCTCCTCCTCCTCTTTTTTCTTCTTCTTCCTCTCTCTCTGTCTCTGTCTGTCTCTCTCTCTCTCTCTGTCTCTCTCCCCCTCCATTCCCCCCCCTTTCTCTCTTTCTCTCCCCTTTCCTTTATTCCTCCCCTCACCCCTCCCCCAACACTGTTCTCAAACATGGGATCTGGAGTTGCCTTCTTATTAGAAAATGAATAAAGTGGAAACAGCTTTTAGACCTGAAATTATAAGAGCCCACAAAAATCCTGCCTCTGTTCTTATTACCTGTGTGACCTTGGCTGAGTTGCTTCACCTTTCTGAAGCCTCAGTTTCCCCATGTGTAACAAGGGGAGGTGGAGCATAAATGCTTTCAAACATCTCTTCCAGCTCTCGATTTATGATTCTGTGGACTAAAAAGAGAAAAGGGTTTAGACCAGGGGTGGAGAACCTGTGGCCTTGACGCCATATGTGGCCCTCTAGGTCCTCAAGTGCAGCCTTTTGACTGAATCCAAACTTCACAGAACAAATGCTCTTGATAAAAGGATTTGTTCTGTCAAACTTGGACTCAGTACAAGGCCAAACCCAAGGACCTAGAAAGCCACATGTGGCCTTGAGGCCCCTCATTTAGACTGTGTGATTCACATCTATCAAAATGGCTTGCCATGGGAGCTTTATGGGATATCAAGATACGGTAGTGGCAATGACTGGGTGGCCCTTTTCCTTGGAGTGTATATTAGGAAGGCAGAATTTATGATTTCAAAGAGAATCTCATATGTGCCTAAAAGGTCCAGAACCGCAGGATATACGGAATTCTCTAGGCAGAAGGCAGGAGAACTAAAGCATGTATTTACACTCCACAGTAACAATCCCACAAACCAGCGTCCCCATTTTGATATTTTCATCAAAAGCTTCCAGGCCCAATAAGTCCGCCTCACAAGGGTAACTAGGAGGCCACAGAGAAGCGAGATGGTATAAGGCAAAATCGTATACATGCTTCCCCTCTACGGTAAGAAGATTACCCACTAGCCTCTAGTCAGCTCTGCTACGGGCAGCTGAGCTTCGGCTGTAGGCGTCTCTGGCTCCAACTGGAAAAGGAAAGGAGGATCTTCAAGCTGTCCTCTCCCCTCTTATAGAGTTTTTGACATCATCAAGCGCCGCCTGAACGACCAGGGCCGATTGGTTCTTGACTTGGCCCCTCCCCCAGCGTAGACCACGTTAACACACCTCCCCTCAGCCAGCGCCACGACTCATCACACAGGAAGCTCTGGTCCTGCCCCGGAAGAGCAAGCCCCAGCGTCCAGGGAAGCTCAACGAGGCAAGCTAAGTCATTCAAAGAAAACAAAGTCCATTCTGGCTACAGAGTGCCAAACTAATTCCAAAGAACAAGCTTGTATTGAGTGAACACAGTGTGTAAACACAGTACCAGACACTGGGCATACCAAGATAAGCTTTAAAAACAAAAACTACCCTGCCTTCAAGGAGCTTATATTCTAATAATGGGATACATCATGGAAGCAGATAAGTATCATTAGAAAGATAGATATATAGAGATATATACCTAAATATATTTATATATGTATATGTAAATACATATGTGCATATATGTACATATATACGTGTTTGTGTAACTCGAGGAAGGAGAGTGCATTAGCAGTTAAGTGTACAAAGAAAGGTTGCCTTTAGGAAGAGGATGTGTCTGGGCCTATGATTTTTTTTGTTATAGGGAGCTCCTGATTCCTTGATGGAGATCTATACCTACTATATATTGTCTCAGACCATTTTCCTGGGACACTGGGAAGGGTCACACCATCGGGATGTATCCAGAGGTAGGGTTTGAACCCAACTCTTCTTAACCACTGTGAGATGACTAGCAAATAAACCACACTGAATCTTTTCCTTAGGGGATAATTAAGAAAAGCCATTATCTGCACTCTTTCTGGGATGGTTTGGAACAGAGCAGCCTAGCAGTGGGGAAATGAGCTCTTCAGTATTTTTTAGGCCTGTAAATCTGCCATTGTTAGAAGTTGGTTCCATGGATATGAATGGAGGCATTCTCTTTAAAGAGCTACTGATTTCAGTTATATTAAGAACTTGAGAAACTGGCTGCTATCAGCTTTATTGGGGGCAAAGTACATAGTGCTGCATCTTCTTGACCGGATAAGAAAAAAAACACTGGAAGATTAAAAGAAAAATTGAGAGCCTGGGGCAATACCATAAGGAAATCGTGACAATGTGTTAAGGACACAATAATTTACATGATTACAAGGAAATACAGAAAGCCACTTTAAATTTCATTAAAAGGGATTAAAGAAATATTGGGAGAACTTTTCCGTGTAAAGTCAACTAAATCAAATATCAGAGGTAAACAAACGTGGAAAGGGCTTTATTACAATAATTTACTTACCACACAGTATATTATCATACTCTAGATTTTAAAAGATTGGCATAACAAGTAGAGGGAAATGACAAATTGGGGACATTTTAGAAGTGATTTTTTAAAAACAAAATTCAGGATAACAAAGGGATGTGTGAAGAGTAACAGATCAGAAGGAAGAAAAACAGAGGATGAGGGAAATACAAGGAAAACAGACAAGAGACAGAGAAACAGAGACAGACAAAACTATGTTACAGTGAAGTAAATGACAAAAGAACATGGTCAGTCATTGACCCCTATATATTTGTCCACTTTCCTGCCTAGAGTAACTAATCAGGTCTATGGCAGACCGAACCAGCTGTGCCCAGTGCAGAAATGGAAGAGAATAATCATCAAAGTTACCAAATTGGAAATGGAAAGTTTGAGGGGGAAGAGCAGACTGAGACAGAGAGTGACACCATCCAGGAGTCCTAGCACCATCATCGTCATCGCCATCATCATCATCACCATCACCATCACCATCATCATCATCACCATCATCATCATCACCATCATCATCATCACCATCATCATCATCACCACCACCACCACCACCACCACCACCATCATCATAATAGCAAAAATTTATATAGAACTTACTATGTGCTATGCACTGTGACAAATACTTTACAAGTATTTCATTTGATCCTTACAACAGCCCTGGGATATACGTGCTATTTTTATACTCATTTTACAGATAGAGAAACTCAGGCAAATGGAGGTTAAGTGATTTGCCCAGGGTCACAGAGCTAGTAAGTGTCTGAGGCTGGAGTTGAAGGCAGATCTCCTTGACTTCGGGCCTGTTGCTCTAGCCTAGCTGCCTCTGGGACCATCGAGAGACCTGGAAGGGCACCAGAGGTCATTTAGCACAATCCTCTTATTTTATAGCTGAAGAAACTAATACCTACTGAATTTCTGTGAACTGCCCAAGGTCACACAGGTACCAAGTAGAAGAGTTCCACAACATTGCACTGTCTCCCTTCAAGATGACTGACATTGTTTCTACACTGGGATCTGTATTGTTGAAAAGAGAAATGAATGGGAATCAAGGATCAGATCAGGAGATGAGTCAGGATCAAGTACCTGGTAACAGGCATCAAGCCAGGACAACCCACTCACTCTCTGACAAGTTTATGTGTGTGAGCTTATAACTATACTACTGTCACCTAAGTGGTAGGAGTATATGATGTAGCCATATGTTACCACCATTGAACAATACTTTTTTGGCACCAACTCTTCACAAGAAAACCATGTTAACTTAACACGCTCCATTCTGGGTTGTCCTTCAATGTGATGCCCAGGTAAAGAAGTCCAGCAGGCATCTGGAAATAAGACTCACATTAAAGAGCATGAGATAAAGGACGGATATTTAGATTTGGGAGCCATTTACATGAAGGTAATAGCTGAGGCCATGGGAGCTAATAAGATTTCTGAGAGAGAGAGAAGACAGTGCTGGATAGAAATTGGAAGGACATACATACTCAGTGGGTAAGAGGCAAAGGTTGTTCAGTAAAGGAGACTGAGGAGAACTGGTCAGAGGGCAAGGAAGGAAAACAGAAGTATCTGAAATAGCCAGAGGGAAGAGAGTATCTTGGAAGAAAAGGTGATCGACTGAAAGGTCAATGACAATGAAGACTATGAAAAGGCCATTGGATTTCACAGTTAAGAGACCATTATTAACCTTGGAGAGGGCAGTTTCCATCAAAAGGTTGGGTTGATAGCAAGATGATTAATGGTGAGAAGTGAGTAGGATGTGAGAAAATGGAAGCAACTGGTGTAGATGAACTTTTATAGGACTTTGCCTGTGAAAAGGGATGAGATAATGGAAGATAGTATGAAGGGAGGGAAAGGTCAAGTGGAAGCTTTTTGTTCTTTTTTTTTGGTTTGTTTTTAGTATGGAGGAGATTGGTGCAAAGAAGGAACAAGAAATATTACATAAGATACTTGTTTATCTCATCTTGTGGACGCAGATGAAGGTAAGCAAACAGGGTCCCATGAAGATGGTTGAAGCTTACGCATCAGCATAATTACAGAAGAATGATATATAAAGTTATCCTGTTAAACAACTTGATAAAGTATTCCAAACAAAGTCAACAGATCCTTTTGTAGGTGAGCTCTAGGGAAAAAATAGATGGTGAAAATTATCTCGGAAATTATAAGATGTAAGATTAAAAAATGAAAGAGCTACATAATAGATTTACAGCAAGGAGGGGCTTTGGAGGTCATCTTGTCCAACTCCTTTATTTTACTGGTGAGGAAACTGAGGCCCATGGAAGTAGTGATGTGCCCAAAGTCATACAGGTGGTGATGAATGTCAGGGTGAGAACAGAGGTCCTTTGATGCCAGAGTTCAATACTTTCTTCCACCATGATACTTCTCTCAGAGAACAACTTGTAGATTACCCAGAAGTCTCACACCCCTATTTTTTGTGCATGTTTTTTAAAGAAGGATCAGGGAGTGCTGGAATGGACAAGAATCGACCGACATCACTGAAGATGAAATAGACTCTATAGTAGCCAACAGGAAATGACTAGTTTTTGATAACATGAGTCATTTAAGAATTAGCTGTATCTTGTTCAGACAGATCATGCAAAGATCAAAATCAATACCAAATTAAAGTAAAGATAAAGATGAGAGGAAGATGCCATTTACAGTTTTGACAGCAGAGGCCTCCTTCTAAATGGTCTCCCTGCCTCAAGTTTTTCTTCTTTCAAATCCATTCTTGACACAGTTACCAATGTGATATTTCCAAGACAGAGGTGTGACCATGCCTTTTCCCTGCTCACTAAGCTCCAGGGCTTTCCTATTGCCTCTAAGAATCAAATAGAAATTCCTCCACCTGACATTTAAAGCTTTTCCAAACCTGCTCCCAACCTGCCTTTTCAGGCTTATTAATCCTCCACATGCCCTCTGTGGGGGCAGCTAAGTGGCACAGTGGATGGAATGTTGACCCTGGAGTCAGGAAAGACCTGAATTCAAATTTGGCCTCAGACACTTACTAGCTCTGTGACCCCAGGTGAGTCACTTAACCCTGTTTGCTTCAATTTCCTCATCCGTACAATGTGCTGGAGAAGGAAATAGCAAACCACTCTAGTATCTTTGCCAAGAGAACCCCAAATAGGGTCATGAAGAGTCATATGTGACTGAAACAACTGAACAACAACAAATGTCTTCCATAAGCTCTCCAAATTGGCTTCCTTGCTCTTCCTCACACGTGATACTCTATCTTGTCACTTTTCCCACAAACTGCCTAGAAGGACAAGGAAACCCCTCAGTCACAAAACATTTGATCTCCTGGAAAAGTGGTGCCCAAGACTGTCTAGGATCACACCCATTTAGAGTAGACATTCACATCTGTAAAGCATTTTCGATAAGGATGAGAGGAGAAAAGCAATTAAGGAGAGGGTAGGCTGGCAGAGGGCTTCTTTGTGACGAAGTCAGATGACCCAGAGAACATTTGTAGATGCATTCAGGAAGAAGCAAGACATAGATGTACAAAGGACCGGATAGATCTTCTGGGTTTTCATCAGGCACTGTATTTGGTACCTGATGTACTATGTGAAGAAGCAGCCATCTCACTGAAAATGCTAAAGTCAATATCTTCCTCTGACAATTCACATAAAGAAAAAAATTCATGGTAGGGGCAATACAAATTGAAAAGCACTGAGCTCTCCCTAACACAGTATTTCTCAGACTTAAAATCAGAGAGGGACCATGGCACAGTGGAGAGGGAGCCCTAAATTGGTTCAAATCCCACCTCTGCCTTTGTCTGCCTGTGTGACCCTGGTCAAGTCACTCATCCCCTCTTAGTGCTCTAGCTGATGTTCCAAGACTGTCCAGAGTCACCCAGCTAGTAAGTATCTGAGGCCAGATTTGAACTCAGGTCTTCGTGTTTCCAGGTCTAGTATTCTATCCACTCTACCACCCAGGATAAAAATTGCTTAGCCTTAGAGCTAGAAGGAACCTTAGGAGTCATCTATGACCATCTCCTCATTTGATCTGAGATGTTTCTTAACTCAGACAACATCTGAGAATTACTATCTCTTTCCTACAGCTGATGGTCAAGACATCAACTGTGATGTCATTGCTGCTCTTTGAAAAGGAAGGACCACCACCACCACCAACAACAGCAATAACCATGACTCCTCTGTAAGGATCCCATTCCCATCAACTTTTCTGGCCTTGGTGTAGACACCTCTGTTCTTCATAGCTCCTCTGACACAGGGGATGGGTGCTCCAAAAGGACTTTATTACTGTCTTCACCAGCGATTCTTAATGTTTTCTTTTATCATGGACCCCTCAGACAGTTTGGTGAAGCTTAGAGGCCCCTTCTCCTAATAATAACTCTATTCTGAGAGAAAATAGAATGTATAAGATTACAAGGGAAATCAATTATATATAAACAAGGAGGTAATTTTTCCCCATCCAAGTTCATAGGGCCTCTGACATTTCTTTACAAAGAAATCTAACCCTGGGGGGTTAGAATTAGAGTGAGTAGTCTGATAAGAGTTCCTCAGTTAAGAACCTCCAAACCCATAAAATAAACATACACACAACAGTAATGATGAGTTTAAGACTGCAGTACCATCATCCTATGCTCAAGAGGCCAAGCAGTCTAATTTCTGTAATCAGTGTGTAGACCTGGCCTTACCACACGTGGCCCATTGCCTTACTTTGCTTCATGAGGAGAGGTAATAAACAATCCTGCTTCCTTCTGCCCTGGTCAGACAAAAGCTGGAATGTTATGCTCAATTCTAGGAAGCATCAGAAGTTCATAGAATTTTGAGGACAGAGGGACCTTAAGAGATCATCAAATCCAGATCCTCCTCATTTGTTCAGATGAAGAAACTGAGTCTCAAAGAAATAAAGTGATTTAAAAGGTCACTCAAGTGGCAAGAAGGGCAACTAGGTGACACAGTGGAGGGCCTGGACATAGGAAGATCTGAATTCAAATTTGACCTCAGACACTTAATAGCTGCGTGACTCTGGGCACATCACTTGACCCTGTTTGCCTCAGTATCTTCATCCATAAAATGAGCTGGAGAAGAAAATGGCAAACCACTCTAGTATCTCTGGCAAGAAAACCCCAGTTGGGGTCACAATGAATTAGACGTAACTGGAAATGACTGAAAAGCAACAAGAACTACTCAGCAGCAGATTTGGGTGCTCTGACACCATGTTAAGGGCTCTTCGTGCTGGACCATTCTCCCTCCTATAGAAAAGGGGTTGTTGGGTTATCACACCTACTACTGAACAGAGTAATCATAATCACGCTGATGAGATGGTGTATCCATTGAAGTGGTATTTAATCATTGAAAATAATTTTGACATGGAAAATGGATTCATCAATCAACAAGTATTTATTACACACACACACACACACATATATATATTATATATATATATATATATATATATATATATATATATACACACATCTGTCTATCTAGATCTATCTATCTATCCATCTCTCTCTCTCTCTCTCTCTCTCTCTCTCTCTCTCTCTCCCTCTCTCTCTCTCCCTCTCTCTCTCTCTCTCTCTCTCTCTGAATACATACATACATATAGTCTAGACCTAAAATTCCATTTTTATTTGGAACTCCAGGATGAAGAAATTCCCTCTGCTAATGTCTGCTGTTTATAGAGCTACCTAGGGCACTGAGAGGGTAAGTTACTTGCCCTCATTTATACAGCCGGTATATGCTGCAGGCAGAACTGGAACCCAGATAATCTTGACTCCAGAGCCAGCTCTCCCCCACCTCTGTTTCTCATACCAAAAGAAAAGCATTCAGTATAACAAAAGGGGTGTGCCTCTGCTCCTCCACATAGATTACTTTCTAGCTTCAAGAATTAAGGGAGTAGAGTGGGAAATAAAATGTAAACCAGACAAACCCTCCTTTATTCCAATGAAAGTTGTGCTCAGTGGCTATTAACATGCTCCTGGTAAATAGAATGGTGTCTACATATGTGTTAATAAGTGATTTGTATCTAATGGGGTGAAAATTGATATTCCCTTAGAACATTAAAGGAGTTTAGGGACAATTAAAGAGGTTTCTCCAGATGCAGTTTCCTAGGATCTGGGGATTTCTCATTGTCCTCTTCTTCCCAGATACTTTTTTCTCAAAACGTCCATTTGCCAACTCTAGAAAATGGCATTCTTTAGCACCCCGGTATCCGGGTCTTGTCAGACAAGAAGGAGAAAGCATCTTGAACTATGCAAAGCATATTGACTGATGAATGCAGATGTGACATTTAGAGGAAGAGTAAGGGCATAAAGCAATAAGGGACAGGAGTGTCTCATTTTGAAGGATGGAGACTGGCTACAGATGTGTGCAAAAGTCACCTCCCAATGAGCCCCACTCCCCGGGTGGAAGGTCCCGCTCTGCTGCCTTTTCTTTGTGTATTCCCCCAAGGCCAACAATTCTTTGAGAGCATCCAACTCTAAGCCCCCATGAGGTGCTTTGATATTTAGAAAAGTATTACCTGCTTTCTCTTTTGATATCAGATGATAAAGTTTTTCAAAAGAGGTAAATGCTCCTAGACAGAGAAAGTTCTTTGTGCATTGCAAGCTGTGGCTTTCCTGGGGTTCTTTGTGCTTCCTGATGGAATCCTTTCCCATGGCTCTGCTAAGGGCCATAGTCAAGGCAGACACCTCAGCCCAAAAGGCAGGTGTGTCCTAAACTATGAAACCCAATGTAACCCAGGGGTTTTCTTAGTAAGATTTTTAAAAATGTTCTTATGATGCCTGCAATTCAACATAATTGGTTTTCTTTGCAATCCTGTTTTATTTTATGCATTTAAGAATACGGTTTTAAGATGAGATATATAGGCATCACTAGAGTGCTTAAGGGGTCCATGACATAATAAAAGGTAAGAATTTCTGATCTAACATAATCCCAAGCCCTTAGTTTTTAAAACTCCTGAAGGTTAATGGTTTTGTTCATTTATGTGCTTTTATTCAACTCTACAAAGACTTATTAAGTATCTATTTGCTAAACATCATACTAAGTTCTGGGGTTACCAAGAGATATAATCATAATATTTATATGGTGCTTGAGGGTTTACAAAGTGCTTTGCATATATTACCTTATTTGATCCTCACATCAACCCTGTAAGTTTAAGAAACAGGCTGAGAGAAGCTAAGTGACTTTCCCAGGATCACACCAGCTAGTAAGTGTCTGGGTCAGGATTTGAACTCAGCTCTCTCTGACTCCAAGTACAGGACTCCATCTACTGTATTACCTAGCTGAGGAAGGGCATGCAACAATTAGGGGTAGGGACTAAGAAGAGAAAAATGAAAGTCTCTGCTCTCAAAGAGTTTCTATGTTATGGGGGAAGGGGTGCACTGGAATAACAGTAGTCATCTCCTTCTTAGAGATTTGCTCACATATATCCACTTTTTTATTTAGTCATTCATTAATTTATTTTCATTTATTCATTTGTTCATTTATCTATTCATTCATTTGCTTATTTACTTGTTTGCATATTCATTTACTCCTTTACTCACTCCTTTATCTATTTACTGAATTATTTGTCTGTTTAAAGAACTCCCTTCTCACCCAGCCTGGAATGGAAGTTTAGAGGCTATTCTTAGGTCTGATATAACCTATACGTTCAGAAGATACCTGTTTATGACAAGGGATTTTGTTGTTCAGCCATTTTAGTTGTGGGAACCTTGGCCTTTTTAAGCTAAGGTCTTTCTTGGGTCTCAGTTTGACTGAAGCTATGCCTACTTGTATCCAGGGCCATCTCCAGTCATCCTGATCTGTATTTGGCCACTGGGCCCAGATGGCTCTGGAGGAGAAAGTGAGGCTGGTGACTTTGCACAGCCCTGCCTCACTTAAATCCAATTCACTTGCAAGTCACGGCATCACCTCTTGGAGAATGATAAACAATATTTTAGTTGTGTCCTACTCTTTGTGACCCCATTTGGGGTTTTCTTGGTAAAGATACTGGAATGGTTTGCCATTTCCTTCTTCAGCCTATTTTACAGATGCAGAAACTGAGGCAATATGCCTAGGGTCACACAGCAAGTAAATGTCTGCAGCCAAATTTGAACTCAGGAAGATGAGTCTTCTCAATTCCAGGCTTGGTGTACTATGCACTATGGCACCACCTAGCGGCTCTTCTCTTAAAAAGCAAACTAATGGCGCCTCTACTTCCAAAAAGCTCTCTATCTTCATGCTAGACAATGCAGATATTAGCCCTACTAAAACTCAGAACTCCTGGGATAGAGATATTCCAGCCTCAGTTTCCCCAGTAGCTGAGATGACAAGTATGTGCCACCATTCCCTACTGCTCAATTAAAAAATTAATAGATATCCATTTTTCTTGCAACACTTACATTTTCCAACATGTTCCTCCCTACACCTTTATTATGATAAAGATTTTTTTTAAGGCATAGAACAAAAAGTCCTCTGTTCATATAATATTTTTAAATGGGAAGCTACTGTTCACTTCACCAAATCCTTAAGGATATCTCTGGCCAAAAGCAATGAAGATGGCAAATGTCAGGACTTTTTGTTTGTTTGTTTTGTAATTTTTTTCTTTTTTCCAGGTTTATCCAAGTGCCTTCCCATCTAAGGTGACCTTGTATCTACATGTATATATCTGTAATATACAAATTTATAGACTTATATACAAACTATGTTGTCTTCCTTGATAGAAGGTAAACTCCTTGAGAGTAGTGACTGTTTTGTTTTTGTCTTTATATCTTCACTACCTAATACAGTGCCTGGAACATAGAAGGCATTTAAAAAAAGCTTCTTGACAAGTTGAGTGATTGAAGAGTTCCATAGGAATTGTGTAAACAGCTCTGAGGAATGGGAGTTTGTGGTGAGTTACTGGGCTTAGGTCTCCCACATGGAGGAAAGAAAATGAGTAAAGGTTAAACACTGTTGCAGACAGAGACCATGGGAATAAGAGAACATTAAATGAGAAGCCTCATTAACTGTGACACACTGAGAAACCCATGGGTCCCTTCTCCTTGGGCAATTTATTATTTTCATAATGGATGGTAGGACTCTGGAAGAGAGAGAAGATTAAAAAAAACTTCTGAAATATCTCTGGATATTATCTTTTCTATAGTTTAGCATAAAAGTTGAATAAGTCCTTGGGATGAAAAGGCAGGTTGAAGATCCTTGCATTAACGGAAGAGTTTATGACCAGACAAGAGATAGAGGAGATTACAGTAAGTGAAATAGATAATTTTGGTTACATGAAATTAAAAAGCTGTTGCATAAGCAAAACCAATGTAGCCAAAATAAAAAAAAAACAGGAGGTTGGTGGGAAAATTTTGCATAAGTTTCTGTAATGAAGGTCTTATTTCTCAAATATATAGGGAACTGAGCCAAATTTATTAAAATAAGAGCCATTCCCCAATTGATAAATGGCAAAAGGATATGAACAGGCAGTTTGCAGAAAAATAAATCAAAGCTATCAATAATCACATGAAAGAATGCTGTAAATCACTACTGATTAGAAAATTGCAAATTTAAACTGCTCTGAGATACCACCTCACACCTATCAGATTGGTTGACAGAAAAAAAAAATGACAAATGCTAGAGGGAAAGTGGGAGGATTGGGATGCTAATGCACTGTGGGTGTGGTTGTGAACTAGAGAAACCATTCTGGAGAAGCTGGAACTATACACCCAAAGAGCTACTAAACTGTGCATACCCCTTGACCCAGAAAAACACTAAAGAAAAGGGAAAAGGACCTATTCATACAAAAATATTTATAGCAGCTGTTTTTGTGGTAGCAAAGATCTAGAAACCAAGGGGATGCCCATCAATGGCTGAACAATAGTGGTATAGGATTGGGAAATGATGAGGAAGATGGGTTCAAGAAAGCTTGGGAAGACTTATATAACTCCATACAAAGTGAAGAGCAGAACCAGGAGAATATTGTACATAGTAACAGCAGTATGGTAAAGATGATCAATTGCGAAAGATTTAGCTACTCTGATCAAGACAATAATCCAAGACAATTCCAAAGGACCCATGATGAAAAATGCTATCGACTTCCAGAGAGAGAATTGATGAATTCTGGATGTAGATTTAAGCATACCTTTTAAAACTGTGTTTATTTTTACTATTTTTGTCCATTTTCTTTTGTGACATGGCTAATGTGGAAATATGTTTGTCATGACCTCACGTGTATAATCAAAATCAAAGTGCTTGCCTTTTCAAGGAGGAGGGAGAGGCAGGAGCAAGGAAGAGAATTTGGAACTCAAAAGTTTAAAAAATTGCTCAATTTAATTTTTCATGTAACTGGAAAACATCTAACGAAATAAATAAAAATAATTTTTAAAGAAAAGAGACTCTGTATCAGAGACCTCCTCTGTTCCTTCAGAAACAACTACTGCCTCAGTCTTATTCTCTGCCAAACATATAATTTCAAAATAGATTTCTATTAAGATCTTTTGCTTTTATATCTGCCTTTTCCTCTGCATCCCTCCCTTCCAGTCCTTACAATAAAGGACTATAAGAAAAAAGAAGAGTAGAAAACAAATTCAGCAAAGTGAATCTATAAATTGAAAAAAAAGAATCTGACATTGTGTGCAATTAATCCATACCTATGGAACCCCTAGCTCTGCAAAGGCAATGGGGGAGGTGCTCCATATCTTTTCTATGAGGCTAAACTTAATTCTTTGTAATTTCGTAACAGTTATTTTTAATGGTTTTGCCACACACATATTATTATCCTCCCCATCTTACAGATGAGGGAATTGAAAATCAGAAAGTAAAATAGCTTTTTGGGATTCCTTAGTCATTTCTGGTTCTAGGCAAGATTCTATACCATGTCTTCTGATAGCCTACGCCTTCATGTTATACCTGACTACCTGCAGATAGTGTCGAAAGATTTCAAGTAGTCAATAGTTCTGCTTAACAAGCAAATGAGATCATAGGTTTTGACCTGGAAGGGACCTCAGAGACCATTTGTCCAATCCTCTCTTTCACTTCCTCCTCCTCCTTATCATCTTCATCATCATCATCACCACCATCATCATCATCGTCGTCATCATCACGGTCATTGTCATCATCGTCATCATCTCTAATGTTTATATGGCACCTATTTATGTGCCAGTCACTGTGTAAAGTGTTTTGTAAATATTATGTCATTTGATCCTCACAACAACTCTGGGAAATAGGTGCTATTTTTACCCCCATTTTGCAGTTGAGGAAACTGAGGCACACATTGATGTAATAACTTGCCTAGGATCACAAAGCTCATAAGTATCTAAAGCAATATTTGATCTCAGGTCTTCCCAACTCCAGGCCTGGTACCCTCTCCTAGCTGCTGAAAGAAATGAGAAAACTGAGGCACAGAGAGATTACATACCCAAGGTCACACAGGTAGTGTCAAAGGCAGAGTCTGAACTCAGGTTCTCTGATTTCCACCATATATACCATTTCCCAATCATCTGCCATATACCCAGTACTGTGGGAAATGGGCAAGAAGTAGATGACAAGCCCATTGTCTTCAAGAAATGTTTTCTAGTGAGCAAGTGTCAGGGCCTGTCTAGTCCTTAATTTTCCTTCTTTCTTTCTTTCTCTGTCTTCCTTTCTTCCTTTCCTTTCCTTTCCTTTCTTTCTTTCTTTCTTTCTTTCTTTCTTTCTTTCTTTCTTTCTTTCTTTCTTCCTTCCTTCCTTCCCTCCCTTCTTTTTTTTTTAACTAAATGAGGTAATATTTGTAAAGCACTTAGCACTCTGCCTGGCCCATAGTAGGTGCTTAATAAATGCTTCCTTCCTTCCTTTCCTCTTTAACTTGTCCTCTGGCCAACGGACACATGAATTTCCTTCCTTAGTTCCCATGTTCTCTTTCCTTGTTTGTCTATAGATATTTTCTCAAAACTTATGTCCTTAAACTTCACACCAGATTTATGACAGGATTCAGAATGCTGGGTACAAGACAAAGTCAAAACCAGGGAGATATCAGTATGGATTTTGTGTCTTTGACTTCTGTGGTCTCTCTGCCTTTCTGTCAAGCTGGTTCTCTGAATCCTTCCTTATGTTTCTAGTATCAGACTCATAAAACTCTATAACCTCCCAAGAACTGAATTTCAATATCACCCAAGTGACAGTGGATTGGTGGCTGTTGACAAAAGCAATCTGTAACACATTATAAAGAACGCATTATACTGGACAAGTGGTATTAAGCAATGAAATCTAACTCATAGAAACAAGTATCATTTAACCATATATAAGCACCCCTGGGTTGCATATTGACTTAGTTTCAAAGATTAATACTACCTATGTTTTATTGTTTCTGTATTTTGTTACATATTTCCCAATTATATATTAATGCAGTTTCAGCCACACCCGGAAGTGCTGTGGGTGGCAAGGGTCCCTTGGACCATATGTTTGACACCCTTCATTAGTATTTATTAGGATGCCATTAAGGAACTGTACCTCTGGAAAAACAATGGGCCAGCCAATCCTGTAGTCATAGCAAGGGGTGACTGATGGACAGGTTCCACTGGCATGCTTCATTGGCAATCACGTGTTGTATGGAGGGATTAGCACAGTGACTGGTAGATAGTAGGTGCTTAATAAATGTTTGTTATTGCTTTTAATAGTTTTTTTTAAAAGGTAAATGAGTAAGGCAGCCAGAATATTAAGTTCAGCCCCAATAGCAAATTTATGGGAAGTCATATTTCAACCATAGGCACTCCTTGAGGGCAGAAATGATGTTGTTTATTTATATTTATATCCTAAGGGAATTTCACAGTTTCACAGTACCTGACAGTACACAAGAATTTCTCAATCCCTAACTGTGCTTGGGGATGTTCTGTTAAGCACTGGGGAATCTAAAGAAAGGCCAAAAAGTAGTCCCTGTCCTCAAGAAGTTTACTTTCTAATGGGGGATCCAAAAGGATATTACTGTGTACATATATGGAGTGAATAAAAATAATTCTAAAGGGGAAGCTATAAGGAGTTGAGGGAACTGGGAAAGGCCTCCTAAAGAAGGCAGAATCTTAAGTGAATCTCAAAGGAATCCAGAGAGACCAAAAGCTGGAGGTGAGGAGGGAAAGAACATTCTAGGAAGAATGGTGACAGTAGATGTTAGAATGTGTGAGAAGAGTGAACTGTAAGGTGACTTTACTAGGCTAGGAAGGGGCCAGTTTATGAGGAACTTGAAATGTGAGGGGTGTTTATATTTGATCACAGAGGCAACAGGGAAATGTTGGAGCTCACTGGGCAGAGAGTAGGCTGAGAGTATGAACTGGTCAGAACTAAGCTTGAGGAAAATTGCCCTAGAACCCCACTGTAAGGTGAATCAGAATGGGCGGACACTTGAGGGGGAGACATCAGTTAGAAAGCTTCCCCAATAGTCTGGGTGAGTGGTGATGAGGGTCTGAACCAAGGTGGTGGATGTCTAAGTGGAGAGAAGGAGGTACATACAAGATTTTGCAATGGATTGAATATGTGGGGTGAGTGAGAAGGAGGGTGATCTGGCAGTTGTGACCCGGTGTGACAGGGAGGATAACACATTTTATATATAAATTCTTTATTATGTATTCAATCAACAAGCATTTATTTATGAATGAGAATAGCACAAGATTGCCAGGCATGGTTGGGTTGTGATTTGCATCTTTGGAAGGAATTGCCACCTCTATGATAGATAATGGATTCATTGAGATATCAGATTCTGGTATGGTTAATGAACCCCGTAAATCTTAGCACTTAACCGAGTCCTTAAATATTAATAGCTCTTAGTATACCCGTTAAGTTTCCCCAATAGAGAGCCCTATAGATTGTTAGGGGAACCTTATGAAACTGTGGGGTCGGTTCAAAAGGGAAACAAGACCTCTACATATGAGATGAATAGAGAAAAATTTAAGACTGGAAGGAAAGTCATGGTAGCCAGGACTTCAATCACCCATTATTGTCTTGGCACAATATCTATAGACCCAGTTTGATGCTTCATGGTACCATTTCCCGTACTGAGGCATACTTCTTGGTTGGGAGGTGGAGGTAGCAGGGTGAGACACCCTGAGGGCAGGGTTATGAAGAAATGATCAACATTTTTAGATATTTTTCAGTATAGCTTCTACATAAATGTATTAGTTTTTCAGTGAAACAAGGTTCAAGTCAAAGTCGACAAAAGCAAGGCAAACATGGCAAATTTGCTCCAAGTGACAGTAAATTTTGTGCAGCAATTGTTCAATATGGCAGCTACAGTACACTTCTGCTTCAGATACTTGCCAGCTCTAGGATTCTGGGTAAGTCCTCACTTTCCTTATCTATATGGGGATAATATTACCAATCTACCTCACAGGGTTGTTGACATACTTGCACACCTCAATGATGATGATGATGATGATGAAGAAGAAGAAGAAGAAGAAGAATATAGCATATGCAAAGGAGGTCAAAGGTGAATAGGCTCAGAGATCTGGCACCATCACTGCCAGTAATGGTAGATTTAAGAAACAAATGCCTTGTGACATGTGCTACTTGGAAATGGTGGGCTAGTCGGGAAAGAATAGCAATCTTTTATCTTATAAAACTATGGAGTATCATGACATAAAAGCCTTTCTTGATCTTTACTGTCAATGCCTCTAATTTGTTATTTATATGTACATATGTTTAAGTGTGTATTTATGTATATGTGTACATATAGACATACACATGTGTGTATACGTGTGTATATGTATACATATATGTGTGCATATTGTTTGTGTACATGCATAAAATATATCCATATGCACAAAATATGCAGGCAGCTAGGTGGCACAGTGGATTGAACTTGGCCTTGGCCTCATATCCTTACCCTGGGCAAGTTACTTACCCTGTTTGCCTTAGCTTCCTCATCTGTAAAATGAGCTGGAGAAGGAAATAGTGAACCACTCCATTATCTTTGCCAAGAAAAATGCAAATGAGATCACAAAGAGTCAGACATGACTGAACAACAACAAACATTTTATGTATGTATGTATATATGTATATGTATGTATATATACACTTACATACATGTGTGCATGTAAATAGACAGACAGACAGATGGATAGATAGATAGACAGATAGATAGATAGATAGATAGATAGATAGATAGATAGATAGTTAGATAGATAGATAGGTAGACAGAAAAGACAGACAGACAGATAGAATAGAGACTGGTTTTTGTTTTTCTTTGTATCATTGGCATTTAGCACAGTGCCTGACACACAGCAGGTGTT
This sequence comes from Trichosurus vulpecula, assembly GCF_011100635.1. Taxonomy (NCBI): domain Eukaryota; kingdom Metazoa; phylum Chordata; class Mammalia; order Diprotodontia; family Phalangeridae; genus Trichosurus; species Trichosurus vulpecula. The sequence continues at coordinate 216,595,740 of NC_050577.1, read as the reverse complement.
AAAAAAGTGTTTGCTGACTTAACCATGGCTCAACATAAAATTTGGGAACCAGTACCTTAGGGCTAAGACTTCCTTTTCCCAGACGGGTTCACCAGCTTTGGTATGTGCCTGAATTCAAACTGTATCCCAGGTCTAAACTACATGTTTCAGCTAAGAGCTCTCTTCTCCAGTAGTTTTTCTCAACTATGTAAAACTGGTAATTGGTGCCTGTTTTAATTGTACGTTAAGTTTTTATTTGCCCAGTTGAATTGCCTCTTGCTATATGTTTTATCTGGAAACATTACAACAGGAGGTAGTGTTTTGTTCTGGAAATTAATCTAAGAACTCAGCCTTTTCCCCAGTCAAGAAAATAACATACGAGGCTAAAACTTGTCACTCTAGTCCAATGTTTCTTAACCTGGAGTCTCTAATCTTGTTTTGTTTTTGTTTTTTTAAAATAGATATTTCAATAGCCGCATTTCCACATTTATTGTTGTTTGGTTGTTTTTGGTCATGTCTGTCTCTTTCTTGCCAAAGATACTGGAGTAGTTTGCCATTTCCTTCTCCAGCTCTTTTGACAAATTAGGAAACTGAGGAAGTGACTTGCCCAGGTTCACACAGCTAGTAAGTGCGTGAGGCTGGATTTGAACATATGGAGATGAGTCTTCCTCCCTCCAGGCCCTGCACTCTTTCTACTGCACCACCTAGTTGCCCTACATATTTCAACATAACTGGTTTCTTTTCTATGCATTTTAAAGCATTTTTGAGGAGTCTATAAGCTTCCCCATATTACTAACAGGGTTAATGAACTCCAAAGAGGCTAAGAATCCTTGTTGTGCTCACAGGTTTAGAGCAGGAAGGGACTTCAGGGGTCATCAAAGTTCAACACCTAATCCAAACCATAACCCATTTTAGAGATGAAGAAAATGAGGTTAGGGGTATTCTAGTGATATACGAGCAGAGGCTGTCTGGTCCAGCTTCTTCATCAAATGCATGTTGCATGTTTTCACCCCCAGTCCCTGACATCATGGTCCTCTTCAAGAACAAAGAACAAACACAACCTTCATCATACAGAGAAGGAAAATGAAGCCTAAGATGACCTCATAACAGGTATCAAAGGTGGGGTTTGAACCCATTTCCTTCCCCCAGAAACTAAGCTCTTTGTCCGGAACCGCACAATCTCTTTGGTTGATGTCTGACTGTATGTGACCACCCAGGTATCTTTCCTCTGCCTATTCGCCACTTCCCAACACATGTATTCCTAGCAACACATCTATTATATCAACCCCTCATCACCAGAATAAAAGGCTTTCTTCCACTCTGGGTGGCTCATTTGGGAAAATAGCCCCTGGGGGCTTGATGCTGAGGTTTTACATTCCCACCTCACAGCTTTTAAGGGCCATTACAACCAGAATGCTTCCTGACCTGAATGGTTCCAATGCTTATAGCTCTCCAACCCAGAGACATCACAGGCGTTCTTAATAGGTAACTCCTTTTGTTTATGAAAGGAAACAACGCTTTAGAAATGGAGGAGATGCTGAAACTCTGGACGCTTCTCCAGGCTGCTGGGTATTTGACATTGGTTCCCATAATAGCCCTGTGATAGCATTTCCCCCCTGGGAGGCCAGCTCACCTATCAAAGACCTCATCTTTTTGAAGTTTTGCATAATGTGAGACATTAAAATTAAGGCTGGTGTTTACTGTTCAGCTCTTCCACCAATATTCCCACATTCACAGTGAGATATTATTTCCCTTTGAGATGCTTTCTATCCCTGCCAGTTACTGAATGCAATCAGATGGCTTTGCGTGGGCCAGCATACCAATTAAGTGCCTTGTCTGGGTTATGTGTTTTCTCTTCCCTCAGAAACTCAGTGGTTCATAGTCATAAACAGACCAACCTGAAGAGAAGGAAACCTGATTTCTATACAGACTCTGAGACTATTTCTGTTTTTAAAATTGTACATACACACACATAAAAGGTTTGTGGCAAAAGGGCTGCACAGAATAGGGAGAATAAAAGAAGATTAATGAGGAGAGAATGCAAGGAAAATATTCAATTAGAATGCACAAGCATGGCCCTATTACCTTGTATTATTATACATCTTGTCATTATCTAAATCTGTTGCTAAACTGTGGGCATTTGTCTTCATTACAGAGTAGGATAGTATAATGAGGAGGCTCCAAATGCCACAATTGAAATGCCCTGTAATCATTGGAAGGAAGAAGAATGAAAAATGTTCCCAAGCAAATGGGAGATATTTGGTAACTGATCAATTCACTCACAGGTGTAAGGTGAGTGTCAGGTTTTGTTTGCTGAGCCGCATTTAGTTCCTATTCTGGGAAAAAGATTCCAAAGATGGCACCTTCCCAAAGAGGCAATCTGCTATAGTGAAAAGAGTTCTTGGCTTGGGAGTCTAAGGATATGGGTTCAAATTCTGTCTCTTATACTACTTGAGATCTTGAACAGATCTCTCTTGGTCCTGAATTTCAGTTTCCTTCTGTCTAAAATGAAGGGGAATGAATTAGATTGAAGTCCCTTCTAGAGCTATGACACTATTTTTTTAATTGAACTGTGTCATAGAGTGGATACCTGAAACAGATTATAACTAGGAATTCCAGGACTGGAGGCAAATTAAATTGAGCAAACAGTGATGGAGTGGGCAGTGGGCTAATAAAGATCTGTGTGTTGTTGAAATAGGATGGAGGCAGAGCGATTTGAGGATGCTGTTGAGGAATTAGAGATTGAAGTGTTTGAAGGGGCAGAGGTTGGGATAGAGCAAAACAAAACTCTGTCCCAGGTGCTAGACTTATTAGGAAGAAGGACCAGGAAGTGCATAGATGACAGCAATAAATTTTTTCCGTAGAATGGAGTGGACTTTAAAAGATGAAAGCTTGTTCCTGATTGATGGTGGCAGAGGAAAGGGCTCTGCCTATATTTATATCTCTTCTGCCTTTTGTAGCTAAACTCTTAGCAAAGGCCATCTACAATGGGCACTTCTACTTTTTCTCTATCCACTCTCTTCTTAACCCCTTACAGTCTGGCTTCCAACCTATTCTACCAGAATCCAATTCTACCAAACTGCTCTCTCCAAAGTTACTAATGATATCTCAGGGGCCAAATCCAATGTCTTGATCTTCATTCTCTTTAACATCTCTGAAGCTTTTGACACTGTTGGTCACTCTCTACTCCTTGAAACTGTCTTCTCTCTAGGTTTTTGGGACACTACTCTTTCCTTGTTCTCCTCCTACCTACCTGACTGTTCCTTCTCTGTCTCCTTTGCTTGATCTTCTTCCAGATCACACCCTCTAACAGTGGCTGTCTCACAGGGTTTTGTCCTGGGCCCTCTTCTCTTCTCCCTCTGGACTTCACTTGGTCATGTCATCAGCTACCATGTATTTAATTACCATCTCTATGCTGATGATTCTCAAATCTACCTATCCTGCCTGAAACTTTCCACTGACCTCCAATCTCCTATCTCCACCTGCCTTGCAGACATCTCAGACTGGAAGTCCAGTAGGTATCTTAAACTCAGCAGGTCCAAAACTTAACTCCTTATCTTTTCTCCTAACTGTCCACCCCTCCCATATTCTCTATTGTTGTAGAGGGAAGCACCACCCTCTCAGTACTTTAGGGTTGGGACCTAGGAGTCATTCTGGACTCCTCATTTTCTCTCATCCCTTATATCTAATCTGTTACCAAGACCTGTGGATTTCACCTTTGCAACATCTCTTAAATATGCCCTCTTCTTTCCTCTGACACTGCCACCCCCTGGTATGGGCAAAATCACCTTGTACCTAGACTATTATAATAGGGGGGGTCTGCCTGCCTCAAGTCTCCTCCTGCTCTAATCTAACCTCTAGCCACTCAAAGTGCTTGTCCTAAAATAAAGGCCTCATCATATCATTCCTCTACTCAATAAACTGCAGTGGTTCCCTACCGCCTCCACAATGAAAGACGAATACTCTGTTATTCAAAGTCTTTCATAATGTAGTCCCCTTCTATCTTTCTAGACATTTTATGCCTGACTCCCTGACATGAACTCTTCAATCCAGTAACATCTGTCCTCCTGGCTATTCCATGAACAAGACCTTCCTTTGTGCCTGGCTCCAGGCATTTTCTCTGGCTGTCCTCCACTCGTGGAATGCCCTCCCTTCTCTGCTCTGACTACTGACCTCCCTGGCTTCCTTTAAGTTCCAACTAAAATCCCACCTTCTACAGGAAACTTTCCCCAACCCTTCAATACTAGTGCCTTCTCTCTGTTAATCACTTTCTATTTATCCTGTAGATAGCCTGCTTTGTATATATTTGTTTTCAAGTTGCACCCCCTGTCGTCGTCCCCCCCCCACAATGGATTGTAAGCTCCTTGAAGGAAGAGACTTTTTCCTCTTTTTGTATCCCCAGCCCTTAGCTCAGTGCCTGGAATATAGTAGATATTCAATAAATGTTGAATGATTGATTGATTGAAAGTGGCAGTGGACATGTCAAGGACGATGCCAATTCTTTCTCCTGGCTCTTTGAGGCAGGGGAGTATGAAAGAACCAGGGAGAGATAGTAGCATCTCAGGAGAAAGCTAGGTTTAAGCAAGTATCAGAAGGTGAAAAGAATGTGAGAGGAAGAGATCTGGAATGGAGAATATATTAATAGAAAAAAGGCAAGCATTAAGTTCCAGAGAACACAGTAGAAGGGAAGGGCAATGGAGGATGTAATGGGGTGGAGGTAATGGTTGGCATGGATCATGGCAATCCTTTCTAGCTTGGATTTCCAGGCCTAGTAATGTGCTGTGAGTTCACACCACTTGAAAGGCAAGGTCTTGGGGAATGGCAGGAAATCCACAGGACCCCAGGAATAGCAGCATGGGGTTGGGCAAAGGAGTGATCTAGTTGAGTGACTGGCAATCCACTGGATAGGCTAGAAGAAAGGTATTCCCCTCAGGGGAAAGGGGAAGCACCACCCCTCCATTGGCACCTGGGCAAAGCTCTGACAGTGTATGGTAGATCTGGTTCTCATCTGAAGTTAATGTGATAGGGACAAAGTCTGCAGAGTGATAGGGGTGTGGTTTAACTGATACTCAATAAGCTGCTCAAAACAAGTCTGTTGAGGAAAACTGCATGATGTTATCAAGGCAGAGAGGCCAGATTGTATTTTTCACATGATTTTGTCTTTTCAAGGAAGTTTTGTGTAGCGAAAAGGTGATGACTTAAAATTGTTAAATCAACTTCCTTTGGTTGCAAATTAACACTGGGGACAGAATATTCCACTGCAACTTTGGGATCTAAGAGAAACCAAACTGTTTACTTTAGAAAACTGCCCTGTAATCCTTCATGAGAAATAAATATAAGATGAAGCACTTGCTAACATTAGGAGTTTTTGATAAGAAGAAAATGGGGAAGCCCTTATCAATTCTGACCAAGGTATGTTTTCTGTGCCTTCTTATACTGGATATGTCAGGTATACTGGATTGTTAAAAACAAAAGACATCACACTGGCAAAAATGACTTATGTGGAAAGTCAGTGTTGGACGGGTTGTGGAAAAAGGAGCATAATATTACGTTGTTGGTGGATCTGTAAATTGGTCATGCCTTTTTGGGAAAGCAATTTGAAATTACTTTAAGAAAGTGACTAAAGAGTCTATACTTTTGAAAAAGAAATCCCACTACTAGGAATATGTCCCAAGGAAGTCAGTGATTTAAAAAAAATCCTATATACATATATATCAAAATATGTATAATTACTTTTAATAGTAGCAAACAACTAGAAACAAAAATGTCTATTGATTGAAAACTACTTAAACAAGTTATGACATATGAATATAATTGAATATTACTATGCCATAGGACAAGATACATATGAACAATATAGGGAATCATGGGAAGAACTTTATGAACTGATGCAAGCTAAAGTAAGCAAAGCCAGGAAAACAGTTCTGTCATGCAAGACAATACAAATGAACCCCTGGCCAGAGTCTTCATCCACTCCACATACCAGATAACAAAACTTTTACTGTAGTGAAAACACATACATATTTCTATCATAGGCCTGGGGCTGGACCTGTGATTACTTTGGGATAGGCAACTCTGGATAAGGAAACTCCCCCTATCACTCCATATTAGCACCCTCTATGCCACTAAAAACCTTAGAGTTGTCCAGAGATCAGAGAAGTTAAGTGACTTAACCAGGGTCACGCTGACAGTATGCATCAGAAGCAGGACTTTTATCTAGGTCTTCCTTATTCCCAGACCATCCCTCTTTCTCCTACACAGCACTGTTTATCATACAAAGATAAAGCTGCTGGGTACATGAAGTGAAAACCATCAAAACAGTCCCTTCCCACAAGAAGATTACTATCTATCTGCAGGAATGAAGTGAGTGGAGTGTGCAATCAAATGTAAGCAAAGAGAATCTTCTCTCCCTCTCCATCCACTATGACACATTGATTCTAATTCTACCACAGACCTCAAAATTAACATGCAATATTTAGTAACCAAGAACCATATTGGAATAAAAACCAAACCACTTTGCAAACCCATGTTCTTAAAGATTAGATTGAGGTTGTTAGGAAAATTTATTCTATGCACTCTCCCTTATTATGCATGTACCTGCTGGGATATCTATTTTTTTTCTTGTAATCCCCAGGCTCCAGCCCAGTACAAGCATTCAGAAACTTTATTGGGTTTTGATTGAGAATATTTGTAGGAACAATTTCCTGGGGGAGCATTTAGGTTATACAGCCTCGGGGGGTCATGGATCTTCCCTGCAATATGAAGTCCCAAGGGGAAGCAAATCACTAGTGGGAACATAACTATTACTGAGGAAATCAGTCTTCTTGACAGGACATAAATCAGAATTCCTGACCAGACATAGCCATGAAAATACCCTTGGTTGTGCTTGTAAGACCTGTGGTGTTAATACTGATATTTGTTAGAAAGTTCAGAAAAGAAAACAGACCTGTCTAGTAGATACCTCCCTACTGTCTGGCTCTGTGCCCTGTCATCATTTTTTTTCTCATGCTCCCAGACAGGTGGGGGTGGTCAAGGCAAACTTTTCTTCGCTGGTGTTCCAGAATTCTTTCAACCTCCCTTCTTTCCTCTTGTGACCCCCATGTGCACTCCTTAAGAGTTGTCCTCAGAAGAATTATAGGGTGTTAGAACTGGAAAAGAAGTTGGGGATCATCTTGTCCATTCTTTTTGTTTTGCAGGTGAAGAAACTGAAGCCCTGGGGGATGAGGGGAATAAAGTAATTTGCTTTAGTTTACACCAATGATAAAATGGTTGAACTCATGCATCTGGGAGTACAGTGCATAGAATGTTGGACTTAGAGTCAAGAAGACTTGAGTTAGAATCCTGCTTCTGACACTTACTAGCTTGTGACCCTGGGCTAGTTACTTAACCCTGTTTGCCTCAGTTTCCTTATCTGTAAGATGAGCTAGAGAAGGAAATGACAAACCACTTCAGTATCTTTGCCAAGAAAACCCCAAAAGGAGTCATGAAAAGTTGGACATGACTGAAAACAACTAAACAAAGCATCTCATAGACAGTAAGGGTCTGAGGGAGATTTGGAACTCAGGCTTTCTGATGCTAAAGTTAGTACTTTGCCCACTACAGCCTCTGCAAGGCAGTGTAGATTTGCCATCATCTGTCCTCAGAACTTCATTTTCCTGGAGGGTAGGGAATAGAAGAAATGGGCTACCAAAAGGACCTATCCACAAGTTGAAATCAATCAATTGACATGCATTTATTAAGCACCTATTGTGTTCCAGGTACTGTGCAGCTGGACAATTTTTATCAGAAAGTGATTCATATGGAGATAATCTAGATCAAGTTTCAGATAAAACAATTGCACGTTGGTACTTTCTCGGGTGTAGTAACCTGACACATTTTCCCTGGCCTTAGAGGGAGCTGTGTTGTACCATGGATAGAGCCATATGGAGTCAGGAAGACCTGAATTCAAATACTGCATTAGAAACTTACTAGCTATGTGACCCTGGGCAGGTCACTTAACCTTTGTTTATCTCACTTTCTTCATCTGTAAAAGGAAGATAATAATTACACCTACCTCCCAGGGTTGTTATGAGGATTGAAAGAAACAATATTTGTAAATCACTTAGCATACTGCTTGGCACACGGTAGGCACTTAATAAATGCTTCCATCCTTCCTTCCCTAGGAGGAAGAAAAAGTCCCCACTCCTTAGGAGGACCCCTTCTCAGAAAGGAGAAAGAGCATGAATGTTCTTGTGAAAAAGCCTCAAGGAAACAGAGACTGTCTACAAAGCCTAACTCAGTAGCAGTTTGAGATAGCATCAGTCATTGCAAGCCATCTATAGACCCAGAAGTGGGAATGTGGACCAATGAGCCTAAAGAAACTGACTATTTGTAACTCAAAATCTTGTGGATATCAATGTTGAAAACTAAAAATATTAAATAATAAAAAAAATCTAAAAAAAGAAACTGACTTACCCACTGGGAATTCTGAAGACAAAACAGCATCCGCTAGAAACTACAGGACCATGTGACCAGTGAGCAGACTGACATAAGACACCCCAAGGGTAAATGGGAGAGGCCTGGTACATTTAGCCAAAGGGTGAGCAATGACGAATACCTGGAACACATACTTGGCATGAAACCTGAGCCTGAAATATTTTGTACTCTGCAATTGCATGTGATAGATGCTGTTTATTTGGGCTGTTGCGTATGTCTGATACATGAATAGATATCCTAAACATTTGTGATAACCTAGGCATTTAGCCTTTTATTTAATCAGGCAGCTCTAATTTTTTATGTTGTGTGTTTTATATTGATTGACTGTGACTAGGCTATTAGTGGATCCTTTATAATATATATTTACAGCTATATTAGAAACCAGTGTGATTAGCAAGAATGATTTTTTAATTGGGGGATATTTTAATGGAAGAAGAGTCTGGAAGACTTGAAACCTATATGCCTTTCTTAGCTGTATGAAGCAGGCACAAGCTTATTTGACCAGTATTTCATTTCTTAATATGCCGGTGTGTTGGTACAGGGAATTTTTCATAAGAGGAATTTTCCGCCTAGAGAAGAGGCAAAAGAAGAGGAGAAAACCCACTGCAATCCATTTGGATTAAAGGAAGACCAGGTATGGACTGATCTCTTGTAAACCCTCTGTCTACAAGGGTTCAGGCAGAAGAGCTACAGCCCTGTAGCCCAAGGCCCTCCAGCCTAAGAGTACAGCAGTGATCAAAATTTAGAAGTGGTCACATTACATCACTTTCCTCAATCTACAAACAGGAGCCTAGATAGTCCAGAATTTCCTTGCTGGGTTATGTGTGAGATGAGGGGAGTAGAGATGCTCCATTTTAAAAAGAGTTTCTGATTATGTATCAAATGCTATTTTCCTTTCCTTTTCTGTACTAATGTAATGCTTGTGATTAACATTTGGTGTAATTTACCTAGGCTTCTGTTAACACGGTGATTAATAATTATCTAGAATTGAGTTGATGACAGCGGTAACCAATTTTGCATTGATGTGGGACCTTGAGACATGTAGAAGGGGCACACTTTCTAGAAAGTGTACTCCAGAGATATGAACTGGTCCAAGAGAGTCAAGATGACTCTCTAAATTGGCATCTTATCCTTCTTCAACCCTCTAAACTCCCAGGCAAGGGCCCTGTCTTATCTCAATTCTGTTTTTCACTGGCAACTTGTACACTGCATCTCTATAGCAATTTGTATGCACACCAAGTGATTAATAAATCTCTGCTGATTTACATTGATGTGCAGACTGGCAATAAGCCAGAGAAATGTCTCATTTTTGTTTTGAATGTGATTTAAGGGTAACACATTTAGTGAAAATTCTGTTTTCATGGATAGGAAAGATTCATCTAGAGGATGTCATTGGAAGACTCTGGTGAAGAAGCAGGTCTGATGGGCAGGAAAGGATTCACTTGTCAGCCTTATCAGCCAGGGTCAGGAGGCAAAAGAGATAACACAGGCCTTAGTCAAAGGAAAACAAGGGTAAGAGCTCGAAGGATCTTGGAGTTGGCTGTGGGACATGACTTTATGGGGAAAATGACAAGGAGACTGTCAGTCAGTCAGTCAATAAACATTTATTAAGAGTCTATTACAGAGGCAGCTAGGTGGCACAGTGGACAGAGCACCAGCCCTGAAGTCAGGAGGATCTGAGTTCAAAGCTGGCTTCAGATACTTATTAGCGATGTGACCTTGGGCAAGTCACTTAACCCTGACTGCTCTTTTAAAAAACTAGAAAGAAAAAAAGACTCTATATGTGTCAAGCACTGTTCCAAGTGCTTGGATACAAATAAGAAAAAATAAAGATGGCCCCTGCCTGTGGGGAGCTTAGAATCTAATGGGAGAAGACAACCCACAAAGAGAAGCTGAAAAGGTAGAATGGGGGAGAGGGAGAAGGTAAAAGCTTCTGACTCAGGGTCATGGCAGAGAAATCTGTCAGAGAAGTCCCAGAGTAGTACAGCCAGGGAGGAAATGAGTAGACATCTGACCGGAACTCTCTCCTTAAGTGGAGATTTGGAGAGACCTTGGGAAGCCACAACCTCTTTCAATCTCAATTTTCTCATCTGTAATATGGTGTTAATATGCTATCTTACCTGTTTGTAATAAGTATCAAATGGGATGAATGTAAATTTTTTTATAAAACTTAAAGTACTGTATAATAATATTAATAATAAATAGCCATAATAGCTAGTATTTATGAAGCATTTAAGGTTTGCAAAGCATTTTCCATATACTAGCTCATTTGATCCCCACAATCTATTACCCTGTTAGCCTTCTTTTTACTGTTGTTTTCCTTTCCTTTTTTTCAATCTTTTAAAACATTTTTATTTTATGGAATAAAACAATCATTTCCATAACAAAATATAATTTAAAAAAGACAATTGCACATGAAACTGAAACTCTATTATGTACAACTTGCTCCATTCTTTTTAAAAATATAGTAAAGTTATCATGTAAATTTCCTTTTCTTTCCTTTTTTTCTTCCCTCCCCACCCTAGATATGGCTACCATTAGACACAGATAGATATATATAAATATATAAAGTCATTAAATACCGACTTCTTCAGCCTTCTAGTCCATGCTCCAGTTGCTGTCTATCTAACGCATCCCATAGAGGCCTGGCTTCTAAGGGTAACTCGGCCCTGGACTTTGAATTGTGCCCCTCAAGAAACTGTGTTTTCTCCACTGGCCTGGCAAAGTCAAGAAAAGCAGGTCCTCAGTGTGATGTGGTCAACTTATTTTTTAAATCAGAAGTCTAGGAAGGCTTGTTATGTCCATTACCTGCCAGCATAGTGCTTCTCCTTTAGGAAACTTTTTAAAAATTATTTTTTTCTAAGCATTCACCCATTTTCTCCTAACCACTATCCTGTAAATACTGATTTCAAATTCTTGTCTCCTTCCCTGAGGTACAGACTATTCTATCACATATCCGGGGGTTGATTGGTTGCAAAGACACCTAGAGCTACTTCAGGCGCTAAGCTGGAAGTAAAACTCTTTATACACAACACGTGCATTTCTTTTCCTTTACCTATTCTGTGGTCCAGACAAACAGGCCTTTTTGCTTTTTCTCATCATGACACTCTGTCTCTGTAACCTTTGCTTAGGCGGGTACCACACTTTTTTCTCACCTCCACCTCTCCAACTCCTGAAATTCAACTCCAGTACCATATCCTATGTGAGGCCTTTCCTGATCCTCTCTCCCCCATTGCCACTGCCTCCTCCCCCCATCATATATTTAGTTATATATGTAGGTGTTGCCTCCCCTAATGAGATGTAAGCTTCTTGAGGGCATGGATTGCTACATTTTGGTAAATCTGACAAAATGCCTGGTACCCAGCAGGTGTTCAATGGGGCTCACTGATTGAGTAGTTAGGGGATTCCCTAATAGGACACTGTGGCCCAAAGGCAGATGCTTTCCATCAGCCTCATAGTTCACTGCAATTCTTTACTAATGAGCCGAACCATTACCTTGGCATATACCCGTTAGCTTCACAGAAAGCCTCCTTATGCCTGACATGCCCAGCCTGCTTTGGTTGTAAATCATGGATCACTACGCTCTATGAAGACTTAAAAAATGATTGTCAGTCAAAGCCCAATGAAGGGGTACGCGGTGAATATGATCAGATGACAGTACATGATAAATAGGGAAATGCAAAGAATAAACAACAAAAGTATGTTTGTGTGTGTGTATAACATCAAAAAGAAAGCAGGTGGCTCATGTGTGAAGAGTGAGAGAACAAAAGGGAAGCCCATTTTCTCAACTGGTATCTTTGTGATGTCAGGAATAAGGAAGGAAGGCCCTCACCACATGGAATGGACCCCCCTCTGATAAACCTAAGAGCCCAAGTTCTGAAATCAAAAGACAGCTCCCAATACTGCCTCTGATACTTACTACCTCTGTGATCTTGGGCAAATCATTTTTTCTCTCTGGGCCTCACCTTCTACACCTGCAAAAAAGATGGATTTTGGCTAGGTATCCTCTCAGTTCTCTGTTAAATGTAGATCCGTGATCAGAAACATGTTTTGCTGTGATCAGGACATGGTCAAGAATCAAAGAAGATGGGCAGGCATGGGTGGGTTGTGTCATGCGTCATTGGAAGGTTAATTCAGATTGAGGAGATCCCAGATGCATTTAGTTATTTGAGTATATAGCCTAATAATGTCATTTTGGTGCCTGAGTTCTCCATTGCTTATGGGTTTGGTTTTGATATCTCTGACCTTGTGCTATGCCTTGCATCTGATTAACCAGAGGTATGCTGGAGCTAGTTCTAATTGGCTCACGAGAGCTGATTTTTAATTTTTATGTGAGTTTTAAAAACTTGGACGTTGGAAAACACTATATTTCATGGTTTGATTTATTGTTTTGTTGATTGTCTAGACTTAATAAAGTAATGGAGAAAAATACTAATAACGTAGATGAAATTTAAAAGTGTGTTTTGTGTACATTATTTTAGGGGGAGAGCTGGTTGTTAAACCTTTACCAATAAAATCCTGGATTAACCCCTGGCAAATTGACCAGGACATGAAATAGGGCCTTGCATACAGCAGGGACTCAATAGAGTGTTTTTTGGTCACAATTGTCCCCAGCAACTACACTGTGAAGGATTTCCCCTACTGCCTTGTGCTATGAGACATGGAACTTTGAAGATAAGATGAACCCTCTTTGTTTGATGTTCTGGATGAACTAAAGTACTGCATGTGACTTTTCCTTTTTTGTCCTCCAGGAAGTCTCCTCCAGAGTCAAGTCTCTATTTGAAGACAAAGGATTTCTTTTGCATGCATTGTCTTCCTTCTCAATAGCTGTCTCTCCAACATTCTATTTTCCCACTGTCCCTGAGGAAACCTTGTCTAAGCTCTTGTAGATAGTAGCTTCCCCTGGGGGCAAAATGTTTAATCATCATGGTTCACATTGAACTCTGGGCCATCTTATTTCAACGTATTCAATAAAATTAAATTAAACAATCATTTGACAGCTTAAAACACTTTCTTCCTTTAAATAATGTTACCATCTGCTGCCAAATGAACAAGGATGTTTCTTTCCTGTGTGGGAAACAAGCAGAGTGGGGAAGTGTCCATCAGTGAAACTCACTGAAAGAATCAGGAGGTCAGGGTTAAGTCCACACGCAGGACTTAAAAAGAGGTGAACATTTGGAGTTAGTCAAATTCAAAATAACTCTTGTCTGAACTCAATCCAAAATGGAGACCCCATTTATTAGATTCTTGTCAGCATGGTACAATGCAAAGAACATTGGATTGGGAATCAGAACCCTGGCTTTGCCCTTTGCTTCCTCTATAATCTTAGATGGGTCCTTTACCTTCTTTGCACTTAAATTTCCACACCTGAAAAGTAAATGGTTGGACTAGATGATACCTGGAGTCCCTTTCAGCTGTAAATTCTAATCTCAGACTATACTTTCCTCTTTTTTTTTTACTATTTAACTCAAACATATAAGAACAGCTATACCTACTGCTATATAGTACTTTAAGGTTTGCAAAGCATTCTCTGAATATTAGCTCAGTTTAGCCTCACAACAACCATGAGAGGCATGTGCTATTTTTATTACCCGCGTTTGACAAATCAGGAGAAAGAGGCAGAGAGAGGTAAAGTGATTAGCTTAGGGTCACACAGTCAGTGTCAGAGACCAGATTTGAACTCAGGTCTTCTTGATTCTAGGTCCAGTGCTATATTCACTGTGGCTGCCTGCTATGTTCACCTTGCTAGATGCTGGTGATGTAGAGGTGACAAATAATACATTACCTGCCCTCAAGGAGCTTATTATTTAAGGATGTTGTAAGGGAATGTCACATCAATACAAATATATTTGATATGAAGATTAATGGTAAGGGCAATGACAGATCAAGAAAATAAAAGCATTCTATGAAAACTTGGGGAGGATCACTTGGAGTTGAGGGATCAGAGAAACTTTCATGGGAAAGGTAGAACTTGACCTAAGCCTCAAAGGTTTGGTATATGATGATTTGTCAGGTGATCATGTCAGGCATGTTTGCAAACAGGCAGAGATGACACATGAGAGGTGAGAATGAGATCAGGGTACAGAACATAATCTGTTTATTGGAGTGTAGACCATTTGAATAGGAATAATGTGAAACAAAGTATTATCTTCCACCTCTTTGCCTTTGTATAGGAAGCCTCCCATGCATGCCTCCAATGCTCAGTTCTAGATTTAGAACCCTAGGCTCCTTGACTCTCTTTAGAATTAAGCTCATGCACAGGCGGATCTCAGAGAAATTCAGAAAGACTTACATGAACTGATGCAAAGTGAAGTGAGCAGAACCAGGAGAACATTATATACAGTAACAGCAACATTGCATGATGATCAACTATGAATGACTTAGCTCTTCTCAGCAATACAGTGATCCAAGACAATTTTAAAGGACTCATGATGGAAAATGATATCCACATCCACAGAAAGAATGATGGAGTCTGAATGCAAATCAAAGCATGTTATTTTCACTTTCTTTATTTTTTCACTTTTTTTTCTTTTTTGTCTGTTTCTTCTTTCACAACATGACTAATATGGAAATATGTTTTAAACGATTGCACATAAATAGCCTGTATAAAATTGCTTACTGTCTTAGGAAGGGCAAGAGGAGGCATGGAGGGGAAGAGGGAGGGAGAAAATTTGCAACTCAATTTTTTTTAAAAAAATGAATGTTTAAAATTCTTTACATGTAATTGGAAAAAAATAGTCTTAAAAATAGAATTAAGCATATGTGACAACTCTTGCATGAGGTCTTTCCTGGTCCCTTCCCCTACCCCCAAAAATTTATTTTTGAAATAAAGTTAGGCAGATTATGGACAATCTCAAATACTATGTTAAGGGGTTTGGATGCTATCCTACAGGCAAAAGGGAACCAATATAGGGGATTTGGGGAGTGAAATGATTAATCCTATGTTTTAACAAAATTACTTTGTGAGCTTTGTGAATTATGCAGAGAATTATACACAGAATAATGGAGAGAATGGAGGCAGAGAGTACTGCAGTTGAGATTGGAGGCAATGAGATGGTGCTAGTATATTGCAGATTTATATTTTTAGATGTCTGATATGGCTTTACCTCTGCCCCACATTCCACCCACTTCTTACATTTAGAATGACCCTTTCATCTCAAATTCTTCAGTATTAGCCTCTCTACTGGCATACGAGTCTATTTTGTGGAAGACTCTCGACTACAACTCCTGAAAGGATCTGACCTCTACCTATTTGTAAGTCGAGCCATAGTACAGGTATAAGGGAAGTATATTAGGAAGGCAGAATTTATGATTTTGAAGAGAATCTCATATGTGCCTAAAAGGTCTGGAACTGCAGGATATAAGGAATTCTCTAGGCAGAAGGCAGGAGAACTAAAGCATGTATTTACAATAAGCCCACAAACCAGCGTTCCCATTTTGATATTTTGATCAAAAGCTTCCAGGCCCAATAAGTCCGCCTCACAAGGGTAACCAGGAGGCCACAGAGAAGTGAGATGGTATAAGGCAAAATCGTATACATGCTTCCCCTCTATGGTAAGAAGATTACCCACTAGCCTCCAGTCAGCTCTGCTACCGGCAGCTCAGCTTTGGCTGTAGGCGTCTCTGGCTCCAACCAGAAAAGGAAGAGAGGATCTTCAAGCTGTCCTCTCCCCTCTTATAGAGTTTTTGACATCATCAAGAGCCGCCTGAACGACCAGGGCCAATTGGTTCTTGACTTGGCCCCTCCCCCTAGCCTAGCGTAGACCACATTAACACACCTCCCCTCAGCCAGCCCCATGACTCATCACACAGGAAGTTCTCTGATTCCTGGCATGGTCGCTGGGCTTCCTGCCCCGGAAGAGCAAGCCCCAGTGTCCAGGGAAGCTCAATGAGGTAAGCTGAGTCATTCAAAGAAAACAAAGTCCATTCCGGTTACAGGAAGGTAAAGTTGCTGACTCAACATCAGTAGGATATACCTCTGGGAGTATTCAGAAAGTAGAATATAAGATTTAGAATAAGAGATGTGATAATCCCACTATGCCTTTGTGGAGATGAGTATGATGGTAAGGAAACTCAAAACTATGTCACTGGAAAACTAGCTGAAAGAACTAGGATTATTTAATCTGAGGAAGAGAAAGCTACAAAATTGCATGGTGGAATAAGTAGCTAGCCAGCTAGATATGGAATCCAGACAACCTAGGTTCTATCCCATTCTCATGGAGGAAGAGGAGGAGGCAGATGAGGAAGTAGAGAAGAGGAGGAGGAGGACATGGAAGACAAGAAGGAGGAGAAGGAGGGAAAGAAGGAGGAAGAGAAGGAGGAGGAAAAGAAGAAAAGAGGGGATCAAGGAGGAAGAAGAGGATTTCAAAAAGAAGAGGAAGTAGGAGGAGTACTCATAGGAGACATAAACACTAACTACATGAAAGGAGAATTAACTTGACCTGTTTGGCCCCAGAATAACTAGGACCAAATATCTAGAGCTGGAGGGGAATTCTATGACCATCTAGTCCATATATGAGGACACCGGGCAGAAGGAAACTTCATGACTTGGCTATAGTTACCCAGCTAATAAGTGATAGAGCTCAGGTCTGAAATTAGATTCTTTGACTCCAGAGCTCTTTCCACTGTACCATGATTCATCAAATATTTGGACTAGATGTCTGACTTAAGTTCAATGTAATCACTGATTAAACCCAATTCAAAATGGAATGAGATACGTCGGGGAGAAATGCATTTCCTGTTATTGAGAGTGTTCGTACAATCCCAGACTCTTTAATTTGAAAGGTATCTCAGGGGTCATGTTATCCAGTTCCTAAAGCATGAACCTTACCTACAAGATCTTAAACATGAGATCACAGTTTCCATTTTTAAATCCTCCAGAGACGAAGAATTCATTGTTCACTAAGGTGCTCTTTTCCACTTCCAGAAAGCTCTCATTGTTAGGAAGCCCAAATTTCCTTCTTAGTAGCCCTGTCTTCTGTCCTCTGGGACTAATTAAAGTAAGTTTGCTGTCTTTTCTATATGATAGCCCTTTAACTCTTATAATTGGTCCTTGTTTTATGAATTTTCAGGCCTTTTCTTCAGCATTATGGTTTTCCTTCTCTGAATGTGTTCTAGTTTGACAATGACATTCCTTAAAAATGATGCCTGCAGCATAATGCTCCAGATGTGGGCTAGCCTGGTCCTTTTATTGCCCTTTTTCTAGAAGTTTCAAAGTCTGAGAATGTGTTAGTTTTTTGATCACCATGTCACACTGATAAATAATATCAGGCTTGTAATCTATTATATGACCCATTATATATAGAATGTATATCTATAGAGAATGTATTTATACATACACACATATATAATACATACATACGTATATACATATATATATGGAGAGAGAATACATATGGAACCCATTATATGATCCATTATATATAGAATTGCTTTCTAGCCATATCCCCCTTTTTGTAGTTGGGTTTTTTCACCATCATGAAATGCTTTACAACTTTACATGATTGCTTCTCTTCCTAATATATTCAGTCAATCATTCTCTTGTTGTGATCTCTCTGTGTCCCAATTTTGTCATTCAACATATCAGGTATCCCTCCCAGAGTCATACCACCTTCAAATATGATAAACATGATATTCTGAAATCAGGGTAGGTAATAAATAGCACAGTGGAAAATGGATAATACAGGCTCTGGAGTTAGAAGACTTGAGTTGAAAAACTATCTCTGGCATGTTACCTGAGGGACTTTGGGAAAATCACTTAATGGCCCTAGGCCACAGTTTTCTGATGTGCTAAAAAAAGGGTTGTACTACATGCTCTCTGAGGTCCCACCCAGATCCACACATATACTACTATGAAATTATTGGAAGAAGGAAGAAGGATGAGTTGGGAAAGTGGGCATGATACAGGTTAACTCATACCATAAATCAATCAACACACATTTATTGAGCACCCACCACGTGGCAAACACTATGTTAGGCAGTGATGACGTAAAAACAAAAATGGAATAGTCTTTACTCTCATGGAGCTTATATTCTATCAGGAGTGATAAAATGTGCATATAAGTACATAAAGAATCTTTATAAAATAAATTCTGGGTAATGTGAAAGGGGAAAGTACGAGCATCTTGGGAGATTAGTAAAAGCTGCGGAATATTATAATTGGAAAGGAACTTAGAGGTCATATAATACAACCTCATAACAAATTCATGCACACACCCTCTTTAATAATATCTTTGTTTATGCCTTTATCAAATCCTAGGTAAAAGTGTTGAATAAAACAATACCAAGGACAGAGCCTTGTGACATTCCAATAAAGACTTCCTTCAAGGATGATAGGACTTCATCAATGAACCCATTGGATCCAGTCATTCAAATAGGTCTGAATTCATCTAACTCTACTATCATGCAATCCATATTTCTCCATGTGTTAAAGACCATGTAAATATGTTGTTAAAATCTGAGTACATTATGAGGCACTGCTTTGATTTTATGTCTAGTGACCCTGTCAAAACAAAAGGGACGTTGACTTGTGCTTTGCTATTTATGAGCTTGTGCTAGCTAATAGCAGTGGTTGGATACCACCTCCTTTCCTATTGATGGGGTCATTAGTGATGATACTAGGTAGGAGGTTGGACTAGATTATTTCAGAGAGATATTCCTTCTCTGAGATTCTACAGGTTTATGGTTTATTTAGAGTGGTGATGTTATACCAAGCATCCTTACTCTCCTGCCTGGTCCTTCTTCACTGTTCTGTATATTTCCTTATAAGGGATCTAGAGGACAGTTCAAACACCATCAATATCCTCAAATAAAACTTTTCCTCCATGCAAAGTTAATTGGCTTGAATGTAAACTAAAATTAGTTCCACCTTCTATCCAACAAGCCAAGCAACCCAGATTATCCGAACTTTCGTGGCATCTCTGATCTCCTGCTTGGTGCTCTTTATTCAGCACTAGCAAATCTACTCCATCCCAGCAGCCCAGTGGGAGGGGGATGCACCTTTTGCTTTACCTGGGTTGACACTCCAGGGCTCCTGTGCATCTAAGCTCTTCCCCTACTTGCCCTGGCCTTTTGATAGCAGCACGTCTCCATGGCAGCCACTAGGCAGATAAATTTCATTGTCCATTTGAGAACTATTTCTCTATTTAAAGTAATGCTATTTTTAACACAGCAGTTCGTACAGTGGACAGTGTTTTCTTTTCATCTAATTAACAAGATTATAGGGTACAGACTGGGAGAGAATGGAGAGATCATGTACTCCAACTTGTCTTTTTACTGATGAGGAAACTGAGGCTCATAGATATAAAGTGATTTACCCGGGGTTGTTTGTGGCAAATCTAAGATCTGAACTCAGGCCCTCTCCTTTTCATTCCAGTCTCTTTTCCTCTACATCAATCATCAACAACATTATTTTGTGTCCATTCTTCATCTAATGCACAGACAATAGGTGGAGAATAAGCAAGGGAAGAAAGACTGCGTATACATAGACTCTTGGACCCTCACTTCTGCCAGAAACCTAAGACTAGATTTCTGCCTATATAGAGCAGGTGGCTGCCCAATTGGTGATATTTTAGGGCCACGAGAAAACTCCCTCACCCACTGCCAACCAAAATATCTCTCCTACAGATGCCTGAAATTCTACCACATTATTTCCTTCAGTTTTAAAGCAAATATTCTCCAGAATACTCTCAAAATTCAAACAGCTCTGGGATGGATAATTGGGCAAGACAAACTAGGAGAGAGAAGTGCCATAGGAATGGGATCAAGACAGTAGGAATCAAGATCCAGGCAAGGGTACAGGGTGATTCTACCGCAGAATGTAGAAACATAAAGGTTGGCACACAGTGGGTACTTTATAAAGACATTTTCATTGTCAGCTCCTTGAGAGTTGGGATTGGTTCATTCTTGGCATCTACATCCTCAGTGCCCAGCACAATTCCTGGAACACAGTGGATGCTTCATAAATACTAATTAATTTGCTGATTAAAATAGAAAAAATGTTATCACAAAGACTTTAGTAAAAACAAATTTATTCTATAGCCTTTCTCTAGTTCTAAGAGAGGGAGAGGAGATGGCAGAGCCATAAATAATAATTCTGGAACCTTGGGCAAATTCAGTTCAGTAGACATAGAATGGGGGAGAAAGTTAACACAGTTTCATATTTCAACAATGTGGCCCTCAAACCCCTGATTAACAATGACCCCATCCTAGATTTCTCAACCTCAGAAGGACATGAAGAATAGGAAACAAGATAGGTAAGACTGTAAGGCAAAATAAGTTCCAACAGAGGGCTACCATGATGAAGACATGAGAACTCCTTTATTATGCAATTACTATGTAGAAAGCCCTGGGCAATGTATTAGAGATACAAAAATAGAAAGTGAGACACTTCTTGCTGTCAAGAAGCTCACACTATTAGAGAGAGAAAACCATGAAATTCCAGGTTAAGGACAGATGGAAGGTCCAAAAGAACTAGAGGTTTGATAGTGGAGTAGATGTTAAATTCCAAGGCTCTTCAAGTAATATAATTAATTCAAATGACAGGGTATTTCTGTGGGTTATAGACATAGGGCTGATGGTAAAAATACCAACACAATGGTATCTAGGGGTCAAGCAATGGAACAAAGTGGTTGGGCCATATGGTTAAGGACCAGTGGAGAAACCTCAGGGTGTAGAGGAATGGAAGGGTAAGAAGTATGCCTCCAGAATGATGGCTATACTTGGTGTTCTGAACTAAAACTACAGTTGCTCCTGCCTTGTTACTGCTTTTGCAGGCTTAGGATAGGGAGGGAGGGAGTAGTAGGTAAAGACTGAAAGAAAGGATAATATGAAATAGAAATGAGAATCAGGGTATTCTTCAGACTAGGGTAATATTTCAATCTACTCCCAGCTCTGGTCTCCCAAAGTGGTGATAGGCAAGCTTGAGATAGAAACAGTTTCTTCTGGCATAGTTTGACTACTTTTTTGTTTGGCCAAAAGCTGGTCCTGGATAAAGAAATCTATAGTTCATAGGACACAGACCAAAGACAGCCAATGGAGTAGGTATTTGGCCTGGTCCCAAAGTCACCTTGATCCAGAATAACAAAAAGCAGGGGTCATAACTATGGTGCGCTAAATTTGAAAAGTTGCTCATTTACAGGGTAAATTGTAAGATTGCATCTTCAGGGTATGATAGGGTAAATTTTAGGGTAAATTCTGAGTGTCCGAATATGAGGATGAGAATTAGACTTCCTTCCTGGAAGAGAAGGCTATTCTAGAACAACAAAGAATTCACAGTCCTGATTAGGAAAATAAGTGTTTACTAGAAGAGGGAAGGGAATAGAACAAGTATTTTTATAATGCCTTCTATGTGTCAGGCATTATATCAAGTGCTTTTTGCAAAATAAATTATTGCTCTTGTTCTAGACAAGGCAAGATCTAGACAATGTAAAATCTGATCTTGATTGACAGTGTGGAGCTATCAACCAATCAACAAGGATTTAGTAAGCACCAACAGTGTTCCAGGCACTGCATGAGATACTGGCAATACAAATACAAAGGGTGAAACAAGTCCTATTTTCAATGCTTTCATGATGACATTAAGAGGCAAAGAGAAGCTTTGCTTGATTGGGTAGAAAATAGCCTGAAACCAACATCCTTTTATGTACTGATTGCTCCAGCCAAAGCACACCACTTAACCTCACGGGATCACTTCCCTTACTTTCCAGTCCCTTCTCCCTTGCTCATTCTCTACAACAATAATTCTGCCACCACCTCTTCATCTTTAGCCATTGAAATTCTACCCAGCCTTTAAGATGCAGTTTAAACGCAATCTCGTCCATGAAAGCAACCTCTAGCCAGAATGATCTTCCAATTCCATTCCACAAACACTTATTGTGCTCTAGCTATGGTGAGGCATTAGAAATACACAGATGAAAATAATAGGTTCCTTCCTTTAAGCTTTTGATATTGACATTCAACATTAAACACAGTGGAGCAAAACACAAGGTAGAATGGAATAGCAGCAAAGGAGAGGTACAAAATGTTCCAGGACAATGATTAACCTGAGCTCCATGGTTTTGCTGTAAAAATATTTTGATAACTATATTTCAATATAAGTAGCCATCCTGTGTGTTTTATTTTATTCATTTAAAAGCATCATTCTAAGAAGTGAGCCAGACTTCCCCAAACTACCAGAGGGGTCCATGACATACACAAAAATGTTCATCTCTGCTCTGGGAAAATTTTAGAAAGCAGAAATGATGGAGTATCTTGTATGAAGAATGGCAAGGAGGCCAGTTAAGAGGTCATTCATCTAGAAGAACTGGGGAAAGCTTCATAGAAGAGGTGGAATACTAGATGAGCCTCAAATAAAGGGAAGAATTCAGACGGGCAGAAAATAATCTTTTCCCATTCCAGTTCATCTTCCACTCAACTGTCAAACTGATTTTCTGAAATTAAAGATCTGACCATGTCATCCTGCTAGTCAATAAATCCTTGTGGCTCTATATTACCAGCAGGATCAAATATAAAGTCCTCTGTTTAGCTTTTAAAGTACTTTGTAACCTGTTCTCTTCCTACCCTTGCAGTCTTCTTATACCACATTCTCCTTGATGTACTCAGAGATCTAGTGAATTGACCTCCTTGGCATTCTTCATACAAGATACTCCATCAGCTACCTCCATGTGTTCTCTCTGATTGTCTCTGATGTCTTGAACTCTCTCTCACATCATCTCTGCCTCCTGACTTCGCTAGCTTCTTTCGAGTCGCAACTACAGCCCCACCTTCTGCAAGAAGCCTTTCCCACTCCTCCTTAATGCTAATGTCTTCCCTCTGAGTTTATCCCCAGTTTAGCCTGTATATATCTTGCCCATATATAGCTGCTTGCATTTTGTCTCCCTCATTACATCATGAGCTCCTTGGGAATAGGAAATTATTTTTTTGTCTTTCACTGAATCCTCAGTACTTAGCATAGTGCTTGGACTATAGTAAGTGCTTAATAAATGCTTGATGATTGGACTCGAGTGGATGAATGTATATAAGTAGGAGATGGAATGTCTAGTGAAGAAATCAGCAGGTTAAAAGACCAATCATCAGATATGTTGTAGTAGGTATTGTTTTTTCAGATATAAGTTAGACTAGGTGGCTGCCAGGTTTCCTTGGAATCTTCAAATTGTGCACATTTCCATGCTTTTAGCCAGTTTAACTTAAATGTATTGTATATAGAGGAATAATGTAAAGTTATGCTGGAAAGGTAGGTTTGGAACTAGATCTTGGGGGTGACAGACCAAGGAGTTTGTATTTGATTCTGCATACAATAGCAAGCTACTGAAGAATTTGAGTGGTGTGGTCAAAACTGTATCTTAGGAAAATGAACTGGGTAACTGTCCCTGAAGTTGAAATTCTCAGAGCATACTGTCCATTCCTCTTATGTACTTTTCATATTCAATACTGTCATATGGATATTTTTGCCCATGTCCTTGTCCCTATTTAATTAGAGATTGTATGATAGCAGGAAGCATACATTATTTACCTTTGTGACTCTCCCAAGACCTGGTTGAGTGTTTTGTGCATTTACAAGAACAGGCTTTTAATAAATGTTTGATGAAGGAATAAACAAGCCTCTAATACTAGGTATTCATGAGAGATTTCAGATTAATAATAACTGATATGTACATAGAATTTAAAGTTTACAAGCCACTTTACATACATTATGTTTGTGTCAGATACTCCTTCCTGACACAAAGCTTAGAGGTCCATTTGCCGGCCTTCCCACTTCTCTGGCTTATGGCCCCCACCCAGACCATCTGGAAACTGTGTTTTCTGCAATTCATCCAAAGTCAGTCACCAGAAACTCCCATAACTACTTAGGCTCAAAAGGTACAAACCGCTCACAAAAAGTGTTATTTACAAGTGAACCAATACAGAAGGGACACGTTATTTAAGCCTCTAAAGAATCATGACAGCCCTTTTCCCATTTGGTGAACCCTTTTTTCAACAATCTTCATGGTTTTTATCATTTTCCATACTGCCCTGTATTGGGCTACAGCAATGAGAAAATCCATTTTTCTCCTTCATAAAAATGTCACCCTTTCCCCCCAGGAAGCCTTTCCATCACTGACTTGCTTCATCATGAGAAGTTCCTGCCCATCATTTGCTGGTTACTTTTCCCCAGTAGACTTCTTCTCTTAATATAGGCAGAGAGGCATACCCTGAAAGCCATCACTTGGTATCCTCTGTAGCTTTTCCACCTATAGCTGAGCTCTTTTGTGGGCATCTGCAGGTCTGGTCTTCTCCTGCAAATGTCACTTCCTTCCTTCCCAAGGGACCAGCTTACCACCTTCTGGACCACACAGAGAGATCCCGCTCTGGCTTCTTGTTGAACCAAGTGGGTTTATAGCTTAGAGATGAAGCTATGGATCTGAGTGCCTCCAACCTTCTGAAACTTGATTTATACACCTGTATACTCCTAATACAAGGATCTCTGGGGCTGTTGCTTTCTCACAACACTCAGATGAGGTTTCTGTTTTCAAATCCATAAACGCTTATGATGATTCTTTCCTGTATCCCTCTTAATTCTCCAAGTGCCTGTGTGAGACCTCAAAATTGCATCAAGATTTCTTGGTAGTTGTTGTTTGCTTGGTTATTTGTTTTTGGAGAGGGGGAAAAGGAGACTTCTACATTTGCTTAATTTCCCTTTCTTTCACCCATGTCCCACGTTAGTCGTTGGGATGGGATATTCAAATTCTTTATGAAAACTCTTTAAAAAGAAGGGGCAGAGACAGAATCATTTGCTTCTGGCAATGGAGAGAGAAATATAGAGTGTTTGCTGCACATACATTATCTCATTTAATCCCCACAATAACCCTGTGAAGTATATATAGGTATTGTTATTTCATTTGAGATTCAGAGAAATTAAGTTATTTATTCATCCATGGACATGCGATCAGGGTTCGAGGTAAAATCCAAACCCAAGTCATTCTATGTCCAACATTCTTTTCAATATACCATAGCATCTCCTCTGCTTCCATGAAACTCACAGTATTTGGAATGGATGATCTAGCTACTACAACACATTGGAACACTCAAAAATCCCCTTTCTCATCCTATACATTTACCTTCCCTATTTTTCTCTCAGCAGTTCAGGGCCATTGTCAGGAGCTATTCTATCTATTATGATAAGTTTTCCCAGGTTTAGTGACCATCTGTCTAACCTCCTCCCCCCAATCCCTTTCATTCCTCTCACTCAGGACTTGCAGGGTCCCAGGAGAACAAAACTCATATCAGAATACAAAAGTCCTCAGTTCCAGAAGCAATAAAAAAAAACAAAAACACTCTGGCCCAGAACAATGTCCTTTTCCCCAGGATTACTGTTCCCTTTTCATAACTGGTGATCAAATTAAGACTGCAATGTGAGGAAGAAGAGACTGGCAGAAAGGAAAATGCCAAAGACATCTTTTTTCCCCCATAAACAACCATATAAAGCTAGAGGTTAAAGGGGAAAAAAAGAAAAGGAGGAAAAAATCCAGAAGGCTTTGGTGCAGTTTACAAAATTAGTTTACTGAGGTTTAAAAAGGGTTGTTTTTAGTGGCATTTCCTATTATTGAATTTAAAAATTCATCTGCTCAAGCAGAATGCATTTTGGCACCTTGCCATCCTGTTCCTCCTAGTATACCAGTATTGCTTTCTGGCTGCATCTGAACTCCTTAGGTCTATGTAGAAGCACGTATGTATATACACATACATGTATATACATACACATATATAAATACATGTGCATATACATACACATACATAAATATATGTGCATATACATACACATACACACATGTATATGTATCCACCTATGTTGCATAGTACAATGGTCCCCACAAAATCCCCTACAAAACCTCTCATACACTTACATACATACATTAATCATATAAATTTAAATGATAGGTGATAGATAAGTGGATTGGATGGTTAGATAGATAGTTGATAGAAAGGTATATGATATAGGTAAATAGATACATACATAGATGATACATAGGTACGTAGATGACTGGATATACAAATAGATAAATAGATGATAAATATATACATAGGTACATAGATGATTACGTACATACGTACACACATACATAGAGAAGATAAAGATTTCATTAAGTGCTTACTATGAGCCAGGAACTAAAGTAAGATGCTAAGAGTTTCAGATACATACATATATATGTATATATATATATGTATATATATATGTATGTATGTGTATGTGTATATGTATGTATATGTATGTGTATATGTATGTATAGGTATATATGTGTGTATATATGTATATACATACATATATACATACATATATTCATACATAATTATGTATGTATGTATGTATGTATGTATGTACACACACACAAATATATTTGAGCAAGCAAGTTAGTCCCTGCCCTCAAATTGCTTACATTCTAATGCAGGAAGGCAATAACACATAGAGCAGAAGAGGGATTCAGCATATCGGCATGGTATGGAGATGACCAGAGACTTTCGTGGAAACTTGGCTCCTAGCAATGTAAGGCAAGATTCACCCAGTAGAGTCAGAAAACCCAGAGGTGGAAGCCAAAGTTGTAGTTAATGTGTGAGTGGAGGGGGAGATGTGGAGATGAAGTTAATGGCTGGAGTGTAGATTGCTTGGTGTGGAGATAGCTGGGGAGTAGTGTGGACACCTGATTCCTAGCAAGAAAAAGCAATCACCTAGCAGAGAGAGGAACCCACATTTAGTCATGTTCCTTTAGTTTCAACTATTTACCCCTGTCAGAATATGCTAGATGCTTAACACTCTACTGGGCCTTGAAGGAAGGGAAGGATTTCAACAAAGAGTTATAGGAAGTATCCATTCTAGCCATGGCAGATGGCAGGTAGGAAAAGGTGGTGTGAGAATGGGTTATAGCAGTGGTATAGCTTGACCTAAAAATAGAGTTTGTGAAGGATAAATGATGTGAAATGAGAATTAAAAGATAGGTGGGAGTCAAGTCATGAAGGACCTTGAATGTCAAATTAAGGTTATATTTATTCTAAGACCATGGGAGCCACTGGAGTACATGGGAATTAAGATTTATGGATGGAGGGATCCTTAGAGATCACATAATCCAAATCTTTTTACAGATGGGAAAACTGAGACCCTAAGACATGATTTGTCTAAGATCATAAAAATAACAAGTAGCAGATCTGGAATTCAGATCCAGATCTTCTTATTAAAAATCCAGTTTTCTTTGAGCAGATTTGTTCATCAGAATATTCTTTGGTAGAGATGTGGAAAAGCAGTTGGAAGGGGGAAAGATTACTGGCAGAAGAAATAGTCAAGAGGCTCCTAGGTCAAGGAGAGGTGATAAAGGCATGCACTGTGGTGATGTCAGTGAAAAGAAAATGAAGGGGTGGGTCAACATTCCAGGGACAGAATAAATTAGACTTGGCACTAAGTGCATATGAGAGATGAACTAGAAGAGTCAAAGGTGGCTTTCCAGAGTTTAAGCCTGGGTAACTAGGTGTATAGGGTTACCATCATTTATTCACACCTCAGTTTACAAGAGTGTAGAGCTCATCCTGATAAGATGTTGATACAAAAGAGGGAAAGGGATAGAGCAAGAGGATCCTGTATGTAGAAAGAGAACCTGGAGTGTCAAGAGTGAAAAAGTGAGCCAGGAGGCTGTGAGCACTCAAAATAAATGCCACCTACTTCTTATTTTTGCTAAATCCCAACCTTTTTTATAGTATGATCAATCAATAGGAGGAACCTATTGTCTCTCTTAATCAATCACAAAATTCCAAGAGTTTAAAGGTAACTTAGAAGCTATCCAGTCTAAGATGTACATATGGCTATATATGTATATATAGGTACATATATTCATATATCAGTACAGCTTTCAAAGGATAGATTTGAACCATGAACCAGCACTAGTTAAAAGGATAAAGTTCAATGTTGTGAACAGTGTTCATAGAATACAGAGAGATATAGATATATAAAATTATACATGTCTATCTATCAATCATCTATCTATCTCTTTTGAGATATCCCCAACAATGAATCGTTCAGTCTCTGCTTAAGGACCTCCAAGGATGGCTCACAAACTACACACACACACACACAGGCACACACACACAGACAAGAGAGAGAGAGAGAGAGAGAGAGAGAGTGGGGGGGGGGGGAGAAGAGCGCTGAAGGGAGTCTAACACCTTCATTTTGTATTTGAGAAAAACTAAGGTTCAGAGAATTGAGTGCCAAAGGGATCCACAACACAAGAGAAGTTAATAACCCCTTCTCTAACCAATTCTCCTCCTGGTAAACCATTCTTGACAGACAACAGAAGACAAGGCTGCTCTCTAAGTAAGTTCATAATAGTAAGTTTGGGGTATATTTATCAGCTTCTAACACAGGGAGAGGGGAGAGAGGGAGAAGTTTTCTCTTAAGAATGTCAGCCTTGTCAGGCTTGTGAGGGAATCTGACTGTGGCAGCCCCAGTCCATGGAAATGATAGATTATTTATTTATTTATGCATTTATATTAAGGTCAGTGCATTCATTTCACAGTTGGGAAGGATGATTTTTGACATTTTCATAAGAGAGATTGATTGGTTTGTGTCCATTTTCAAAAATCACCATGGCAAGGGTCCATGGTAGAAGCAAACCTAGAAAAAACTGTTTCTGTCTCAAACGTTTTGGAAGGCATCCGGAGATGCAGGAAAAGGACAGAAATATTAGCATAATGTGAATAATATCCAACACATACTTTTGTACCCCTAAATGTAGTGCAACTAAGAAGCATTAGGCCAGCATTTCTGTTGAATTGTTTGTTCCATGAAAGTGGACAAAACCTCTCAAATGTAAAAAGAAGCCTCTCCAACTCTTTTTAGATTACAAAAATTCTTCTCTATCCCTGGTCAGGGGAAATGGAAAAAAAAAACCTTTGTACCAATTCAAAGAAGAAATGCAAAGAGAGGATGTTCATGTTAATTGATTCCATGATTGCCTTCCGTACTGGTTCCCTAGATCAATTCATAAAATAAATATGGCTCCAGATATATGAAATGGTTCCTCTCAAGGATTAGATTTCCTGACCCTACTTCCCCAAACACTGAAGGAATTTGGGGCTTTGTACTGAATATAAGATGCCTGACCCAGAGTCTGTGATAAGATAGCAGGATTTGGAAGGGGCATAGAAGTCCATCTAATTCAACACCTACATTTTACAAATTAGGAAATTTAAGCCCATGGAGGTCAAGTGACCTTTCCAAGGTCACATAGTTTGTAATTATGCTAGGATTTGAACCCAGCTTTTCTGACTCCAGAACCAGTGCTATTTCTGCTATATCATGCCTACCGTTATAGAAATCTTGGGAGATGAGCTCTGGAGATATCATAGGACACAAGTGAAAGGACTCTTCAAAACTTTATTTTTCTGCTAGCAAATGGCTAGAAAATGATGAAGATAGGGAAGATTTTGTATAGATATAGGGAGTTATTGCCAATGATGTCTTATTACTGATTCCTACTCTCATAACCTATTGATTCACACACATTAATCCAATGTGCCATGCTTTATGAATTATTGATACCTCTCCACTATAAGGACCAATAATTTCACTGGGGGTGTTACTTCCCCTAACATAAATTGCACCATCTCTGTGACTTAGTGGATGGTCTCTGAGAATTGCTGTGGCCAAAAAAGTAATTAATCTTGTGCCAAACTGGCAATCAATGAGCTTTTCTAAATTTAGCCAGGCCAATATTTGGACAAAAAAGAATTAATTGTGTTGCCAGGCCCTACTTGAAGATTTTACAGCATAGGAGGACCTGCTAGACTTTGTACTTCTTTATTACAGCTTTTGAGAACTCAGGGTCACCTCCACACTGTGATGAGGAAGCCGAGAACGACTTGAGTGGAGGTTTATTGATATAAAGCTATACGCATTTAGCCAGGGAAAGTGTTTTCCTATAAAATAGTACTTCTCAGTGTTGACTACAGTTTCTGTAATAGCCTTAATAGACCTTGTGTTAAACCTACTGGTTATTTAACCCAAAGAAGCTTTCAGCTTTCATCTCAACAGTGTCTTGCACATAGTAGGCAGGGAATAAATGTTTGCTATCAAATCGAATCAACTCCTTAATTTATCTCAATTTATCAAAGTACATTCTGGTTTGTTTCTGTTTAAAAATCTGACTCGGCATCAGATAACCTCTGTTTAACTATTTAGATGGGAAACCCAAAGACATTAAAGCTACTATGTATGTATGTCAGCACCATGGCCAGGGATGGCAGCAGAGAGTAGAAAATCCTCCACCGGCTCCTTCGCCAGGGAAAAGGAGAGAGCTAGCTATGGCCAGGCTGTATGGTGATAACTTTTCTCTTGTGGAAATGATGTATGATGAGGAAATTTGAGGAAGAGGGAGAGTTTGGGTTACTGCTAATAGTTTATGAAACTAGCCACTATTATGAAAGCCTTTAAATAGAATTAGCTGTTAGAGACATATTCAGACATATCCTGAGGCACAGACTGGATATAACTGTAGGCATACCTCATTTTTCTTTTGCATTTCACTTTATTGTGCTTCACAGACAGTGAGTTTTCTAGTTCACAACCCTTTAAAAATGACAGTGTAAAGTAGTGATTCCTTTTATTTCTCCCCAAGTGCATAGAATCATAACTTTAGAGCTAGAAAGGATCTTAGAAGATATCAAGTTTACCTCCTACATTTTGCATATGAAGACTGAGATGTAGAACTGTTGTGACTGGTCCAGAATCACACAGGAAAGTTTCATATATACATACATATATACACATACATTTATGTATGTATTTGTGTATACATACATAAATGTATGTGTATATATGTATGTATATATGTGTATGTGTGTACCTGTATATATTTTTTTCAAAGACCTAATGCCTTCCTTGATCCTTCCCATCTGCGCAGCCCCCCTTCCCCTACCAGGAAAATTCATAGAATCATAAATTTAAGGATGAAAGGAATCTTCAAGTTCAACCCAATCATTTTATAAATGGGGAAACTGTAGGGCAGGGAGGTTAAGTGACATGCTCCTGGGTCACACAGCTGGTTAGGTGTCCAAGGTGGGATTTAAATACAGGTTTTCATTTTCAAGTATAAGTATCTGGTCTTCTTCCCATCCTCCAATTTTCACCAGAGTACATGGAAAAAATCTCATCGCTGTGCACACTTTCTCGGTGTGCTATAACTGTGCTTAAAAAACACCCCTGTTCTAGACTAGAAAGTTTTTTTTAGTCTAGTACACATCTCCCCAGATTTATCCAGAAATTGTGAGCTAGACATCTTGACTATGTCCATGTAGCTCCAAAAGAGAGGAGAAAAACCAGTTATCCCATTAATGTAGTCATGTAAAAAGTAAACTGTATGTTTGGAACTTTTGCTGGAGAGTTGCAAGCTGGCACTGACATTTCTTAAGGGGTCCTGGTTATGCTCACTGCTCAACTCACTACTTGACTTCTCCCCCTCTCCATCTTCCCAGCTCTCCTTTCCAACTTATCTTTGTGTTTTTGTCTTCATCTAATGTAATGTAAATGCACTGAGGTCAAAGATTATATTGTTTGCATCTTCATTACTTATCACAGTGCCTGACACATAATAAGTTCTAATTCTCTCTCTCTCTCTCTGTCTCTCTGTCTCTCTCTCTCTCTGTCTCTCTCTCTCTCTCTCTCTCTCTCTCTCTGTCTCTCTCTCTCTCTCTCTCTCCCTTCTCTGTCCTCTACCCCTTTCCCTCCCTCCCTCCTTCGGAAAACCAGAAGGTCTTTGGAGAACGATTTTTGATGATGTTGCCAAATGAGCATTTATTAATTGCCTATTATGTGCCAGGCTCTGTGTTAAGGGCTCAGGATACTAAAACAAAAGTAAATCTATCACTTGAGTTTAAGGAGTTTTTATCCTAACAGAGAAGACATAATGTACATATGTATACATATTATACTTATATGTAAGTATATTAACATATATATTTAACATATGTCTGTCTATAAATATCCATATGTAAGCATACATTTGCTTATGTACACATATACAGAATAGATACAAAATGGGTCCTGTCTTTAGTTCTGTTAAAGCTATTACATCACCATGAAATTCTACTTGCTTCTAATGATAAGCAGAAAACACTTCTACCACCTCACTCTGTAACCCATTCTAGCATTTAATAAGACCTACTGTTTGGAAAGTCATTCTTGTAACTAACCCAGACTTAGGTTGGCATCTGCATGCTCTACTCTCGATGGAGATGGAAAATCTTTATTAATCCACTTCAGAAGCCTGGAGAGTTTCCAGCAATACCATCTCCATACATTTTCAAATAGTCACTTCATTTAAAATGTAGACTTTTTCATTGAGCTAAGTGAAACAGGTCAGTGGTCATGGGAATGATACCTCTTGAGCCACTGCCCACAGAACAAGATCATAGCTAATGAGGTCCTTTTTGTTCAGCAGCCTAAAGATAACATTGACTTCTCCTCCTCCTCCTCCTCCTTTTTTCCTCCTCCTCCTCCTTTTTTCCTCCTCCTCCTCCTCCTTTTTTCCTCCTCCTCCTCCTCCTCCTCCTCCTCCTCCTCCTCCTCCTCCCCTCCTCCTCCTCCTCCTCCTCCTCCTCCTCCTCCTCCTCCTCCTCCTCCTCCTCCTCCTCCTCCTCCTCCTTCTTCTTCTTCTTCTTCTTCTTCTTCTTCTTCTTCTTCTTCTTCTTCTTCTTCTTCTTCTTCTTCTTCTTCTTCTTTCCAAAATAATGCCTTAGATCTTAATGAAATAGCAATTTATATTGGAAGGTTCACTCCCAGTACATTTTACAGCTCAGGAACCTTTCCTGCCATAAAGAGCAGTCTCATGTATATTGATAGGTTTTTGTAACCTAGTCTTTTTTATAATTTAATAATAATTTTAAAAGCATTCATCAAAAAGTCTGTAGTCTTGCCTGACATTTTTCACTTTTACATCGTGAGATGTAGAAACAAATCAGCGTAATCGGCTGGCACAGATACAGGGAGGTATCTTCCTCAAGTCTCAAGGCACTATGGTGATAGGCATTGTATAAATACGCAGGTAGAGAGACACAAACTGTCAGTCTCTCAAGGGGAATATAAATATGAATACCCAAAATAATATGATACCAACTGCCTCAAGTGATATCAAGGCTTTCTTCATAGCTGCAGCTCTGACAGCATTCCACTCTCCTCATAACCAGGGACAAAAGGACTTAGGAATAAGAAATAGGCAACCTAAATTAAGCCAGCATTTCCATTTCAATTGTAATATTCCAAATTTTAATAATCAACCTATTTAATGACCTAGGGAAATAGAATAATTTCAAAGGTCAAGAAATTACACAGATTTCGAGGTGGAAGGGCTATTGGAGGCCTTCTAGTCCAAGCCTATCACTTACATCTTACACCTCATTTTACAGATAAGGATGCCAAAGCCCAGAGAAATTAGGTGGTTTGCCTACAGTCACACAGCTAGTGAGTTTTAGAGAGCAAGAATTTGAAATCAAGTCCTTTCATTAAATTCTAACTCTTTTCACCTGACACCATTGAATCTAACTCCCTTATTTTATAGATGAGAAAGTTGGGGCTCAGAGAGTATAAGCAATTTGTCCAAGTTCATATGGGTCAATCACAGGGATGGGATTGATTCCAGGTCCTCTGACTCCAAATCCATAGCTGATTCTACTACAAAATTTTAGCTCTAGGATTTTAATGGGACCTAGTCAATAATATTTCACTGGGTCCTTTTAGGGCAGCTAGGTGGCACAGTGGAGCACCAGGCCTGGAGTCAGGAAGACTGATCTTCCTGAGCTCAAATCCAGCCTCAGACACTTTCTTTCTGTTTGACTTTGGGCAAGTTGTTTAATCCTGTTAGCTTCAACTTCCTCATCTATGAAATGGTCTAGAAAAGGAAATGGCAAACACTCCAGTATCTTTGCCAAGAACACCCCAAATGGGTTCACAATAGATGCAACTGAAATGACTGAACAACAACAAAAATATAGACACACATACACACACATGCATTATATATACACATATATATTATTATGAACTCATTTGTCAGTCTGATATATATGTATGAGTGTATACATATATAATCATACATATATATATACATATATATTTCAGAATAATTGGTTTCTTTTGCAATCCTTTGTATTTTATTTTATGCAGTTAAAATTATTATTCTAAGAAAGGGTCCAAAAGCTCCCTTGGATTGCCAAAACAGTTTATGACACAGTTATTTTTAGCTCTAAAGTTTAAGTTGCACACAGACATTAACATTTCCTAAGAACTACTTGGGTTTCCTAAGAGTATATCTTGATTTTTTTTTCTTTCAATCTGGCCCTGGGATTTCACTGGTTTCAGAATTCCAAGTAAGGAAACTCTCCACCAATGCATATTTGCATTTCCTCTGAATATGGTCCTTTCTGGGACACTGAGCAGTGTCTCTTTTCCATAGTCACATAGCTGATATGTGCCAGGGGCAAGACTTGAACCCAGGCCTTCCTGACTCCCCACTAGCTGTCTATCCGGGATGCCATGCGTCACACAATGCATATTTAGATTACTAAGAGAAATACCCGTTGTCTAATGTTGCTACAACTAAATTATACATCCTCTTTCTGAATAATGAAAGAATTTGGGTAGATTCTCAAAGGTCTGGGATGCCAGTTTTCCTTCGATTTTAATTCTATCTTGTTTTTCTTTGTCCCAAGCAGCCCAATTTCCTTTCACCTTGCCTGTGCCGCTACATGAGAGTATGATGCTTTGCCATTGAGTATTATGTCTTGACAGTGTTTTCCATCACAGTGTGAGAATTTTTTTCATTTTCCCAGGCCCTTGAGATCAGCTCCAGCCCTTGTGTGGAGGATGGGTTTTTTTTTAAAGACAGCTGAAGTGGATAAGAGCAGCTGCCCAACACACCGAGGAGGAAGACGTGCATGTTTTGTTATCCACGGCATCAGCCTCCCTGAAGCTTAGTATCACAATCGCCTGTTCTTTGGGGCTCAGCTTGATCTTGTGGAAATGAGGAATGTTCCATCCTCTGAGCTCTGGGATGGGACTGCACCATCATTCAGTGAGCTCTGGGGGCCCATCAAAAAAAGAAACAAGAGACCAAACCTGCTTTAATTGCAATAGTGGAACCCTCAGGAATAGAATTCCTGACTAGGTCTCACAGCTACAGCCATCTCTTTCCTGGTCCATTTAAAAACTAAAATACTGTGACTTTTTAATGTATTAAATAATACCCTCCACAGCCACTCGGACTATTTTCCCACTTGGGTGATAATGATGGTCAGGTATTGGCTTGTTCTCTGCAAAGGTATCAAACGGTTTAAGGCTAGGGAACACAGTCATAAGGAATAAAATAGAAAGCTGCGATCTAAAGCCACTGTTATCTTAAGCACAAATTGTTCTAATTAGATGGAGACAGTAGAGGTAATTACACTATTGCATAGGTCAGTTATATTTTTAAAAATAAGAAACCTTACATTTTCTTTGTGTCATGGGCACCACACAGGGTGGGTATGAGCAATCTCTGAAAATATTATGGATGATAACTTCACCGGGTTTGCAAGTCAGGGAAACCTTAGTTCAAATACTGCCTCAGATGAGAACAAGCTCTGTGACCCACTTAATCTCTCTCAGCCTCGGTTTCCACAGTTGTAAAATGAAGGTGTTGGACTGAATACCTTCTGAAGTCCCCTCTCATTCTGTCTCTGACCTAGCTAACATTTATATAAACCTACAATATCTGGAAAACCCTGGAAATTCCCTTATTCCAGTGGCCATCCCACTGTAGAATGTCCTTCCATCCCTGTGATGAACATCATTTCTCCCACCGATGAGACCTTCCTCTATTTTGGGACAGGCCCAAGTTAAGTACTCTTTATTCCTTTCCTAGTTTGCTTCTATCTGCACTTTGCCACCTAGCCCCTACTCAGGTATCTTCTTCCCTAAGCCCTTTCAACTCCTTTTTATGTATTGTCTTGCCATATTAAAATGTAAACCCCTTGAGGACAAGGATGTCTTTCTTTTGCTATTATTTGTATCCCTAGCACTTAGCATCATGCCTGGGATGCAAATATTTAACAAATGCTTGTGGATTGAAAACAACAACAGATCTGACCTCTTCATTCTTCTACTCAATAAATATCAGTGGCTCCCTCCTACTTCCAGGAACAAATTTAAAACCCTTTTTGAGCTTTTAAATCCATTCCTAACCTGGTCCTCTTCTACCTTTCCAAACTTACAATACTTTATTCCCCTTTGCATACTCTAAGAGCCAACCACACTGGCCTTCTTGCTATTCCTTGCATACAGCACTCCATCCCCCAACCCCAAGTTGGTTTGTTTGTTTCCCACCCCCCTCCCCTGCCGACACTGGCTGCCGCATGCCTGAAATGAAATCTCTCCTTACCTCTACCTCCAGGCTTCCTTCAGGACTAAGTTGGAATCCCGTCTTTGACAAGAGGACTTTCCTGGGTACCCCCAACCCCCGATTCCTTCCCTTTCAAATTTCCTTATGGTATGTACATTGTTGCTTGAATGTTTTCTCTTCCCATTAGAATGGGAGCTCCTTGAGAGCGAGGACTATCTTTTTGCCTTTCTTTATATCCCCCAGTCCTTAGCACAGTGCCTCACACGAAGTAAACACTTAATACATGTCTGTTGACTGACTTACTGACGACAAACCTAGGAGGTATGTGATGCTCTTATGACCATTTTACAGGTGAGAAACTGAAATTGTCACACAGCTAATAAGTATCTGAGTCATGATGCAATCTCAGATCTTCCTATCTCTAAGTCTCATGCTCTGTCCACTTTGCTTCCTAGTTGCCTCCATGATGACTAAAGATGACTTGAGCACAACAAATCAGGAAAAAAGCACTCATAGCATATGTGAACAGAAAAGTTATGAGGGGTGGGTATACATGGAGACTGAAAGATACGGAACAAAGAGGCAGTGGTATATCGGGCAGAGACCTGGGCTGGAATCTGAGGACTTGGGTTCATATGTTGCCTTTGATGCATATTCCTCATGTAACTTCATGCAGACCTCTGAGCCTCCATGGTCCTTAATTTCCTCATTTGTGAAATGCGGGCGATGAAGTAGATGGCCTCTGATACGCCTTCCAGCATTGGAAAAGCGAACCTATGAGAAGCCCTTATGTCACGTGGGTAGCCATAGAATCTTTTATCCCAGGAACAGCATAAAATCCCCTGCATATAAATTTCAAAAGGAAAGAAACCTTTGGGGTAATCTACTTTAACCCCCTCATTTTATAGACAAAGAATCTATGGTCCCATGTCAAAGTAGACAAAGTAGGAGAGCTGGGATTTGAAACCAGGTCCTGTGCCTCAAAACCCAATGTTCTTCCCATGGCACCATGCCTCCTTCCCTCTCTGGAGGAGTTATGGATGGGGGTAGACAAGAAGCATTTGAAAATGGATCGCAACCTTCACTGATAACAGGAGTGCCCATTCTGACGAGACTGTGGATCTAGCAAGGTTTCTACATAAAGTCAAAGTATTCCATTGAGTATATTGAGATGTTTGGTAGTTGGTTTGCCAGAATTTTGTTTTTATGCTTCTCAGTGTTCTAGCAGAAGGATAAAAGTGTTAGCAAGAAACCTTAAAAACAGGCTAGGAATTGAAATCCAGAGCTAATAGGAGTGTGTCCAGTACCTCGAGGATGCTCCAAGATGGCTTAGAAGGTGAGCTGGCAGTGTGTGCCTATTGTGTTGTGCTGTGGGAAACAAAGCAAAAAAGGAACATTGGCATTATTCCTGGCTTAGACGGCAGCAGAATTAATCTTCATTTTATCCTGCTGAAGACAGTGAGTGAACAGAAATGCTTCTATCAGGGGCATTCCGCTAGCCACCATATCACTTTGGAATAAAATCTTTGTTTTCCTGGTGACATTTCAACCCAGAGGGATCCTCTGTGGCTGGTCTTGGATAAGAAGCAATTCAATATATGGAATCAAAAAATGCAAAACTTCCCCAGATACAAAAGGGGACCGTTAACTGCTTACTGGTGCTCACAAGGAGAAGCAGGATGAAAACGATACCAACGCTTTAAAAAATAGCTCATGTTTCAGTAGAGATCACCGTTCTATTGTACACTGATGAAATCTGGTTTTAGCCTGAACAATGAATGTTCCCAACAATTACAGTTCCCATAAATCCAGTGGGAAATCAGAGGCAACAGCTTTTAGGTATAACAGCAGCTATTGGTGGTTATGTCTATGTAATGGGGGGACAAGTGGAAAAAGGTGAAAATTTCAGTCTGTCAACCAAGAAACTGGATATGAGAGAGAGTGAGAGAGAGAGAGCGAGAGAGAGACAGAGAGAGACAGACAGACAGAGGGAGACAGAGACAGAGAGACAGACAGAGCCAGAGAGAGAGACAGAGAGACAGAGACAGAGACAGACAGAGAGAGAGAGAGAGAGAGAGAAGAGAGACAGAGACAAAGAGACAGAGACAAAGAGACAGACAAAGAGACAGAGACAGGGAGAGGGAGAGACAGAGACAGAGACAGACAGAGAGAGAGAGAGAGAGAGAGAGAGAGAGACAGAGAGAGAGAGAGAGAGAAGAGAGACAGAGACAAAGAGACAGACAAAGAGACAGAGACAGGGAGAGGGAGAGACAGAGACAGAGAAAGACAGAGAGAGGACACAAATAGAGAAAGGTGAGAAACAGAGACAAAGAAGAAAAAGAAAGGAAAGAAAGAGAAACAGGTGAAGAGAGAGGAGTAGGGAGAGGAAAAGAGAGACAGAGACACATGCCCATAGAGAAATACTTCTGCTGAATTGCTGAGGTACACCTAGGGAAAACTGGGGTCTTGCCTGTGGTCACCACATCTAGAGGGTGTTTATAGGCAACTTTCCAACATTATGGAAACAACACAGCTTAGTACCTAGAAGATAGTACTAATAAAAAAATCCTACCAGATTAAAAACTAGTGTGAGCTCACCTCTACCCTAGTCCCTGTTCCCACTTAGCCTAGCAATGGCCATATCTTGGGTCTCCTCTCTCCAAGAACAGAGGATGTTGTCTATACCACTTGACCCAGGCGTATTTTTGTCATTGTCTCTACAAACAGAAATTCCTAGTTAGTTCTCTGATGAATTGACAGAAGAAATCAAGAAGACCATTTGTTGAAAGATGGCTTTCACTACTGCCTGTTTCGAATATGTGATTTCCAATTAGAGGAATAAGGTAGAAGAAGACTGGAGAGGTATGAAGGTCTTGAAAAGCCAAATAGATGAGCTTATATTTGATACTGAAGGTAATAGGGAGCCAGTGAAGTTTGTTGAATTGGGGTGGGGGTGACATGGTTAGATCATATTGACAGCTGAGTGGAGGATGAATTAGAATGGGGAGAAATTTGAAGCAGAAAGACCAACCAACAGGCCATTGCAGTAGCCCTGGGATGAGGCGATAAAGGCCTACATCAGGGTGACAGTGGCACTTTCTCCACAACTCCAGTCTTAGAAAATTCCCCAAGGTACTGAGTTAAGGGACTTGCCCTATGTCACACAGCCAGTACATGGCAGAGATAGCATTTGAATCTAGGGCTTCCTGAGCACAACATGAACTCTATATTAACTATGCAACTGTGCCTTGAATTTCATATAGTAGTAACAAAATTAGCAGAGAGGATGTGGCATAGAGGATACAAAACTAGTTTCAAGGCAGGAAGCCTTGAGTGTACATTCTGCTTGCATTTTTAAACTCATGGAACCAAGTGTGGGTGTGCATGCATGCATGCACACGCACACATACACACACACACACACACACACATATACACCCACCAGGAGCCACAGTAAATGTTTCAAATAGTCAGTGAAATATTTATAAAATTCCCAATTCCATTCCATGCCATTCAACTCAATTTAAATCAAGAATTTTTTGTCATTGTTTAGTCATTCCAGTCATATCTGACTCTTTGTGACCCCATTTGGGGTTTTCTTGGCAAAATACTGAAGTGGTTCACCATTTCCTTCTCCAGATAAGGAAATGAGGCAAGCAGGGTTAAGTAACTTGCCCAGGGCACAACTAGCAAGTGTCTGAGGCCAGATTTGAACTCACAAAGGTATGTTTTCCTGACTCCATTTCCAGAACTCCACCCACTGTGCCACCTATCTGCCCCAACAAAATATTATTAAGCTTATACTACTTGCTAAGCACTGTGCTATGCAATGGAGATCCGGGGGCAAAAAGCAAATGTAGTCCCTGTCCTCAGGGAGCTTAAACTCATAAATGGTCAGACTGCTAACAGGAGGGGAGGACATGGCAGTCTAGGAGAGACCATTCCCAAACACCCGAATTCTCCAAGGAGCTACCTGAATCAATCCTGCTTCAGAGAGCCTAGGGAGAAAACACTATGCCACCTGTGGCACCTCAGTCAGACTAAAATGATTTTCT
The DNA here is from genome assembly GCF_011100635.1 of Trichosurus vulpecula. Classification (NCBI taxonomy): domain Eukaryota; kingdom Metazoa; phylum Chordata; class Mammalia; order Diprotodontia; family Phalangeridae; genus Trichosurus; species Trichosurus vulpecula. The sequence continues at coordinate 216,554,843 of NC_050577.1, read as the reverse complement.
TTCTTGTCTGATGGGCCACGAAAATAGTGAAGAAAGAAGTTTGAAAGGTCCTAGGAAAGAAACTAGTAAACATGGCAATGATTTAGAGTGGAGAGAAAAATGGTTATGTAGCGGGAGACAAGACTGAGCATGGGGGTGGGAAATGCTTTTGATCCACACCATTTAGGATTTTCTCCTCCCAAATGAGCACAATTTCTTCAGTCAAGGTCAGTTAGTGTTAAAAGCAATACGATGGCCTGCTGGCGGCACCTCACTTATTTTTTATGTACTGGTATATTCAGAATGGGAAGATTATGCAATATGGAATTAGAATCTTCCCCAGCATCAGCATTTGTTCTGTTAACCTCTATAGTGCCTTTCAAGGGAAGCAGCCTATGAAATCTCTCTCATTCTCTCTTGATTCAATCAAGATGGCATTTCTGTGAAAAGTGCCATATTTTAAAAATTGTTATTTACTGAAATGCGAAGGTGGCAAATTGGAAAAGTTACCCCAAACTGTGTACCTCTCCATGAGATTTACTGACATCATTGTCCTGCTTTGAAAAAAACAAAATGGGGCTGTGTACTCTATTTTCTCTCTTTCTAGGTTCTCCCACCTATTCTGCAAAGCTCTCTCTTTGTCAAGAAACTTCATTCTCAGGTCTGGTTCTGAGACTGTGATTTGTTTTTCTTTCTCATTTCAGGTCTAGAATAGGGTGAAACTTTTTTTCTGTGTGGGTAGGTGAGGGGGTCACTGAAGAATAAGATTAGAATAGCAACCTTATTCGATGACCAGCTTTGATAGACTTAGCCCTTCTCAGCAATACAATTATCTAAGACAATTCCAAAAGACTCATGATGGAAAATGCTATCCATATCCAGAGAAAAAAACTATGGAGTTTGAATGTGGATTTAAGCATACTATTTTCACTTGTTTTTCCCCTTTCTTGTAGTTTTTTCCCTTTTGTTCCAACTCTTCTTTCACAACATGACTAATGTGGAAATATGTTTAATGTGATTGTACATTTATAGCCTATAACAGATTGCATGGCATCTCGGGGAGGGGGGAGGGGAAGGAGGGGGAAAATTTGGAACTCAAAATCTTATAAAAGTAAATGTTGAAAACTAGAGATACATAAACAGATAGAAAGACAGACAAATAAATAAACAAGCAAACAAACAAATAAAAGAGAAAAAAACCTAAAACGATTAGAAAGTCTGAGATTCTGGATAAAAGAGGTCCAAATGAATGTAAAATTGCCACTTGAGTTCTTCCAAGGGAGATCACACGTAATAATAGAAGTAGTGTTAATAATAATGATAATGATAAGATCTTACATCACAACACTTTTATTTAATTATAAAATGTAATCATTTTACCTACCCTACTCCATTGTCCACTTAAAATTTAAAATCAGTGAACCTCGGTAGCATTTGTCTCAGAATCATTTCTATCTGAACAACATATAAGAGGAATTCTTGTTAATAACAATAAAAATAACTGACATGTCACTTTAACTCTCTTGGAGTAAGTTTCCTTATTTACAAAATGAGGACATTTTACTGGATTGCCGCTGAGGTTCTTTCCAGCTCTTATCCCTATGAACTAACTTGGCCTCAGTTTCCTCATCCATAAAATGGAGGCCAGGGGGTGAAGGGTGGGGAGATCACTTCTGAGGACTCTGCATCTCCAACTGTATGATCCTATAATCTACAAAATATTCATAGGACATGTCTCACAAGGTTTTTTTGATACTGAAATGAGATGGAATGATGTGTGCACATCAATTGCTAGACCAGTATGGTGGGGTTGTAGAGTATGTGGAGGGAAGAATGGTGTAAGAAGTCTGGAAAAGGAGGAAGGGACCAGGCAGTGAAGAGATACAAATTACTGAAGAGTATATATTTCATTCTGAAGGTACTAGGGAGCTAGATGGACTAAATGGCCTCTAAGCTTCCTTCAGTCTCTAAATCTAAACCCTGGTGACAAGTACAGACAATGGTGCTGCCATTTTACAGATCTAGAAATTAACTTGGAAAAGTTAATGGGCATTTCCAAAGTCACCCACAGAGTTAGCAGCACAGCCACTATTTGAACGTGGGTATTTGGACTCCAACACGAGGCTCCAAACTGAGTCTTTCCATAATAGGATAGCCACTTCGGCAAGCATTCTGCTTCTTGTAAGGCATGTGCAGTAGAGTTTAGGAACCTGGCAAATGTTCATATGGACAGGACATATGCAAGTTGGACGTGCATAAGTCACGTTTTTATCATCCCAGCATGGCTAAATCTTCTCTATTCATATTCCAAATCATTCCTTCAGTTCTAAATGTCCTTGCAAAATTCAAAAGAACAGTTTGATTGGGACATTCCCGTTTGTACACAGAAAATGAGCCTGTAAATCATTTTTATGCTTCTATGATAGACTTGTGCTTTTAAAAAAAATCCAAATTGCCTTTCTTTGTAGTTTCCTAAATACCATCTTGAAGTTGTTTATCCGTATTGTTTAAAATAATTCAGCACTGGTTGATTTTCCCCCCAAAGTCTTGAGAACACAATACATATTTAAGTGATTATTTACAAAGGAAAAGTCAGATTATTTGTTCCATTGGGGGTGAGTGGGGAGGACCTTGGGTTATTCACTAACATATTTTAGGCAAAACATCATTATGTCAAAATGAGATGATCCCATCTTTTCTAGAATTTATTTCTTAGCTATCATGAGACAAGACAGTAGAGTGGAAAGAAATAAGTTATAACTTCCACTTCCCAACACACACATGCATGCACATGCACATGCACATAAATATACGTTTATTATATATAAGAACTTGGGCAAGTTATTTAGGCTCTCTGAAACTCAGTTCTTTTTTAATGAAAATAATAACATTTGCCCTGAGAGGCATTAAGAAATAATGAATGCAGAGACAGTAGCAGAGTCATAGGGTCATGATGGCTTGGATTTGACAAATCATGCTGTTTGACCGTTGGTGAGTGACATAACCTCTCATTGTCACAGGTAGCCCTTAAGCTATAGAAAAGGGGCTCATCTCTTCTGATAGGAGTTTCCTCACAGATTATTCCCTACACCAGTGAAATCCCAGGTCAACTTCTCTCTCAAATACACACATACGTGCACACACACATATGTGTACACATATGAACAAATACACATACACACACACACACACACACACCACTTTGCCAGTATACCTCCTTAAAGGTATCTTTACGAAAAACTAAAAAAAGAAAAACAATCTTCCTCCCTCCCTAACTTTCCTGTCTTCCTAACTTCTTGGCTTATTATATGACCAATATCGCAGGTATTCAGATGTGAAAGTTTGAAGTCCTCTTATACCTTTCTCTCACCCTTCCCCCACATCAATTCAGTTGTTAGGTTCTGTCGGGTGACTCTGCCAAAGCAATATCCCTTTTTTTCTCTTTACCAGGTACATATATCATTTCAGATGTTCGCTGTCATCTGGACAATTAAAAATACATCGATCTCTTATGTTTTCACATTGCCTTTAATTCCAAATATACCCCTCTTCCTTCCCCTCCCTAGAGAGCCTTCCCTTGTCACTAATCAATAAACATTTATTAAGCTTCTACTGTGTGTTGCAGGTACTGTGCTAACAATGTCTTTCTAACAAAGAATAAAAAAGAATGAGAGAGAAGAAAAGAAGTTTGGTAAAACTAACCAGCCTATCAGCTAAGTCTAAAAGTATTTGTAATGGTCTATAACCCATTCTGGAAAGCAGAAAGGGAGGGCTCACCTAGATCACTGGAATAGCCTTCTAACTGGACTCCTAACATCAAATTTCTCCCCACCCTACTCCATCTTATCCACAAATGCCAGATAAGTCTCCCTGATGCACAGCTCTGAGCATGTGCTGTGAATGGCTCCCAATGTCTATTGGATGTAGCCCAAAAGATTGGACTGGCATTCACGAAACCGTATGCAATCTGTTTCCAACGTTACCTCTCACTGCTGCCATCCATACTCCAGCCAAACCAGAGCACTCGTCATTTCCTGAATTTTGCCCATTATGCCCCCATCCTTTGCTCATGCTGTGCCTTTCTACCAGGAGTATTATCTCCCCGTAACTCTATTTGTTGAAATCCTACTCATCTTTTCTGGCTTAGTTCAGATACCTTCCTTACCCAGTACAGAGTAATCTCTCAACTTTGTATACACCAGCACCAGGCACAGTACTTGGCACAGAGTAGGCATTTAATAAGGTTTGTTGAATGACTGATTGTCTTACATATTTACATTGATACTCTTAGATATAATATTGATAATATTCTCATTGGCATTATTATTATTTTGTGGCAGATCTATCTAACCAACAAAATTGGAAGCTACTTGAGGGACAAGCAATGGCCTATTTGTTTTCTACCTTTCCCATCATTCTCTAATTCTTTGCATTATAGTATGGACTCGTATATCGATTGTTCACTTGAATCAACAGGGATTTATTAAATGACACTATGTGCCAGGCATGGTGATAGGTACTTGGAATACAAGCACAAAGAATGAAGTGACCTAGTGTTTATTGGAGTTTTTTTGTAAAATTCTGAAATTCAATAGGAATCACCAACGTGGGTGCCCTTTCCTTTTGTCTTCCTTTCCTTCATTCTCTGGCCTCCCAGACCCAAACATCTGGGCAGGAAGAGCTCCATTATGCTCGCCTTGGTTTGATGAGCTGCGGACCACCAAATACAATCTTTCTGGTTGGCTAGACCTTCAGGTCTTACTATCTTCCTTGCCACTGTATCCTAGGGTCCTCTGGTTCGTACCATCTGTGCTGTTGCGATGCCCTCCAGATGCTCTGACATTGCCATCTGCAATGTTGATTCACTCTAAGAAAATCTAGGCCTTGCCATCCACCCTGGAACTGCACCTATAGAACTCCATTTTCCCTAGAGGAAAACACATTTATATAAATGGTCTCTACCCCCCACACCTTAAATGAGTTCCTTGAGAGCAGGGACTGCATCATTTCTTCTCTTGGCATTTCTGCTGCTTAACAGTGTGCTTGGGCCACAGTAAGTGTTTAATAAATGTCTTTCCATACATTCATTCATTCTTTCATTTATTCATTATATACAGTGTTCGTATTTAAGTAGAAAAGGTGAAATGAGCCAGCATTTTATTTATTTTAGTTTTCTGCCACATTGGATGCCTCCACAAAAGTTCTCTTTCAATGCTTCTTTATCCCCTGAAGGTAACTTCGTGTGACCAGAGGCTATGCCAACCAAGTCCAAGGTCTCAGTGGGTCTGCCAGGCTGGTGGTTCCAAGGCCACCCAAAGTAAGTTCAGGGACGCTCATCGCCAGAAGCTTGGTCCCAAGGTGATGGAATTTTTCAAGTCACAACTATTCAAAAAGGCCATCTTACAAAATAGAGGAAGATTTTGATCTGCCTCAAAGAGAATGCATACAGTGATAAAATTGAATCTGGCCTTCTATCTTCCACTTGAAGGCCTTTGCATTGATTGTTTTCTGTGCTTGGAATGCAATCTCCCTTCACCGCTTCCTCTTAGAATCCTTAATTTCCTTCAAGGATCAGTCCTGTGCTCCGCCCTACAACAAGGTTTTTTTGTGATTTCCTCTGGTTTCTCTGCCATACACTCTATTGTCAAACAATGCTGGTCTACTGGCTCTTGCTCATATGGTGCTCTGTTCCCCATCTCTGGCCTTTGCAATGTCCTAGATTGCTTTCTTTCTCTCTCTCCTTTTCTCTCCCTGCCCCCCACCTCTCCCTGTCTCCCTGTCTTTCCATTATGTCTTTTTGAATTCTTCCCTTCCTTCAAGATTCAGCTCAAATGCCAGCTTTTGTAAGAAGCTTTTCTGTCTCCCCAACTGTGAGAACTATCCCCTCTACAATTACATTGTATTATTCTGACGCTATCTTGTATCTGCCTATATATAAGTACATGCTGTCTCCTCCGTTAAAATGCAGGGTCCTTGAGGGAGCGAGCAACTTTGGTTTTCTCTTTGTATCCCCAGCACTAGCACAGGGCCTGGCACATAGTATACACTCAGTAAATTCTTGCCAATTGATTTCTGATTATCAGTGCTTTCTCACCCTCCTCAAATTACTATGCACATGCTTATACGTTTAAATGTTGTAAGTGGTGCAGTGGATAGAGCACCATCCCTGGAGGCAGGGAAGACTTGAGTTCAAATTCGGCCTCAGACACTTACTAGCTGTGTGACCCTGGACAAGTCACTTTACCTTTTGGCCTTAGTTTCTTCATCTGTAAAATGAGCAGAAGAAAGAAATGGTAAATCGCTCCAGTGTCTTTGCCAAGAAAACCCCAAAATAGGGTCATAAAGAATCAGACATGACTGAAAAAGATGACTGAACAAACAACAAAATCATCCATTAGAACATTAGCTCCTTGAGGAGGGGGACTGCTTTTTAATTGGTTATTGTACCCCCAACACCAATACCTAACCAGGTGCCTTATATGTAATAAGTACTTGATAAATACCTGTTATATTGGCTAGAAATTCCAAATCTTCAAAGTATTATGACCTACTATTTCACTGGATCTCTGATCTCATCCTTGTGATCTCATCCCTTAGTAGCAATCACAACCCATGCATTACCATCCCGTGCAATCTGTGTCCACATTCTTCCATCTATTCTCCAGAAGAGCCTACACAACATCCTGGAGGCCTCCTGTTAAATCTCTTTACATTTTGTGAGTACCAGTGGGGCAGACCTGTTCTGCCTATACATGGCATGCTGCAGGAACATGGATTTAAAGCTGGAAGGAGCTTCAAGGTTGATTAATCCAACACCTCATTTGCTACACAGAGATCCAGACAAACTGACCTTCTCTCTGTTGTGCACATACAACACTTCATTTCCAGTTCCTCCGCATTTGTATTGGCCATTCTCATGCTCCTTCCCAATCTCCCTCTCGTGGAGACCTTGTCTTCCTTTGTAGGATGCAGTCCAAGTACCATCTTCTGCATGAAACCTTTCCTGATCCTCAAGCTGCTAACACCCTCCCTTCCAAATGACCTTGTATTGAACTGCTTCTATATATTTCTATGTATTTACTTTATATTTACTCTGTATGTCCTTGTCTTCCCCCATTAGCCCACTGTATATAAAGACTATTTCATTCTTCGTACTTGTATTCCCAGCGTCTGAGCCTCTGAGAATGCTTAATAAATGCTTATTGATGGATGAGCAGATTTTGTCCAAGATCAGAAAGGTGGTGGGTGGCATCACCATGATTTGCATTCAGGTCATACAGGTCATACCATCATAGATTTAGAGATGGAGGGATCTTTTTTGGTCATGTAATCCAACCTCCTCACTTTCTAGTTGAGGAAATCAAGGCCAGAATGGTTAAGGAACTTACCCATAGACATCGAGGTGAGAGCAAGGTCTTGAACCCAGGTCCTCTCATTCCAAATCCCATGCTCTTTCCCTTCCATTACATTGTGGCCACGCTGCCTCTTTCTTTGTTTCTACATTTCCTCGTTGATAGTCATTTGATTTTTGTGTCTATTTCTCCACTGGGCTTGAACTACAACTTGAATCCAGGTGTTTTTATTTCAAATCCCACACTCTCTCCCTTGGGCCATATTACGAGCACAGTCTCTTTCTCTGTTCATGCATCTCTTCATTGATAGCCCTCTAAACTTCTTCTTGTATATATCTGTTCATTGGACACTCACAAAAACCCTAGGAGGTAGGTCTGGCAAGTCTTATTATCTGCCTTTTTTCAGATGAAAAGACTTTTATCTGAAGGGACTCAGAGATATGGGTGAGATGGCATCCTTAGGGTCACCCAGTTAATAATAGCTGTGACAAGAACCCAGAGCTGCCTTCTTCCCATTTCTCTACTATATCACATGGCCCTGGAGCCAATAACCCTTCCCCAGATGCCCTTGTATTTGAAGCATTTCCTCTGTTGAGGAGGCAGAGAATACATCAATTTCCTCCTCCATATGTCCCTCCCCTCACCCTTTTCCTTTAATGAGGGTAGGGACTCCTCTTATTCAGCATGAACATTTACTCTTTCTCCTGAGCTACCCACAGTTCCCCTAGGCAGATCGTGAAATCTTTTTCTTGGGCTCCTTTTAATTATTGCTCTGATGGGCTAATGACCAACCTGCCGGAGGGAAAGATTATCTGGACCAGGGTGCCAGTAGATGCACAAAGCATATTAGACAAAGTAGCCAAGATCATTATTCATAATTGCTGTCCATGCTTTTGGAGTTGGCACATATGCAATGGAAACCTACCTCCAGAAGGCCTTCATCAATCTGTTCACAGCAGTGAGATTCTCCTTTCAAATGGGAGATGCCTTTCATAGCGAAGTGGCCCAGGCAACTTGAACTTCTGCAGGTCAGCAGCTGCAAAGATAATTCATTTCTGGCTATAACCCTGGATCTGTCATCTTGTTCAGAGAATTGTTCATTTCCTGGAATGTAGGGTACTGCTTATCACAATTTCTGTGTGGTTATCGGTTGCATAGAGGTGAAATCTTGTGCTGTTAAAAATAAGTCCGGTCCGTGTAAATATTCATAGGATCAGAGATGCAGAGCTGGAAGGGACCTTAGAGGCCACTGAATTCAATCCTCTCATTTTACAGATGAAGAAACTGAGGCGCAGAGGGGTTAAGCAATTTGCCTTTATTGTCTGTGTGACCCTGAAAAAGGCATTTGATGACTTCTCTCAGCTTCAGCTACCTCCTCTCCAAAACAAGAATAATGACGCACAACACACAAAGTGGCTGTGAGGACAAAATAGTATTTGTAAATTATAATTTGTATATAAAATTTGTATATACATATATAATGTTTATATTCAAACATATAAAATATGTATACAAAGTATATCTAAATATATAAAGTATATAAAATTTGCAAATTATAATAAATAACAAAATATTATTTGTAAAGTATTTTGCCAGCCTTAAAGAGTTATATAAATTACTCAGAGTTGAATAATTTTCAAGAGTTCAAGATAGGATTAAAACTCACATTTTCCTGGTGCCAATGTCCAGGTTACTTACCTATGTTCCTTATACTCCTGTCCCCTCTCCTTTGCATTTATGCTAAACCTATTGCTTCTTGAGACAAAAGCTCTAGATATTTTGTTGTCAAATTTCCAAGTTGTCTATATATCATTTGGAGTCGAATATTTATTTTTTTAAAGAAAAACATTATGTTCCGAAAAATAACAATGTGGGTTTTAGAGGCATCTAGTAAGGTGGTAGAGTAAATGGAGTTTTGGGCTTGGATCCAGCCTCAGACACTTACTGGCAGTGTGATCTTAGGCAAGTCACTTAACCTCTATTTGCCTCAGTTTCCTCATCTGTAAAATAGGCTGGAGAAGGAAATAGCAAACCACTCTAGTATCTCTGCCAAGAAAACTCCAAATGGGGCCACCAAGAGTTGGACATGAAATGACCGAACAACAATTATTATTTTAGTCCTGGTTCTGTCATTTATGAGTTATGAACAAGTCATTTCTAACTGTCTGAGACTCAGTTTCCTCCCTTATATGTGACATTTCTCTTGCTATGTGGACACTCTTTAGTGCATCAGTGTTTGGGGGCATCTATGTTTGGGTCATCTATTCCAATTCAGTGGAGAAAACCTCAGTTTGTTTTCTTGGCAAGGAGTCCATCAATCAGTCAATGAACATTAAGAGACTAACTACTATGTACCCGGCACTGTGATAAGTCCTAGTGATACAAAATGAGGCAAAATACAATTTCTGCCCTCAAGGAGCTGACAGACTAATAGAAGGAAGAAAGCAGGGCAGATGCTTTGGGGGTAAGGATGGGGGTAGGAGAAAGCCTAAAAATCAGCTGCAAACATATAAGATACACATATTTAATATACGCATATGTTAGATATACATGATACACACATATAATGTATGTAAATATAAAATATATATCAATATATACACAAATGAATAATATATATATCAAGGTATAAATATATAGTGTTATATAATCAGATCACAGATTTAAATCTGAAAGAGACCTTAGGAGTTATTGAATCCAACTCCCTCATTTTACAGATGAAGAAACTGAAACAGAAATTCAAAGATTTTAAATGATTTGTCCAGGGTCATATGGCATAAATTTCTAGGTCATGATTCAAAGTCAGGACTTTCTGTCACCAAGTTTGACACCCTATCTACTATGCCCCCTAACTACCTCTTGGAGCTGGTGATTTACATCTTTATCTGTCTATAAATAGGATTATACATGAATACGGACACATATATGTGTATATATATATATAATATACATATATATATACAGTATTATACACATATGTGCGTATGTATGCACATATACTCTTACCATGACTTTATATATTTGTTGTCCAAGGACTAAGCTAGCTAAGCATGGAGAGATTTATTGCCTGTTGGGTATTGTTTTCTCTCACAACATCTCTGGAATATTGTTTGTCATATTTTGGCAGTGTGTGAAGAAAGATAGACCAAAAGACTAACAGTCAGGGAGGCTGGCAGACAGGCTGGAAGATGGATGGATAGATGGACAGATGGATGGATAGATGGACAGATAGATAGATAGATAGATAGATAGATAGATAGATAGATTAGATAGATGGATGGATGGACAGATGGATGGACAGATAGATAGATTAAATAGACAGATCTACACAGAGAGAGAGAGAGATAGACAGACAGATGGATGGACAGGTAGATAGATTAGATAGATAGACAGATAGATAGATAGACAGATAAGAAGATAGACAGATGATAGATCTAGATAGATAGATGGATGGATGGACAGGTAGATAGATTAAATAGACAGACAGACAGACAGACATTCAGACAGACAGACAGACAGACAGACAGACAGACAGACAGACAGATAGATAGATAGATATATAGATAGATAGATAGATAGATACACAGACAGATGGATGGACAGGTAGATAGATTAGATAGATAGATAGATAGATTAGATAGATTAGATACATGGATGGATGGACAGATGGATGGACAGGTAGATAGATTAAATAGATAGACAGACAAACAGACATTCAGACAGACAGATAGATAGATAGATAGATAGATAGATAGATAGATAGATAGATAACAATGTGGCAGATATATAGATATAATAGATATAGATAGATACACAGACAGATGGACGGACAGGTAGATAGATAGATAGATACACAGATGATAGATAAATAGATAGATAGATAGATAGATAGATACACAGATGATAGATAAATAGATAGATAGAATAGATAGATATGGATGGATAGAAGACAGATGGATACATAGATACATAGATAGAGGGATAGACAGACAGAGATCAATAGACATGCAAAAGCAGGCAGGCAGACAGGTAGACAGACAGACAGATAGAAAGGCAGATACTAAAGAGATGAGAGATGTTTTGAATTTCATAATTGCCTGAAATTGTGGTCAATTTATAGATGAGTATCCAGACAGCTAAGTTCTCCCAAACCTTACTCCTGTCTATTCCTCTGGCTAATTTTGCTGCTTTTAGCTATCTGAGGGCATGCACAAAGTGACACCCATTTTTCATCCCTCTGATTACTGCTATAATTCCTATTATGCATTTATGGGGCAGAAAGCTCATTCTCTGGCTTATAGTTCTTTTGTAAACAAGACTGACTCTTTTGTGCACTGTCAGGCAATAGGCAGCAATAAACAGGAAATTCCTGTGATGAACAGTTAAATTTATGGCATGGTTGGACTCAAAGGAGTTCCAACATTGATTCAGCTTTTCTCTGCCAGATTAGACCACCAACCTAAATCATGTTCTAAGTAAAAAGTACCTTAAAATTATTGGGTTCTCTTTTTATTTTTTAGAATTTAAAATAATTTGTAAAACTCTTATCAAATCCTCTGATACTTCATTAGCCTCAGCTAAACTACTTTAGTCTTTGTCATGTTCTCCTGTGTGCCAGTATTGTGAAGCATATGTTTTCATAGTCCTTTCAAATTATATGTTCTTTAGAAATTTCTGCACTGACCTGGTAAAACATCTTGAATAGTTTTTCTTCTTTGCAGAATTCTGAAATATTTTTGCACTATACCACAAAGCATTAAGGTTGGATTTTTGGCAAATGTATTTTAAATCCCGGAGATTTTTCCAATATCAGTAGGAGTTGATGGACCCATGTGTCACTGAAGATGTGTTCTATTGTTTTTATTTAACAATATTTCCTTGTGTCTGTGGATAGAGGTAGAGTGTCATAGTTGATAATAATTTGGCCTAGAAACCAAGAAGATCTAGGTTCAAGTCTTTCCACTGACATATACTGGCAGTATTACCCTGAATAAGTCACTTACCATCTCAGTGTCCCAGGCAACTCTCAGAGACAGTAAGATATAGAAGTGCATCTATAGAGAGAGTTCCCTATATCATTTAAATCACAGGTCTACTCCCTTGCGAATATCTGAGAAGGAAAATTTGGTGTAGTAGATAACGAACTGATATTGGAGTCAGGAAGACCTAGGTTCAAGTCATGGCTATGACACCATTGTGTAACGATGAGCAAAACATTTACACTTTCAGCTCTATGGACAACTCTTTTACCTAAGACTAATTTGCAGAAGATTCAACGATCTGTGTTAGTGGAGGGAGCTTCCACTCTGAGAGTTCCAGACTCCAGTTAAATCACAGGTCTGAAGCAAGAATATAATCACTGTCATACTTTTCATCTGCCCAGTTTTTAATAATTTATGAAACATTTTGACAACGTTTATCTCATTTAATCCTCACAATGGTCCTGGGAAGAGGAAGAGAGAGCAAATAAAAGCAATTATCTTGCTTTTTTAGATGAGGAAACGGGTTTATAGAAGTAGTCACTTGATGAAAGTCACATGACTCCTAAAAGGCAGGTTTTTAGAAGAATCCTAGAATCTCAGATCTAGACTGGAAGGCATCTCAGAAGCCATCTAATCCCGATCTCTCATTTTACTGATGAAGAAACTGAGACCCAGGGAAGTCAAAGACCTTGCCTGAATTCACACAGATGTTTATTCATCTAAATACATTTACAGTATTAACAGAGTTGGGATTTAAAGCTACAAAGTCTCAAGTCCAGAGCCAGTGATGTCTCCATTGTACCACACCTCCTGCAGCCCAGGTCTTCTGACTCGTTGCCCAATGATCCTTTCAGCAAACCCACGCTTATTTGGGTTAGCTGCAGCCCATAAAATTTAAATACAGTGCAGCCCAACAAACACACAGCAGGGTAAGATATTCAGTTATTTCAGTCCTGCTGAATTCCTGTAGGTCATTACAGTACCCATCATCCATTCTATTGTTTGGAGCACATTTTTAAATTAGAAACAGTTGCTAAGGCAATACTTGTTTATGCACCCCAGGTGGTGAGTCAGGTAGAAAAGAAACATGATCCCTCCCTGTTAGGAGGTGAGCACATCTTCACCCTCTTCCAGGCTGGTTAAGAAGACAAGTTTGATACTGGAAAAGCAGTTAACTCATATTTGCCAGTGGCAAATATTCTCACGCTTCTATCCCTCAACAACGCTGTAAAGATAATCATAATAATAACTAATATTTGTAGAACATTTATTACGTGCCAGGCACTGTCCTAAGCACCTTACAAATATGATCTCCTTTGATTCTTGCAACAACCCTGGAAGGTAGGTTGTATTATTATCATCCCCATTTCATAGCTGTGCAGACTGATTTTAAGTGACTTGCCCAGGGTCACAGATCGAGGATGTATATAAGGTCAGGTCTTCCCAGCTCCAGGCCCAGCTCTCTCACCTAGCTGCCTATAACAATTTTGAAACTCTGATCGGTAAGTCAGTCAACAAGCATTTATTGAACTCCTACAATGTAGCAGGCAATGTGGTAATTACTATGGATACAAAGAAAGGCAAAAGACAGCTCCTCCCCTGGAGATGGTAACAATCTAATGGTGATTGAGCATTGATGACCAACTCAATGACCAATCATGATTCCAGAATAAAGCATGATACCCACCTCCTGGCAGGGAAAAAAGCTGAAGATGAAAAATGAGACACATTTTTCCATGTGGCAAATATGGAAATTTATTTGTTAAGTGATCATATTTGTTGAAAGGGGAAGCTAGGTGGCACAGTCGATAAAGAGCTAGGCTTGGAATCAGGAAGACTCATCTTCATGAGTTCAGATCTGGCCTCTGACACTTACTAGCCATGTGACCCTGGGTAAGTCACTTAACCCTGTTTGCCTCAGCTTCTTCATCTGTAAAACGAACCGGAGAAGCAAATGGCAAATCATTCTAGTATGTTTGCCAAGAAAACCCGAAATGGGCTCAAGAAGGTTTAGATATGACTGAAACGACTCAACAACAACAATAAAATCTGTTGTTTTCTTTTTTATTTTTTCTCAGTGTTAGGGGTGGGGGTGAAGAGGAGATGAGAGGGAGAGAAAACACTTGTTCATTGGAAAATCATATGATTTAATTTTAACTACAGGAAATGACATATTGTTTAGTTGCAGTTGAGAGTTGCATGTTGTTCAGCTACAGAAGAGAATCGTATATTGTTAAACTTAGAAATGGGGCCCCAACCAAAGTGGCGCAGTAGAGACAAGGCCTGGAGTCAGGAAGATTCATCTTTCTGAGTTCAAATCTGGTTTCAGACGCTTATTAGCAGCGTGATCTTAGGCAAGTCACTTAACCCTTTTTGTCTCAGTTTCCTCGTCTGGAAAATGAGCTGGAGAAGAAAATGACAAAGCACTCCAGTACCTCTGCCAAGAAAACCCCAAATGGGGTTATGAAGAGTCGGACGTGATTAAACAACCACAACAACAAACTTAAAAAGATAGACAAGTTCAGGGAATGATAGGATTTTGAACTGAAGGAAACTTTTAGAGAGATAGTGTAGAAAGCAGTCTGGGTTTGGAGTCAGAGGATCTGGGTTCAAGTCTTGGGTTTGCTGCTGACTATCTGTGTGACCTGGAACACATTGCTTAACCTTCTGGTCTTTAGTTTCTTTAGCTCTAAAATGAAAGGGTTAGAAAGGATGACCTCTCTAAGACCCTACTCAGCTCTAAATCAATAATTCTGTGCTCAATTAATCTCGTCTTCTTGTTTTACAAATGAGGGAACTGAGGCCCTGACAAGGTAAGGAATTGAGGTTGTTAAGTAGTCAGGCTGTGAGTTCGAAGGAGTCACTACAACAGGAAGATTGAGGGAGAGGAAGGAGGCAGAGGGATAGATATCCCAAGTCATCTGCCGCATGGTCCCCATGCAGAGTCAGTCTCCCAGACACAGCCAGAAAGTAAGAAGGATTTCACTCTTTCTTTTTCATCATCTCAACTTTCATTTCCTTATTTTGTGAGCAAAATTCACATTAATGATTCTCCATGGAAAACGTCAACATGCCATAAGTAGAGATGATAAGGCATTTTTGTTTTGTTCTGTTTTGCTTGTGAAAAGTTGGAGCAAAGCATCCTCGGGTCTGGTTTGCAAAAGAGAATTTCAAACTATTTAAATGTGATCCACATATTTCATATGCCACTTATGCCACTTTTCTAATACTTTGATATATTTTAAGAGGTGATACACACCCTCTCCCCTCCTTCAGATAAATAATACTCACTACTACATGATTCTTTTGTTAAGAATTCCTTTGAATAGGTTAGGTACACAAGACACAGTAGTCAGCGACTATAGCAATCTACTCTTTGATAAACCCAAAGAATCCAGCTTCTGGGCTAAGAATTCACTATTCCACAAAAACTGCTGGGAACATTGGAAAATGGTAGGGCATAAACTGGGCATAGACCAATACCTTATACCATATACCAAAATAAAATCAAAATGGGTTCATGATTTAGGAATAAAGGCTGATACTATAAGCAATTTGGGAGAGCAAGGAATAGTTTAACTGTCAGATTTATGGAAAAGCAAAGAATTAATGACACAACAAGAGATAGAGAGCATTACAAAATGCAAAATGGATAATTTTGATTATGTTAAATTGAAAAGTTTTTGTATAAACAAAGCCAATGCAACAAAGATTAGGAGGGAAGCAGAAAATTAGGAGAAAATCTTTACAACTAGTATCTCTGATAAAGGCCTCAACTCTAAAATATACAGGGAACTGAGCCAAATTTATAGGAATACAAGTCATTCCCCAATTGAGAAATGGTCAAAGAATATGAACAGGCAGTTTTCAGAGGAAGAAATTAAAGATATCTATAGGCATACAAAAAAATGCTTGAAATGACTACTGATTAGAGAAATGCAAATCAAAACAACTCTTAGGTACCACATCTCTCCTGTCAGATTGGCTAAAATGGCAAAACAGGAAAACGATAAATGCTGGAGAGGATATGGGAAAATTGGAATACTGTCACACTCCTGGTGGAGTTGTAAACTGATCCAGCCATTCTGGAGAGCAATTTGGAACTATGCCCAAAGGGCTATAAAAATGTTCATACCCTTTAACCCAGCAATACAACTTCTAGGGTTGTATCCCAAAGAGATCACACAAGTAGGAAAAGGACCCATATGTACAAAAATATTTATAGTGGCTCTTTTTGTAGTAGCAAAGAATTAGAAATCAAGGGGATGCCCACCAACTGGGGAATGGCTGAACAAGTTGTGGTATATGAATGTAATGGAATACTGTTGTGCTATAAGAAATGGGGAAGATACGGACTTCCTGGAAAGACCTACATGATATAATGCTGAGTGAGCAGAGCAGAATCAGGAGAACACTATATACAACCACAGATATATAGATCCTGTGATGACTAACCTTGATAGACCTCGCTCTTCTCAGCAATACAAGGTTCAAAGACAACTCCAAAGGACTCATGAGGGAGAGAGCTATCTACATCCAGAGAAAGAACTACGGAGACTGAATGCAGATTGAGGCAAACTGTTTGCTCTCCTGTTTTATCTTTTCTTTTGTTTTTTTCCTCTCTTTTGTTTTTGTTTTTGGTCTTTTTTGGTTTTGTTTCTTCTTTCTCATAATTCACTCCATTGGTCATAATTCTTTACAACTTGACTACTGTGTAAATAAGTTCAATGCGAAGCTATATGTAGAAGATATATCACATTCCATGCCATCTTGCGGAGGTCGGGGGAAGAAAATCTGGTACTCAAAATTATGTAGAACTGAGTATTGTAAACTAAAAATAAAAAATCTTAATAAAAAAAGAAAACAAAACAAAACAAGAAAAAAGAAATGAAGAAAAAACTTTTTTTTAAAAAAAATGTTCCTTTGGCATTTAAGGATCAACTGTTAAGATATCTACGAAGTCATAGAAGGATTGCAATTTGCCTCAGTGGAAGGAGTCTCTACACCTATGAAATCAGGCATCCCTGAAATATTAACATATTAGGAACCAGATAGTACTCTACCCCAGCCACTTTTCTAGCTACTAATTTGCTGCATACTGGCCTCTTGGTATCGTTGTTTGGTCTGACTCTTCATGACCCCATTTGCGGTTTTCTGGGCAAAGATACTGGAGTGACCTGACATTTCCTTCTCCAGCTCATTTTACATTTGAGGAAACTGAGGCAAACCTGTTAAATGACTTGCCCAGGGTCATGTAGCTAGTAAGTGTCTGAGGCCAGATTTGAACTCAGGAAGATGAGTTGTCCCGATTCCAAGCCCGGTGCTCTATGCACTATGGTGCCACCTAGTTTCCAGCAAAGATAAGCAATCATTCCTTCTCTGATGACTCCTTAGCTTCTTCCTTACTTTGAGAATCAGTGTAGCACAATGGGAAATGGCCAGGCTTGGAGTCAGAGGAACTGTATTCAAACCCCAGCTTTCCTACTTTTGCTGTATGTGGCCTTGGGAAAGTCACTTAAGTTCTGATGGCCTATAAAGTCATATTCCAGTTATAGATCTATGATCTTCTGGCATCCCCAAATGGTAGATAAGGAAAATATTCAAATGGTGACCTCTATGGTTCCCTGCAGCTATAGGTCTATGATTACATGGACCTCAGTTTCCTCATCTGTAAAATGAACAGGTTAGACTTCCTCTCTGAGATCTCTTACATCTCTTTATTTATGTTCCCTCAATATTAGCATTATCTAAGGCTCTCCCCTCCCTTTTCTCTCCCTCTCTCTCTGCACTCTCTTCAAAAAAATGAACAATATCCCACACAGATACCTAAAACAAACCTTATTAAAATGTAATGTTTGGTTGCACCCAGCTGGACCTTGATCTCATGTCAAAGGAAAAAACCACAGCAACTAAAAACAGATCCCTGGGCACTTTTAAATTGGACAATGTACCACCATATCTGTAGAGACTGGGTTCATGCCCATTCCTGTTTCCCCTTGTATAAATGCCCTAGCATCAAGGTTTATTGGTGTGGAAATGAAATGGGACAAAATTTTTTAAAAATTGCCATATAGTGAACCTTACAACTTTTTACATCTTTAAAAAACCCTTTAAATATGTAGCATGTCTTTTGCTGCAGTAATTTCTTTTACATAATTTGGTATTAAGTTCATTAGATTTTGACAAATAGTCTTTAATTCTTTATCATGAAACTATACTTTTAACACGTTGGATATTACTTGTATCTTGGAAGAGTAGAGTTTACCTCTAAGTCTAGCCTTGTGCAGTAGATAGACTGCTGGCCCTGGAATCAAGACGATTGGAGACACTTCCTAGCTGTGTCACCCTAAGTAAGTCACTTAACCCTGTTTGCCTCAGTTTCCTCATCTGTAAATATAATGTAAATGTAAAATACTCTGGAGAAAGAAATGGCAAACCACTCCAGTATTTTTGCCAAGAAAACCTCAAATGGGGTCATGAAGGATTGGACATGAATAATCAACAATAAAAAAGCTTTATTATAGCCAAAAGATTTTCAATGAGGTTTAAATCAAGTGAGTTTCCAGACCATTGAAGTATATTTATCTCCATTTCTTGAATGTTTCTTAACTTTTTATGCTGTATGAGATGGTTCAAACTTATGCTGTGGTATTCTATTTTTATTTAGGAATTTCTTTGATTCTGTAATAATTCTGCTTCTCAGTAACTGATATATTTATTAACACTCATCATTCTCTTAATGGGGAGAAGACTTCCAGGCCCATGAGATTGCAAAATTCATCCAAACACATTTTTGTGTTTTGAAGATGCTCATATCTTATAGACTTATCCAAACTTCTGAAGGTATCTTGAAAGAAAAAATTAATTTTGCCAATAAAAATCACTTGTTTTTTTCTAATCCTCAGTACCCTAATTTTGTATTGTCTTAACAGTGGATGCACTTTTTCTTCAGAGCAAAGAAGAAAAGTTATTAAGTCACTTAAACTCTCAATGCCCCAGGCACCTCTTTATGAGTGTGAGTTGCAGATATGATAGGGATTTGACGACCGACTGCATCTTGGGATTATAAACCACAGGGACAAGAATCATCCTCAGAAGCCATTTGGAGCTATTGCTGTATTTGAGCCAAAAGATGGACTTGAGTCATGCCTAGAAATTCTAAAAGAGAGACAGTCTACAAGATACAGACTAAAAAGAAGGAGTAGGGACTGCAAAAGCTGAAGCAAAGGGAGACAGCATCTCGTCTGATCCTCACAAAAACCCTGTGAGGCAGATGCTACTATTACCCTATTTTACAGTTAAAGAAACTGAGGCATACAGAGGGTGAGTGATCCTCAGAGTTATACAGTTAGTAAGTGTCTGAGATCAGGTTTGAATGCAGTTCATCCTGACTTTGGGCCCAGTGCTCTATCCACTGTACAGAGAAAATACTGAGTGGTATTGGAAGAGGGAGTTACCTCATCTGGAAGTTCGCTGTAACCAATGAAATTTCAGATCCAGACCTTATCTCTATCTACAAGAACAGCACAGGATAATGAAGTATAGAAAGGTCATGATGTATTGTTTTGGAGAGGATGGCCACATCAGCGGGCAGCTAGTTGGTGCAGTGGATGGAGCGCCAGGCTTGGCACTATCTTCCTGAGTTCAAATCTGCTCCCAGACATTTACCAGCTGTGTGACTCTGGGCAAGTCATTCAACTCTGCCTCAATTTCTTCATCTGTAAAATGATCTGGAAAAGGAAATGGCAAACCACTCCATTATCTTTGCCAAGAAAACCCCAAACAGGGCTGTGAAGAATTGGACATAACTAAAAAATGCCTGAAACAACAAAGCCCACATCAATGAGATTGCCGACAGACTAAAAGAGTGAAGTTCCAGTGGTGCTTTAGAATCTCCCTGCTAGCTAATGCCTCATGATATTTACCAGAGCAGAAATCGGTCCAGATCTCTTATACCTTAGTGGTCTTAAGACTTTTTTGAGTCAGTAACACTCAACACACATTTACTAAGCACTAGCTATGATAGATACTGCGCAAGTTACTGAGAACAGAGAGATGATAACGATATTGCCCCCTCCCCTCAAGAAACTTGCATTCTATTGGTGGAGGGGTGAGAAAAATGGTGATGAGAATTCGTACAAATAGGCCCAGTGCTGATTATTATACTTATTATTTAAATTTAAATATGCTAATTATATTATATACAATAATTATAATAATTTACAAGAGGGAGAAAATATTAAAAAGTAGGGGTCACCTTGGAAAGCTTCCAAGTGGTGGTGGCTCCTGATTTGAGAGCCTTGATGTCATATAAGGATCCTGAGAAGCAGAGATGAAGAAAGAGTTCATTCCAGGCATGGGGTGCTTGGCGAGAGGTAGGAGATGACAACATCATAAATTTGAGCCAGCAAAGGGCTGTAAGTGATATATTGATTTCAGTGAATGGGACATTATATTGGTGATAGGGAATCATAATAAATGGATGTATCCCTAACAACTAACCACATTCATGCTAAACTAGGGTTATAGGGCCATACTTTTATGGATAGAAAGGACATTAGGAGTTATTTAGTCTAACTCCTTCATTTTGCAGATGTCAAAACTGAGTCCCTGGGAAGAGAAATGACTTAGGCTCAAAGATCTAGAGATCAAATGGACCCAAGTGGTTGCCTAGTAGAACCCCTTTTAATAGATGAGGAAATTGAACTAGCGTTGGTTCTACCAGAGAGGTGATATGACTTCAGATCATAAGATCATATGAGTTATAAGAGACCCCAGAGACCATTTAGTTTTCCTAATTTTACAAATGAGGAAACTGAGATCCAGAGAGGCGAATTTACTTGGTCATGGTCACACAGGTAACCAATGGCAGAGCTAGTGTAGAATTTTCTTCCTCTGAATTCATGAGCTATGGCAGAGAAAGAATTTCAAAACAAGCATCCAATTCCATTTTGTTTTTCCTTCTCTCATCTCAGCATCCAATTCCATTTTGTTTTTTCCTTCTCTCATCTCAGCCTCTTTTTACAAATCTTGCAAGAAATATGTGCATCTCTCCTCTTGCCTGGGTTTGCCTCCCTCCCTTTTCTACTCAGGGGATCATTGCCTTTCTTGGAGAAAAGTTGAGCCATACCATTTCAACAAGCAGAATTCTATGGACTTGAATATTATATTGAATCCTCTGTGATGTTTTTTATTATCGGCTCAATTCCATCAGCTGTTCCAATCTCCAACACCCCTGTGGTTGCTTCATGGGCAGAGCTCCATCGCATAGGGTTTTTCCAGCCGAGCCAGCTCGGTGGGGGTGTGGAAATATGCCCCAGGGGTGTGAAGGAGGCTGCAAATTGAGCCCTGTACAATCACACCACCTAACAGCAAGATGGGCTGACAGCATGCCTCCAGCATGTGTCTGCACTCCGAAAGAAAGGGACACTCAGTTGGCAATGCATTGTCTGACTAGCAGAGAGCTCATTCCCCACTGCTGTGAGCACGAACTCCTACTGTAATTATAATGAAGTTATTCCATAAACATTATTACCATGTATTAAACATATGCAATACAGTTAGATAGCAGGGCCCCAAATAACAAGGGAACACTCACAAACATTAATGTGCTCACTTTGACAAATAATCCCGTAAAAGTTCTATAAACAGAACTTCCCTTCGAAAGGATTCCAGAGCATGCTGGACCTAGGATATTTATCAGATCAACAATGATGCCAAAAAGAAAACAGGACAAAACATAGAACTGTGAACATGAAGAGAAAGTGAATTATATTTTAAGGAGTTCCTCTCAGATATGAAGTACAGTAAAAACTTTCTTTGCTACCCTTCTTTTTAAAAAAGGCTATAGCTCTGGATAGACGTTGAAGCATATTTTTTAAAAAAAAAACTTTGTTACCGTTGGGTTTTTTGGTCTATGTTTTCTTCTGCAAGACGGCTAACAGGGAAATGTTTTGCATACCTTCACGTATGTAACCTATATTGAATTGCTTGCCTTCTCAAGTCCAGAAGGGGAAAGGAGGGGGGAGAGAATATGGAACTCAAGATTTTAAAAAGGAATGCTCATTTTTATTTACATGTAGTTGAGGAAAAAAAAATTTAAATTTAAATAAAAAAATAAAGTCTATAGTCCTTTGAATCAGGGAGACCTAGGTTCAAGTCTAGCATACACTGACTGTGTGATTTTGTGATATTGAGATTAAAGTTAACTGTGATTAACTTTAAATCACAAAGCAGTTGCTGATCACAGGCTGGCAGAGGGGAGTCAGTCTTTACTTACACTACTAAATATTTGTTGTATTTGCAGCAGTGAAATCACATCTGGACCAAAGAAAACAAAGAGCTTTTAATTATTGGCACTGCTAATCATCTATTTGTATTGCAATGTCATGTGTAGGAAAGAGTATTGGAATTGGAATAGGATGAGGAAGAAAACCTAAGTTAGGCAAATCTTTAAGTAATTATTATCATTATTCATTTCATTAATGTGAGCAGTCCCTCTAATAGTGTGAAACAAAATCCATCAAAAATTATTTCATGTTACTCCTTTTTATGTACTCTCTCTTCTAGTCAAACACACCTGCTGAATGTGGCTTCCCACTCATGTGGCTTTGCCCAGTGGCTCATCCATGCCTGAAATGTACCCCTTCCTCACCTCCTCCCCATGGAATCCGTACCTTCCTTCACAGCACAATTTAGATACCATCTCCTACAGGAGACTTTTCCTGGACATCCCCAGCCATCCCACTTGGTTTTTAGTACCTTCCTTATGAAAATACATACATATATATACATATATATAATATATATGTATGTGTATATATGTATGCATGCATGTATATATACATATGTGTGTATATGTATAAACATATACATATGTGTATATATACACATATATACACATGTATATGTATATGTACATATATATTTTATATGATCTATTTGTATGTTGTATCCTCTGGTAGCATGTAAGTTCCTTGAAGCTAAGCCCCATTTTGCTTTTGTCATTGTATTCAAAGCATTTATCACAGTATTTTGCATAGAACTACAATGCAGGCTCTGCTAACAGGCACTGTAACTGCTTGAGCAATATTATATCATTTTATCCTTATAACAACCCTGTGAAGTTGATATTATTATCTTTATTTTACAGTTGAGGAAACTGAGGCAAACAGAAGTTATCTCACCTATGACCACACGGCTAGTAAACGTCTGAGGTTAGATTTGAACTCAGATCTTCCTGATTCCAGGCCCACAGGTCTATCCACTGACCCACCTACCTGTCTAACCTTGGGTATTACTTACCCTCTCTGGGATTTATTTTTCTCATTTGTAAAATGAGGGGGTTGACCTTGGGTCTTCGAGGCCTCATCCAGCTCTAAGTCTATCACCACTGTGACTTCCAAATGATACAGCTTTCACAGGATTCTGTATTAAGAACTTGAAGGAACCACCCTGAGATGGTAGGTTATTTGCCCAGAGTTACATTGCTCATAAGTTACAGAGATAAGACTCAAACTCCAGCTCCCAATGCAATAGCGCATCGCTTCTTGTCTTCAGCAATTGTCTGAGCCAACACTTGGAAACTTAGTAAAGGCATATTCTGATCAACCCTTCTCCTTTTGGAGGTGAGAACGCTGAGGCCCGTGGAAAGAAAAAAGATTGCTGCCAGTATGAGAAACTCAATGATCAACTGCAACCCAAAATGTACATTTAAATTAAATAAAAAGAAGGCTGATGAAAGGCCGTTTGATTCAGCTGGCAAGAGATTGTCGAGTAGATTTACAAATGCTATTTTGGGTTCCAAATCCAAACTAAAGACAGTCCATTACTTCTTGGGTAGAAATACAAGAAAGACAGATTCTCAAAAGGCATGGACAGAAATGTGAGTGGGGATAAATTGGCAAATTCTTAGGGAGAAGCTAATGACCTAGAAAAGGGGTTTTTGATTGTTTTAAATTATAAGAATCCCAAAGTGTGATTGAAGTCCAATTAACATTTGATAATTATAATTAAATATCAGTCAGTCAGCAAGCACCTACTATGGGCCAAAGACTGTGCTAAGTTCTGGGGATACAACAGAGCTCAGTTGCCATCTCATCTCCGACAGGAAGTTCTTCCTGATTCCCCCGAGTTGTTCCTACTCTCTATCTAAACTGCTTAGAATTTATTTATCACTATATACATATATGAATATGCATATATACACACATATATGTATACATATGAATATATATATATGTATACACTATATCTTATGACTTTCCCTCTTCTCCGATAGAAGGATAGAAGGCAGCTTCCTTGAGTGCATGACCTCTGATGGAGAGAGAGCCACCTTTGAGCAGGTAAATCTGTGTTCACATCCTGCTACTGACACATTCTGGTGGTGTGACCCTGGATAAGCTACCTAACCGCTCTCAGCCTCATTTTCTTCACGTGAAAAATAGGGATAATAGAAATATAGTTAGTCTTTCACAACATGACTATTATGGAAGTGTTTTGTATAACAATACATGTATAACCTATATTGAATTGCTCGCCTTCTCAAGGAGCAGAGGTGGGGAGGGAAGACGAGAGAGAATTTGGAACTCAAAGTTCTAAAAACAAATGTTAAAAACTGTTTTTACATGCAACCGAGAATTAAGATATACAGGCAATGGGGTATAGAAATCTATCCTGACCTACAAGAAAGTAAGGGGAAAGGGGATAAGGGGGGCAATAGAATGGAGGGCAGACTGGGGAAAGGGGCAACCAGAATACATGCCATCTTGGGGTGGCGGGAAGGGGAGAGATGGGGAGAAAATTTGTAACTCAAAATCTTATGGAAATAAAGGTTGAAAACTAAAAATAAATTAATTAATCTAAAAAAAGAAAAACAGGGATAATAGGAGCTATGTTATAGGGATCTTGTGAGGGTGAACTGAGTTAACACATATAAAGCATACATAAATGTTAGCTATGAAGATGATGTCAATGAGGTGTTGATAATGATGATGATGATGATTGGCCAATTGGTTTGTTACGATTCTCTTAACTTTGTCATGATTAAGAATTAAAGGCATCTTCTTGGCTCATTCATTACCATGGGAAGCACACTAGAAGGAGCTCAGCAGCTCCAGGTGAGAAGTAGATCACCCTGATTACCCCCTGGGCTTTTGAGGCTCAGGTCTAGCAGTGAATCCACACTCTGTGGTAACCATGCCGACCTGCCAGTGTGGGTACAGGTAAAGTGAGGTAGACAGCCCCAGGCCAGGAAGAGGGAATATAGACAGACTTTGGGTTTGACACTGCACCCTGCACAACATATGTACCCAGCACTGAGCTCCTGTCCCAAATCACTATTTACCTTTTAAATATTTTGAACTAGACGACCTCTACAAGTCTTTATTTCAACACATCTACAGTTGAACTCATTTTCTTTCTCCCTAAGTTCCCTGACAAACAACCTATTACTGTTGAGGTCACCACCACCCTTCCAGCTACTCAGGTTCACAACCTGGTATTCCCACTCTCACTCAGCCCTCTTATCTAGTCTGATGCCAAATATTTGGGTTTTTACCTTTAAAACATTTCTCATACACATCCCTTTCTCTTCACTCATACAGCTGCTATCCTAATTCAGGCCCTACTCATCTCTCACCTGTCTATTGCAGTAGACTTCCAGGTGGTCTTCCTGCCTCAAGTCTCCAAACCATCCCAACTCTAATCCATCCTCCATCCCAGTGCCAAAGAAAATTTCTTAATGTGTACATCTGTCCATGGTACCTCCCTACTCAAAAAAAAAACTCTAGTGTTTCTTCATTACCTTCAGGAACACATATCAAAACCTTTGCTTGATATTTAAATACCTTCACAAGCTGGCTCCTTCTTGCCTTTCCTATCTTACACTTCAATCCTCTCTACACACTCTATGTGGCATCGGAGATATAGCACTGGACCTGGAGTCAGGAAGACAAGTTCAAATCTGAACTCAGATATGGACCTGGGGCAAGTCACTCGACCTGTTTGCCTCAGTTTCCTCAACTGTAAAATGAATTGGAGAAGGAAATGGCAAATTGCCAAGAAAACTCCAAATGGGGTCACAAAGAGCTAGACATGACTGAAATAGTTAAACTTTAAAAACTTAACTTCAAAAACACATGCCATGTTCTATCTGTGTTGCCCACTTCTGGCAGTTCCTCACATAGACCACTATTGCTCTCAGAGTTTGCTCTGCTCATTCACCATCCTGGAATGTTTTCCCTCCTATCCTAATGCTTCTTAGAATATCTGGCTTCCTTCTAGACTAAGCTCAAATCCCACTCTCTACAGGAGGACTTTCCCAATACTGCAAGTTATAAATACAGCCTTCCTTCCAAGATTTTTGACAAGGTAAAGAGACCAGTCTCTTCCTCATTTCTTATCAAGCTTTAATCACTGAATGGGTGTTGCCTTAGTCACACTGAGACCTGTTAAATATCTTAGCTTAAAAAGGCCAAGGTCTCCCACCGCATCCCAAGTCATCTTGAGTCCTCCTGATCTATATCTGGCCACTGGACCCAGATGGCTCCAAATGAGAAAGTGAGGCTGGTGACTTTGCAAAGGCCTCCCTCACTTAAATCCAATCCCCTTGTAAGTCATGGCATCACCTCCCTGATGTCATGGTCCTCTTCCAGAATGAAGGACAAACAGCAACAGCAACAACCACCTCCCATCTACTATGTAATTTTGTAAGACAATCCAATCACTGCTATACTCAGGACTTCCCCTACCAAGCCCCAGCTCTTCATCCCAATGTTACTCTAGCCCTGGAATACATGCATTGGAAGTATCCTCTCTCCATGGGGCCTTATCTTCCTGATTGGATGGCATCCCTTCCAACTTCCATCTAAGGAGGGTGACCAGGCTATCCACATCTCATTCTTCTCCAGGCTACACTCTTGCATTTTCTGTGCCATGCTGCCACACCTGGTACTTTTGTCTCAACCTCACCTCCTTTTCAGCTTCCTTTTATGCGTTGTCTTTCCACTATTAGAATGGAAGCTTCTTGAGCGCTGGGACTGTCTTTCTACTTATAGAAGCTTAACTCTGTGCTTGGCACATATTAACTAGTAAATGCCTGTTGATTGACTGACTATATACATACATGTGTGTATGCATACACACATATATGTATATACATATATATGTGTATGTATGTGTGTATGTGTATGTGTGTGTGTATATATATATATATATATATATATATATATATATATATATATATATAAAAATGTATGAATGTAACTTCACCTGGCAAGGCCTGTTTCTATTCTTTCAATAACACTTAGCACAGTATCTGGTACATGGTAAGCATGTACTAAGTGATAATTGATTGATTCATAATAAATACAAATTTATTTTGTGGATATGGGGGAGGATTGTAAACAATTTAGAGATCAGATAAAGCCCTAGTGTGGGAAGTAATACCTGAGCCTGACTTTGAATGGATTTAGGGATTTTGAGAGACAGAGAGTTGAGGCATATATAAGGCATCTAGGCAGATAAGCAGTGAAGAG
Source organism: Trichosurus vulpecula (assembly GCF_011100635.1). NCBI lineage: Eukaryota > Metazoa > Chordata > Mammalia > Diprotodontia > Phalangeridae > Trichosurus > Trichosurus vulpecula. The sequence goes on along the minus strand of NC_050577.1, from coordinate 216,526,994 downwards.
AGAGGAAGGAACAGAGGAAGAGAGTTCATTGGATCCTAGATTTAGAGTTGGAAAGGATCTCAGAGGCCATCAAATTCAACCCCTCATTTTACAGTTGGAGACACCAAGGCACAGAGTTTAAGTGACTTGCCCAAAGTCACATATGTCATAAGCAACAGAGCTAGAATGTGAAACCAGATCCTGTAACTACAAAATCCAACATCCTGTCTATTGCATTGATCTGTTCAAGGAGGGTTTTTTTTGTGTTTTGGATACTTTCGGTGTTCTCAGTAAAATAGGTGAGGTCATCCCATGAGAGTCAGGTTGGAAAGCATAGAGTTGATGGTCTGAAAAAAGACTTGGAACAGCCGCTCTGGGGAATGTGAGAGTGAGTCAGTAAGAGGAAAGAGATAGTTGTGTAGCAATGGGAGCCCAGTAGAAGTCATGGAACATAAATTTATCCTAGATTCAATCAGCATGATTTTGTGACTTCCTCCAGCAAGATTGAGCAGTGCCAGAGTAAGAGCAGGGGAGATGAATAGAGACAAATACCCAGGATGGAGGGTAAGAAAGATAAAAACTCTACCAAATCATGGGGACCATGAATGCTTGGGTGGGGAACTAGGCACTGTTGAAGTAACTGGTCACGTCATTAAGCATGGAAAAAGAATAAAGAGAGGCTGAAACAGAATTGACAGACTGGGAGACACAGTGGATTGTGAGTGAGAAGACAGAGGATTAAATATGGACTCTACCCCTCTACCTGTTCGACCTTGAGGAAATCACTTAACCTCTGGGGGCTTCATTTTCCTCCTCTATAACATGAGGGTGTTAGACTAGAAATTGGATAACGTTGAAGTCCCTTCTATCTCTAAAATCTGTGATCTGTGATGATCCAGTGATTCATCTTGATCCTCTGTGCTTTTGAAAAGGCTTTTTCCCATCTGGGATGTGCTAGTAAATGTTTAACAACAGGCTTTCCAGAAAAAAAGTGTGCATAACACTTTTATTTTTATTTTATTTTATTTACGTACATAATTAATATTTTCCCTAGCATTTTCTTATATAGAGAAAATCAACAAAATAATAAATCAAGCCCTGATTTGTACTATTTGTTGATTTTTGTATTGTATATGTTCATACTACAAATTGAACATTGGATCTCAAGAGCCATTTGAACTGGCTCCAACATATACTGGGACCCCCACCTTCACCCCATGCCTAGAATGCTTTCCTTCCTCACCTTCAACTCATGGGATCCCTAATTCTCCTCAAATTTCATCTGAAGAGCCATCTCTTATAAGAAATCCTGTCTGATTTTCCCAGTAGTTTGTTGTCCTAAAGCCATAAATTTATTTTGTATTTACTTACCTGTATGCCTGTGGAGAGTAGAAAGTATGCTGGATTTAGACTCAGAGGACCCCTATATTCAATTACCAGCCCTTATCTTCCTTAGACCGGATTTCTCATCTGTAAAAGCTGGGAAGTAAATTAGATGGCCTCCAAATCTCCTCCAGCCATAGGATCTATGAGCCTATAATCAATTGTTGTTGTTGTCATTCAGTCATGTCTGACTCTCCATGACCCCATTTGGAGTTTTCTTGGCAAAGATACTAAAGTGGTTTGCCATTTCTTTCTCTAGTTCATTTGACAAATGAGGAAACTGAGGCAAATAGGGGTAAGTGACTTGCCAAGGGCCATGCAGCTAGTACCTGCCTGAGGTCAGATTTGAACTCAGGGAGATGAGTCTTCCTGACTCCAGGCCTGGAACTTATGCACTACGGAGCCACCTAGCTGCCTGAAGAACAAGCAAAGATAAGTTAAAGGAGTAGGGGAGGTATCGGGGAAAGTGTTCATGGAGAGAAAGTAGAAATTCAGAGTTTAGGATCTCGAAGGAGGAACAATTTCCATAGCTGGTGAAATATGCAACCATCCTGAAGGGTGACTGAAATAGAGTAGAGGAGGAGATACAAGTTGCCGAGGGACTCAAGACACTTGGAGAGCATGGTGCTCAAAGTGTGGTTAACATGGATATTGACATCTTTGAGGAGATAGGGGAAAGGACAGAAAAACAAAATTATGACTCTGTTACTTCCATCACGGAACAAAGAGGAAGAGTGACAAGGAGGTCTGTAGATGATAGTGACAAGGATTAGAAGAGGATGTTTTGAATCTATGGCACAGACTTCAAAGGCAAAAGTTGTAGGGTGATGGGGTTAGAGCAGGGGTCTGGAATTGGCACTGTCACATCAATAAGCATTTATTAAGCACTTAGTATGCACCAGACACTGTGCTAAGTTCTATTTACTACAAATACAAGTAGAAAACAAGACAGTTCTTTCCCTCAAGGAGCTTATGGTCTAATGGGAGAAGACAACAAATTAAAGGTGGCTAAAAGGTGGTGAGAAAGTAGGAGAAAGATGAAAGTACTCAGCATGAGGCCCTTGCAGAGAAAGTCTGGATGAATTATGGGTACAGCCTGTAGAGGAATGAAGATATGGCTGTCTTGGGCCTCCACCAAAAATGTGCTGGAGCCATCTTGAACAGCACTTAAGAGTGATTTTTAAATTTTCAGTGTGAGTATTTAAAGCTTGGAAATCAGTAAAGGCTACAAATCAGGTCTTGATTTTTTACTTTTTTAACTGCTTAGATTTAAGAAAGTGATGGAGAAAGTATTAATAATGTGTCATTCATTCATTTCCCTCCTTTTTGGAGAATAGCAGCTTCTCCCTCTGTTTTTCTGGTTTATCTCAGAAGCTCCATTTTAAAGAGGACACTAAGCGATACAATTTGAATTTAGGAAATTACTGCATTTGTCTCATGTCTCAATACTAGGCGATAAATTTTTCAAGGTCAAGGACACTGCCTTAGTCATCTTTTAATCCAGCATAGTGCTTTGCATATACTAGGTTTGCAACAGATGTTTGCATTATTTCAAGAGTTGAAAATTTTCCAAATCTTCCCCATCTGCTCATGGATACCTTCATATTGGTTCAGGAGTTTGAGCTTGCTTAAAATTCAAAGCCTGATAATGCAAGTTCTGGAGTGGTAACATTTTAAATTGTATCAGTCACTCATAATTTAGCTTGAATGTTTTTTAGGACTGAGAGTGGGTATTCACAGGATGAATCCTTGTAGATCCCTAAAAACTGGGGGAAGAGAACTAAGCAAGGCTGGAGGAATTTGCCTTCTACTTTATGATTTTGCCTAGAGATGATGTTAGTCTTGGATGCAGTTGGCACGGGAGCATAGTAGAATTCCCCCACCACTCCAAATTACTTCTCATTGGCCTAAGTTATTTTCCATCACTTTTGCCTCAGTAATTCCATTACTGTATATATACACAGGAACAAATGAGATTTCTAAAGTGCTTAGCACAGTGCCTGACATATAATAGTTGCTTAATAAATGCTTATTCTCTTCCCTTCTAATTACTATGGATCCAAAGAAGGTCAAGGTCAATAACAAAGGCCCAATGCCTGCCAAAACTGATCTATCAGTGGAACTCTTGGTGGTATTAAAGAACTAGAAACAAATTAGATTCCCATCAGTTTGAGAAGGAGGAAAAAAATCTGTGATATATGAATGTAATATAATAGTGCTCTTTATTGATAACTTTTTGAAGGTAATATAAATATTATATTATAATATATATGTATTATATTATATAATTATATTACAATATAAAGACAAAGGTAGATAGAGTGATAGATGACAGATAGATGGATAGATAGATAAATATAGATAGTCAGACATAGCTAGATAGACAGACAGATAGATAGATGATAGATAGATAAATAGATAGCCAAATAGATAGACAGGTGATAGATAGATAGTTGTTAGGGTCAAAGGCAACCATATTCACCAGATCCTAGAACTTTAGAACTGGAAAGGACTTTAAAGATTACCTAATCCCACAGGTTCAGTGACCAAAAGAACTCCAGAACCGTGTTACTGGTGTTTCTAAATTGTCCCCATTATTCTATGGATGTAGTATAAAAACTGATCAGGAGTGGGAGAAGCAGGAAGGGATTTCCAGTGCAGTCAGTGGCCTCATGGATCAGAATCCTATTCCTTCTATATTTGTTTATTCTAGTGTCATTTTTTTGCTATGAAAGACAACTAAGAGGTATCTATTGGGAGTATTGCCCATATGTAACTTATGTATCTATATGTATCTTATGTATCTACAAATTGGCAAGAAGCCCATGGGGTGAAAGAGGGGGCAGATTTTGGTCAATCAATAAGCATTTGTTAAGTGCTTAATATGTGCTAGGCACCGTGCTGAGTGCTAGATGTGAATACCAATAGGGATTTAGCCAATTACAATCTCAATGGCTTACCTATATAGCTAGTTGTTCCGTTTCTGAGATTTCCTTCTGAAGTCAATTCATAGTATCATAGAGTTGGAAGGGACATAGAATTTAGCCCAACCTTCTAGTTTTCTTTATGAGGGAATGCACTTGCTCAAAGTTACATACATAGTGACACTCAGTGTTTGAACCCAGCTTTCCTGGTTCCAGAGCAATCACTCTTCCCACCATTCTCTGTCTCTTTCAAAATATCTTGCCCCAAGGTGACCCAGTTAGTTGCCCTGGTTCTCTGTTGTGTTGAAAAGCAGACTATGGATGAATCGATCTGATAAGTCCTTTAGAGAAGTTGTTTCTACAGAAGTCTCTGGTTCGGAGTGCTGTCTTCTGTTCTAGGTGCCATAGTTGACCAAGGAGTTCAATCAACTGGATAGAATCCATACAGGGGCAAATGGTGAGAGAATATGAATTCACCTTTTACAAGAATCATTTAAAAAGACTGATGTTATTTAGCCTGCAGAAGAGAGAATTCAAACATGATAGTTATCTTTAAGTATTTGAAGAAGCATCAATGGAAGAGGTATTAGATTTATTCTGCTTGGCCCCAGAGGACAGAAACAAGAAGCAATGGATGGAACAGGCACAGAGGCAACTTAAAGACTAACATAAGGAAAATCTTCCTAACAATGAAAACAATCCCAAAGGGAAAAGAGATGCCTCTGGATATGGTGGGCTCTCCTTCACTAGATATCTATGAATCATAAACCAGATTATCACTTGTAAAGTACTTTGTAGAATAGAATCAATTTCAAATGAGTTACACTGAATGGTCACTAAAGTCACTTCCCAGGACTAAAATTCTACGAATATAGGATTCCTGAATGAAATTTGTGGGCCAGATATGGCCATAACTTCTACCATTTCAATGCTGGGAATAAGTGAGTTCAAATCCTACCTCAGACGCTAAGTAGCTGCTTGATCCTACACAAGACACCTGCTATGTGTCTCAGTTTCCTCATCTATAAAATTGTGATCATAGTAGCACCTATCTCACAGGAGCCTTGCAAGGATAAAATGAGATAAAGTTTGTAAAGCACTTTGTAAATCTTAATGCTATATAAATGGTATTATTATTATTAGTAGGAGTAGTAGTAGAAGTAGGAGGAGTGGTAGCAGTAGTAGTAGTAGTAGTAGTAGTAGTAGTAGTAGTAGTAGTAGTAGTAGCTGATGTTATTCATTATTACTATCACTAACACTTGATTTTCCATTTTTTTGATGTCAGCCTGAACAAGTTCTGTTTTTTTTTTACTGGGGGGGGGGGCGCAGATAATTTCCCATCCTTCATAGCCATTTCTCTTTTTCTATTTCACTTTGTTTCTTGTTGCATACTGGTTGGTTTTTCTTCTCTTTAACTTGGAGAAGAAAGTATCTCATTGGGAAACTATCCAAATGTACTCTAGACGTTAATTATTTACACCCAGTTGATATGGGCATTTCCCATCTGTTGTAAAGGGGAAGGAGATGCTTTACCAAATGTTTTGTTTCCCAGCTGAAAGAGAAACATTTCCCTAGATTCCCAGGTAGAGTTAATGAGCTCCACCAAGTTGGTCAAATAGGTCTCTGAGGGATGAGGAGGAATTTCTTCCCTACGTAAATTCTCTATGAGCTTTGGGGATTTCCCACCCATGGTTTCAATTTATTGGAAGGGATTAAGAGTAGATTACAGGAAACCAACATTAGATGCCTTGCTGCTCCTAGGGAAGAAGAGGGGTGGGTAGCTGTTGGGAAGTTAAAAAGAAAATGTTGCCTAGGTTCATTCCATGGGATGAGTGAATCCTGTTACCGCCATGTTTGTACTGTCTATTCACCTTTGAACAACCGTGCTATATTTTATAAAGAAACAATGTACTTTTGCAAAGGAGGAAAATGGCTTTACTTTTTCTTGTTTTTCAAGTCATAGTGGCATCGGCAAGACATTTGATTCATCCTATATTTTGTAGTGATCACTGGGAAAGAAAATATTGTATTCAACATTTTAGGCAAAAGCTTGCAAGAAATGATTTGTATTAATTTAGATTACTCGATTCTAAGCACTTCTGCTAAGACACAGAAGTCCAAAGATGAGAAGAGTACCTCCATGATTGTGCAATACCTAACTCAAGTTATTGCAGAATCATAATTATAGCTTTCCAGGACAATAGACAAAATTCCACAATGAGATAAAAGATCTTAGGATAAAATTAAGTTAATGATTTGCTTTGCTACATAGAACAATAGTCACCTAACTTTTGGTTCCCTCCCTGAGAGTCATTTTCCTGAAAGAATTCTATCCTTGTCTGACTACTTCCTTTAAGCATTCTCCTTTCCAGGTAGTCAAAGGTGAGCACAAGATATACTTCCATTAACCGGATTAATCAAAGAGATGTCTTCCTTATCTTAGTCTAATAATTACTCTAATCCAACATGAGATCAGTGAAGGGCCCCTTGTCTTTATCCAGTCACCACCTTAATTACTTAAGGGAGAAGTCCTTCCTGGATTTGTCTGATAAAAGAGAAGCAGGACATTGTTTCAAAATTGATAGTTACAGAAAGACTGAGAAAGTCTCTTCTAGATTAGTCCAAAGGCTTCAGACTTGGATAATTTGTAAATGCTTTCTCAATATTTCTAAAAGAGGGAGTGGGTGGGGTTAGTTTGAAAGACACTTCCACCTCCCTTTAAGGGAATCAATTAGCAAGGCTACCCCTGACCCAAAAGACAGCCATTTTTGATGTTCCTTGACCCATCGTGGCCCTCTTGAATAGGAGAAAACTGAGAGGATAAAGTTTAATAATGTTTTTCAGCTTTCTCCTCTTTGTGATATCATTCCCTTCCCATTACCAGCACCATTTTGTTGAACTCTTCAGTGCCCAAAACCATCCTCTGCAAAAACTTTAACCTAAAAGAGGCACTGAGAAACTACCATCCTTGTCCATCTGCATGTGTCCTATGGCTGTCTTGTTTTCACAGACACACACACACACACACACACACACACACACACACACACACACACCTTTCTCTTCTTAAGAATAGGATTAATGCAGAAATCACCAGATATGTTTACCATGCCAAAAAACCAAAACCAAACAAAAAAACGAACAAACCTCAGGAAGCTTACTTCACACCTGAACTACTTCTTACTTTGGAAGTACCCTCCACCCCTGTGGCCTCTCCCTTTGATTGTCTTTAAGATGGGGGCTCTGGGAGGAACCATGTCTTCATTCCTTTCCAAGCTACACTCTTGACTCTCCACAGGACATTCCCAGCCATGCTCCATCATGGGGACCTTCATGCATCAACCCCATTATTAGATTATAAGCTTTTTGAGGCTAGGAACTATGTATTACTTTATCTCTGTGCCCTCAATGCCTAAAACAATACATTGCATATAAGCAGCACTTACTAAATGTTTATGAAGTTGAATAGAATTACTCAGAGGTCAATTGCACCATCCAAGTGGCCTAACCCTTCAACTCCATCAGTCAATGGCTTTCTACTATATAACGCCTCAGTGAAAATTGGGATTTTTAGATAATATGATGAATCAGAGAATCCACAGGTAGTTGGTTTCTGTTTCTGGTGTAGACAAAAGATAGCAGATTTAGGCTTCCAAAGCTCCCCGACCTTGTCACCTCACTCGTACAAACTCATATTTCCAAATTGTGCCCATGGTGAACCCCACATCCAGGATGGAACTAATGATCTTGGCACCTGAGCCTGCTTGAAACACACCCAGGCAAACAGAACACAATGGGCCCTTGTTGGGACAATTCTCATGAAATGCACCCTCAAACTGGTGTTTTCCAATTCTGATTTGAAAACAATATAAGAAGTAATTAAGACAAACTCGGCTTAGTAGAAGGGAGAATTTAATACTATGGAGGTATCTAACTGCCCAAAGTGTTTGTGTTCTGTTGTTAGGGTAGGGAGAAGGGCTAAAACTGTAATTTTATGGATATAGGGAACTTCCAGGTGAGAAAACTCCATTTACCAAGGCAGATGGACACCTTTTCTGCAACTTATAGTCTTAAAGAATTGCCTGATGCACTGAAAGGTTAATGACTTGCCCAAGATCACTTAGGCAGTATCAGAGACAGAACTTAAAAAATATTTTTTCCTGTTGTGGAAAATATTATACTATTTTATATCATTTCTAATTTCAAGTAGACCCAGAGCCTGATTTAATGAGTAACTGGATGAAGATCCAGGACCTGGGCTTCTTTGTTTTCTCTAAAAGTTTGCTCAGGCAATACCCTTACCTCTGTCAACAAGGCCAGATCATTAAGGACATTACCCTAACCCCAAGAGAGATAACCTTGCTTAATATTCTACAGGTATATACTATGTTATGGAATGTAATGAGACACAGAGACGCTGAGCTATAGTTTCAACTGACTTTTGTCAACATCCTTTACAACTCTATTCAATTAAGGAAAATCCTCTTCTTGTATCATGGTTAAACATACATGGGGGTCATAAAAGATGAGGTAATACAGGCTTGCTAGCTCTGCTAAAATAACGTATATAAGTTTTCTCATTGCTTTGTTCAGGCAGCCAGAGTTTATACTCTGACTCCTTGTACGTACAAGTAAGCTAGCTCCGCTATGCTTTAAGGGAAAATAATAAACAACATGGATTTTTCTATCACCTAGCTCTGTTGTTTCCTTCAACCAAATTTTCAGGTTTAACACTGTCTTTGTGTCCAGCTCTCTATTCTCTATCCACTATACCATAAACCATGCTTTCTCTCTCTCTCTCTCTCTCTCTCTCTCTCTCTCTCTCTCTCTCTCTCTTTCCTCCCTTTCTCTCCTCTCTTTTCTTTCCTTCTTTTTCTTTCTTTCCTTTTTGTCTCTCTCCCTTTCTGGCTTTCTTCTCTCTATCTCTCTCTCCATTTCTCTGTCATTTTCTCTTTATTCTGTCTCTCTATTTCTTCCTCCTCTCTAGCTGTCTCTTGCCATCTCTCTCTGTCTCTGTATCTCTCTCTGCCTCTGTATCTCTCTCTCTCTCTCTCTCTCTCTCTCTCTCTCTCTCTCTCTCTCTCTCTCTTCTTTACCTCTCACTCTCTCTCCCATCTCCTTCTCTGTGTGGATGTATCCATCTTGTCCAGACCTGTGACATCACTGGTATAGGGAACTCCTGGTAAGAAAACTCCCTCCAGCAATACCAGCTCTCTATCCACTACAATTGTCTTTATTATGTTATTTCACCCTCTAAATTCCAATCCCCTGGGATATACCCTAGTTATACCTCCCTCTGTATTGAGAAGTTAAAAAATATCGTCCTTCCTTTCTCTTCCCTTTGGTTCCAAATAGCAACGCTTGCTCCTAAGCTCAGACTAGCACTATATGGATAGAGTTCAGCATTTCTCTGGGTTAAAAAGGCTTTTTTGTTTGTAGGACCTGGAAACCAAGGACTGTTTATGACAGTTTTTATGGGGAAATGCATTCCACGTTCCAAACAACCTGTTTACAACTGAAATTTTAGAACCCTTCTCATTGCTAAGCCAGGGTCTTGCCTAGACTTTTCCGGCACTAGAAGTCCCTCTGACAGATAGCTGCCACATCTTGAGCAGGAAATTGGTGTCACTTGGCTAGGGACTCTGTGGATGTATGCCCACATTTCTGTAACCCATATTGGCATTGAAGTTTTGTGGCTGCCTTTCTGAGGCCAAGGTGATGATGATTACTTGGGGTTATCCCTCCAGTGGTTGGAGGAATGATTTAGATACAAGTCACAGCAGGAATTGCCTGGGGACTCAAGGGGAAGCTGGAGAGAGAATTCGTTACTCATTTACATTCTCTTCTTGTTTCTCAACAGCCTTCCTTCAATATGGTCTATTCCTGGCTGTGGGGAGACCTCAGCAATAGCCAAGCCTCTTCATCTTTTTTCTCTTCATCTCAGATGAGGCTAGGCATCTGTGGTCTATACTCCTTCCTTCCCTCCCCCTCCTCATCATTATTCCAAAAGAAATGATGTTCTTGAGCTAGGTCAGACATATATAAATTACGGCAATGAGGTGTTTTGTTTCAGGAGGTTGTGTTGTGCGTATGTGTATGTGTGTATTTCTCTGGCAACTGGAGAAGCTAGTGAGGAGATAGAAACAAAGCCCAGATCTCTCTCTCTCTCTCTCTCTCTCTCTCTCTCTCTCTCTCTCTCTCTCTCTCTCTCTCTCTCTCTCTCTCTGTCTCCTCACATAGGTTGTGGCCACTTCTGGGTAGAATAGCAAAATATGTGTCACAGGCATATCAGGGGGAAAAAACAGACTGCTCTCAGTAACTCTGAAGCCCTCCCGAGTTGAACAAGAGATGTGAATGTTTCTTCTCACCCCTGCAAGGTCCCTTCCTGCTCCTTCTATTTTGTTCTGTACTACAAAGATGATGAAAAATTATACATAATGATGTTCTAGAAAGACGGCTGGGTTAGAACATTCAGCGACTTTCTGATTTTTTTTTCCTCTTTTCACTAACTCTTTGGGCCCCAAGCATCATTAGCCATCCTAATCATCTCAGGATAAACTAGTACATTTTTAGTGACCATTCAACATTCTTCTTTGAAGGGAAACGTCTAGTCTTATTTATTATAACAACATGTGATTTTGAAAGAGACAGCGTATTCAAGGATTGTGTTTTGGCTAAGGAAAACAGGCACAGCATTTTTTAACATGGAGAGGATGTCATACTATTTGTATTATGTTTCTAGAAGAATGGTAAGCGGGGGCAGATAAAGGGGGGCACCATTCATTAGTGCATTCTTAAGTTGAGAACTTTGTCTAATACCCCCTGGCTGCTGGCAAAGATTCTCATCTGCTGTCTTGTTGAGAGAGAGAGAGAGAGAAAAGAAATCCATTCTGCCCATTTCAACTTTGGTGTCTTGTTCTCATTTTAATCTCCTGCTACCACCCCAAGTATAGAGGGGTAGGACACTTTTTATTTTATTTTGTGCTGAGTCAAGACTTTTACTATTAAAAAATTCATTCTACTGCCAATTATGAGGAGATAATAGGTTATCCTGGCAGACTCATTTAAGTAACTTTTCAGGTATTCTCCTTGCCTTGCAATGTGCTCACACTTATCAGAAATGCAAATGTGGCATTTATTCAGCTTGATGTGAATAGCTTAGCACCGGGCAACCACAGCAGTACCAGTTGGAATGCATTTCCGATTCCAAAAATTCACCCTTTCTCCCAGCTAATATGACATTCTTTAAAGGAAAAAAATGTGCTGTTGCTTCAGTGCCAGGCAGCAAAAATGCCCCTTTGGGGGGGCTTTTTATTTTCACTGAAAACCTGTTATTGTGCGTGGTTCGTAGCAATAAAAGGATTTGCTGCCCACATTTCTTTCATGATGGCCGAGTTTTAAGAGTGCTGACATACAGGTCAATCAATGTTTGGGATGACAGTGGGTGTTATTCTCCAGAGAGGACAGTGGTATAATAATAATGTTTATTGGCCATCATTTTCAATGATTTCATGCCATCCTTTAGGAGATGAATGAACAGAGCTCCGCTGCAGGCATGCATGTAAATAAATTACACATTAAGAGCCAGTGACTTGCAATCATCTTTCTTAGAGAATGCACTAAATAGTCGCAATCAGTGAAATAGATGACAAATGGTGTTAAATATCCTTTTCAGATATGGTGTCATTGTGGCTGAAATGAGATGCTGTGTGTGTATGTGTGTGTGTGTGTGTGTGTGTGTGTGTGTGTTAAGAAATAAGAGGAGATAGCTCAGAGTCAAGTGGAATCTCGTTGTTTCCTTAGGTGTGTATTAGTACACACCACATCGGACAAATAACCGATCGGACATTTTGCCTTTCCGAGGTGAAAAGATATATTATTGATAAAGGGCCAACAATGTCTAAAGTCTTTAATAATGTATTACTGTTCTTCTTGTTATCTAGTGTTAAAGGTAAGGTCTTGAAACCAATTGCGCCTCCCCCACCTTCTCATCACAGGGCTTCTTTCTGCAATGACCACTTAAATTATTGAGAAGATCTTTTAAAATTAAGATTGATTGGTTAACCTGGGGGTGGCAAGAGGGAAACTATTTGGATAGATAATACAGTGAAAGAGAAGACACTGAATTTGTTGGCAAGCTATGGATTTGAATCCCATTTTTGTCACTGATTACCTGGGTGGCTTTGGGTAAGCCGCTTCCCATCTGGGCCTTGATTAATCCTGAATCTGTACTTGAAGACCTCCAAGGGGGTAAAACTGATTAAATCCCAAGAGAGCCCTTTTTGGTTTTGGACAGCTCTAATGGTTAGGGAGTCTGTTTGTTTTGTGATGTGGAGCCCAAATTTGCCTATCTACAATTTCTAGCCATCGCTCCTTGTTCTACTTTCCAGCCCAACCAGAATGAATCCAGTCCCTCTTCCCTATAACAGTAACTCTGATACCATCCAACCCAAAGTCTTCCCTTCTCCAGGTTAATCATCCCTGATTCCTTGACCAATTCTCATATTACATGTATTGAAGGCCTTTCAGAACCCTGGCTATTTTCCCCTAGAAATTTTTTAGTCAATCAACATCTTTCTGAAACTGGAGCACATGGAACTGAATGTGATGCTCTACCAGTCAAATGAGAGCACAGTATGGGGGGGATTATCACCTTTTTGTTTCTGGAAGTGAGGTTTCTCTTAGTGTAGCCCAAGGTGGCATAAATATTACTGGCTACCACAACATTCATCTGACTCATATTGAACATTTAAACCAATAAAAGCACCGGACCTATTCAAGAAAATGTCACCCCACCTCCTGTCCTTGTGAGGCTGATATTTTATATAATATTTAGCATAAGACTTTACATTCACATCCTATTTAATTTCATCTTATTAGATTCAGTCCAACAATCAAGTCTGTCAAGATCTTGTTGGAAACTGACTCGATCATCCAATGTGTTAGTTATGTAATGAGTATACTATCTTTGCCTTTATACAAGTCATAGCTAAAAATAGTTGTCAATATTAGGCCACTCATAGTTGCCTGGGGCACCCCAATAGAGACTTCCTGCCAAGCAGGCATAGAGAATGGGCTGGGTGTGCCCACAAGTGTGCCTCAAGTCAAGACCAGAGCCCTTTGCACACTTGTACTACCATGTTGCCAATAAGACATTAACAATTACCTTTGGTATCCAGCCACTTTAAAATGTATCTAATTATATGATTATATAATTTGCATTGTTTTGTCTTCTCCAGAAGAAAAATATGAAATCTTTTATAATATGTTTTGCTAAAATCTAAATGAACTATATTCCTAGATTTCACCTCATATGCTAGTTTAGTAAAAGGAAATAAATCAGTTCTTGATAAAATCGTTTCTCTGCAACTGTTGCTTCCTCTTCTAGATGTTTACTAATCATTGTTTTAATCTTATTCTTATTCTCCTCCTTCTTCTTTTCCCTTTTCTCTCCTCCTCCTCTTCCTCCTGCTCTTCTTCCTCCTCCTACTATTCCCTTTCTTCCTTTTCTTCCTCCTCTTCCTCCTCCTCCTCTTCCTCCTGGTGCTGCTCCTTCCTCTCTTCCTCCTCCTGCTCCTCCTCCTCCTGCTCCTCCTCCCACTTCACCTCATCCTCCTCCTTGTCTTCCTCCTCTTCTTCCTCTTCCTCCTCCTCTTCTTCTTCCTCCTCTTCTTACTTCTCTTCTTCCTCTTCTTCCTTCACCTCCTCTTCATCCTGCTCCTCCTTCTCCTCTTCCTCCTCTTCCTCCTCCTCTTCCCCTTCCAATATTTGTGCTATTCTGACTCCTTTATCCGTGTGGCCTTTGATAAATCACATCATCTCTTTAGGTTAAATCAGGTGACCTATTAGATCCCTTTCAGCTTTAAGTCTATGGTCCTACGATTGTGAACCTAGGAAATCTTTGAGTCTCAGTTTCTTCATTTGTACAATGAAGGGACTGACTGGATGAGATCTGAACTCTAAATCAACATGTCCAAAATTTAACTCATTATCATCTCCCCCCCAAACCCTCCCACCTGCAAACTTCACTATAGCTGTCGAGACAACTATGTAAATATTTATAAATTTTACTTATCTAAATATGTAAAAATTCTGTAAATATGTTGAAGGCACCGCCATCCTTCCAGTCTCCCAGGCATACAAGCTAAGGGTGCTTCCTTAACCCTTCAGACCCTCTCAACCTCTTATTGAATCTGTATCCAAGGCCTATTGGTTTTACATGTAACGTCTCTCATAAATACCCTCTTCTCTCCTCTGCCACCACCCTGGTACAGTCCTTCATCCCTTCATTCCTGAACTATTATAATTGCCTATGATTGGGTCTGCCTACCTTAAATTTCTCTCCACTCTGATCCATCCTCCACGTAGACACCAAAGTGATCCTAGAAAAGTGAAGTTTGAGGTTTTAATCATGTAACTTCCCCAAACCTTACCGCACTCAAAAAGCACTAGGGGCTTCCTATCACCTCTGGGATCAAATGTAAAATCCTCTGGTTTTCAAAGCCATAACCTGTTCTCCCTATACCTTTTCAGATTTACATCTTATATTTCTTCCTGAGTCCTCTGTGATCCATGAACGCCAGCCTCCTTCTTCTTCCTTAAACAAAACATGCCATCAGCTGTGGGCATTTTCAATGACTACCCCATGCCTGGAACCCCCTGCCTGGAATGCCCTCCCTCCTCACCTCTGGTTCCAGGATTCCCTGGCTCCCTTCAATTAGAGCTAAAATCTCACCTTCTACAAGAAGCCTTTCAAAATCCCCCTTAATTCTAACACCTTTCCTCTATTGATTATTTCAGATTTATTCTGTATCTATTGTTTGTATATAGTTTGCATGTGGTCCCCTTGACACATATTGTCCCTTGAAACTCCTTGAGAAGGAACTGTCTTTTACCTTTCTTTGTAGCCCTAGTACTTAGCAGAATGCCCAATACATCACAGATGCTAAATACTGTAAATATTTATTAACTGGCTGCCTGACTAATTCTTTGACCCTTCATTTTTCCACTGGGACTAGCCGTGATCCCAAAATTACATCATTTTGGATTTTCCCACATGTTTTCTTCTAAGTCCAATGACACGGCCAAGAGACAGTGAAATACAGCTGCCCCATCACCCCCTTCTTGCCAGGCAAAGTGTGACCGATTTTCCCCTCTCAAGTTTATGTTGCCTTGTATGGCCCTTACCAGAAGAGAGCTCATTCAATGTCTGTGTAAAAAACTCTGCTTGCATTTGGCTTCCAATATTGTCATTTTGTCAGACTCAAATGATTCTTGGGGGAAGTATAAATATAGGATAATGAGGCATCTGATAGAATTTAGGTACAGATACACCGGACAAGGCTTCCTTAAGTTAACAAACTGATCCATTTTAATGCTTTAAACCCAAGACATTTATTGTTCAAACTCCCCACCCCTTGTGTTTTCCACATTTTTTTGTTCCCTCTTATAAAAAAGTAACTGCTTACTTCTTTAGGAATAAAAAGAAAAATACCTTTAGGCTATCCCTTTGTATTTTGTATCAATGTGACTAATATCTTTCATAATCCTAGAGGCATTATCAAAAGAATGTTTAGGATCTGTTTTCTTTTCTCTCCTTTTTTGTAACAAAAAAAGGTTTCACCCTCCTCCTTTTCTTATTATACAAATTTAATGCTTTTTTTTTAGTTTCCCTATCTCAGTGCTTGTCTTCAGACTGAATATGGAACCTATTGGTTTTCTAGACTCTTGTTCATGACGACTCAAATGAGGGCTCAGGTAGAAACAAAGCTGAAGGCTTGCTCTTCTCTTTAGCCATTACCAAAAAAACATAGAATTATACAGTCTTTCTAGGCACGAGAAGCTATGTGAAGTCCACTAAGGCATTCATGTTTCTACCCATTAAGAATGAGACAAGAGATGTGCAGTTAAAATTGGCTAAGTGCTACATCCTATGTAATACAATCTAGTTTACAGTAATGAAAGAGCCTTTTTTGCATGTTAAGTGGTAATCGAGTTGCATTGGGAAAGGAAATATACTCAGTGTTTCTGTCTTGCCAAGTCATACTTTATATATGGCAGCTTAAAGGTATTAATTCCAATTTAGGTAATTGACATATGCTTCCAAAACATGAATACCATTCTTCTAGACAGTGAACATTTACATGGAATAAATCTCCTCTTGACCTCTGCCTCCCCTCCAGGTTCTTCTCTGGTCTAATATAGCAATGATTAGGCTCTTGGCACCACACTTCTGGGTGTGTGTGTGTGTGTGTGTGTGTGTGTGTGTGCATGCTTCCCCCCCTTTATACAACAATGTTTGCCCAAAATGAATGCAAAAGGAAGAGAAATTTCACCTCCCTCCTTCCCTTGAGTGAGTTATTCTTTTCCCTTAATGCTCCTCAAATGGATCTGACCAGAGGACATCATATTATCAGAGAATATATAGCCTTTGAGATGGTTGGAATAAAGATGGAAAGGAGTGTCTGGCCTAGAAGATGGGGACCTGAGTACAAGCTCCAGGGAGCTGATTCCTAAGATGATAGTAGCTAGTAACAGAACTAGTGGGAAATTAGAAAAACGAGACTGACAAATGTAGAATTTCACGGCTACAGCCTGTGCAGCAGAGGAGGGAAGGAGATGATTTCACAATGTTTTAAGTGGTGATGTTCCAAGAGACAAAAGCTTTTTTTAACCTCTTTTCCATGTTTAACATTCTTCGTTATTATTTCTATATGGCACTGAGTAGTGACCGTTTGGGGATATGTACAGAAACACCTTGGCTCAAAGGCTATGATATTGGGCAAGAAGTTTTAGAGAAGAATGGAACCACTGATTCCTTTGGTATAAGGGACTCCCAGGTAAGATAGCTCCCCCTACCAATGTTGGATGGCACCCTATTTGCAATTTATAGTCTCAGAGCTTTGCCTAGAGCACCTGACAATTAAATAACTTGGCTAGAGTCTCCCAGGTGCCACAGAGGCAAATTGTCTTCAGGTCTTCCTGGCTTCAAGGTTATCCTTGACCACTGTGGGACACTGCCATTCATTTGAGAGTTTGATCAAATTGCTTAACCTCAATGTGCTTCAAGTGACTCCCCCAGGACTTGACTTATAAGTAAATATTGGGTTGTGATCTGTAGGTAGACAGAGTTCTTCCTGTCGGGGGAATCATCCAGAGGTGGAGAGCCTGCAGCCTTGAGGCCACTTGAAGCATAGATTCAGTCAAAAGGCTTCACTTGAGGACCTGGAGGGCAAAATGGGACCTCCCCACCCCTGTCATAGACCTTTCGAATATTTCCATATTAATGTCTACATTTTATCTCCACCAAGAGATTGTAAACTCCTGGAGGACAGGTATTGTGTCTTTTTCAGTGTGACATGGCAAAAGGACCATTAAACTTGGACTTTAAAAAAAGAAAAAAAAGTTCGTTCTCTGCCATTTTGCCACTGCACGACCTTAGCTAGGTAACTTCAACTGTCCAAGCTTCTATTTCCTCATCTTTAAAATAGACATCATAATAATAATACGTGCCCTACCTATCTCACGGAATGGTATAGATATGGATACATTTGCTGTTGCTGCTATTATTAATAATATCATTATTGTTGATTTCTAGTACCTTATACAAAATTGATGATTAATAAATGTCAACTAATTCTAATTTAATTACATCAACAAGGAGGGTGGAGTTTTCCCTTGGACACAGTAAGTGGCTGCCTGTATGGTAGTGTGCAAGGAATTACCTCTCCCATGGACCTATTACTGACACTAAAATTCAACTATTCTAGCACTAATATTAAAGTTCAACCACTATACCCCCATTCCTTTGATCTGGTAAGTATAAATACCTTTAGGTGGAGTGACATCAATCAGGTGGAGGAGACATTTTAGGTAAAGGATCAAGGCCACTCTTGAGCATCTTTCAAATCAGATTATGTGGGCAAACCCTGTTTGAGAGTAGGGTCAACGCAATTCATCTTCTAATGTCTTTCTATAAGAAAAGTGTCTTCTCCCCTTTTAATACAACTGAATTTATGCTCAAGGGTAATAACTGTACTCATAAACCTGAAAGCCTTGGAGAAATAGTCAAACCCATGTAGGAATACAGGTTCCGACATCCTCATGTCTGATCTCCAAGAAGCATGAAATTGAGAACTCTTTGGATATTGAATCAGGAGACTTTCCATCAAGTCCCAGTGATTCATTTCAGGAGATGTCAGGTTTACTTTATGTATTGGGGTCCTGGCTCTAGTATTCACTACACTGTGACCCTGGACAATCTTTCTAGGCCTTCATTTATTCATCTGTATAAGGAAGCATTTGGGTTAGTAAGGTTATACTCCAAAGAAAACAAAGAAAGAAGAAAATAGGTATGAAATACAAAAATATTTAAAGTAGCTCTTTTTTGTGGTGGCAAAGAGTTGGAAACTAAAGGAGATGCCCATCATGTGGGCAATGACTGAACAAATTAGTGTACACAAATATGGTTGTTGTTTAGTCATTTCAGTTGTATTTGACTATTCGTGACACCATTTGGGTGTCTTGGGAAAGATACTGGAGTGGTTTGCCATTTCTTTCTCCAGCTCATTTTACAAATGAAGAAACTGAGAAAAATAGAGTTAAGTACCTTGGCCAGGATCATACAGCTGGCAAGTGTCTGAGGCCAGATTTGAACTCAGGTCTTCCTTACTCCAGGCCCAGCCCTCTAGCTGCCCAATATAGTGGAGTACTATTGGAACTATAAGACATGATGAAAGGAATGGTTTCAGAGAAACCTAGGAAGAGTTGTATGAATTGAGTAAAGTGAGCAGAAACCAGGAGAACAATGTATGCGATAGTAACAACACTGTAAAAACAAACAATTTTGACTTAAGAATTCTAATCACTGCAGAGGATGAAAATGAACCATGCTACCCACTTTCTAACAGAAAAGTAATGGATAAAAGATTCAAACCAAAACATACATTTTTTGAACATAGCCAACTCAGAAATGTGTTTTGCTTGGCTAGGTATTTGTTACAAAGGTTTTCTTTTTCTCCCACCCCTGCCCCACTCCCATTTTCAAGGGTGTAAGCAGAAGGAAGAAAAAAAATGCTTTTCAATTGAAAATAATGTAAAAAATTTTAAAGAAAAAATTAAATGAAGAGTTAGACTAAGTGATGTCTATGTCCCTTCCACCTGTCACAGTTTATGATCTCTTAGAGTGTTAGTAGTTTTTATCTCTGAGCCCAGAGCAATGAGAAAAAAAGTCCCTGTCACTGTTCTCTGTCAGAAGCAGTTACACAGAGATCACCATCAGAAGGACATATTCATCTATTTCAAGTTTGTTGTTTATATGTAAGGACCTTCTAGTGTCAATCTTGACATTTATGAACCCCACACCTCAAACGCAGAGGTCAGAAGTGTCTGAGCCATCAATTTCTCACCTGTTCCAAGCAGGCAGAGAAGAAACATCACCCCTTCACCTCTTCTCTGCTCCTCTGCTGCCCCTCCTTTCTATTTTCCTTGGGAAATGGGTACAGGGAAGAATATATGTAAGCCCATAAAAATGTCCTTAGAACTATTAGGAGCCTGTCTTCTTAGATGGTCTCAGCAATGTAGTGATTCTCAACTAACACAGAGTTAGCTCCTGGCTCTAAGGAGTGAACAAAATGGCCCCTCATTCTGCTCAGCTCCAGGAAGGATAATAGTGGGTTCCAATGAGTCACTTTGAAGGTAATAAGGGATCTTCTGTTTATTAATAGGTCAAGATCCCTTGTCCAAACTGACAGCCCATCTTCAGAATTGGACACGGTACAATAGACAAAATGCTAGATTTAGAGTCAAAGGACTAAGTAAACCCTAGCTGTTACTCACTGACTGTGTCATCTTGGACAAATTCTTTAACCCCTTTTGCAAGATAGTTTCTTCATCTGGAATGGATGAATGAAAACCCATTTGTTAAAAAGTTATTATGTGTCCAGTAACATACTAAATATTGGAGATACAAATACAAACAAGTAAAACAGTGTCTGTCTTTAACAGCTTACAGTGCAGTCATGGAAGACAATATACTTAGAAGATAATGGGCAAGGATACAGGTTTTGGATAAGGAGGGTTTGATAATTTAGGTCATATTGGATGGTACATCCTTTCCAGGAATGGTAACGTTCTCACTGACTTTTAGTGTTTTCATACTAGCACCCCTACCATGTGTGTGTGTATATGTGTATGTGTATGTGTGTGTGTGTGTGTGTGTGTGTGTGTGCAAGCATGCACATGCATGTGTACCTAGTAGAGATGGGAAGAGAGGAGACAAGGAGGTTAGGTGTGTGGTATGATGGCATGGAAATGACTGGGCAGTGACCAGAGGGTCTGGATCCAGTCAAGATAAGGTCAGTGGATGCTCACCAATCAGAAGCCCAGGGTCCCAAGGATTGAGTGCTGAGTTGGAAGTGAAGGCTTGTGTATACTTTCATGGCATGCATGTGAACAGGAAGGGGCATAGTGGGTTAATGTAAGATGCAGGGTTGGCCTAGCTCATCTCAAAGGTCCTTTGAGGCTTCAAGTCTGTGATTTTGGAATGACAAGATAGTTCAGATCTCAAAATACAGAAGATATAGCATTGTCTCCAGTCCTCAAGAAGGCAAGGTTGAGTTGGCCTAGATCACAGCAAGGAGGAATGGTGGATAATAGTCCTTTAAAGCTCAAAAGTATCTTTAAAATTACATAGTCCATGTCTCCCATTTTATTGATTAATAATTCAGAGTAGAGAGGTTACTTGACTTTTCCAAAGCTACAAAGATACCAAGTGGTGTATGATTAAAATTATGTGAACTGAGAAAATGGAGGGAAAGTTGGGATAGAATGGGGTAGGGAGTTTCTTTCCTTCCTCTCTCCTTCCCTTTTCTGGATTACTATTTATACTCTATTTTTTGACTGCTGATGTGCTCCTTGAACCCTCCTTTACTGTGTTTCTTGTTGACCCCATCAGCTCCCATGGGCTCAATAGATATCTCCAACCCTAGTCCTAGTCCCATTCAAGCTGGTTGCCCCAAAGGCAACCAAAACAGAACTCATTATCTTTCCCCCTAAAACTCTCTTCTAAATTTAGCTGTTAGCTAACAAGGACACCATTATCCTTCTAGTCATCCACATTCACATCTTTGGAGTCATCCTTAATTCTTCCTTCTCCCTTACCCTTCATATCCAATCAGTTGCAAATCTTATCTTTCTACCTCCACAACCTCATTTACACTGAGGGGTGTGCTGGAGCCAGCTAGAACCAACTCTCAAAAGTCAATGGTTTACTACTACTAAGTCTGTATCCCAAAGATATTAAAGGGAAAAGGACCTATTTGTACAAAAATATTTATAACAGCTCTTTTTGTGGTGGCAAAGAATTGGAAATTGAGGCGATGCCTATGAATTGGGAATGGTTGAACCAAGTTGTAGTATGGGATTGCGATCAAATACTATTGTGCTATAAGAAATGATGAGCAGGATGGTTTCAGAAAAAACCTGCAAAGACTTATGTGAACATCTGATGCAATGTGAAGTGAGCAGAACCAGGAAAACATTGCACACAGTAACAGCAAAATTGTAAGGGTGATCAACTGTAAAAGACTCAAGATCAAGAAAATGATCCAAGACAATTCCAAAGGACCCATGATGAAAATGCCATCTACCTCCAGAAAGAGAACTAATGAACTATGAGTGCAGATTGAAGTATGCTTTTTACTTTATTTTTCTTGTTGTTTTTGTCTGTTTTCTTTTTGCAACATGGCTAATATGGAAATATGTTTTGCATGACTTCGTATGTATAATTAATATCAAATTGCTTGCCTTCTCAAGAAGGGAAAAAAGAGAGAATCTGGAACTCAAAATTTTAAAAGATGAATGTTAGGTTTTGTTTTTACATAAATACTTGTCAATTGAATGAATGATTGGTTTTCTTTGTTTTGGTCCACTGTACTTCTTCCAGACAGAGTCACACTTTGTGCCAGACAAATCAGAAACCATATAATTTCAAAGGTCTTCCCATGTTGGAGATTCTTCAACCTCTCCTGGTTTCCTTTTTGTTTTTTTTTTAATATTCAATAACCCAAAACATTAAGAAGTCATATTTCTTTGTAAACCAAGCTTTCTCCTGACCTGTCTGTTCTTTGTTTGACATAAATGGAGGTAAGCTCCCCCTCCCTCTGTGCAAGGGCTCTTAATGATTTAACAAATTCCTTTTCACTCTTCTTCCCCCATTCCCCGGGAAGAATAGCTACAATTCTCTGGACTTCATGTGAAACCTGTCTTATGATTGCCTTTGTAGCTCTGCATATTACCTTCTCAATCTTTCCATGTTCCCCTTCAGTTTCAGAGTCCTGAATTTAACACATGACACATATTAACTTACCACCATTTTCTCTGTTGAAAATTGATGCTACCCCAACCTGGAAAAGAATTAAAAAAACACAATGGCTATTTGAAGGGTTGTCCAGTGGAAGATGGATAAATCTTGTTCTGCTTGGTCCCAGAAGTCACTGAGATCAATGGATGGAGGCTGGAATGAGACAGATTTCTGCTAAAATGTATTTTTTAAAAAAAGCTTCACAACTGCTGGAGTTCCTAGAAAGTGGGATGTAGTGGGGTATTTCTCATGAGAGGTCTTCAAAAGTCAATGATCACTTTCATTTATTTTGGAAAATACAATATCACTTACCGTATTCTCGTCTTCTGTTTCTATGGGATGAGAATGACATTGTTCATTTTAAAATTATTTTAATTTTTGATGAGTTTTCCTTAAAAATTCTGTCAGCAGTAATTTTTTTTGGTCAGATCTATGATTTGATTGGTTAGGAAACTCCCAATAAAGAAACTCCCTCTATTAATGTAGGGCAGAACCTGCTTTGCAAGTTAGACTCTTGGAGAATTCTGTGACAACACTAAGGTTTAAGTGATTTGCCCAGGATCACACAGACAGTATGTGGCAGAAATGGGACTTGAATTCAAGTCTTTCTGATGCTCTAATCACTATGCTTCATTAGCTGTCATCAATCCATACAATTAGACTGTGAGCTCCTGGAGAGCATGGACTAGCTTTTGTCTTTCTTTGTACCTCCAGTGTTTAGCACAGTGTCTGGAATATAGTAGGTGTTTAATAAGTGCTTATTGCCTGAACCAATGACAGGGCCAGATAACCCAATGATCCATCTAGCTCTAGATGCTTAATTCTATATAAGTAAGATACAAAGCAAGAAAATTTAAGTATTATCAGTCAGAAGAAAAGACCAAAATGAAAAACAGAACCCTACTAAAAAATCAATGCAAAGAAAATGGTGGCAATGGATTACATAAAATTCTAACCTTCTGTTACTTTCTGCTTGTTAAAAGATGGGAAAATCACGTGGGTGAACTGTGCCACCCATGGTTTTCCCTCCCCCATAAGGCCCTAGATCTAGAAGACACCCCAAAGGCCATATTGTCCAAACACTTCATTTACAGATAAGGAAACTGAGGCTCTGAGAAATTACCCAATTTGCCCAAGATCACACAGTATATAGTAAGCATTCCAGAGAGGACTTGAACCCAGTTCCTCAGAATTAAGAGTCAATGCTCTTTCTACGGGGCAATGCCTTACTAACCTTGAATTATGCTGCTATTTAATTTTATCTTTCTTGATATCACTGTGGACAATGTCCAGCTTGTCCTTTTGGTTTTCCATTTTATTTGTCTTCATACATTTATTTTTATTTTTTCATTCTGTATGTGAATCCCCAAAAGATCAGCAACATCCTTGATATTGTAGATAAGTCTATCAATCACTCAATCAATAAATTAGCATCAGTGAAGTGTCAGGTCTATGGAGGTTAAGTGGTTTAGCCTGGGTCATAGCACTATAGAAAATGTGAAAGGCAGGAGGACTTGAACCCAGGACTTTCTGATTCCAAGTACCATACTATATGCCACACTGCCTCGTCAAAACTTAGCGCAAAATACACATCTATAGATTCCCCACCTAGTGACTCCCCAAATTACCCTGGATTTTAAAAATATATATTTTGTCAAATTTGCACCTCCTAATGCTGTCCTACTAATTGGAAACACAATATGGATTGCCATTTTTTAAACACTTAGTTTCTGAACCAAAACACACACCCCTGACATGCTACTGAGTACAATATAGTCTTAAATAGAAGGTCCAGAAGTAACCTCAGATACTTGGAATTCAAATTGACCTTTGTTTTTTTTTTTAAATCAGCATTATTGATATACAGGAAATACAGTATAGTACATAGAGAACTATGCATATATTTGGGAAGAGTGGCTTCAAAGCCTCCCTTTGTCACTTAGTAGTTTTGTGGGACAAGTCACTCAACCTCTCTGTCCATCAAACAACTCCCTAGTACTCATCTACAATGTCACAGATTAGGGGTACTCTAGATGTATGGAGTGTGCTTCCATGTCAATCCTTTCCAATGTTGAATTAGAGGTTCTTTACATATCTAGGTGTTATTGGGCCATTAGTAGACTTTGGATGACTAGAAAGCAAAATCAACTGGGTTTTACCTCAGAAGGGCCACAAAAGTAGTTCATACCAGTAAAGATTTAGAGTTGGAAGGCATCTCAGAGGCCACTTATCCCTCTTCTTTTCCTTTTACAGATGAGGCATTGAGACCAAGAAAGGTTAGGTGAATTTCCAAGATCACACGCTTAGCAAGAGACAGAAGTGGCATTTAAACTGAGATGCTCTGAATCCAAATTCTGCACTCTATACCATGCTTCCTCCAAGCAGTTAATATACCCTCTCCTAAAGCAGTTTCACTTAATAATAGATTCCTCTGTAACTATACAGTGGATCTAGTGCTAGGCCTAAAGCCAGGAAGACTTGGGTTTGAATCCAGACCAGAATCTTACTATGTCCCTAAATGAGTCATCTTGTTTTGCCTCAGTTTCCTCAACTATAAAATAGGAGTCACAATAGCACCTACATCCCAGGGTTATTATGAGGATGAAATTAGACAATATGTCTAAAGGGCTTAGCACAGTGCCTATAACCCAGTGGCATTTAATAAATACTTATTCCCTTCCCTCTACATTTTTTTTCAAAACAACTATAACTACAACATTTAGATATGCTCCAAGCAACTACAACTCTCTAATGAATGCACTTGTCACAAGTGTTTTTGCCTTATACCCCTAATCATTCCACAGAGGTGTGGGCTGTTTTATGTATCTTTTGTATACCCTCCTCTCAGGGATTTGAGAGGCTCAAAATAGCACTTTGTAAACCTTAAAACATAAAATAAATTCCTGTTATCATAAACATATATGTATATGCTGTGTGTATGCATTTGTATGTATGTGTGCACATATATTTATATATGTATAAATACATATGTATGCGTATAAATTTTCACCGTATGCATATGTACTCATGTACATCTATGTAGATGGAAAACCAGTCTTGAAGCCAAAAAGAGCTGCCAGGTTCAAGGTTCACCTCTGAAACATTCTAGCTGTGAGTCCCTGGGCAAGTCAATTACTCTCTTGGTGCCCCAGCCAATTCTCTAAGACTAGGAGATGGAAATTAGGTGCTGACTTGTATCAGTAGAGTTTCTTTACCATGAGTTCCCTATGCCAATGAAACCAAAGATCCAGCCCCTATCACCAGCATCTAAAAGGGTGTCTGGCACATAGTAGGTGCTTAATAAGTGCTTCTTGATTGACAGATGGTCTCAACATTCCTTACACTGCAATACTAATTCATTACATTTATACACTATGATTTATTTTAACACGAAATCATGGACATCAACTCTAAGAGGAAAACAGCACTGTTGTCCATTGTTCTGTGTTCATCTACCCTCATTTATTTCAAATGTCCCCAGGCATCATTCAAATAGTTTGTTGTGATTTTATTTATTTATTGGTATGCAGGTAATTTTGCCTCTGTGATATGATGAGCCCACTTCAAATTCACCATCCACTATCCACCTTGATCTCCCTTTCAACTCTGCCTTCTAGTTTTCTCTCTTCTATTTAAAAGGTTGGGCTTTTTTCCCGTTCATATATATTCACTCACACTGGTTTGCATTTTCAAAGTCAAATCTCATTGCTATTCTTTTCCTCGGTCCTTTTGTATTATTTCTCTGATATCCCTGGTATTCATAATATCTCCCAAATGAGTACCATCTGTGAATTTCATCAGCCCGCTGTCTATTCCCTATCCTGGCTTATGAATGAAGATGTTAAATAAGGGAAGACATCACAGCCCCCCACAAGGAGCCTGGTCTGCTGTCTATGACATTACCTCACTTGTGTTCATTACCCTTTGTTTAGAGTCCTTCAGGTACTTTTCAATCCCAAGTGATAAAATTCATGCCCTAAAGAATTGAAAGTTTGGCAAATAGTCATCTTGTGCAAAACTAGCTAGCCCACTTTTCGAGAAGCTTCGAGCCTTTAAAAATAATTACCTGGCTTCTCTCTCTATCCCATACCCATAACTTAGTTTCCCATTGCATCTGGGGCCATCTCCAGTCATTCTGATCAATATCTGGCCACTGGACCCAGATGGCTCCAGAGGAAAAAGTGAGACTGGTGACTTTGCACAGCCTCTCCTCACATAGGTCCAATTTACTTGCAAATCATGGCATCACCTTCCTGATGTCATAGTCTTCTTCAAGAATGAAGGACAAATAACAACAACACTCATAAGTGATATTTTTTCTGCATTATCATTATCTGAGTTGGGTCTTTGTACCTCTGCTTGATTGTAATCTCTATGAACAAAGGAATGCACTCACTGCTAATTAAATTTTGTGTCTTCTCCAGTGTCTACTTTGTATGCAAATTAATAATTCTTCATTGAATTTACAGATAACAGATGGGTGGGTGAATAGGTAGATAAATGGATAGCTGGATTGATAAATGGATGAAGGAAAGGAGAGAGATGATAGATGGATAGATGATGGGTGAACGAATATATGATACTCAGTTTTGCTGCGTAGGTGATTCTTGGTTTTAATCCTAGATCTATTGACCTCCAGAATATCATATTCCAAGCCCTTCGATCCCTTAATGTAGAAGCTGCTAGATCTTGTGTTGTTCTGATTATGTTTCCACAGTACTCAAATTGTTTCTTTCTGGCTACTTGCGGTATTTTCTCCTTGGTCTGGGAGCTCTGGAATTTGGTGACAATATTCCTAGGAGTTTTCTTTTGGGGATCTTTTTGAGGAGGTGATCTGTGGATTCTTTCAATTTCTATTTTACCCTCTGGCTCTAGAATATCAAGGCAGTTCTTGAAAATTTCTTGGAAGATGATATGTAGATTCTTTTTTTGATCATGGCTTTCAGTTAGTCCAATAATTTTTAAATTATCTCTCCTGGATCTTTTTTCCAGGTCAGTGGTTTTTCCAATGAGATATTTCACAGTCTTCCATTTTTTCATTCCTTTGGTTCTGTTTTATAATATCTTGATTTCTCATAAAGTTGCTAGCTTCCACTTGCTCCAATCTAATTTTTAAGGTAGTATTTTCTTCAGTGGTCTTTTGGGCCTCCTTTTCCATTTGGCTAATTCTGCCTTTCAAGGCCTTCTTCTCCTCATTGGCTTTTTGGAGCTCTTTTGCCATTTGAGTTAGTCTATTTTTTAAGGTGTTATTTTCTTCATTATTTTTGGGGGGTCTCCTTTAGGAAGTCATTGACTTGTTTTCACAGTTTTCTTGCATAACTCTCATTTCTTTTCCCAGTTTTTCCTCTACTTCTCTAATTTGCTTTTCCAAATCCTTTTTGAGCTCTTCCATGGCCTGAGACCAGTTCACATTTTTCTTGGAGGCTTTTGATGAAGGCTCTTTGACTTTGTTGACTTCTTCTGGCTGTGTGTTTTGGTCTGCTTTGTCACCAAGAAAGATTCCAAAGTCTGTGTCTGAATCTGAGTCCGTTTTTGCTGCCTGGCCATGTTCCCAGCCAACTTACTTGACTGTTGAGTTTTTCGTTGGGGAATGACTGCTTGTAGAGTATATAGTACTTTGTCCCAAACTTGAGGGGTTGTGCTGTTGTTTTCAGAGCTATTTCTACACAGCAAGCTCTGCCACACCAGTGCTTCTGCTCCAAGACCCACCAACCCAGACTGCGACTCAGATCTTAAGCAGGCTCTGCACTCCTGCTCTGACCCACCACTTAACTCCTCCCACCAGGTGGGCCTGGGGCAGGAAGCAACTGTAGCTGTAGTTCTGTCCTCAGAGCTGCACCACCTCTGCTGCCGCCGGAGTGGTGGCCGAACCGTGAACTCCATTCACTCTGTCCCAGAAGCTTTTCCCACTAACCTTCTTGGTTGTCTTTGTTGTTCGTGGGTTGAGAAGTCTGGTAACTGCCACAGCTCACTGATTCTGGGCGCTAGGGCCTGTTCCACCCGGCTCCCAGTCTGGTTGGTCTGGGCAAAGCCCAAGCTGGGCTCTGCTCCGCTCCGCCCCCAGCTCCCGCTGGTAGATCTTACCCCAGCAACCATCCTGGCTGTCCTGGGCTGGAGCCCTGTTTCCCTCTGCTATTCCGTGGGTTCTGCAGCTCTAGAATTTGTTCAGAGCCATTTTTATAGGTTTTTGGAGGGACCTGTTGGGGAGCTCACACAAGTCCCTGCTTTCCAGCTGCCATTTTGGCTCTGCCCCAATGACTGAATATATGGATGCAATATAGGTGGATTGGTATATAAATGAAATAGACGATTGCTAGCATTTATACAGGACTTTTAAGGTTTACAAAGCATTTAAAAATATTATCTAATTAATCCTCACAGCAATACTGGGAGATACATGCTATTATCACCATTTTATAGCTAAGGAAACAGAGGATCAGAGAGGTTAAGTGACTTGCCCAGGGTCATACAGCTAATAATTGTCTGAGGAGGAATTTGATTTAGTTATTCCTAACTCCAAGCCTAGCATACTTACAACATAGTCTCACAGTGATGAAAAATATATGTATATGATACATATATGCATGCATATGTAGCAATAGCATACTTACAACATAGTCTCACAGTGATGAAACATATATGTGTATGATACGCATATATGTATATGTAGCAATGTATGATTACATGGAATATATGTAACTATATATAGTTTTTCTATAAGCATGTATAATTCATCATTAATGTGTTCTCCTGTAAAATCTGGCTTACTAGCTATGTGATCCTGGGCAAGTCACTTTACACTGTTTGCCTCAGTTTCCTCATCTGTAAAATAAGTTGGAAAGGAAATGGCAAACCACTCCTATATCTTTATCAAGGAAACCCCAAATGGGGTCACAAAGAGTCAGATACAACAGAACAACAACTTTGCCATAGACTACTTCTTTACCTACTTCCACAATGGTCAAAAATTTCTTTAATTCCTTATATGTCTATTCATACCAGGCACATCGTAGGCACTTACTAAATGCTTATTGATTGACTGATCACTACGTTTTACCCACTATTACGTAGGTAAGCACTGTATCAGTATATAAACTTCATCAACACCTGTGTGGTGTGAACACTCTCTCCATAGAGGCAAAATGAATGTTATCAACATGTGAAGCCAACAATCACTTAATAACAACAACCTCTACTCCTGGACTGTATATAGTGCTTTAAAGTACATAAAACATTTTACAAATATTATCTCGATTTATCCTCACAACTCTGGCAGATAGGTGCTATTATCTAATAGCACCTTCTGTTCAATAGACGAGAACTCCAAGGCAGACAGCCCTTAAGTGATTTGCCCAGGATCACATGGCTAGTCTCAGCCTGGATTTGAACTCGGATTTTCTTGATTCCACATCCGGTATTCTATCCATTGTACCACCTAGCTGTGTTGTTGTTGTCGTTTTTATAATTATAATTAATTACTTATCACTACTACTGCTGCTGCTGCTCCTGCTACTACACTACTACTATTATTGCTACTACTGTTACTACTACTACCACCACCACCACTACTACTATACTACTATTACTGCTACTACTACTATCACTACTGCTATTACTGCTACTACCACTGTTAACACTAACACTACTGCTAACTACTATTACTACTATTACTAGTACTGTTACTACTACTATTCTTACCACCTCTACTACTACTATCACTACTGCTACTACTACTACTACTACTACTATATTACTACTACCACTAACACTACTGCTTACTACTATTACTACTACTACTCTCACTACCTCTACTCCTACTATACTACCACTACTGCTGCTGCTACTACTACTGCTATGATGATGATGACAACAACATATGCCTTCCATATGCAGGCATTATGCTAAGCGCCAGGAATACAAAGGCAAAAACAATACCTTCTCTCAAAGAGCTCATAGTCCAGTGAGGGAGACAACATGCAAACACAAACAATTATGTACAAACAAGATATAGACAAGATAAATTGGAAATAGTCACAGAGGGAAGGCATTTGCCTGTAATTTCTAATCTTTGAAGGCTCAGGCAGATTAAGTACTCATGAGCGCTGTTATGATCACACATGAAGGAAGTGAAAGAGGTGGTATTTGAACCCCAAGTATCTCCCTCATTACAAATTCAATAATCTAGCCTATTTGCCCACTGCCTTTATAGTTAACCATAACAAGCTATAAATAATATATTTCCCCTTTTCTTTCTAAGATTCTAAGCTAATTTAAAATATTGCCAAATTCCAAAATTTTATATTGACATTTTACCATGTTTTTTTTCTCATTATATTACCAGTAATTATATTTATTAGGGGAAAACTGCTGAGTACACACACACACACACACACACACACACACACACGCACACACACGCACATGCACACACACACTCACATACACACACACATTCTGTTACATATTCTAGATGATTCCAGTTCTTAAGAGACACGTCTCTACTTTCCTCTCCTACATACTTTAATGAGAAGAGAGGCTTCATCTAGGAGCTGGAGGAAAGGATTGCTGGGTTGTGGATGTCATTCCATTTCTTTCCATAGGTCAGTCTGTGACTAAATCCTTCAAAGTAACGGCAACACCTTCTCTAGAACCACTTTACAGGGCAGCTCTAAGCCTTAATTACTATGATATCCAGGCTGAGCAGTGCAGTGAAAAGTGAGCAAGAGCCAGAGGACCTGGATACAAACCCCAGCATTTCTCCTGATTTGTTTAAAGCCTGATTCTGGGCACATACTGGCTGTGTGACTTTAGCACAGGGTTGGAGGGAATGGTAAAATTGATTTGGAGTCAGGGGACCTAGGTTCAAAACCCATGTCTGCCACTTATTACCTATGAGACCTTGGCCAAGTTCTTTCACTGTTCATGGTTTCGATTTCCTCATCTTTAGAATGAAAGGGATCAACTACATGGCTTTCAAGGTTTCTTTCACTCTATGGTCCTGTAATCATCCTATTTTTTAAAGTATCTTGAATGATAGATTATATAAGTGTATTTTATATGTTTATACATTCTCTTTGTCTCTGTCTCTGTCCATGTGTCTGTCTGTCTGCCTCGCTCCCCTTTCTTTCTCTTTCTCTCTTTTGCCTTCTCTTTCTCTCCCTCCTCTAAATCCTGTCCACTTAATTCTCTCTTTCCCTTCTCTTTCCTTCCTATTCCCTTTCTCCAGTCACTTTCCTTTTCCATCTCTTTTTCTCTCCCCCTCCTTTCCTGTCTCTCTCCATACCATCTTCTCCCCTTTTCTTCTCTCCCCCTCTCTCTGATATTAGATTGCTTTAGCAAGCTTTAGATTTTCCTTCCTTCCTAAACAAAGCTTGTATCCTGGACATTAGATATTAGCTGCTATTATTAGAGCTGGCCTTGTTGCTCTCATTTCATTTTGCTTAACCATTTTATTACGTTTGTCCAACTGCTTGTGATTATTTCCCAGAATAATGGAGGATATTCAGAGCTTTCTCCTGTCTCAAACTGACAGAAGACTTAGAGTTTTCCCTGGGTACCTCTATCACTGATTCGAGTATCATTCTTCCACACACATCCCTCCATTTTGTGCTATCCATTCTTTCCAACTTTAAATATTATTTCAAACCCCAGAAGGCTTTATAAGCTTAACCACCAGCTCCATTTAAATAGGCTTGCTCCAAGTTCACTCTCTGTGTTTACCCATTATTCATTGTACAGATGAATGTTGCCCCCCTCCTCCCACCCACCCCACGACTCCAGCTGCCCCTGACTCAGCCCTAGCGATGATTACCTTGCCTAAATGTACAAACAGTACAATGTACTGTTATGCACTATTATGGATTTGAAAGATCAAGCAGATAATTTTTTCTCATTTACAGAGGAGAATAAAGACCTCTTGAGATCATTTTTTTAAACTAAAGGATGCATTAGTCCTTCATGTTGTATATCCTCTCAATATTTGGCAGTTTGAAGAATTATGCTTTTATGTTAAACAGAGAAAGAAAGACCTGCTTTCTCAGTCACTGCTCTCCTTTCTTTTAGAGAAGACCAAAGTAGCTCTAAACTATGCTCTAAACAGAGAATTCGCTCAGTAAGCATTTGTTAGAAAGAAGGCAGGGAGGGGAGGATGATGGGAAGGAGGGAGGAGGGAGGGAAAGAAGGAAGGAATAAAGGAAAGAAGGAAGGAAGGAAGGAAGGAAGGAAGGAAGGAGGAAAGGAGGGAGGGAAGAAAGTAAAGAAGGAAGTAAGAAAGGAAGGAAGGAAAGAGTAAAGGAGGGAGGGAAGGAAAAAGGAAAGGAGGGAGGGAGGGAAGGAAGGAAGGAAAGAAAGAAAGAAGGAAGGAAGGAAGGAAGGAAAAAAGAAGAAGAAATGAAGGGAGATAGAGAAGCAGGAGGGAGGGAGGGAAGGAGAGAGTGAAAGAGAATGGGAAGGAGGGACAAAGAGAGGAAAGGAGAGATGGTGGAAAGAAGAGAAGGAGAGAAGGAAGGAGCTTGTATAATAAATACAATAGAAAATCAGGCCACTTCAAGTAAATCCTGAATAGACCTCATTGACATTGTTAAGACAAATCATGATTTTCCCTGCAGGGAGTGCCGTGGTTAGGCTTATCTGAGGTGGATTTGGTTTTGTCAAATCTTCACAGGGACTCTTAACCTGAGACCCATGAACCTGACTTTCAAAAAATATTATGATAACTCTATTTCAATATAATTAGTTTCCTTTGTAACCCACATAGTTTATTTTATGCCTTTAAAAACTTGATTTTGCAAACTCCAAGAAGGAGCCAAGGGCTTCATTAGACTACCATGGGAGTCCATGATACCAAAAAGCTTAAGAACTCCAGGATCTAGCAGGCTGAGGAAAATAGAGATTATCCCCCACATTTGACCAGTGCCTTGTGCTTTTCAAAGTATGTTCACACCATGTGCTCAACAGTATAGACAGTACTGGTTATATTGTATGGATGAGAATACTTGGGGGAAAGGTAGCTTAATAATGCATAAAAAAGCTTGAGTTTTTGAATACATTATCTGGATTTGGTTCTTCTTCCCCTTGACCCTAAGTATCTCATAACCTCTTTTAATTTTAATTTCCTCATCTGAGAAATGGTTACAAAAGAGCCTTTTGCCAACCTTAAAGTACACTATAATAACTATTACTGATGGGTACCCAGCTTAATCACCATGGTTTAGGGAGGTATCAGAACCCAAGTCATATAACTCCTCTTTAGCAAATTACTTAATCTCTCCAACATTCGGATTCCTCATATGTCAAGTGAAGTGATTGAACTGCATGACCTGGAGGGTCTCTTCCAGATTTATGATATTTTTTAAACCATCTTTTGGGTAAAGATCATCTAGTTCAAACTTTTCATTTTATAGGTAAAATCACTGAAAACCATAGAGGATATTGCAGCTAGTAATAAGGGATGATGTTTAAAAAATTCATCACAATCACACAATGGTGTTGTTTGATAATTATGCAGCATCCTTCCCTCTCTCCTCCCTCCACTTTAAGCCTGAATCCCTGACAGCTACACCTACTCAAAACCATAGGTCTTAAGCCCCCACTGATATTTTTTCTTTCATTAGACCAAACCAGAGCACAAGTGAATTCAAAGCAAAAGGTATTTAATGAATACATAATTATTAAAGTAAAAGTTGAGATTTTCATCATAACTATTGAGGTATTCTTTCTAATAGGTTTACATGCTACCACAAAGAGAATACATGCATCTGCAGGAGAGGACGCATACTTTAAACAGTATTATTTCTTATATTCTTATATTCCTAGTGTTTTCTTCCTGCTGGAATATTTCTTTCATACTTGCTGCTTCCCTGGGTTATCTGTTGGTCATATGAAGTCATCTTTTGGGATACTTTCTCCACCAACCTGTGAGCTGCTTTTTCATCAGATGACTGAATTGTTATCTCCTGGTTTCACTGCTCTATACTTGCCTAAATCTTCAATAAGGAAATGCAGAGTTTTAATTCCACCTCAACTTCAGATTCTTAAGAAAGAAGAATTCTCTTTCTGGCTCTAGTCTAAAGAGTCTTCCACAGTAGGGATTAGAGGGAAGAAGAAAGAGTAAAATAAAAAATGATACCCAAAAGACAAGCATCAAACAAGAATCAGGCATAGAACAGATAATTTTATTCCCATACCAAAAGGAAAAAGAAATAAAAAATAATAGAATGAATGAATATAATATTTATATAATGTTCTATTATTAGAAAGGCTACTCTGTAAGGCTTATTAAGACATTTGCAAGAGGCTTGTTCATTAGCTACATTTCCTCTCAGCTGAGTACAGACTAATCAATACTGTATTTTTCTTTCAGTTCCTTTTCTCTGTGTGGGAAAATCTTTCCTTTTCTTCTGATCTGTTGCTATTTCTGTTCCAACATCTCCTACAGACATTATCCTGCTGTTCAAGTGACCAGAAAAGCACAAGATTCCACTTCCCTTCTGAGATTTCACAAGGTCCTCTAGCAAAGGAAAGAAGATACAAACAGGAGGCTACCCCATGCCAGACACAGGATTGCCCATGAAGCCACAAGTTCATGACTTCAGGCCTGCTTGAGAATAGGGCATTTCTCTCATTGACCCTCCAGAACTCAGAGACTGGTATACCACAAGGCTGGCAGGAAGAAGAGACCCGAAGATCAGAGGTCACCTCTTAAGAATATCCAAAGAGTTATTGCTCAGCAGCCAGTTAAAAAATTGCTCATATCTACCAGGAACTAGACAATATGTGTACATTATCAAGTCAAGGGAAAGAACTCATCATGCATCCCCAAGGGGGTGCTACACAAATATGTGGGTCAGCCTGGGCAAAGGCCTGGAGACAGGAGATGGAAGCTCACATAAACAGCAAACGAGACAACCAGTTTGGCTGGAATGAAACACGTGTGAAAGGAAGTAATGGACAAAAGGCCTGGAAAGATAGGCTGGCCCCAGATTGTGAAGGGTTGTAAATACACATACAATTTGTCATTGTTGCCACCTGCCAGCTTCGGGATTGATAAAAGCAGGGTTATGAATTTAAGCATGTTCATGCAGCCACCTGATCAACAGAAGGATTTATCACCCCTGGGAGAAAGAAAGATGGCCTTTGCCATGCACTATGTATCTTCCCCTACAGGAAGATCAGCAGTCTGCTGATCTGACTTTAGGAAGAACACCTAACACATGGCCACAGAAGGAGTCAAAAAATGCTATAACATTAATAGTGATTGAAATTGGGTAGTGGAAGGAATACATCATAGTTACGTTGGCAAAAATGAAAAAGAAAAAAAATCTCATAATCATTTTAATAACATTTTCAGGTAAAAATTTTAAGAAGAAAAGTTGCATATAACTAGAAGTTACAGGAATGGGGAGAACAACTGAGACATGTAAGGATAAGATTCCACATACACATTGGGTAATGGGGCTAAGGAACAAAGCTGAAATGAATCTAAAATAATTTCACCTTTTTGTGTCATTATATTGAGTGGAATGTCTGCCTCAAAGCTCGCAATCTGAAAAATCTTAATATTGGATGCAACATTTAATAGTTCACATTGTGAGCTGGTACTAAGGTCTAACTCAGCCTGATGACAATGTAGTCCTGTTTTACAATTGCCAGCCTATCATGGGAAATGACAAAGAACATTATTAAGGGAAATCACAGATAGTCAATGGAATAAGTTACTTAACCTCTCTGAACCCAGTTTTCTCATCAGGAAAATGGGGTGTTGGATAAATGTTGTTGCCTTTGCCTTGATTTTTCTTAACCTGGACCAACATCCCAAACACCAAATCTATAGACTCCATGTCCCCAGTCACTGGTGACTTTTATCCACTCAGTTCTTGAACTCCCACCCTGGAGCTGGGCTATCTTGATTGGTGACTGAGTGAGCAGAAGCTTACCTAGTTCATTCTATCTAGACAGTCCCCAGCCCCATCTCATGCTTCACATCCTATTTGTCCACCAGGGCCATCTTGTCCCCTGCTCTGCCACCCAACACTCTCTCCCCGCCCCAAACATGCACAATCTTTCCATTTATTGATCTGAGCTCTGTAATCCAATCAGTACTAACACTGACTCTGAGAAAAGAGTATGTCAATGGACTATCCTATGGCTCAATCTCTTTCCCTGTGACTCTGCATATTCAAACTCCCTTCCTACACATCCATAGTATATGTGTTATATCCTTCTATTAGAATTAGCTCTTTGAGGTCAGAGTTTATCTTACCTTTCCTTATTTGAGTTGCTAGAGCTTAATATAGTGTCTGTGCTTAATGTGAATGTATTTTCATTTATTCATTCATTTATTTGTTTGTTCATGGCATTCATTGATTTGTTCATGCACTTATTGAGTCTCACTTTTATTTTTTTCTGGTACATTCTTTTTTGTTATTTATTTATTTAATATTTTTAGTTTTCAGTGTTAATTTTCACAAAAGTTTGAATTACAAATTTTCTCCCCATTTCTATCCTCCCCCCACTCCAAGATGTCATATATTCTGATTGCCCCATTCCCCAGTCAGCCCTCCCTTCTGTCACCCCACTCCCTCCATCCCCTTTTCCCTTACTTTCTTGTAGGGCAAGATAGATTTTTATGCCCCACTGCATGTGTATCTTACTTCCTAGTTGCATGGAAAAACTTTTTTTTGAACATCTGCTTTTAAAACTTTGATTTCCAAATTCTCTCCCCTCTTCACTCCCCACCCACCCTCCCTAAGAAGGCAAGTAATTCAACATAGGCCACATGTGTATCATTATGCAAAACCCTTCCACAAAACTCATGTCGTGAAAGACTAACTATATTTGCTCCTTCCTATCCTATCACCCTTTATTCAATTTTCTCCCTTGACCCTGTCCCTTTTCAAAAGTGTTTGCTTTTGATTACCTCCTCTCCCTGCCTGCCCTCCCTTCTATCATCTCCCCTTTTTATCTCCTTCCTCCTTCTTTCCTGTGGGGTAAGATAACCAATTGAGTGTGTACGTTATTCCCTCCTCAGGTCGGTTCCAATGAGAGAAAGATTCACTCATTCCCCCTCACCTACCCTCTCTTCCTTTCCTACAAAACTGCTTTTTCTTGCCACTTTTATGTGAGATAATATACCCCATTCTATCTCTCCCTTTCCCGCCAACCCGGACGGCGACTCAGATCTTAAGGAGGCTGTGCACTCTTGCTCTGATCCACCACTTAATTCCTCCCACCAGGTGGGCCTGGGACTGGGAGCATCTGCAGCTGTAGTTCTGTCCTCAGAGCTGCACCACCTCTGCTACCCCCAGGGCTGTGGCCGAACCGGGAACCCCTTTCACTCTGTCCCAGCTGCTTTTCCCACTAACCTTCTCTGTTGTCTTTGGTGTTTGTGGGTTGAAAAGTCTGGTAACTGCCACAGCTCACTGATTCAGGATGCTAGGGCCTATTCCACCTGGCTCCTGGTCTGGTTGGTCTGGGCGCAGCCCACGCTAGGCTCTGCTCCCCTCTGCTCCCATCTCCGTGCAGTAGACCTTACCCAGCAACCATCCAGGCTGTCCTGGGCTGGAGCCCTGCTTCCCTCTGCTATTTTGTGGGTTCAGCAGTTCTAGAATTTGTTCAGAGATGTTTTTATAGGTTTTTGGAGGGACCTTGGGGGGAGCTCACGAAAGTCCCTGCTTTCCAGCTGCCATCTTGGCTCCGCCCCCAAGTCTCCCTTTTAGATATATGATCTACAGTACAGTGGGAAAGCAATGGTTCTGGAGTCAAAAGATCTGCATTCAAATTCTGCTTCTAATGCTATGGTAGAAATGATATCTATTTTACATATTCTGAGATAGGAGACAAGGAATTAGGATTTCCTTTCCGCTTTCATTTCCAACTTTCTACTGGGCTTCCCACCTAATTTAATTCTGTTCCACCTAGTGTCAGCTAAGTGGAACAATGGACAGAGTACTAGTCCTGGAGTCAGGAAGACCTAAGTTTAAAATCAATCCTCAGGATATGGTTGATCCAAAGGACTAGGGGGATAAAATGCCCAAACTATGGGCAGTTGGGCTTCTTCAGGTCTTACAAAGTCCCCACTGCCTTCCAGATGTCTTTCTGACCTTGTTGAATTAAGGAGTAGAAGGGGAGTCATCTCTATGGCAATTATATCTTTTTACTCTTTTATTACAAATAAAATTATTTTATTGCATTTTTCATTCTATGAGTGTTTCATTATGTTCCAGTAACC
This sequence comes from Trichosurus vulpecula, assembly GCF_011100635.1. Taxonomy (NCBI): domain Eukaryota; kingdom Metazoa; phylum Chordata; class Mammalia; order Diprotodontia; family Phalangeridae; genus Trichosurus; species Trichosurus vulpecula. The sequence goes on along the minus strand of NC_050577.1, from coordinate 216,488,119 downwards.
AGAATGAATTGGTTCTGATTCAGGAGAAATAATTACCTGCTGTTTAACTTCTTTGTGGTTAATTTCCTCAACTGCAAAATGGGGGGAGGAGTTGATCTCAATGACGTCTAATTTTGTTTTTCATTGAGTTCTAAATCTATGATCTATGATCCTGTAGCCTCCCTGGGCTCAGTCATCTCATCTATAAAACAGAAAACTTAGGGTTAGACACCCTCTGATGTCCCTTTCACCACTTGATCAATAATTGTTATACATTCTATCTGTAGTTATCAATGCATATAGTGTTCCCTCTGCCTCCATGAGTTCAACCTCTTCCAGGACAAGGACCATTTCTTTTTTTTTTTTGTCTTCATATTCCTAGCCCCACAACAGTTCCTGGAACATCATGGCTACTCCATAAATGTTTAGTGAACTGAGTTGGATTGAATTAACTTGAAATCTGACTGAGGGCACGCAGGCAAAGTAAAGGAGATGGAGGCAACATCTAAGTGCCTTAGAAAGCTGCATCCCTTCCATGAAGCATGAAGAAAAGGGTCAGTCAGAAAAGGGTAGAAGAGAGATATGGGGCAGGGAGGAAAACCTTCAATTCCTTCCCAGGACCAATCCCAGTCAAACAGACATCCTCTGCATTTGCATGCTTGAACTTGACTATTAATTGGCTAAGCTTGGACTTGGGTTTGTTTGGCACTAACTGCATTTCAAGGTCTTTAACATGTTCAGCCTGTTCTAATATGCTTATTGCCCTGGTTTTCATCATTAATGAGGCATTCAGTTTTTATAATCTGGGAGATGACCCAAAGACCAGAATTAATTTAATTTAAAATCAATGTACTAGAAGAATTTTTAAAAATAGCTTTAAGCTATTGACTTAGACCAAGTGCCACCACAAACTCGAGGCAAAGATGTGTTAAAGATATAGGCCAAATTATCATTGCTATCCCCCAGTCTTAAGTAAGTCATATATCAAATCAGATATATTTCTAAAAGAATGGACTTTGCATTAGGCTTCTCATCTGATTTAATCTGGAGTCAGGAAGACCCTTTAAATCCAGACTCAGACACTTCCTAATTATGTGACCCTAGGTAAGTTATTTGTTCTCTATCTGCCTCAGTTTCTTCATATATAAAATGGGCATCATATTGTTCCTACCTCCTGAGGTTGTTGTAAGGATCAAATGAAATGATATTTATAAAGCTCTAGCACAATGCCTGGACCTTAGTGGGTATTTAATAAATGCTTATTCCCTCCCCCATCCCTACTCCCTTGCTAATGGAAAACTTCCATTTGGTTTTTGGTTTGCGACTCTCTAAGTAAATTGTAAACCATTGTCGGGATTCAACACACCATGAAAAAGCAAATTTAATTGAGCTTAGGGAGGGGGTAGACTTCAAGTAGAAGCCTCAGACCTTGAACACCAGGCTTCATGGTTGGGGTGTGGGGGGTGGGAAGGTAGAGGAGGAAGAGACTCTCAGACACTGGGAGGCCATCGTTATTGGGAAGTCATGTCTCAGGGAGCAAGAAAAGTAGAACTGGCCCAGAGAGGAGCTTGCCTGGAGGCTCCACTTCTGTCTTCTGTCTTCCTATTCTAATTGTTCTTGGTAATTTGCTGCTAAGCTGAATTATTTCCACTTGTTTTAGGAGCACAGTTGCTAGAAGTGTTTTTAAATTTTGTTACACTGGGACAAAGTCATGTACAACTAGTCCTGATCACATTCCTCTTCAGTATTAAGTCTAATATCTTATAGGACAGCTAAGTATAATATCCCTGAGTCCTCAGATCTGCAATTAGAAGGGACCTCAGAGGCCACCTAGTACATTCAAAATAATGAAACTGAGGCACATGGAAGTTAAGCAACTTGCTCAAAGTCACTCATAGGTAAGTAAATATCAGAATAGGATATGAACCCAGGTCATAACCTTTGCCTCTACAACTAGGTCTGTGTGTGTGTGCAGGTGTAAGTGTATGTATGTATACATGTTTATGCATATGTATGTATGTATATGCATATACATATATCTACATGTTATGTATACATGTTATCATGTCGTGTGTGCACATACATACATATACTGTGTGTATGTATTTGAAAAGCTACACTGGAATACAGGAAACAGGTGACATATCTGAGATTTGAATCTGCCAACCAGCTGCCTTCTTCTTACTTGCCTACAAACTCAGGCACCTGATTCTAAAACAGCTTTCTTTTTGTCCCTCTATTCCACACAGGTAACATCCCATCTTTACTGCCAAACTTTTGCAAAAATAAGTTTACACTCCATTATTCCATTTTTTTTTACCACGTTTGCCCTTTCCTTGACTTCTCGCTATCAGGATTCCATATCACCATGCTGTTACTGAACATGTTTGTTTGAAGATCAAGAGTAATTCCTGAAGAATAGAGGGTTGATATAACCACAGAAAGGAAGCCACAGGTAACAGAAGAAATAGATATTAATAGGTTAAGCTAAGTGGAAAACAATCTGCATTCTAGCATCCTTTTGCAAAGTATAAAACCATGTCCCAGATGAATTAGAAAGGCGGCTAACTAATACCTATTGCTAAGGGCCCAATTGCGCTGCAGTACAACCCGGATACCAAACCTTTTTAAAGCTTGTGAATTCTGTATTTTCAAATTTTAATCCTAGCTGTACTTAATCAATCGATTGATATAGAAAAACATGTGGTATTCAAAGCATCTCAGTCAAAAGCTCCTGAATTCATCCAAAAACCCTTAGTTAACTTTCTTAGAAAGGAAATTAAACTTGGAAATGTTTCAGAATATGATACGTTGGGATTTGATTCTGGTCTTGTTCTTTTTGTTTGTTTGTTTATAAAAACAGTGTGGTGCAGTGGATAGAGCCCTGGCTTAGGCATCATAAGTCTTGAGTTCAAATATCAGATATGTCACTTGCTTCCTGTGTAACCTTGAACAATTGGCTTAATTCCCCACTGAACCTCAGTTTCCTAATCTATAAAATGGGGAGTTGGACTAGATGATCTCTGATGTTTCTTTTGGCTCTAAATCTATGATCTACAATTGAATTTGTGTTTGCTTATAGAGGCATCATACAACAGTAGAAAGATCTCTGCTTCCAGAGTCAAAAGGCTCAGGTTCAAACCCCACCTATGATGCTTACTAACTATATGACCTTGGGAAAGTAATATCACCTCTCTGGGCCTCAGTCTCCTCATCTACAAAATTATACGGTCACACTAGATGACTTGTGAGGCACCTAAAGCTAGGTTTCTATGATCCCATGATATGTGCCAGTGATTTCTATGATCCCATGAAATGTACCAGCTCCAGACACTGGGACTACCTAAGGCTAGAGCACTGAGTTGAATCTATGAAGATATAATTCAGAAGAAATAAATCTTGCATTTGGGCACGAAACATCAACTTCACAAGCATGAGATCAGGGCAACATGTAGAGATAGTAGTTGTTCTAAAAAAATCTGGGGTTTCTTCCATTTTGTCTTGTTTTTTGATGGATTGTAAGCTCAATACAATAGCAGTGTGTTGTGGCAGTCAAGAAAAAGCTAATTCAATCTCAGGCTGAAATAAAATGGCCAGAACTTTCAGGAATAGGGAAGTGATAATCCCATTGTACTCTGCTCTCATCAGATCTCATCTAAAGTCTTTGCCATAATTTCAGAAGGCTGTTGATCAATTGCAGAGTGTCCATATGCAATTAACCAGGATAGCGACGGATCTTGAGCTCATGTAAAAGGAAGATTAGTTGAAGGAACTGGGTACATTGAACCTGGAGGAGAGAAGACTTGGGTGTGTGTGGAGGTGGGGGGGGGTAGGGCTGGGGCAGAAATGAAAGCTATCTTTAAGTTTTCCACTGGCTATCATTTAGAAGAGAAACTGGTCTTATTCTGTTTGGTCCCAGAGCACTGAAAGAGAAACAATGGGGCAGACCGAGTCTGGATGTCTTGAAAACACCTTCCTTAAAAATGGAGCTATCCGGAAGTGAGATGGACTGGCTCAAGAGATGATGGATTTCCCCTCCTTGGAGACCTTTGAAAAGAGATTGGATAACTAACTGACTACTTGTCAGATGTGTTATAGTGGGGATTCCTTTTTCTTATGGGTTGAACTAGATGGGTCACTTCAGACTCTCAAATTCTGTGATTTTGTTGAGTAGTGTGGCTTTGATCAAAACCTGAATCTGGGTGCCAAGCTGCTGCTCCAGCATCAAATCAGGGACCGAAATGGCCCCATAGAAAGCAGCCCTGTCCCTAAACCCTGAAGGAGTTAAACTTCCCTCTTCTGAGATGGAAGGGAAAAGGTAATGTTACTTTCTTCCCTTTCTGAGCAGAGAAGTGGCCTAATGAGCCCTTCCTCTTCAGTCTCTACAGAGAGGCCACAGTGTAAAGGTTCTCTGTGTATGTCAGCAGATGACTCAGAATATTAATATGTTTTTGACACATACTGTCATCAGGTAAAAAAGATAGAAAAGAACAGAGAGGAAAATGAAAGCATGCCCTCATTCACTGGGCTTTTGTGGTACATAGGAGAGTGGTTTTTAATTTCACCAGCCTTCTGGTTGCTATTTGGAAATGGAGCCCTATGTTGAAATATTTTCCCTTTCCTCTTAGGGATCCCCAATCCATTTACTGTCCCTGCCCCTATCCTATCCCCAAACCCACACCTTCTTCTACCCTTATTCTCCTCCCACACAATTTTCCTCAGGAAGAAATTAGTTCTTCAGTCCTTTTAATTGTACTCATAATAACAGTCATTAGAAGCAGCGTGGTGTTATTGATAAAGAACCAGCAGGCCCTGAGGTCAGAAAAATCTGAGTTCAAGTTCTGATTCTTACATAGGCTCTGTGACTCTGGGGAAATAATTTCCCTCCTAAGGGCCCCAGGCAACTCTCTGAACTATCATTTACAGAGTTGCCCATCTTCGGTGACCTCCACATCAGGAGATTCCCACATCATCAAATCAGTGGTCCCAACAAAGATACCTTTTAAAAAAGAGCTCACTTTTATGGGGCACCGCAGTCAATAAAGTGATTTCCTCATGGCAATACTTCAATGTAGGCAAAGAAAGGCTATTTTTTTGGAAGGGTAGCAATTGTGGAACAGGAACTGGACCTGTGACTTAATTGGTATAGAGACTGCTAGTAAAATGAAAATTCTCTCTACTAATGTAGGTTGGCATCTATTCTGTACCTTAGATCCTTAGAGAGAATTCCAGGATTTCTATCCACATTTTACAAATGAGGAAACTGAGGTACTCACCCCACAGAAATGATCTGTTGCTATCTTATCTTTTCTATCTTCACAACATCTCTTTGATAGATCCTTTTCTCTCCACCTACATAGCCACCCCCCAGGTACAGACCCTCATTATTTCACCCTTAAACTCCTTCAGTAGCCTGTTGACTGGTCTTCCTCCCTCAAGTCTCTCCCCACTCTAGCCACTCTTCACTCGTCTGCCAAAGTGTCCTTCCTAAAATACAGATCTGACCATGCCACACCCTCCTCACACTGTTCTACTAATATAGGACATTTTGCAACATATCACTTTTAAAAATGTAATGTAATGTTAAAAGACAACATCTAATGTTGCATTTATGTACATATGTACATTATACACATTTAACATTATGTTAAAATGTAACACCTAATAATGTATCACATCCTATCATATCACATCCCATCCCCTTGAATTATATTACATTGTATGAAATAGTGCATAGAAAGTTGACTTCAAACCTGCATTCAAGTCATATGTCTGACACATATTACCTGCCTGACCATGGACAATCACCTCCCCTCTCAATATTCTAGGCAACTCTCTCTAAGACTATGAGATGCGGAGAAAGTGTTGGCATAAGTTGGTAGAGAGTTTTGTCAACAAGGAATTTGTCATAACTATGGAATTGCCAGTCCAAGACTTATCCCTAGCCTGAATAGGATCCAATGGAATGGGATCTATCTTCTTTTCATCAGTAAGTCAATGTCTCCCAGAATCCCAAGAAGTATCATCCCTTAACTCTAACTCAATTTGTTTTTAGTTTGGCCTCAGAGGCAAACAGACTTCCTGTCCCTCAACATGTAACTTCATGTAGACATCACCCAGGATGTCAGGGTTGACAGTGGCTTCAATGTCTGGCTCTTACATTCTGTTTCTAATCAAGTCCCTCTGCCTTTCACTTCCCTGAGCTCTTTGAACACAGATCTGCATATTTCAGTGATCACCTGTCCTGATCTCTAGACTTGTCTCCCGTCATGGCAGAAAGGAAGCCAGAAGCCACAAGCAGACCTTGTTATCACAGAGGTTAACACTGCTCTCAGATGCTGTCAACCTTTCCTGTGAATGGGGAGAAACTCGCTAAGAATTACCAGCTAAAGTCCATAGAGCTAAGCTTTGTGTGTGTGCTCTGAAGAATGATTTATCTCGTAACCATAGCTTTAATTCACAATTTCACAATTAATTAAACATCAGCCTAATCATTATACCCACAAAGCATTTAAACTGATGTTGGGAGAATGATGGAGAAATGAATAATGCTTTGAAGATCCATTTCAAATTAGTTATTTGATTAATGAATATCCCACAAGGGCACTGGTGTGATGACCTCCGTTGATGGCTTAAAGAAAGACACGTCTGTTTAGATAATGAGAAGACAAAGTGAGTTTGAGTTATCTCTGAGTGTATGTTGTGTCGAATTACAAGGATTAATCTATACAAAATGTATTACTTCTCCCCGTGGCTGGCTGGAGATAGCATAGAACTGGGAGATCAATAAATAAAGTTTGGCATTTCAAAGATGCCGCCTGATGATAAACCAAGACTCCTGTGCAGGCTGGCTGCCTGCCCATGGCACCTTGGAAGCATAAGCTGTACCCTGTAGGCTTATGAAAGAAAGAAGCATCTTGTTCAAGATAAGGGGCCTCATGGTGGAAGGGTGTTCTTGCCTCATAAGCTCTGAGTAATCCCTCCTAACCTCCAACCTTTCGATTTCTTATATGCCGGAGGAGAAAATTGCTTGTCACTTTCACAACTGCCATTCTCGCCTGGTATATTTATACAAATAAAAAACTACACCCTTCACTTTGTGTTTTTTAAGGCCTTTCCTCCCTGTAAGTTCATGATAAAAAAAAGCATATACCTTTAAGGAGAATTGGAATTGGAGACACTTTTGGGAAGAAAAGAGACTAGGAGGGAAGACATCTCCCACAGAGAGAATGTCTAGCTGTCATCAGATGGCTTTCTGTGGCAAGGAAGCACTTCAAACTCTTGAGAGATATTTGGACCCTAGTTCCTCTTAATTCCTCATTAGGCAAAATCTCAGCAATTTCACTGCCAGAGGAAAAGTCTGTTATGGCATTTGGGTCCCCAAAGGCTTTGTGGTGATGTGATTATGATACAATAGGGAAGGCAATATTGATGGTAAACAAGAGCAGTGTTTAGTAAGTTTTGTTACCTTCTTAATGTAAGGATGGCAGCTCTCCCAAAGTCATGGTTTTGGTCTCTTTCCTTAAATAAGGAATAATCAAGCCCAATGAGAACAGAGTCCTTGGACTTGAAGGTTGGGGACTGTTGCAAAGGTCCATGAAGCCCTATCAATGTATGGACCTTGAGGGCAGGATTGTTTCCTTTTTGTTTCTGTATTCTCAGCTGCTAGCCCAGTGTGTAGCATCAGCAGTCACTCAGACTGTGGAATTAAAGGAAGAAGAATGGTACAGCTGAAAGAACGGTGGATTTCAAGTTGGAGGATCTGAGTTCAATTCTCAGCTGTCACTTCCTATGATGTGATTTGGGGCAAGTCATTTATCCTCTTGGGTGAGATTTGATTTCTCTGAGGTCTAACTTCATGAGCCTATGAAATGAATTGAATATGTACATAGTGATTTTAGTCATCATTGCCATCACCGTCACATCCAGACCTGACATTTAATCAGTGTGGGGAGCAAGTAGGCTCCTAGTTTTTCTGTATTTACTTTTATCCAGACCTGTGTGGTGAACACACTATGAACTCCCCCCATGAATGCAGAAACTTATAATTGTAAGCAGAGCTGTTTAATCTGAAGTCTATGAACTTGGTTTTTTTCACTATTTTGCTAATTTTATTTCATCATAATTGGTTTCCTTTCTAATCCTATGTATTTTATTTTATGCATTAGGAAATATTCTGAGAAAGGATCCAGAGGTTTCACCAGACTGTGAAAAGAGTCCAGCACACACACACACACACACACACACACACACACACACACATACACATGTGCATAGTTTTTCTGTACTGAGGTAATTAAAATTATGTTAAAACCGTCCTTGAGAAGCAGGCCATTTCAGGTTTATTGCATGTTATAACTTCACAAACTCTACACCTAGCCAAAATGGCCTAGCTGCTATTTCCAATACAAGTCATTTAATCTCCCACCTTCATGCATTTGTATAGGCACTCCTTGATGCCTGGACCACATCCTCCTCACCTCTGCCCCTTTAGAATTCCTATCCTCCCTTAAGTCAGCTCATGTGCCACTTACTACCCAAGGCCTCCTGTGATCCTCCCAAATGCCATACCTCCTACCCACCCCTGAACCTCCTTTTTATATGTCTAATATTGAATGATTTGCGAATGCCATTCCCCATCTCCAGTACAAGGGCCCATTTCCTTTTTGTCTTTGTATTCCCAGTGTCTAGCACAGTACCAGGCATAATGTAGTTGCTTATTTAATACTTTTAATTCATTTAATTCATATCTTTGAATCTGCAAAGACTACCTTAGTGCCTGGCACTTGGTAGATAGAAACATATGATTATCAAACGAATTGAACTTAGAAGTGGAGTGGTTTGCTGGCCATCGACTCAGAGGTAGCTAGAACACTTCTTGAGTCCAAGGTCAATCCCAGACCCAGAGCTGGATTTCATTTAATGTTACAGATAAGGAAACTGAGGCCCTGGGGAATTAAGTGATTTGCCCAAGGTAGCAAAGGTAGGAAGTTTCAGAGGTAGGATTTGAATCTGGCTCTCCTGATTCTGGAACCAATACTCTCACCATTGTAACACACTGCTCCCCCTTCTCCCCCATTATGCCAGAATGCCTCTTCTTCCCTCACATGTTGGGCATATAGTCAGTTTTTGTTTAATGAAATGATTGAAACTTCCCAGAAAAATGATGCCTCCAAGTTGTCTTTTTTGACACCCATTCTCTGTCATCACTGTTGCACTAATATGGCTGAAATCAGTTGTTAGAATTGCAAGCTAGCATGTTATCTTCTTGACCTCCAAAAAAGAAGGGTTAATTTAAGGACTGAATGTAGCAGAAATCTAAAAAGAGCAGGGGGTGGAAGTATACTTAAGGACCAGATATCCAGCAGGGAAGTGATGTTTGGAAAAAGGCGTTGACGGCTTTATTCAAAAATGGACCCAATTCAGAAGGCTTTTAGCACAGTGAAATCACACACTTGACAATCACCAGACATGATTTTCTCACTGAACAACCATCAAGTCTCCCAATTCCAGACCACTAAACTTAATCTTCTCCCTCCATGAAAGTTAAAAATCAGAGCTATTGTGAATGAATCATACATTAAGAAACTTTTCCTCCTAATTCCTAAAACAAAGAGCAGTGGAGCCCCCATTTGTCAAAGCATCTGCTTTCTGGGTAAATTAACATATGCTCTATTTTAAGCATTAAACAAGATTGAAAATGTGTCCAAAGGCTTTCTTGATCCATGCTTTTAGGTATCTTCAATTTTGTAAGCTTGTAGTGGTAAATTTCCTTTTTACTCTTTAGGGGAGGAAGCAAGCTCAGTAATGTCTTTCTTGATCTGTATTTTCTGGGATGTCAAAAATGCTGTGGTGGAATGAGCTTGAGATAAAAGAGTTAGAAGCTTTGGGTTTGGGTTTTGCTTCTGCACTTTATTATCTGTGTGACCTTGAGCAGGGCCCTTAGGCTCTCTGACTTTCAAATGAGACAATATGAAATGAATGAAAAAAATATTTATTAAGTGCCTACTGTGTGCCAAGCATAGTGCTAAGCTATAGAGATAGATAAACATAGGAAAAAAAATCAAAACCATTCCTAACCCTCAAGGAGCTCACACTCTAAGTGTGGGAAACCACACATAGAAGAAAGTACAGAAGTCAGAGCACCTGGGTTCAAATCCTGCTTCTGATGCCTTTCCCTATGTGATCTTGAATGAGTCACTTATTCTCTCTAGACGTCAGTTTTTCTGCTGCAAAAGGGGTGGCATTCAGTGATGTCTAAGGTCCCTTGAAGCTCTAAATCTATGATCCTTTAATTCTATAAGCATCATAGAGTCAGAGGCACCTGAGCCAAGAGGGAGAGCAGGGCAGGATAAGATTGGAGACTGTAAACCAAACAGCAAATAGACCAGTATGACTGGATATGAAAGATTTGCTAATGGCCTTAGATAACCACTATCAGAACAGACTGGAGAATTTACTAGTCAGTTTGGTCCTCAGAATACTGAAATATTTGGGTCTCAGACTATACTATCTAGTCCTGTTTTCACATTTTATGTATCTTGGTCTTTTCGTCCCATCTATACGCTCTTTGCAGGCAGGGACCACAACCTTTGTATGACTGGTGATCCCCAGCAAAGTTCTGAATACATAGTAGGTGCTCAGTAAATAGGCTTGATTGGTTAATTGACTGCTGTTGGGAGATTCAAGGACTTTGCCTTTCACCCATTCTTGGAACCTAGACAGCACTGGTTGGCAAGTTTGGCATTACTTTATCTTGCTGTGTCTCAGTTTCCTCATTTGTAAAATGAAACAGTTGGACTAGATGATCACAGGCTTCCAGTTCTAAGGTTTTGATCCTAGGAATGAGATGAGATGGTGTGATTGGAAGATGACTTTGCAGGTAGGAAATAGAGTCTGGGGATACGAACTAAAAAGTGTTGCTTCACTTACCAATTCTCCTCATATTTTCAGTACTTTTCCCAGTCTCTGAGAATCCTGAACTTCCGTCAAGGCTCAATTCAAGTACCACCTCCTTTGTAAAACCTCCCAGATTCCCTCTGGTTGTTAGAGTTTTCTTCATATTTATTCACCTGTCGACATATTAAGTCCCTCCAGTGGGATGTAAGCTTCTTGAGGATAAGTAATTTTATTTTTGATACGGTGCCCCTAGCAACTAGCACTTGAGTTTAATCAATGTCCATTGAATTCAATGGAATTGAATTGTTGTATGAATCTAATCCTTGTTTCAAAGGCTACCATCTGACACAAGGATCCTGGTCTCCTTTGGGGACCTCATATATATCCAACTTATCTAGATATCTTGTTATTCCAACCCAGGTGAAAACTGAGAAATATCATATTTGGTATTCACTCAAAGGTAGCATCAGCTCCCCTTACAAAGACTCAGTCTCAGAAGGCATCAAACATCATGTTTTATTTGCACAGTAAAGAACATCAGAAAGATTCAGACTTGAGCCCAGAAAGAACCAGATCATCCCTTTTCCTGCTTCTGCACACCATTAAGACTCACAGTACTACCCTGGGTGAGGTTCCAGCAAGGGAGTTTTGCTCTACCCTATTGCTTATCAGTATAGCTCCAACTCCTATTGCTCACAGTAAGTATCCATTGCTCCATGAGCAATGTCTTCCATTCCCAGTAGGAACCTCCAGTCTCTTCTGCCATTTTTATTGCTTTCCACTCTAAGCATTGGTGCTAGGGTCTCAAGGAGGCCAGTTGATTTAATTACATAGGAGCAACAGGATTAGCTTAAGCTTATAGTTTGATACTTCTTTTGTATATAAGTGATTCAAAACATACAAAACTTTGTATTTTTTATACAAGAGCCCCAGAGTTCCATGTTACATACCAAATCTTTCCTCCGATGGCTATGGAAGCAATTCAAATTCACCCTTCTGACTAAGGCACTGCTTCTCATTTCTGGCTGGCTTAGGGTGAATGCATACTACTTTTCTCCCACCAAAGACCAGTGTGCATCTCTTACATATGAGGACTCTTCCAAAATCTTTTTCCTGTTAAGAAAGGCATTTGCCTTCTTTTCCCACTTTTCTTTTTATCCTTTATCTTTCTCCAAGGCACCTGGTCTATCCTTTGCAAATTGTCTAGGGCTGCTTCTCAAAGAATCAAGGGGACCTTGGAGCAGGGAGGCCAACCCAGCCATGATGGCAAAGCTAACTATTTCCTTATGAGCCCACCATTCCCCCCATAGATTCAGAATTGTAAAATGGATTGTTCTCATCTGTTCTAACTATAGATGTTGTTTGTTGTCATTGTTTGTTCTTCATCTGTGAGAAATTATGGAGAGCATGTATTAATACTCTATAATATTTTACTTATATATACAAAATATACATGTGTAACACACAAACAACATTTTTTTACCTTCAGAAGGAAACAAAGTCTAGCAATGTATCCTCAGTTTTTTCCAATCAAACTTTAAAAAAGAATAATATGATAACAGTATAAGTCTTCTTCCCACCACAAAAACAGGTTATACTTGGTACAAATAATTTTAACATCGAACCAAACATTTCACTTAGTTCTTATCGTACAATATGTTCATTTAGTGCTGCTGCTTGGAAGCTATTTTTAAATTCAGCCACTTAAATCACTGTGTCTCACATACTGTTGAGAAGATGTGATATTTCATTATCAAACAGAAACATTATGTACTGTGGCATATGAGTCATTAAAGGAACAGGGAATACGGTGTAGCTCTCAATAATGATGCTTGTTACTGTTATCGATGATAGAGTTTTCTAGCACCCTTTATCACAGAATTTCTACCTCTACGGGAATTAAGTAAGACACAGTTTCAATGATACAGTTGTTCCTAAGGTCTTTGCATCCCAAGTCTTAGTCAAGAGGCTATCCACTGAATGAAACTGTTGGCATAGGTGGGTGTATGGGCAATTATATTAATATGGAGACTCCCTCAAGAAGCAGCTATTAAATAAGCATCCTGAACTTGACAGCTAGAAACTGGTTGAAGGACATTCCATGATGTTCCATTGGATTGAAAGTTGAAAGCATAATAATATAGATTTTAAGATGAAACTATTTTGATCAAAATAAAACAATTTCATGATAAGAGAGATAGCCAGTATATGAACACTAGTTTTTTCCCTGAAGAAATCTCTTTATATCTCCATTAAAAAACACACTGTGCTATGCTCTTTTAAAATCTGTTTTTAAAAAACTGAAGGGGAGAAGAGAGGACCTGGAAGTCCTCTCAAATAGGAAAAATTAGAGCATATTAAGACCTTGAAAAGAGCTGCCAAGGAAATTGCTGGTCAAGAAAAGACCACCAAAGAGTTTTTACCTAGAGCAGGAAGTTGACCCTTATTCCCTTACCTAGACATGGCCACAACAGCCTCAAGTAGTTTGGACTGTGTGGTGCAGGGCAAATAAAACTGTATTTGGAGTCAGAGGACCTGACATTGCTACTTACTTGCCAGCCTACGTAGGTAGGTGCTATTTCTTCCAGCCAAATGTGAGCTCTAAGAGGCCAGGGCTTGTTTCTGCTTTTGTGTTTGTGTTGGTTCAGCAAGGTCTGATGCGTAGGAGCTAAACAAGTACTTGTTTAATTGAATTCCCAATTGTACTCCTGGTATAAAATGCTACACTAACAACAATAGGTTGTAGTTAATTGTCTTGCTAATGTTATGCTCAATTGCCTCATCATTGCACCAGGCTAAGCTGAGCCAGAATCATCAGCACCAGCTCATTGACCACTGGTTGACGATTTCTTTGTCGGTCACAATTCATGAAAACCATCCGCTAAGGTGACAAGGGGTTACTACCCATGAAGACCATCCACTAAGGTGAGATGAGGTTGCCCACAATGACCATCCACTTAGATGAGAGTGGGTTACCCATGATGACCATCCACTAAGGAGAGAAAGGGTGACCCACGATGACTATCCACGAAGGTGAGAAGGAGTTGCCCACAATGACCATCCACTAAAGTGAGAAGGGGTTGCACACGATGATGACCACCCACTAAAGAGAGAAGAGGTTGCACATAATGACCATCCACTAAGATGAGAAGGAGTTACTACCCATGAAGACCATCCACTAAGGTGAGATGAGGTTGCCCACAATGACCATCCACTTAGATGAGAGTGGGTTACCCATGATGACCATCCACTAAGGAGAGAAAGGGTGACCCACGATGACTATCCACGAAGGTGAGAAGGAGTTGCCCACAATGACCATCCACTAAAGTGAGAAGGGGTTGCACATGATGATGACCACCCACTAAAGAGAGAAGGGGTTGCCCATAATGACCATCCACTAAGATGAGAAGGAGTTACTACCCATGAAGACCATCCACTAAGGTGAGATGAGGTTGCCCACAATGACCATCCACTTAGATGAGAGTGGGTTACCCATGATGACCATCCACTAAGGAGAGAAAGGGTGACCCACGATGACTATCCACGAAGGTGAGAAGGAGTTGCCCACAATGACCATCCACTAAAGTGAGAAGGGGTTGCACATGATGATGACCACCCACTAAAGAGAGAAGGGGTTGCCCATAATGACCATCCACTAAGATGAGAAGGAGTTACTACCCATGAAGACCATCCACTAAGGTGAGATGAGGTTGCCCACAATGACCATCCACTTAGATGAGAGTGGGTTACCCATGATGACCATCCACTAAGGAGAGAAAGGGTGACCCACGATGACTATCCACGAAGGTGAGGAGTTGCCCACAATGACCATCCACTAAGGTGAGAAGAGGTTGCACACGATGATCACCATCCACTAAAGAGAGAAGGGGTTTCCCATAATGACCATCCACTAAGGTGAGAAGGAGTTGCCCACAATGACCATCCACTAAAGTGAGAAGTGGTTACCCGTGATGACTACCCACTAAGGTGAGAAGGGGTTGCCCCTTGCATCCATAAAACTGGCCCATACACTATGAAAGGTAACCTGTCTGAAATATCAAAGTGTAATCATTGCTGGAAGTCCTTTACATTTAAAACTGAGTCAGGGTCACAGACACACATCTATTTAACACCTCCTCCCTGCCCCACCCCCCACCCCCCACCCAGGAGGAAGTTCTACAGTAGAAATAGCACTAAATCTGGAGTCACAGGAACTACAAACCCACTTCTGATTCTTACCATCTATGTGGCCTGGGCAAGGCATTTAACCTGAAGGGGGGCCTAGTTTCCTCCTTTGTAAAATAAAGGGGTTGGACAGGCTGGCCTCTGAGATCTCTTCAAACTCTAGGCTCTAAGAGTCCTTCCAGTTTTAAATCTATGCTCCAATGTTGCCACCTTACTCTTACTCTGTAATGCCTTCATGATCCCTGATACATCTTAGTACCAGGACCAGAATTATCTTTGTGTACTGAATCCAGTATTTAATTTTTTTTTTGAAAAGCAACCCTCAGGTCACTTTGATAATCACTTTTCCTGATTGACTGTAGGGATGATTGAATTAGACTGTCAGGGCAAGCCAAATGATCAAGCTGATTAAAAGATAGAACCTTAGTGTGTGCCAGGTAAAAGCTTTTCATAAGATAGGAAAGATAACCTTTCTATAAAGGATAAAGTGGCTTCTGCCTTCAATAATTAGGTTTCAGTGACAGTGCAGTAACTTAGATAGAAAGCTTGGTTTTAGCACCAGGAAGACCTGAGTTCAGATTTTACCTCTGATACAGGTATGGTCATTTTATCTTTAAGTACAACTTACCTACTATGACACAGATGGTCCTTAATCTCCATTGTTGAAGGGATCTCCATTATAATGAAAGCACAGATCTTTTATGTAGTCACATAATCAGATTTTAGTAGCAGAGCAATGTCAGGTCAACAAGCATTTAAGCACTTGCTCTATGCCAGACACTGTTCTAAGCCCTGGGAATATAAATACAAGCAGGAAGAAAGACAATCCCTGCCTGGAAGGAGCTTACATTCTATGGATGGAAAACAACATATAGAAAGGTGCTGAAAATCAGGGGAAGAGGAGGGAAGGGTGACCAGGGGCATGGTAGAAAAGGTGAGAAATGGAAAGGAGGGCTGCCAGTAGAGGTTCTTTGATCTGCTTTTCTAAGGAAAGCAACTTTAAGGGGTTAACAGTCTCACTTTAATCAAAAATAAATAAATCATTCACCTAGTTTAAGGGGAAAAGCCAGCAGCCTGAACTTCAGAGAGAATACAAACAGAAAATATCAACAGACCAAATGATGCAAACCAATGGGCAGGCTTCTAGCTTTCTGTCCAACAGCTCAGTACATAGTTGCCAGGGAAGCACCATCATCTAGGTTCTCAAGCCAGGGGGCTCTTAACAACAGCTACCTAGAGTCTCAAAGACACTCTTCCAGTGAGTGAAAGCCCCAAACAAAACGCTAACCTCTGAGTTTATATACCCTGTTCAGGGTCAAAGGGCATCACAACCATGCAACTCAATACCATGTGATACTTCTTCAAGCATCACAACCATGCCACTCAAACCTATGTGAACTAGGTTTTCTTGTTCCATAAGCAGGCCATCAAAGACTCCTGGATTTAATAAAAGAAACAAAGGCACTCAATTACTTTAGTGCTCCAAAAGCGAAAACAGTAAAAAAGTTCCACCTTAATTACCAATACAGAGAAGTCCAGTGATAAGGTGAATGCTCAGGGTGAAGAGGCTTCTGGGATGTGGTACAGAAAGTCTGGAAAGTCAAGAATAGAGCCTGGAGAGGATGAAGACATGGCAATACTATGGGCAAATACCCATGATTGTCAGAGTCGGGAGGGACCTCAGAGTCCATCAGTCCAGCCCTTCCCTGAATAGGAGTTTCCCTTGTAACATGCCCAAGGAATTATCCAGCATACGCTTGAAGACTTTGCTCAACTGTAAAACGGGGATAGTAACAGCATCTACCTCATAACATTGCTGTGAGGATCAAATGAGATGATATTTGTAAAGTGTTTAGCACATTGCCTGGCACACAGTAAGTTTTATATAAATCTGTATTCTCTTCCATTCTTCCTTTCCAGTGGAAGCATATTCTGCTGTTAAATTGTTCACACTGTTAGAAAGTGGGGGTTTTTTGGTATCAAATATTTTCTGCTTTATAGTTTCAACCCATTTTTCCTATTTCTGCCCTCAGAGTTCAAGCAGAATGAGTTTAGCCTTCCTTCCACATAAAAGTTCTTCAACTATTTGAAGACAGTTATGATGCCTCAGGGCAGCTAGGTGGCACTGCAGCAGATAGTGTCCCAGATGTTGCACCAGGAAGACTCTTCCTGAGTTCAAATCTTACCTCAGACACTTCCTAGCTATGTGATCCTGGGCAAATCACTTAATCCTGTCTGCCTCAGTTTCCTCATCTGTCAAATGAGCTGAAGAAGGAAATTGCAAATGACTCCAGTATTTTTGCCAAGAAAACCCCAAATGGATTCAAGAAGAATCAGACATGAACGAAAAAATGACTGAGCTGAACTGAATGATCTTTGACCCTCTCCATCAAGTCTTCTTTTCCAAATGCTAAACACCCACAGTTCCTTCAATAAATCCCAATATTATAAGAGCATAAAGTGCTTCACCCTTTTCTGGATGCTACAATATGGAGGCCAGAACTGAACCCAGAACACAAAATGTGGTCTAACCAGGGCAGAAGGCATTGAGATTGCCACCTCCCTAGTATAGGCTCCACACAGCCTCCCATTATATTGGCTCTCTTGGCTGCCATAAACATATACTTTGAAGTCATAAACGGTAAAGAATAATACCAACGAGGTCCACAGCTATGAATCACCATCCACAAGAGATACAGCCTGTCTTGATCAAGAGTGAACAGCAGGATTGGCAGAACCTATGTTAATGGGCTATATTGAGCTCTATCTAGGGATATGTCTCAGAAACAAGGCTGTCGAAATCATCCATCAAATGTATTGTATTGTTCCAGAGCCAGTGGGATCAAGATTGCCAGAGTAAGTATGGGAGGAGGGTCCCTCCCAGTCACAGTTAGGTCTGGGTGAAAAAATGATTGCTCATACTGTGTTTGTATGAAAAGGATAATGTTTTTAACAATTAACTCAGTGTAGTATAGAGAAATTATATTTCCAACCCCAGTATTTTATTATGTAAGTTTTATTCCACATAATAGACTTCAATGATATGTTTCAGAACACAGTATAATTAGTTAATAGGGTTATATTAATAAAGACTTGGTTCAACATAGAATTATGTTCTCTTTAAGACCTCTTTCTTTTGAAACTGAAGACTAAAACTTGCCTACATTGCATATGCATAAGGACTTTTAATTTTTTATTCAGGTAATCCTAAAATAAAAGCCAGTATGGGTATCCCAGAAGACCTAGACATCTATTGGGTATATGACCCTGGACAAGTCACAAGCTCTTATTGCCCCACACAGATCAGCAAGACTATAAGTTGGAATACAAATGTTGGCAGTGGAAAGGAAGTTGCCAAGTATCTTTCTCCCTTTTCTCTTTTTTTTAGCTTCCTTCTGTGTTTTCTCTCCCCCTGTTAATCTTAAGCTCCTTGAGAGCAAAGGTTGTTTGGATTTTGTTTATTTGTTTGTTTTGTTATTGCATTTGTATTCTTAGCCCTTAGTGCAGTGCCTGGTACATAATAGGTACTTAATAAATTTTTACTAGTGACTCATCTAGAGTTCTCTATGCCAATGAAATACCAGGTTGGAGGGAACATATCCTAATAAGTGGTTTTATTAGTTTGGAAAAAGGTGATGGGACCTCATTTTGGAGGGTCTATGACTCTGTGTGTGTGTATGTGTGTGTGTGTGTGTGTGTGTGTGTGTGTGAGAGAGAGAGAGGGGGGGGGGCGGTGGGGAGGGGGGAGACAGAGACAGAGACAGACAGACAAAGAGAGCAGGGGAGGGAGAGAAGAAGAGAGAGGGAGTGGGAGAGGAAGAGGGTGAGGGAGAGGGAGAGGGGGGAAGGAGGGAAGGAGGAAAGGAGAAGGAGAGAGTTTGTATATATGTATGGTTTTATGGATACAAACAAAAATGTTTCAAACATGGACAAGAGCCCCAAAGGAGGTAAAGACAGGTTGCAAACTGCATCATTTGAGGAAATACCCACATTGATGAGAGCATAGCTCTAATGTAGTGTTGGAATGTAGGTTTTCAATGTATTTTAATCAAGTGAACTAACTTTAAATTGCCCATCAGCAGAAAAAGCAGTCAATGTGGCCAGTTGTGGGAGGGAAAGCTGCCATACTGGCAGGCCATGGGAGATTGAGGAATGCCAGTAAGTTTTTGTTCTCTAACACGCCAGTGGAGGTGACCATAGAAGGTTATCCCTCATTCTACTATGTGACCATTAAGCCTTTTTTCAAGCATACATTTCTCTGATGGCCTCCTTTAGACCACTTCTCTTACATAGTGCTTGTCAGCATAATTATTAAAATGTATAATAAACATAGACTTTGGTAGGCATTATGTGAACAGTAAAAGCACCATCAACAAAAATATATCTTGTACCAGAGGCATTGCTGTGTAGTGGAAAGAATGCTGGATTTGATATCAGAGGGCCTGGATTCAAATTCTATCTCAGCTACATCTTACCTATATGATTTGGGCAAATCCTTTAAATTTCCTAGATCCAGTATCCTTATCTATAAAATGTTTAGATTGGATTAGATGGCCCCTAAAGTACCTTTTGAGGCAGTTAGATGGCTCAGAGGTTAGAGTGCTGGGCCTGGAGTTCAAATCCTGAGTTCAAATCCAGTCTCAGACACTCATCTATAAAATGGGCTGGAGAAGAAAACTGCAAACCACTCCAGTATCTTTGCCAAGAAAATCCATGGACAGTATGGTTCATGGGGTCATGAAGGGTTGGACAAAACTAAACAACTTAGACACAACTTTAGCAACAACAACAAAGTACATTCTATCTCTAAATCTGTAGACAAGTCACTCATCCTCTCTGAGCCTCAGCTCCCTCATGCATGAAATGAGGGGATTGGAGTAAATGGCTTGTAAAGTCCTTCCTAGCTCTATCTCTAAAACATGAAAAAGACGTATATTCAATGTTGTTCAAAATAAAACATTTTGTTCTCACTCATAATGTTTTGTGTGAGGTACAGGGAAGAGAGCATTGTAACGGATTAAAACTATTAATTTAGGTCAACACATTTCCATTGTCCCATACAAAACCAATTGGCATCACCAGAGCTTCAGTGAATGCCTTAGTTTCAGGTTAGTAGAAGAGCCGAGAGTTATCAGAATGGATGTATCTATTTTTGTCATCGAGGGAGACTGGCCTCCTGGTGAAAATATGTGAAAAACATTCTAGGCAGCATATGTTGGCTGGCTAGATTCAGCAAACCTTACTTTCAAATGTGACCATTGTCAGGATGCTTCAAATTCTGAGGACTCTTGAAATGCTCATTTCACACGCATAGGAGGAGATGGCCTTTCCCCTGCCCTAATTCTTTATCATTTTGAATTCAATAGAGAGTGAATAATCTGCAGGAAAATCTCACACACATGCGCGCGCGCACACACACACACACACACACACACACACACACACATACACACTGGTTCTGTTGGTATAACTACTGTCCAAGCAACTTCACGCAGTTCTGAAGGAGGAGGAGGAGGGGGAGGAGAAAGAAGAAGAAAAAGAAGGAGGAGGAAGAAGAAGAAGTATAAGAGAAGTTACCTACACTCTAAAGCTGGGCTTGTAGAATTTTGCCTGGGCCCCAAACCTCGAGGCAGGGTTATACTGTGGAAAGGGCTTTGGAGGCAAAAGGTTTTAAGAACAGGCTATGACACTACACTTGCTCTGTGACCTGGGCAAGTTCCTTCACCTCTATAGGCCTCAGTTTCCTCATCTAAAAAATAAAGGAGTTGGACTAGCTGACACTGAGTCCTTTCCAGCTCTCAATGGAGGATCCATCTCTCTCTCTCTCTCTCTCTCTCTCTCTCTCTCTCTCTCTCTGTGTGTGTCTCTCTCTATCTCTCTCTGCCTCTCTGTCTCTCTCTCTCTCTCTCTCTCTCTCTCTCTCTCTCTCTCTCTCTCTCTCTCTCTCTCTCCCTCCCTCTCTCTCTCTCTCTTTCTCTCCTTAAACTTCTACCACTACACCTCCCTTCTCCAATCCAAGCTCTTCACAGTCCCCATCATCCTCTTTTGGGGGCACAGATGGGTCTGACCATGCAGCTCCTTTGCTCAGAGACCATGTAGGCAAGAAAAAGCAGGCTGAACTTGGAACCCTGGCTTTGAAGCCCAGCTTTGGCACTTACTCCCTATGATGCCTTGGGCAAATCATTTAACATCTTTGGGCCTTCATTTCATGGTCTATAGAATGAGGATGGCTTATGTTGTCCCTTTCCATGCTAGTCAGAAGGATCTGTGATTCTATGATGGCTCTCTATTGCATCTTGGATGCAATGGTAACTCCTCCTCCTCAGTTCCTCATTTACCCCACGCTCCAGCCAAACTGGGCCACTAGCCGCTCCCCAACTCAGCCTTCATCTTCCACCTCCGCCCATTTGTCCAGGCTGTCCCCTCAGGCAAGTTTAGCTCCTCTTGAGAATGTGTGACAGAACAGACTTTCTTTCCCTCTAGTCAAAGCAGGCCCAAATACTTCCTGACTGCTTCCTGTCATCCAACAGTTCTCATTTAATTGGCAGCTAAGGCAGAACTCTGTGGGCATACCAAAGGCACAGTCTCCACCCCCTTACTGCCTGCTTCAAGTTGTGAGGACAACTCTCCAACTCAGGAAAGAGGATGGATCAGGGGGTACTTTCCTTCCTACTAAGTCAAAAGCCATGAGCTCATGGGCCCAGAGGCAAGCCAGTGTCAGGGATGGTCCCCCCTCCTGTTTGTTTCTTCTCTGCTTTGGTATGGGGCCCTGTGAGATATGGTAAAGCAGCTGGCATCCTCTCCCTTCCAAGGTGCCAGAGCTGTGGGGTGGCAAATACTGCAGCAGTTTCAGTTGCAATGACAATGGTAGTCGACACATTGCCCAAGGTAGGAGTCGCCCACCGAGGAAGAGAAAACCAAAATAAAGAGCCCACTTGGTGTTGATTGGATTGTACTCAGTGGAGAGGAAATGTAAGCTAGCTAATGAGCATCCTTGTTGCAGGCCTGAACACTAACCTCTTAATTAGTTGGTTAGTTAGCTAGTTAGCTAGCTAGGTGGCACATTGGATAGAGCGGCAGGCCTGGAGTCAGAAAGACCTGAGTAAAAATCCAGCCTCACACATTGACTAGCTTTGTGACCCTGGACAAGTCACTTAATCTCTCTTTGTCTCAGTTTCCTCCTCTACAAAACATGGATAATAACAGCACGTATGTCCCAGGGTTGGTAGGGCTATCAAATGAGACAATAATTATAAAGAGCTAAGTATAGTGTCTGTTGTTGTTCAGTCATTTGCAAAACCCTATTCAGGCTTTTCCTGGCAAAGATCCTGGAGTGGTTTGCCATTTCCTTCTCCAGCTCATTTTACAGGTGAGGAAACTGAGGCAAGCAGGGTTAAGTGACTTGCCCAGGGTCACACAGCTAGGAAGTGTCTGAGACCAGATCTGCACTCAGGAAGATGATTCTTCCTGAATCCAGGCCTGGTGCTCTGCCCACTGTACCACCTGGCTGCCATCTGGTACATAGAAGAGGTTATATAAGTGTTAGCTATTTTTATTATTAATTATAATAGCTTCAACCCATTATTGTCAATAATTATTATCAATTATAATTTATTCCATCAATTATTAATAACAATTACTATATTATGTAATTTATTCAATTATCCATAATATTATTATCAATTGTAATTGACTGACTCTAATAATAATGACAATTATCATTATTTCTAGTATGGAAGATGCTACTCCAGCTGGGGAGAAGTACGGTAGCCCATGATTCTACTCCTGACTCTGTAGGCTTTCTCTACCATGCTATAGAAACCTCTTTCCACTGTAAGCTCATTTCCCTTCTGGACTTTGCACATTGAATGTACCCTCTGCCCAGGAGTGTGCCGGACCCAGATAGAAAGGGCTTTCCAAAGTCAGTCAATTGTTAAATTTTCAAGGGGAACATTTACGTCTCAGAAAAAGGCAAGTGCTACAAATAAGGGCTTGATTTACTGTTACCTTGATTATCTAGACTTGGAAAAGTGGTGGAGAGAAATGTTGATAATGCAGATTCACCTTAACAGTGTGACCTGTTCACATTTCTTTTTCTCTGAGAGCTACTTGTAAAATATTTATCAGCACCTTGCTGCCTCGGCCTGGGGGCCTCTCCCTCTGATTTGCTGGTGCTCCCAAAGCCTCCATTCTAAGGAGGGTGCCTTCATTCCTTTCCAGGCTGCACTCCTGACTCTCTGGACTTCCTCTACCACCCTACCCAGTACCAGCCACTTCCATCTCTCCTCCCCTACCCCTTTCCCTCTCCGGCTACTTTTATGTATTGTTTCCTCCCCGTTAGAATGTAAGCTCTTTGAGGGCAAGGATTGCTTTTCTTGTGCTTTTACTTGTATTCCTAGTACTCAGCACAGTGTCTGGCACATAGAAATCATTTAATAAATGCTTGTTCACTTGGCTTAATTGATCATAATCATTCCATGATTCTTTATTGCACAATGGTTATGTTCTACCTAAGACCCCTTTCCACTTTTGTTGCTGTTCACTTGTCTTCAGTTACATCCAACTTTTCAAGACCCCATTTGGGGTTTTCTTACCAAAGATACCAGAGTGCTTTGCCATTTCCTTCTCCAGCTCATTTTACAGATGAGGAAACAGAGGCATACAGGACATGACTGAAAAACAACTGAACAACAAGGCAGATTACCTATTTCCTAATTCATCAGAAAAAAAATAATTTTTAAAAAATCAGACTTTTTTTCCCTGGGAATTTCAGATTGGGGTTACTATGAAATCTTATTACCTGTGTAATTTTGGATCCAATTTCATATCATTGTTGAGCCACTCTATAACTTTCCACGGGCTTAAAGGATTGATTCATATGTTTGATATTGCAGCCCCCAAAATGACCCTTTCCTGATGGCCAGGGAAACGAAATCTGAGGGCCACAGATGGAACACTGAATTTAGAGTGCTGTTTGTGAAGAATGGACACCTGAGGCATATCCTGGCTCTGCAACTTACTAGCTAGGTGACCCTGGATAAGTCAATTCACTTATCTGGGTCTTAGTTTCCTCCTCTGTAAAATGAGTGGGCTAGATCTAACATCCCTTCCAGCTCTAAACTTATAATGTTATGAAATCCAAGTCAATATACAGGAAAATGTAATTTCTTAATAACATGAAAGGTAGCATGAATCTATTAGTATATTGTGCTTGGAATGACACATTCTTGTCCCAAGAAATTCTTCTTCTTTGGAGAAGAGAACACAAACATGTACACATGTGTGTACATATATATGGATAGGTACATACATATCCAATGTGTATATATATGTGTGTGTGTGTGTGTGTGTGTGTGTATGTACACGTACATATGAGATAGATATAAATGACCTAGACATAAAGGTAGATGTAGATATTATATGCATACATATGTATACACATACATTACGTATATTAATATGTCTGTTCTTGAGTGGTTTTGGTGTTCAATTGGTAAAATACTTCATTCTTTAGTGATATGCCTTCCAGGCCTAGAGATGTACTCATCTTCAAATTTTCAGGAATTTAATTTCATGAAACCCAGATATTTCTTGGGAGACAAAGTATACAGATGGAAACAAGCTCAGGTACTCCACATACTCTCATTCATGTCAATAACCTGGAATGTTTTTTAAAGCACAGAATTGGTTTTTTGTTTGTGATTCTGTAGGCATTGGAGATATCTAGTTTCATTCTTGACATTATTAAGAATTCGTTTACTATTTGTGGGCCATACCTCTGATTTCATTGGCATAGGAAACTTTTTGGTGAAGAGATGCCCATATCCCCTTATCTGAATCAGTGGGAAGTCAAGTGACTTATCCAGGAAGATATAGATGTCAGATACAACTTCAAAGCAATTCTTCTTGACTCTGAAGACAGATCTATGCAACTGTTTATCAGTGATAGTTAGGCTTTCTCTAAGACCTCTTTTGACAACCTCAGGTAAATAGAAAGTTTTGTTCTTTCCAGGGGTGAGGAACCTGTGGCCTTGAGGCCACAAGTAGCCCTCTAGAGCCCTGATACAATTCAATTTAACAAATAGTTATTATGTATAAGGTTCTTTGGTCAGTACAGGAAACCTCGGTGAAAATAGCATGAAAATTGCCCCTAAGTTAATTGCAATCTTTTGAAGGGAGTTGTAGAAAGACATCTCAGATACAAAACATTCTCTTGACATCAGGGATCCTGGGTACACCTTAGAAGACTTTCTGGGTTTCTTGCCTCATTCTATACCTAGGGAACCTGAGGAAATTTATGCATGATTTCCCAAGTGTAATGAGAGTGGTTTCCTGAATACAGGCACATGGTAATACAAGGGAATATTACTTTAAAAGGAGGTAAACTGCAGAAATCCTCAAATCAAATACACACACAATGTCTCCTACATTTCATTCTCCTCCTTTGCCTTCCGTTTTCCCTTCCTCCCTTCTTTTTCCAACTCTGTCCTCTTTTTCCATCTTCTCACTTTTCCTCCTTCTCCTCTAACCTTTCTTCCTTTCCATCCTCTTCCTTCTCCTTCTCCTTCATTCTCCATCTTATTCCTTTTTCTTCTTCCCTCTCCTCTTCCTTTTCTTCCTCTTCTCTTTTGTCTTCGTACCTCCTACTTTTCCTCCTCCCAACTCTTCTTCTTTTCCTTTTCTCTCTCCCTCCTTTCTCCTTTTCCTCCTCTTCCTCCTCCTCTTCTTCTTGTTCTTCTTCTCAGCCTCTGTCTCTGTCTCTCTCTCTCTATGTCTCTGTCTCTCTCTGTGTCTATCTCTGTCTCTCTCTCTCTCTGTCTCTCTCTCCATCTCTCTGTCTTTCCATCTTTCTCTCATTCCCTTCCTCTCTCTTTTCTCTCATTCTCCTCCCTCTCTCCCTCCCCCCTCTCTCCCCCAACACAGCTTGCTGCTGGTCTTCATTGCCCTATACCTGGCCCACGGAATCTCCAGTTTCTTAGCTCATATAGAGATTCTCTCTAAAGACTTCTCATCTTTCTATGTGTTCTTTGCTATGGCAGCTAAAAGTAAAGCCAATTATGGCTCCATCTCACTTCTCCTGCCTCTTGCCCCATTCCATCCCTGCCTCAGGCCTCTTCCTCCCCTCTCTGCCTTCTTCAGTGCTTCCCAGTTACCTATCTTACCCCACCACCTATGGCTCAATGCAGGCTTACATCTCTTGTGATTCAAAGATAAGCCAGCCCTTCTCTCAAACCAGGTGGAAAAAATAGTTAATAAACATACACAAAGAAAGAGAAAGTTTCAGCTAAGGAGGGCAATAAAATTCAGAAAGAAACCTGACACTAGTTTTAATTAGTGTAATTACAGTGCGTGTCATTTTAAAAGGATACCTTCGTTAAATGGGTATCATTAACATTAATATAATGTTTTGTTTTCTTTTGATAATTAGTTTCTTGAACCCTGTGGTTAGGGAAGCTTTCAGTTCTCTAATTAATTTTGTTTTTCTGAAGAAAACAGTTAATTACATTTCCCAATACTTGGGGTATACGGCATATAATCACTTGCTTCCAACTTCAGATCTAACTTTGTGTCTGGATCTTTGTTTGCCTTCCAAGCAAATTCCCTCCCCTTTGGATTATCTCAGACTGTGATTTAAAAATAAAAAGGAGCCCGTGACTAGAACATGCAAATTTATAAGGAGAAAATGTCTTGGAAGGGATTGTAGACTTGAAACTGGAAGGTACCATAGAGACATCTAGTGCAAACCCCTTTTATTGATGGGGAAATTGAGGTTCAGAGGGGTCATGGTATCATAGATCTAGAGCTCAAAGGTCATTTAATACAACTCCCCTCGTTTTACAGATGAGGAGGACACTAAGGCTTCTGAATGTTAAGTGATTCATTCAAGGCCACACGATAAATCATGCAGGCAGGATTGGAACCCAGGTTCTCTGATTCCAAATCCAACACTAAGATCCTATAAAGTTGGAGGAAGAAGATACAGCAAACTGAAGCCTACAGAGCCTTTCCATTGGGTCCTGCATATGAATTGTCCTGTGCGTGTTGTCTCTATCTGTTGTGATGTGAGAAAGGGCCTTTTTAATGTATTTCACTGGTTCTTAGGACAGTGCTTGGTACCTAGTAAGCATTGAATGTTTTTTCATACATTCATGAAAAAGAGAAGATGGGAAAGACCAGTTGGGGATAAGAGAATCAAGAGTTGACAGAGCTGGAAGGAACTTTGGAGGATACATAGTAATCCTCTACATTTTCCATGTAACAAGAAATGCACAGAGCTTCCCTGCCTACTTAACAGATGAGGAAACTGAGGCTCAGAGTGGTTAAGTAGCCTGCCCACAGCTTCATAGATTGTAAGTGACAGAGCCAAGACCTAAATCCAGGCCCCCTGACTTGAAATCCAGAATTTCATTCTCCCATCTACCTCTCAACTTTCTCCTTACAATAGGTAGCTAGACAGGCAATGTAGAGGAAGACCTGACTTTTAAATCCAGATTCTGATGCTTACTAGCTGTGAGGACTTTCTGCCTCAGTTTCTTCAACTTTAAAATGGGAAGCATAATAATACCTACCTCCCAGGATGTTGGGACAATCAAATGAGATATTTGTAAAATGCTTAACATAGTGCCTGGTACACAGTAGGCATTTAATAAATGCCCTTCCCCCCATTCTCTGACCATCTCTGCCCCACTGGAAATTGACACTCTACTGTTGAGTCCCCTGTCCCTGATAGATGAGCCTTCATTTACCCTTAGCAGGTCCCAGGCTTTCATCTCATTTACATCAGTCTCCTTAGCATGTTCCCTGGAGGGTACTCTCTCCTTCTTACTCCTAGATCCTATCTCTCATTTGTGTGTCATCTTCACTATTCAGAATGTAATCACAAACCACACACAAACACACACACACACACATACCTTAGGCAACCTGATGGTCCCCTATACCTGAAGAACTCTCTATAAGGTACCAGACTTACTGAGGATACCCTGTAGGCTTTACTTTACTACAACTCAGAACTCCTGAACTCAAGTGACCCATCAGCCATGACCCCACTCAGTAGCAAGGATTACAAGACTGACTATTACTAATAACAATGTAATTATAATATTGGGGGCCATCTCCAGTCTATATCTT
Source organism: Trichosurus vulpecula (assembly GCF_011100635.1). Lineage (NCBI taxonomy): Eukaryota > Metazoa > Chordata > Mammalia > Diprotodontia > Phalangeridae > Trichosurus > Trichosurus vulpecula. The sequence continues at coordinate 216,459,925 of NC_050577.1, read as the reverse complement.
GCTCTGGACCCAAATGGTTCTGGAGAGGCTGGGTGACCTTGAACAGCCCTCCCTCACTTAAATCCAATTCACTTGCAAGTCATGGATGACATCATCTTCCCTATGTCATGGTCCTCTTCGAGAATGAAGGACAAACCACAACAACACAATTATATTATTATTATTTTTAATGCTTCAATTTTTGCAAAGTCCTTTATATCTTAACTCATTTTATCCTCACAATGTTCCTATGGAGTAGGTGGCATTATTACTTCTACTTTACAGAGAAGGAAACTGAGATCCAAGTAACTTGACCAAGGTCACAAAGCTAGTAAGTATCTGAGGCAGAGTTTGAATGCTGATCTTCCTTATTCCAAGTCCAATGCTCTATCCATTGGACAAAGTGGCTGCCATGTAATCTCCTTGAAGGCAGAGACTGCCTTGCTCACTGGTACTTGTGTCCTTATGTTAGCATTGTGCCTGACACATAATAAGTGTTTCACAATGCTCTGTTATATGTCATGCATCTATCGCTCTTTATTATCTAACTCCATTACCAACACATTCTAATGCGTTACTTACTATTACTGGCCACTCTGGTCAATTATGGTACCTTCAAAGCAAAGACTGCTACGAGGACAGATGCATGAAATGATCCCAATTTTTTCTTGAAATCTGCTTCCTAGCTGTCTCCAAAGAGATGGCTTTACTCTCTACCCACAGTTAATCTCCCTGAATTGAAAACATGGCACTAGGGATTGTTTCTAAATGGACTTTCCTTTGTGAGGTGTGTTATGATTGATTAATAAAATATCCATTCATTCATGAAATTCTGCAAATCAAATTACTCTAAAGCAAATAGAAAAGAGGGATGAAAATTAGCTGGGCTGCTTGCTGGGACATATAGCACTAAATTAGGTGGAACGTTTCTCTGTCTCCTATCTCTAGCACACCATAATTCATAAAGGCCAAGACTGGGCCGAAGCAGTGGGCAGCTGTAAGCCTATGGGCAGGATTGTAAACATGCCAGAAAGTCACCATAATTGAACCTGCTGTTCTTGGAGGAAAGGCAACTGTTGACCTCTAAGCTGTGAGTCTCATGCAGGCTCATTATATGATTGGCTTATATTTCTCCAATCTGATTCTGGAAAAATGCTTTTGAAAGCCTATATTTTCTATTTATTGTAAATTTTTGCAAAAAAGAAAAAAAATTAAATAAAATTTATTTCCTGAAACAAGCTGTTAGATTCCACAATGGGGTATCTGGTGTAAATTGCAGTCTGAAGAGCTGATGCTTGGATTTCTGTTGTTGTTCAGTCATTTTCAGTCATGTCTTCCTTGACTCCAGGCCCAGTACTCTATCCATGAAGTCACCTAGTGTGTTGGCAATCAAAATGGGCTCTTAGCACCTGGTTCAACCTAGTGTCCTTGAAGAGTTTGTCCTTTATTTCCTTGATCAAATTAGGAGTTCTTGACGACCTCCTTGCCTCAAGGGAAAGCCTAGTTTACACGGGTTTGAGTGACATGTTTGCGACATCAGAGGCTTTTAGACCACATGGGTTTAAGTCACGTCTTCGTGACAATTTTAGGTCACATGGGTGAGTTGCATGTGTGACTCACCCTTGACCCCGAAAAAGATACAAAACCAGGGGTTGGCTTTCTCTTTTTCGGAGCTCTGACCCACAAGCAGTGGTGGTGTGACTCTGGGACAGCCCTTGTTCCGAGCTCCCAGGCTGAACTCAGATATTGGTAACTATGAATTGTATTTTGTCTGTCTGTCGATGTTTGTAATTTGTTTGTATTTGCTCTGAAGTTCAGGGTGCTGGCTTTTTCCCCTGAACTAAGTGAATGGTATTTGTATGCGGATTAAAGTAAGCTTGTTAACCCCTTAACAAAGTAAAGCAGATCAAAAGAATCTGGGCTTTTGCAGGTTCTGTGAGCTGGTGGTTGTATTTTACACCCCCCACAGCAGCTGCTAGTCAGATTGTTGAAACACCTAGCTGCCTGGATTACAGAAAGACAGTTTAGGGCCAGGTTTTCCAAGGATCATCAAAGCTAAGAGTTGAGATACTTATCTAGAAGATTAACTCAGATGGCTTAGAGCAGTTTCTTCCAAACCACTGCATGATATAGGCAGAAGTAAGTCTTAACATATTCATTTTACATATAAAAATGGGGCGGGGCAAAAGAGGGGGACTCACAGTTAAGTGACCTACTCGAAGACAGTTAGCTAATGGCAGAGCCAGGATTTGAGCACATCTTGCAAGTTTTGGTCAGAAAGAAGATCACTTATAGAAGATCACTGGTCATAGAAGATCACTGATCATAGATTTAGATATGGAAGGTATCTTACTGACCATGTGGTCCAGCCCCTCATTTTATAGGTGAGGAAACTGAGGCCCAGAAAAGTTGAATGTACCTATGGTTATACCAATAGTGTCAGAACTGGGATTTGAACCTAGGCCCTCAGACTCTGAGTGAGAGAAGGAGGAGGATAAGAAGGTATGTGGAGGAAAAAACAATGAATAAGAGGGGGAGACAAAAAAGGAGAGAGAGGGAAAAGAAAGAGGAGGAGGGGAGAAGAAGGATTAGCAGAAGGAGAAGGTAAAGGAGGGGAGGGAAAAAGAGGAGGAAGAGGAGAAGGGGGAGGAAGTGGAAGAGGAGGAGGAAGGGGAGAAGAAGGAAAAGGAGAAGAAAGAGAAAGAAAAGAAGGAGGAAAGAAGGAAGAAGAGAAGATAAAAGAAGGAAAAAGGGGAGGAGAAAGAGGAGAAGGAAGAAAAGGATGAGGAAAAGAAGGTAGAGGGCAGAAGGAAAAAGGTAAAGGAGGAGAAAAGAGGAAGAAGAGAAGGAAAGGGAGAAGGAAGACATAGAGAAAACAGAGGAATATAGACCAAATAGAACGATGAAATAGAAAGAAAAGTCATGAAAATGTGTAGATAAGTGGTTCTTTTTTTAAATGTCAAATATCGATTTGTCCTAGCACATTGCATATGGTGTCGAATGTTTCAGCTGGTGTATTTTCTGTTTGTTTGGATCTAGATGGCAAACTTCTAGGAGAAAGTCCATGTCATTTGATGTCTGTTCTGTGCTAAGCATATTGTCAGTATCTACCAAATGTTGATAAATCCAGAGCACTAGTTTTTTTTGGTAGATTTAAAAATTGGCACATGAAGTCGTTATTCTATTTTAATGCAATTTAATTTCTTTAATAAGTATTTATTGAATATCAAGTGTACATTAGGGATTGTAATAAGCACTAGTAAAGCAAAGATAAAAACCAACTAGGCTCTGCCCCCAGGAGGCTTGCCTTCTACTGGAGAAAATTAGATTCTACTGAGGGTAATGATCCCCACTGGACTGATGCCCATTTTACCCTAGTCATTTGATACCACCACTTTCTAATTTGAGGGCATGATTTTTTAATATGGATGCATGCTGTTGATCATAAACTTTCTGTCTGATCCAGTTTCAAGGCTGGTATTTATTACATGTCTAGAACTGTGCAAGGCAGTTTGTGAGAGAAGTGTTTGTGTATGGGCATATGGTTGGGAAGGGGCAGGGGCTGGATCAGAAAGGGATGGGAACGACCCCTTTAGTAATGACACAGAGGGGCTGGCACTAGCTGATGCTGGGTACACAAACCCTTGTGATATTTAAAAAGTATGTAATTTTCGACATCATAAAATTTATAGCTAGACCGAACCTGAGAGATTAAACCCAAACCCCTAATTTTAATAGGTGAAGAAACTGAAGCTGAGAAGCATTAAGTGCCTTGCCTTTTAAGCTTCTTGAAAGTAGGGACTGTTTCTTTTTTTGTTTTTTTTTTGTATTGCCAGTGCCTGGAATATAATAGGCACTTAATGAATGCTTTTGATTAATGAATGGTTGAGTTGGTAGTAGGTACCAAAGCTGGGATTTCCAAGTTACAGGATCATGAGACTAGATCTATAGGGGACCGAAGAGATCAGCTAGTCAAGCCTCTCACTGTACAGATTGAGGAAACTGAGGCCCAGAGAGGCTAAATGACTTGCCTATGGTCCCATAGGGAGTAAATGTCAGAGTGGGCATTTGAACTCAGGTCCTGTGACTCTGATTCTGCTTTTTTCCATTGCACAATCCTGGCTCCCTCCTCTCCAAAGTCATTGTCCCTTCTGGGGCAGCAGGGCTTTGTTGAGTCATGTCCAGTATCGATTCCCTGGCACTGTCTGCATTTTAGATTCCAGTCCTCCTATCCTGTGGACTCCCTTGGCTCTGAACTCTCTGAGTGAAAACTGTAGCATTCATTCATCTCAGCTCTTTGCCTTTTCCTCTTAATTAATAATTTTCATCTATGTCTTTTTACAATTATACATTATATTAATTTCCCATCTACTGTATCCTTTGAATCAATCCTTGTAACTGAAAAAATGAGCAAACCAGCAGATAAAGCAAATGAAACTAACAGTAGATGCAACATCTGGCATCCATAGTACCCCACCTTCTCTACCAAGTAGGGAAGCAGGGTTCCTCCATTTTTTTTCTCTCAGGCCCTTGGATCTTAGTATACTGACCTGGCCTCATTATTATGTTTACTCTACTTTTTTCTCTCAGCCTCAGATAAGAATTTCCTTCCAAGGTTCCCCTATTCTCTGTGCTTCTCTATCAGGAGGTTTGCTAGTCTCTTTTTGCTCCAAACCTCCAATACCAACAATGAATGGCCATCAGATGATATCAAATGTAATGTTACCTCAAGGGGTTTACAGTCCTACTAGAGTTACAAGACTCCATCATTCGTCTCCATCATTGGTTGGACTAAATCTGCACTGAGGTCACTTTTAGCTCTGAAAATTCTGTAGTCCATGAAACAGAAAACAATACAAAATAGTACTTTGGCCACATAATAAGATAGGACTCCTTAGAAAAGACTCTGATGTTGGGGAAGAGCGAAGGGGATGGCAGAGGATGAGATGAGTAGATAGCATCCTGGAAGCAATGAACACGAGCTTGGACAGACTTGGAAAGATAGTGGAGGTCAGAAGGGCCTGGTGTGCTGTTGTCCCTGGGGTCACAATGAGTCAGACATGACTGAACAAATGAATAACAACAAAAACTTGACGTTTATCACTCTGAACAGAGAATAATAAAAATGAAATACTGTTAAATGCTCATGGATTATCTGGACTGTAAGGAAGGGGTTTGGCATAGGGGACAGAGGGACAATATTGAGATCACTAAGAATGTACATAATACCTGCCCCTGCCATACACTGGCTGTGTGACCATGGGCAGGTTACTTAACCTCTCTGTGCCACCGAATGACTCTCTAAGACTCTAAGTTACAAAAGAATTACTGGACTGCATCAATAGGGAGAATTTCTCTCACCAGGAGCTCCCCATTCTGATGAAATCACAGGTTAAGACATTTAAAAAATAAATGGACTGAAGAATATTCATGAACCAAAAGATACAAAAAGAAAACTTCACTTCTCCAGACTGGGAAATTGGAGAAGTGAGATCACGGCATTAGCTTTCTTTTAAGGAATATTTTACTTACCACTTGAATGCTGGGGATTTGAAAGATTGAAGATTTTGTTATTTCAAGTTTGCCCTTCATGCCAAGTGGTGTGTGATTACTCATAATGAGGAGTCAGTGCCTTTGAAAGTTGGCTGTAAGAGGAAATCAGCTTCTCCCCCACCCCATTTTCATAGTGACTGTGCAAATGGAAGGCCTCATTAATCAAGACAACTGTTGAAAAGTTAGCCCTAGACACACGTCAGCCCTCTGTCATCTCGTTTAACCCATTCTCTGATCTGCTCCGAAAGAAGGCTTTGTAACATCTCGACCCTCAATGATGTTCTCTGCGCCCTGATCAAGGAGTTTAAGTGCTTCTTTGCTGAGTGTTCAGAAAGTTTTAGAACTCATGGTGGTTATTGGCCAAGTTCATTTGTTCTGAGAATTAAAAAAAAAAACTTGTGAAACTGTTGAATTTTTCCATATTGGTCAGTATTGCTTCTTCAACTTCTCTGTCCTGGTATAACAGAGCTGAGCTCACATTTATAATAGATAGATGTGGGAGGTCTAGGAAGTATGGTGTAAGCAACATGAGAAATGTATGGGATGAAGATGGTCAAATGTAACAGTGGAAAGGAGATTGAACTTGGAGTCTAATTTCTTTTTTAGTGACCTGAGTTCCCAATCCTGGCTTTGTTGAGATTGAGCAAATCCCTCCACTGTAAAAAATGACAAGGTCACACATTTATTTGTAGGATCCCTTCCAGCTCCAACATTCTGTGGTTCGATGGAGAGTGCTGAGTGCTCAGGACCATGGAGAGCCGCACTCCCAGTTCTCCATTCCAAGGTTCTGAGCTGGATTTCCAGGAGGATGATGTAATAGTGCTCAGAGTAAACCAGGAATCAGAAGGCCTGTAGTTTATTCCTGGTTCCTCCACTCACACGCTTAATGACCTGGGCCAAAAGCACTGGCCACTGAACAAGAAAATTGCCTTTCTTTCTTCCTCTCTCTCTCTCTCTCTCTCTCTCTCTCTCTCTCTCTCTCTCTCTCTCTCTCTCTCCCCCTTCTTTCCTTTTTTCTTTCTTCTTTTTTCCTTCTTGCCTTTCCTTCTTTATTTCCTTCCTTCTTTCCTTCTTCTCTCTCTTACCTCTATCTTCCTTCTAATCCTTCCTTCTTTTCTTGGCTTCGTACTTTGCCCTCCTCCTCCTCTTCCCACCCCCCCCCACACACACACACACACACACACACACACACACACACACACACACACACACATAGAGAGAGAGATAGAGAGAGAGAGAGAGAGAGAGAGAGAGAGAGAGGAAGAGAGAGAGAGAGAGGGAGGGAGGGAAGGAGAGAGAGGGAGGGAGGGAAGGAGAGAGAGGGAGGGAGGGAGAGAGAGAGAGAGACAGAGAGACAGAGAGAGACAGAGAGAGAGAGAGAGAGAGAGAGACAGACAGAGAGAGAGAGAGAGAGAGAGGCAGCTGCATACATTAGACAGTGAATTTATAAATCTACTTAGACAAGGCCACATCCTGGATCTGTTGGACCCCAATTTCTCACCCATCTTTTTTTCTGCTTATACTTCTTTATCCAAGTATAAGTGATCAAAAAGTCATCATGAGATAGGTGTTTCTGGCCTTGGTGGCAACTTTGCAAGTTTGAGAAGTCAGGAATGCCTAGGTCTGAATACTGGTTGGCTATTCAGATGATGATCTTGAAAACAGCTTTTCAAAAGCTAAAATTATCCTGACTAGAAGGATGAACCCTGGTCATGGACCTTGAGTGAATTGTTCAGATAGTGTAGAGCCAAGATGAAGGTGAAGTACTTATTTTGCAGTCCTACCCGTGTGTTTCATGTTATAATGTTTTCATGATCAGCCATCCAAGAAAATAGAATCTGTGTGATAGGTTATCATATCATTTTTTTAGTATTTGTCTATGTGTGTTAATGAACCTTTTTGTGTTTTAAGTATTTCTATTTTGCCTGAGAAAATACCCTAGATCTGATCTACTGTGCCTTTCTTGAAGATATCCTGTTAATCCCTTTTGAGCACACTCTAGATAAGAGCCAAATCTAAACATTAAGACATTTTTATCAGGATTCCTGGGTGGGAACATAATGACCCTCATTGGGTCGGACCTCCATAGAATTGAAGATGGTTCACATAAGGACAGAGCAGAGTCCACTTACTGGCAGTAACCCTGCTCAAAAAAACTTGGACCATGGATCTTTGACATCATCATCACTGTCATCATTATCTTTATGTTTCTTTCTACTCCTCTAGATTTTAGGTGGAGCTCAGATAAGAGACCATCCTTAGATAAATCAACTCTCCTACTATTGTTTTGCATGGCAAGTGTTCAGGGAACTGCTGCACAGCTGGATGAAATGGCTGATTTTTTCAATTTAATACAAGTGTTGGGATATTGCCTTCATGTCTGTATCCTCACTGAAAGCAGCATTGGGGAAACTCCAGGAGCAGACAGGATGATGCAGAGGGTATGGACCTCATCCTATCCCTGTGTGGTTTGGATTTTCAAGTAAAAGTATGTTTTAAGAGCTTTCCATTTCATGGAGTTTGGAGATTATGACTATTTGGTAAATAATAGTTAATAATAATATTAATAACTATATGCATTATTATTAATAATAAAGTAATAATAGTTAGAATTTATATAGTGCTTTAAGATTGACCAAGAATTTTGTATATAGATTTCCTTTCATCTTCACAGCAACCTTATGAAGGAGATATAATTATGACCCCCATTTTCAGATGAGGAAACTGAGGAAAACAGAGGTTGAGTGACTATTCCAGGGTCACACAGCTAATAAGTGTCAGATGCTGGATTTGAAGTGAGGCCATCCTAACTCCAGTCCCAGGGAGTTTTCCATTATGCCACCTTTAACACTTTTTTGATCAATGTTATGTCTGGGAGATTGTAACTGTTTTGTCCACAATGATATTCCAGTTACAGCACAGTTTGTTGGGTATATCCTCAAGGATATTTGGGAGTTTATATTTGCAGTGGGGGGGGGGTTGTTATTTGTTAGTTTATGAAGAATAAGAGAGCTTCTGGGTATAGCAAGAATCATTTTGGTTACTTAATGTGCCTTTCTTGGTATTCTGTATGTGCTGTATAGTCATTTCATCTCTTTCTGCCTTAGTTTCCTCAACTCTAAAACAGGGATCCTAATAGCACCTACCTCCCAGGTTTGTTGTGAGGGCCAAATGAGATAATATTTATAAAGCATTGCCTGGCATGCAATAGGTCCTTAATAAATGTTTCTTCCCTTCTCCCTTCTTCTCTCCTTCCCCTTATTGGTCAACAAGTCAACAAGCATTTATTTTCCTGACTCCCAAGTCCAGCACTCTGGACACTGTGTCATATCCCTTTATGCCCTTCAAAACCCAGGTTATGGGCTCAAAGTTAAAAAAAGTCAACATAAATGGGCAAACAGTATACAAAAGCACTTGGAAAACTCATAAACCTTGACAAGGGGTAATCTTGGGAAATCATATCGGTGACCATTCCAGAAGACATCAGGGCATGGTTTGGCATATCATGGATCCAATCTCAAACAGAGCATATTGATTTCAATGGGCCTAGCATTTGGTCGAAGACAAGTAAGGAGGCTCTCATTAGAAAGCTGAGATTCCCGAAAGCTAATAGACGCAACATGTATATTACTGTGCATGGGCATACAGGCAGGAGGGAAATGGAGATAACAGGCTGCAAGGCCAGTGCTATGGAGGAGCCGAAGCCTCAGCCAAGAATTTGTGAGCTCTCATTTGCCCAGGAAGGTAGCAGCTGGTGCCTGGCAGAAGGCAAATAGCATGTACCGTGTCACTGATCAGCGGTAGTGAATGTCCACGAATAGAACAGATTAAATATTGTTTCCCATGCCAGGGCAACATGGAAGGAGAAAGATGGCCCAGCAACAAGTGTTAGCAGGAGAAGGCAGCAAAGGACATCTTGGGGTGCTGGCGTTGGGGGATCATTAGGCTGGGAAATATCATGCATGGAGAGTAACTGGGCAGAGAGAAGCAGGGTGCGAGAGTAAATACAAAGCCACCCTTAGAAGAGAGAAGATCTAGAGTTGAGTTTTGTCTCAGATCTAACCTAGCTGCTTGGCCCTGGGTGAGTTGCTTAACCTCTCAGTGTCCCAAGCAGATGAATTGCTGATCAGCATTGGCTTCCACACTGAAAGTTCTCTATGTTGATGAAGGTACAAATTTGGGGCAATCGGGCAGAAGATCATTTGGAGTTAATGGAAAATATGAATTACAGTGATCCTTTAAATAAATCCTAATGTATGGGTTCTTAACCGGTGTGTGTGTGTGTGTGTGTGTGTGTGTGTGTGTGTGTGTGTGTGTGTGTGTGTCTGCATGCGCGTGTGTATGTGTGCATCTGCATATGTGTGTATACGTGTGGAGCGATGGAGCCTTTAGTCAATGTGGTGAAGCCTTATGGACACTGCCTTAGAATAATATTTTTAAACACATAAAGTAAAATATATAAGATTACAAAAGAAACAGATTACATTGAAATATTTATAAAATATGTTTGAAAACTAACATCGTGAGCTCCAGGTTAAGAATCCCTATTTTATTGTATTATTTTCATGTACATACATAGCTGGAATGAGAGATCATAGGCATAGATCAAGAACTGGAAGAAACCTCTGAGACTATCTAGTCTAAACCTTTGTTTTATAAATGAGGAAACTGAGGCCCAGAAAAGTTAAGTGACTTGCCCCAGATCGCACAAATAGTAAGCATAAGATGCACAATTTGAACCCAGGTCCTATGACTCTAGAGTCAATTGGTGTTCTTTTCTCTGCACCACGCTGACCCAGTACTTCCCATATGTGAACGCATTGCTCCAAAGAAACTCATTCCCTTTTCCCCTACTATGTCATGTCCTAATTGGCTTCTGAGTTACTTTGCTTGGGTCATTTGTAATAAAATAACAATAATAATATACATTTATATAGCATTTTAAGATTTAGAATCCATTTTACATATATTATCTTGTGATCCTCATGAAACCCCTGTGAAGGAGGTGCTATGATGATCCCTACTTCACAAAAGAAGAAAAAGAGGCTGAAAGACATTGTGACTTACAGCCATGATGCTGTTAAGTGTCAGAAGTGGGATTTGAACCCAGATCTTTTGATCTCAAGTCCTGCACTTCATCTACGCTGCCACAGTGACTCTCTTGATGGCATTCCATGTATTTATGGTGCTTTAAGTCCTACAAAGTACTTTCATCACCACAACCCTGTGAGAAAGTATGACAAGACTTCTCACCAGCCAACATGTTGTGATCCAGAAGCCATGTCATGGAGTACTCAGGCCTTTCATGCCCAGAATCTTTTGTCACTATTGTTGTTTGTCTTTCAAAGAGGACCAATGACATCACAGCATGATATCACCCTCAGTGACTGTCTCATTCTCCTGTTTCCTGTAAATAAAGCCAAGCTTTATTTCACTCTTTAGGCTTCTTACCAGCTACCATTTACCTATTGCCTATAGTCCCAGATCTGGGTCTATTATTAAAATTAATAATAATCATTAGAAATAATAATACTTTGGCTTTAAATGATTAGTTTCATACCAGAGCTAAAGCTCTTTGGTTTTTATTATTAAAAATTAATTTAAAAAACCCATTACCAGCAATTCTATTTATCTGAATACCATAACTTGGACTATTATCACAAATGATGAGCAATAATCATATTAATAATAATCTTTCTCTTTAATTCTCTGAGGATCTGTCATTTCACCAATGTGAGTGCTTCTAACACCAATGCAAATTGTTAGCTATAAAGAGTGCTGAATCTGGGATCCAGAGGACTCAGTCTCAAACCACTCCTTTCTTCCTCCTCCTCCCACCTCCCAAATAAGTGACCTTTGTTAGGTCACTTGACTCCTCATGATCTCCTCTTCCTCACATGGAAAATGTGGAGTTTGGACTAGATGGTCCCTAAGCTCCAGCTCCATGATTTTGTTATCATATTATATTACATTACCTCATATTATATTATGTTATGTTATATTTAATATATCATATTTTATAAATTCATGTTATATATAATTTTTATATATAATCTGTTATTATATTAACTCCTTTGTGATATAGTTATTGCTGGACATGTTTTATCTCTTCAGGCACACACTAAGCTCCTAGGTTAGGAAATACGTCTATCTCGTCTTTCTCTAGCACTGTGACTTGCACATTTCAGTTGATTGATCAGTGAAATTAAACCTGTTAGGTTTCAGGAACTGTATTAAGCTGTGTGCTTAGAAAGAAAAAAATAAAAATGTCCCTGCCCTCAAGGAGCTTACATTCTCCAACATTTATATCTAAACAAAATATAGAAAATAATTGCTGGGGTAGAGAAACACGAGCAGTGGTTAGCAGAGGAAATAAGGAAAGACTTCTTGTATAGGGTGGTATTTGAACCAAGCTTTCCAGGGAACCAGAGTGTGACCATGGGCAAGTCACTTAACCACTCTAGATCTCAATTTCCTCAGCTGACAAAAGAGGAGGTTGAACCTTAGGGCCATGGAGGTCCCTTCCAGTCAGTTTGTCAATGTTTTTTAAATTAGTAAGTATTTATTAAGCACCTACTTTTTGACTAACATTGTGTTAAGCACTGGGGATACAAAGAAAGGCAAAGGAGAGCTCCTGCCCTCCAAGAGCTTACAATCTAAGAGTGGGGACTACATGCAAACAACTGTCCACAAATAAGCTTCATAGAGTTCTAGATCTATGATCCAATTACTCTATGCTTCCCCTACATCTTAATAGAAAATCTTTGTAATTATTCATCCATTCCCCTCAGGTCATCACATTTATGGGCATACAATTGGGCAAAATAATTCCTAATTATTGTTTTAATTTCTTCTTCATTGGAAGTGAATTCACCCTTTTCATTTTTGATACTAGTAATTTGGTTTTCTTCTTTCTTTTTTTAAATCAAATTGACCAATGGTTTATCAATTTTATTGTTTTTCTCGTAAAACCAGCTCTTAGTTTTATTTATTAGTTCGATAGTTTTCTTGATTTCAATTTTATTAATCTCTCCTTTGGTTTTCAGTATTTCTAATTTGGTTTTTTAATTGAGGATTTTCAGTTTGTTCTTTTCTAGATTTTTCGGTTGGATGCCCAATTCATTAATCTCCTTTTTATCTATTTTATTCATGTAAGCATTTAGAGATATAAAACTTCCCCTAAGAATTGCTTTTGCTGAATCCCTTAAGTTTTGGTATGTTGTCTCATTATCGTCATTCTCTTGAATGAAGTTATTAATTGTTTCTATGATTTGTTCTTTAACCCACTCAGTCTTTAGGATTAGATCAGTTTCCAATCAATTTTTAGTTTATCTTGCCATGGTCCTTTATTACAAATAAGTTTAATTGCATCATGATCTGAAAAGGATGCATTGACTATTTCTGCCTTTCTGTACTGGATTGAGAGGTTTTTATGCCCTAGTACATGGTCAATTTTTGAGTATGTGCCATGTACCGCTGAGAAAAAAGGTATATTCCTTTTTATTCCCATTCAGTTTTCTCCAGACGTCTACCATATCTACCTTTTCTAAAATTCAATTCATCTCCTTAAGTTCTTTCTTGTTTATTTTGAGGTTAGATTTATCAAGTTCAGAGAGGGGTAGGTTGAGGTCCCCCACTAGTATAGTTTTGCTGTCTATTTCTTCCTGTAACTCCCTTAACTTCTCCTCTAAGAATTTATATGCTATACCACTTGGTGCATATTTGTTAAGTGATGATATTGCTTCACTGTTGATGGTGCCTTTTAGCAGGATATAATTTCCTTCCTTATCTCTTTAATTATATCTATCTTTGCTTTTGCTTTGTCTGAGATTAGTATTGCTACCCATGCTTTTTTTTTACTTTAGCTGAAGCATAATATATTCTACTCCAGCCTTTTACCTTTACCCTGTGTGTATCCCCCTGTTTCCAATGTGTTTCTTGTAAACAACATATTGTAGGATTATGGTTTTTAATCCATTCTGCTATCTGCCTTCATTTTATGGAAGAGTTTATTCCATTCACATTCACAGTTATGATTACTATCTATGTCTTTTTCTCCATCCTATTCCCCCCCCATTTATGCTTTTATTTCTCCTTTCTCCCTTCTACTCCTCAAAAGTTTTGCTTTTGACCACTGTCTTCCTCAATTTTCCCTCCCTAATGACCTCCCTCCCTTATCTTACCCTTTTCCCCTTCCTACTTCTTCCCTCCCTTCTATCCACCTCCCTTTTCTTTCCCCTTTCCCCTCCTACTGCCTGTAGAACAAGTTTGATTTCTATGTTCATCAGAGTATGTTATTCTCTTCTTGAGCCAAATCCAATGAGAGGAAAGCAGAAACATTACTTTTCTCCCTCCTTTTTTTCCCTCTATGTTTTTATGCCTCTTCATGTGACTTAATTTGCCCTTTTCTACCTCCTACTTACTCCTTCTCCCAGAACAATCCCTTTGTATCCCTTAATTATGTTTTTTACCATCACATCAGTTACTTTGTACTGACACCCTCAGTCTATGTATATCCCTTTTAATTATCATAATAATTGTACTATTCTCAAGATTGACATATATATATACATATATATATAACATATATAAATCAATATAATCCTATATAAAGATGTAAACAATTTTCCCTTATTGAATAACATAGTTTTGTTTTGTTTTTCTTCCCCCTGTTTACCTTTTTATGTCTCTCTTGAATTTTGTATTTGAAGATCAAATTTTCCATTGAGCTCTGGCATTTTTATCAGGAAAGTCTGGAATTCCCTTATGTCATTAAATATCCATCTCCTTGCCCGAGAAATTATGCTCAATTTTGCTGGGTAGTTTATCTTTGGTTATAGTCCAAGCTCCTTTGGCTTTTGGAATATCATATTCCAATTTCTCCTGTCTTTTGTTGTACAAGCTGCAAGATCCTGTGTGATCCTGACTGTAGTTCCACAATATTTGAATTGTTTCTTTCTGGCTGCTTGCAGTATTTTCTCCTTGACCTGATAATTCTGGAATTCGGCTATAATATTCCTTGGAGTTTTAATTTGGGATCCCTTTCAGGAGGTGATCAGTGGATTCTTTTGATGACTATTTTACCCTTTGATTCTAGGACCTCCAGGCGGTTTCCTTGATGATTTCTTGGAAGATACTGTCCAGGCTCTTTTTCTCATCATGCCTTTATGGTAAACCAATAATTCTTAGATTATCTCTCCTGTATCTATTTTCCAGGTCAGTTGTTTTCCCAATCAGATATTTCATGTTTTCTTCTATTTTTTCATACTTTAGATTTTGTCTGACTGATTCTTTGTGTCTCATAGAGTAATTGGCTTCTACTTGCCCAATTCTAATTTTTTACACATTGTTTTCTTCATTCAGCTTCTGTATCTCCTTTTCCTTTTGATTAACTTTACTTTTTAAGAAGTTATTCTCTCCAAGTATATTCTGAACCTCCTTAACCATTTTGCCAACTTTACTTTTTAAAGATTTGTTCTGTTCTTTTACCTCTCTAATTTGGTTTTTAAAACCCTCTTTGAGCTCTTTCAGGAATGCTTTTTGGGCTGGAGACCAGCTCACATTCCCTTTTTAGGTTTCAGATGTGGGTATAGTGTCAATGCTGTCCTCTTCTGAATGGGTATTTTGATCTTTCCTATCTCCGTAATAGGAACCAATAGTCTTTGGTCTTCTGGTTTGTTTTTCCCCTGGCTTCTAAAGTGGATCTCTGCTTCTGTAGCTCACTGGCTTTGTGTGCTGTGGCCTCTAGTATGGTGAGGTGTGGGGGAGGGATGGTCTGGGTGCTGAAAGTCTCCTCCTCCTCTAGGCCTTCCCTACAGCTTAGGTGGTCTCAGCTGTTGTCTGTGCTGGTGTCTGTCACTTCCCCTGGCTGTTCAAAGGCTTGTCTGGTCCTGGTGTTGATGATTGCTGGCTCCGGCCCCCTGGGGCTCAGGAACTCCCTCTGTTCTGCTGAGGTGGGGCCTGCTGGGACACCTCTCTTCCTGCACTAGTCTCCTTCTGCCACCAAAAGAATGGCCCTCTCCCCGACTTCTCTCACTAAAAGGCTACTGAAACCCCACTTCTGGCTCTTCTATTTCAGGGTTTCTCCCAAGGGAGTATTATCTGGGTAAGGAAGGGAGGGATGATAACCTTTTATGTGGCCATCATGAATCCTGGAAGTTCAAGAAGGTGAGTTTCAAACCTTTAGACTGTGGGCTGGAGGCCTCAGGGGTAGCTGCTCCCTTAGTCACAGGTTCTGCGCTGGTGACTCTGGTAGCTCCAAAAGACTCTAATCCTGGGCTGAGAGGCCTGGGGATTGCTGCCATAGCCAATACTTCTGCCCTGGGCCTGCTCCTGCTCCTGCATTTCACCCACCCAGCACTCTCCCACACCAGCACACTGGCTGGGTTCCTCTGCTGTTCCCATTCAGGTGTGGCCTGTTACCATTCTGCGCCCAGCACTCCTCCCCCACTCAGTCTATTAGTGGCTTCTAACTCTCTCAAATCTGCTCAGATTCACTTTTTTAGAGGTATCTGACAGAATTTGTGAGAGACCTCCGGTAAGATGTTGTTTTCGTGTGGCCATCTTGACTCTGCCCCACATCTTAATAGAGAATCTTGAGAGTTTCTGTGGGCAGAAACTGAAGCAGCCTACAATGAATTTCTCTCACTTAGATCACACCCCAGATAGGAAGACTGTTGCCAGACCTATTCTTAAACTTTTTCCCAATTGGAAGCACCTGTTATCTATTGACAGATGCGAGTGTCACATCCAAGCCATGATGATGCATCAGAAAAGGACCACAGCGGACCAATAGAACCTAATTAACATAATTAACAAGGTAGCATGGTATGGTAGGTAGAGAACCAACTCAGGGATCTGAGTTCAAGTCTTGCCTTTGATTTTGACTTTATGACTGAGCAAGTCACAACCTCTCAATGCCCCAGTCAACTCTCTGGCACACTAAGTTGTAGGGCAGATGCCAACCTACTTTAGTGGAAGGAGTATCTTCATGGGAAGTTCCCTAAAGTAATGAAATCTCATCTGGTCTGAGCATATCAATAATTGAATTAAACTAAAATTTTAAAAATTTATACAGTATAGGGCAGCTAGGTGGTACAGTGAATATAGCACTGGGCTGGGAATTAGAAAGACTCTTCTTCCTGAGTTCAAATCTGATCTCAGACATTTACTAGCTGTGTGACCCTGGATAAGTCACTTAACTCTGTTTGCCTCAGTTTCTGCATATATAAAATGAGCCAGAGAAGGAAATGGCAAACCATTCTAGCATCTTTGAAGAAAACCCCAGATGGGGTCACAAAAACTTGGATACAACTGAACAATGACAACAACAACAACAAGATTCATCTAACTCTTTTTCTCCAAATCTAAGCAAGGTGAATAAAGACGCGGTGGAGAAGGACCTTCCTATTTTCACACTGGATAACTAGGGTCAAGACAAGCAGAGAAGATGGCCCTAAGAACCTCCCATCCATTGTCAATGGAAATCCATTACCTCCTCCAGTGTTCTCTCTCCCAGATCAGCAGCAGAGAATTGCCCATCCAATTAAGCAGATTAGACATTTTCGAGGGCGATGGAACGGCCCCAAACAGCAGTTGGGAGTGGGAATGCGCCATCTCCGGCTTCCCAGTCCAGTGCCTCTCTTTGCTAACTCACTGCTTCCTCCCTTTGCTTCATTTGGGAAATAATTGGCACTTGCTTAATGCCAAATTTACATTTGTTTTGCATGGGAACAAAATTTGCTTGCAAACAGCTCTGTGAGTGAGCAAATGGGCATTGGTGCTGGTAAATCAAGTGGAGCCGCAGTTCCCCAGTTTGCAGATGTATTATTCAACAACAGCAAAAAAAATGCAGGGGGTTGGGGGTGGGGGTGGGTAGGGAGGGGATTTAATTTGCAGTGGTTTCCAAGCACTGAGGCAACCACTTGACAACACATTTTCTTTTTTCCTCCATCTCTATCTAGCCTTGATATTTTGACACTTTCTCCCAGATGCATCCCTTATCAGAACTGACCATGCTCTCCTAACCTTCAGACTGAGCCTTTCCAGGAGGGCTTGGGGAAAATCTCTTTCCTCCCTACTCCACCCAGCACCCACACGGTGTTTTTTCAGCAGTTTATTTACAGAAAGATAACAATAACATGGATGGAATATATCATAGCAGGCAGTAGAGTATCCAGGAAAGAAAACTAAGCTTGGAGGCACCTGAGTTCAAATTCCACCTCTGTTACTACTTGTGTAATCTTGAGCCAGGTTTTTAAACTCTCTGGGCCTCACTCCATCTGTGAAGTGGGGGAGTTGGAATAGAGGACCCCTAAGGCTCCTTTCCAGCTCTAAAATTATTATCTTCTCTCTGGTACCCACATCCTGCAATGTGCACCCCACCCACACACACCCCTCCCTGGGTTCTGTTCAATCAAGGATAATAATAGCATCCACCTAATAGGGCTGTTGATAGAATCCAAGGAAATCACATTTTCAAAGCACTTAGTAAACCTTCAAATACTAGTTAATAACTGATCTTAATGGTTAGCCATTAGAATATTAGTGTTATACAATTTACCACGTTACTTGGGAGATATGAGGGATGGAGAACAGGGATAAAAGCTGCCCAAATAGGGTTAAATCTCAAATCTGAGAGAGTATTTGGGAGACCCAGCTCTCATCTTTGAGCTCAGGAGAAAAAAAAACACCCTAATTTAAATCACCTTGTGAATGACTGGTACTCATCCTTAAACCCCTTTACCCTCCCAGTGGCAGGTGAGAGTGGAAAAAAAAACTTGGCTAGAAACAACCACAATGAGAAGACAAAGCACAACGACAATAATTTATGTTGTGCTTTAAGGTTTGAAAAGAAGAATCAGAAGATAGACGTTTTCATCTCAATAACACACCTAATAATCTATTTCACATCACTCACCTACTTGAACTCTACATTCCAGCTAAAATGGCTTACTTGCTGCCCCCCCATATCTGTTAAGTATTCCCTCTTTACCCTCACACCCTCACCTGGTCACATCTCCCCCTCCCTGATATTTGTAACTCTCTCTCTCTCTCTGTCTCTATCTCTGTCTCTCTCTGTCTGTCTCTCTGTCTCTCTCTCTCTCTCTCTCTCTCTCTCTCTCTCTCTCTTCCCCCTTGACTTCTCCTTCTCCTCTTTCTCTCTCACCCCCTTTCTCTCTGTTTCTCTCTCTCTTTCTCTGTCTCTGTGTCTGTCTGTCTATCACTCCTCTCCAAGTTACCTGGAGTTCATTGATTTGTATGTATGTTGAAACTCCAACAGATTGTAAACTCCTTGAGAGTAGAAATCCTTAGCTCACTTCATGAAGTCAGGGGCACAGCAGAGGTGGCCCATAACATTCCCAAGTGCAACCAAAGCAAATTAAGTTGCATAACAAAATAAATACAAATATAATGAAACAGATGATATTACATTTCAAAGCTAAATCACTCAGTGACCCGCAGGTATCCTCATGTGTCTCCTTTGCTAGTTGAGCTTGATACCACTGGTCTGAAGGCAGCTATTCTGGTCTCCTTCATTGTTATTATTTGCTACCTTCTCACAAATCTTGGGTTTCTTGCATATGTTACAGCGTGGAGTGGCAGACAAAGAGTTTGCCTCAGTCATGAAGACCTGGGTTCAAGTCCTCCCACAGTCATATATTGACCCTGGGCAGGTCATTTCAATTGCCAATGCCCTGTATTCAGTATTCCTCTGAATGTCCAGACCAAGTGTCCTTTCCCTAGTTACTATTCCCTTATGCATATTGTTTCACTCTATTCTAATAATGCAAGTTATTTGACGACAGGGATACCTGTCTGCTTTGTGTTAATGTCCCCACTAGCCTAATACAGTACCTATATGGTAACCACTAAACAACTTGTTTTGTGTTCTTTCATCCATTCAATGGATCGTGAGTTGGCCTCAGAGTCAATAGGGCTTGCCTGTGACACATCCTGGCTCTGTGACCCTGGGAAAGCCACTGGGCACCCCAGGCAACTCTCTAATACTCCATAAGTGTTTTAACAACCCAGCTAGCAGCTTTGATGGGGGCAAAAGATCCCTCCCGGGCTGTCGGGACCCAGGGTGCTGCCGGGACAGCACAGGTTCTTTTTATCTGCTTAAACAAGGAAAGCACGGTGAAGGGGTTGACCAGCTTACTTTAATCCAGCATTCAGTTAGCATACAGACAACATTCATTTAGTTCAGGGGAAAATGCCAGCATTCAGTTAGCATTCAGTTAGTTCAGGGGAGCATACAGACAAGCATCAAGAGACAGACCAAATACAGATTCACTGACTTTCTTCAGGGAAAAAAAAAACCAGCATCCTGAGGTTGAAAACATTCATTTAGTTCAGGGGAAAAACAAACCAGCACCCCGAACCTCAAAACCAAAATACAAACAAATTACAAATATCAACAGACAGACCCAATACAATTCATAGTCACCAACATCTGGGCTCGGCCTGAGAGCAAGGGCTGGCCCAGAGTCACGCTTGCTTGCCGCTGCTCCCACACCAACCGGAAAAGGAAAGAGCTCTTCAAGCTGTCCTCTCCCCTCTTATAGGGTTTTTAACATCATCAAGTGCCGCCTGAATGACCAGGGCCGATTGGTTCTTGAGTTGGCCCCTCCCCCTAGGGTAGACGTTAACATCTCCCCTCAGCCAACCCCATGACTCATCACACAGGAAGTTGTCTGCTTCCTGGCATGCTCTCTGGGCTTCCTGCCCCAGAAGAGCAAGCCACAGTGTCCAGAGGCTCAATGAGGTAAGCTGAGTCATTCAAAGAAAACAAAGGCCATTCTGGTTACACTAAGTTACAGAGCAGGGGTTGATCTGCATGTGGGGAGGGGCTTCTTCACTTGGAATTCCCTATAGTAATGAAATTGCAGGTCCAGATTTAAAACAACAACCACACAAATCAGGCAACAACATAAGCATTTCCCTATGGCTCCAAGAACTCAGTAGAGGTTCAATAACATAAATTTATAGTGGACCCAGTTGGCACATTGCAGACTTCCTCCAGTGGCATTTAGCCAAAGGGAAGGCAAATTGATGACCTTTTTCCAACACTTCTGCCATCCTTCCAGCTCTTCCCAAGGTCACTAATAGCAGCTCAGCCACCCCATCCACCAACTACTACTAAGGCATACAGTTTGTCTAAGGCTATTGCCTTGGAATCTTGGAGGTGAGCTGGCTTCTCCCACCATCTTGTTTTTTAAACTCTTTATCAACCATTCTCCCCTTTCCTCCCCCTCTAATCTCCTCAACAGTCAGCATAATTGCTCAAAATGGATACATAAATAAAATCATTTTGGAAAGGAAAAAAATCAGAAGCTAATCATAGAATCACAGTTTTGGAGTTGGAAGAAACCTGACAGCTCATTTCATCCAACCCTTTCATTCTACAGATCACAAAACTGAGATCTAGAAAAATTAAGGGATTTGCCCAAGGTTACCCAGTAAATAGATAAATTGGATTTGTCCTCAGTTCTTCTGACTCCAAATTGTGCATTCTTTCCATTCTGTCAATTTCCCTATTCTGTGACCATAAGATAAATAATAATAATAATAGGTAATATCTATACATCTGTGAAGCTAATAATTATAATAACAATTATGGGAAAAGGAAAGGAATACGCATTTATGTAGCATCTATTATATACCAAGCACTGTGCTAAATTCTTTACAAAAATTATCTCATTTGATAAGAATAACTTCTACTTCTAGAGTCATCAAATGGGAGATAATATTTATACACCTTAAAGTTTACATAAATGCTAGCTATTATTCTAGCATTTAAAGGTTTGCAAAGCTCTTTACATATATTATCTTATTTGATCCTCACATCAATCCCATAAAGAAGGTGCTAGTATTTGTATTACTCCCACTTTACAGATGAAGAAACTAAGGCAGGGAGGGGTCAAGTGACTTGCCCAGGGTCACAAGCTAGTAAGTGTCTTATACTGGACTGGAACTGGGGTCTACCCAGTCTCCAAGTCCAGGGCCCTCTCCAAAGAGGGCTATCTTCATGCCCTAGAGTGAGGAGGGAAGAGAAGGCATGCCTGGGTGATGCAGCTTAGTATACACAGTTGCTGGGGGTTTTCCCTAGTCAAGGGCTCTTTGTTTTAGTCTCATTCAGAGAAGCTGAATCAGTTCAGCTGTTAATGGTTCCTTACACTGAAGTTTAGGAGTCCCCAGCTGTAAGGAACTTTTTTTTATACACATATCCTTCTTTCTGTAATAAGCTTAAGTCCATTGGTCTTTGAGGTATGGCCAAAGGCTAGTCTGAAAAGAAAGAAATGAATTTTTAAAGAGAGAAGAGTCATGGGTCAATGAGGAGTAGGTACTAGAGTAAGAAAGGCATTCCAGGCTCAGAAAGACCCTTGAGAGAGAATGGGCAAGTTCTGTCTCATGTAATTGTGGTACCAAGGTACTTAGAGTCAGAATCTAGTGTTAGAAGGTTCTCTCTCTTTGTTGCTCTCTCTCTGTCTCTCTCTGTCTGTCACTCTCTGTCTCTGTCTCTCTCTCTCTTCCCCCATCCCTCCCTCCCCCTTCTCCTCAAGGCCCCCCACCCCAGTAGAAAAATGGTAAATGGTGTCAATCCTGATTAGCTCATCCCCAATGTAGATTTTAAAAGTTCACAATAAGCCAATTGCAAGAGAAATCCCCAGCAATGAAGGAGAAAAATGCATTAAGTATCCTGCCTATGAGAATGGAGCAAGGCTGAGAAAGAGAGTGACACCAAACTACCAGCATCAGGGACCCTTCTGAGGCTGGTTAAGATCTAGCCTATCAAAGCTATCTATGTTGATGTCTTCTCCCCATACTAGATACTCAGCTCTTTGAGGACAACTTTGACTTTCCTCAGAGCCCACCATAGTACCCTGTAGTGGTTACATAATACATGTTTGCTGAATTGTGTCAGGCTAACTGATTCCAAAGAGGGTGGCCACTGATGAGAAACCTTTTCCGACAGCGATATCCACAAAGCTAGTTTCGCTCTACACCAGAGCCACTCTCCCACTCAGAGCTACGGTGTCAGACTGCACTGATTGCATGTGTATGTGTGTGTGTGTGTGTGTGTGTGCTAAGCTGATTATTCATTAGCATTGGGATGGTTTACTTCTTATTGGGAACCTTCATCCAGTAGCCTCAGAGCATCTCCCTATTAGAGACCTCAGGTCTACTCCTCTCATTAAATGGCACTGCATCATAGACCCCCTAGGCAGTGTCTGGTGCAACCCATGGACCCATTCTCAGAATTGTTTTTAAAGGCATAACATAAAATACATAGGATTATAAAGGAAATCAACTGTATCAAAATAGAAAAAAAAACTTGGAGTCCAGCTTAATAACCCATGCAAAAATATGAATGGTTATGCTTTGCAAATCCTGGGATCTAGCTTTTCCTTTATATAGAGATCATAGATTTAGAACTGAAAGGGACCTGAGAAGCCAGGGGAGCCCAACCTTCTCAATTTATGGATAGGGAAATTGAGACCTGAGGAGTTTAAGTGGCTTACCCAGGATCACACATTAAGTGTCTGAGGTGGAATTGAACCTAGGTCTTTCTGACTCCAAGTCCAGTGCTCCACCCACTACATTTGATTTTAAGGAGGACATTTGACGATAGCAGATGCCATCAGTAACTGGTCCCGGTCCCATAGTCACTGAGCAAGGGGGATGCTCCTTCCAGTAAGCAGGTACCCTGAGCATTGAGATGCACTAATACTCACTGGGAAAATGCCAATATGCAAACCGTGCTCTATGGAAAAAAACCACCGCCTTGGAGAGGGGCATTTATGTGTGACAAATTAAAATCTCTGAAATCCATCCAGGGAGAAGACACCCTACCACAAGTCTGAACAGTGTCCTCAAGGTTATTGTGCACACAGGCCAAATGCACAGCAACAATACCCCACAGTTGCTTGTCTCATTATAGCAAGATCCCCAGAAACGATGGAATTTGTGTATGGCAAAGGCATTGTATTATAAAAGGGGCAATTTATAATTGGAATTCTGATAGCTGGCAGCTGAGGCACGGTCATCCTTTGTTAGAAACTGTCAAAACAACAAGCCTTGTATCATAAATGGAACAAGACCGAATATGGGGGTGGGGTTGGGGGGGCACTGAGCTTATGGGAGCATGGCAGCTTTGGCAACATCATAGCTTCATAGCTGAATTCCTAGGATCACACATCCGGAGGTAGAAGATGCCTTAGGGGTCATCCAGGCCAGCACCTTCATCTTGCATATGAGGAAGCTGACGTCCAGAGGCATTGGTAGAAAAGAGTTGACTGCTGTTAAGAAAATCATAGCTCTATTTTAATGTTTCAGTTTAACTCAATAGCTATCTATTAACAGCCATGTGTGCGTGCGTGTATGTATGTGTGTGTGTGTGCCTATCTGCAGTACTTTGGAACTCATTTGAGATGACAGTTAATAGACTCATATAATAATAGATATAGATCTAGACTCTCAAACGCTAGTCTAATCTCTCCATTTTACAGATGAGGAAACAGGCTCAGAAAGGTTAAGCAACTTGCCCAAAATCACACAGGTAAATGCCAGAATCAGGACTTAAACCCAAATCCAGCACTATTCCCATTTCACCATTCTATGTCCAAAGAGAATTAAAACCAGCTGGTGAGATTTTTAACTGGATTTTCCATCAGAGACCCCTCTGGCAGGTAAAGCTTATGGAGCCATTCTCAGAATCACGTTCTTAAATGTGTAAGACAGAATGCAGAGGATTATAGAGGAAATCAATTATATAAGACCACTAGATGGCTCAGTGGCTAAGATGGCTAGATTTGGAGTCAAGAATTGAATTCAAATCCATCCTCACACAATTAATTACTAGCTTTGTGACCCTGGACAAGTCATATGACCCCTCAGCCTTAGTTTTCCCATCTACAAAATGAAGATAACAACACTTGCCTGGCAAGGTTGTTGTGAAGCACAAATATGATAATAGGTGAAGTGCTTTCCAAACCTTCAAGTCCTACAGAACTGCTAGCTACTGTTATTAATGCACTGTACTTATTTATCTATAGTGTTTATACATAGATAGATAGATTTATCTATAGTATTTATACAGACATATTTATCTATCTTGTTTATATATAAGATTTATCTATCATGTTTATATATAGATGTATTTATCTATAGTGTTTACATATAGATAGATTTATCTGTAGTATTTAAATATGTAGATAAATTTATCTATCATGTTTATATATAAATAGATTTATCTATAATGTTTATAAATAGATGGATTTATCTATAGTGTTTATATATACATGGATTTATCTATAGTGTTTATATATACATGGATTTATCTATAGTGTTTATATATAGATGGATTTATCTATAGTGTTTATATATAGATGGATTTATCTATAGTTTTTATATATATAGATTTATCTATTGTGTTTGTATATAGATTTATCTATGGTGTTTATACATAGATTTATCTATAGTATTTATATATAGATAGATTTATTTATAGTGTTTATATATGTAGATAGATTTATCTATAGTGTTTACATATAAAGAAATTTATCGATAGTGTTTATATATAGATTTATCTATAGTGTTTATATATAAATTGCTACATATGTACATATAAACATATATAAATGGTATATGACATGTATAGATAAAGATATATAACAAATTAATGAACCCCAACTTAAGGACCTAGGAGAATTAGATTGAGTCCAACAAATAATTGAAAAAGGATTCCTTTTCTAATACATCTGACATATAGTAAATCAGACTTTGCCAAAGAGAAGAGTAACCTCCTAATAAGCCCATTTCCCTTTTGATTGGTTCTTACTTTTCCTTATTTCAAGTCCAAATTGACTCCCTTCTCTCTCTGTCTTTATCTCTGTCTCTGTCTGTCTGTCTCTGTCTCCATCTCCATCTCTTCTCCTATTTCTTGCTACTGAGACCATAGAACAAATCAAATTTCTCTTGCAAAGTGACAGCCTTTGAAATAATTAAAAATTGCCATGATATTCTATAATGCCTCCTTTAAGAAATCTGATCTCCAAGATGAACATCCTTAGTTCCTTCACCTAATCAATCCTTATTTGGCATGAATTCCACATCCTTCACCAGACTGGTTGAATTCCTAGGGACATTCTGGAGCAAAGTACTTCCTCTGATATGACCTGAAAAACTGAACTCAGCACTCCTGTTATGGTATGGCCAGGGCAGAAGGAGATAGGACTTTTACCTCCTTTTCTCCAGAACAGTGGGTTTCTCTTAATGAAGTCTAAGACATGTTAGATTTCTTGACCAGTGAACATTGTAGACTCATCTTAAGCTACGTGCCTACTAAAAACACTAGATAGTGTTTTTAGACAAACCGCTTTCTTTCTCATACCTTCCTCATGTTGTACCAGTGAATTTCAGGAGGGCTTTTCACCCAAGTAGAATAGTATTCAATTTTCCTATTAAACATCAACATTTTTAGGTTGTGTCCAATGTTCTCATCTATTTAAATCTTTCTGAACCCTGATTCTGTCATCCGGTATGTTAGGCAACCCATTGAGCTTTGTGTCTTTCATCTGCAAATTTGATTTGCAGGATGCTGTCCGTACCTCTATTCAAGATATTGATAAAAATGCTAAGCAGCCAGTAGTCAAGCAGAAATCTCTGGGTCATTCCACTAGAGACTTCCTAGGACACAAAATGGAGGCTCCAAGAAAGTCCATGAAAGAAACTGTTCATTACTATTGGATGAGGGGGGTGAGGGGCTTAGTTTCCAGAAAGATTTCATGAAGGAAGCAATTTCTGGCAAAGTAGAACCACAGGACAAATTGTGGAGAAGATACAGTTGTTTTTTCACCTCCTTGACTTCCCTTTCACATTTATTTAGCTCAGTCCTAATAATCACCCTGTGAACAAGGTAGAAAAAGAGAGAAAAGAAAGAGAAGCACCATGCATTAATGGACACATTGTGTCCAGGTGGAAGATAGGGCAATCTTGCCCTTTTCCACCCAGCAGCTCTTCCTCACTCAAAAGCTTCCAGGAGAAAGATCCATTCAAATATCCATGCCTCAAATATCCACTATCCATTCAAATCTTTTCAGGTGCACCCTCATTTCAGGCTCCTTAGCTAGTTAGAAGATTCTTTCTCACCACAGAACCAGACCTTTAGTTACTCACAATTGGAAGAAGGCTCACCAAGCCTCCATGATTTGAACTGGCAACCAGAAAAGAATATTGTTAATGCCTTGTATAACACACCGAGAAGGATTAGGCACTTATTAGCCAGTGACCACATTACATATAAAGGAATATATTAAAGTAATCATAGAAATAATGCAAAGAGAATATTGAAGAAACTTTTGTCTATTTAATATGGAAACATTAATGAAAAGGAGAAATCATGGCTTCAGAGAACAGAGGATGAAACACACATCCTTCCCCTAAGTAGAGAGGCAGGGCACTAAAGGAATGGAATATTGTGTATCAGCAAATTTTGTATCATTGTGGGTTTTTTAACAAGGACATTGTGATAGGGTAAAGGTTAGAAGGCTTGAAAGAGAATGGTGGCAAAGGGACTGGAGAGGAGGGATTTAAAAGATTTTGCAGGTGGGATTGGTTTGGAGAGGCAAAGAGAAGAAATAAAGAAACTTGGAAGGGGATAGCCTCAGAGATGGAAGAATATTGGAAGAGGATTAAAGATACAGAGATGTTTTGAGGTGTAAATGAGAGGGGTAGAAGGTTAGGCCATCACATGACTTTGTTCTTCTCCTGGAAAAGTGTACCATGTATATTAGAAAGTAAATCATTTTAAAGGAATCAATACAAAAATGAAGATAAAGGGGTGTAAGAAATCTATTTTAGGCAATGTTAAGAAGTCTGCAGAAATAATGCGTTGGGGATAGACAGCATCCTGAATCGAAATGATAAATTCTTCTGATAATAGAGATATAAAAAAAATTCAATCTTTGGGTTTTACAGATAGGGTGGACCTGAGGTCTTTTTGAGCAGGCAGTCAATCAACAAGCCTTTATTCATCAGATTATGTGCCAAGAAATGTGCTGAGCACTGTGGGTACAAAGACAGAAAGTGTCCTTCCTCTTAAAAAGCTTACATTCTAATGGGCGTATATGAGATATACACAGTGTAAATGGAAGGTGATCTCACAACGGAGGTAGTAATGGAGTAGGGCGAGGAGAAGTTGAGATCTGAGCTGCCTTGAAGGAAGCCAGGAAAGCCAAGAGGCAAAGCTGACAAGACAGAATATTCCCAACATGGAGGACAGCCAGTGCCAAATTATGGAGTCAGGAGATGGAGTGCCATGCTGCAAGGAGGTCAGTGTAGTTGGAGTGTAGTTTGTGGAGGGGAGCAAAGTTTAAGAAGCCTCGGAAAGTAAGAAAGGGCCAGGCTGTAAGAGATCTTAATACCCATTAGAGAACTTTATATGTGATCTTCTAAGTAATAT
This sequence comes from Trichosurus vulpecula, assembly GCF_011100635.1. Classification (NCBI taxonomy): domain Eukaryota; kingdom Metazoa; phylum Chordata; class Mammalia; order Diprotodontia; family Phalangeridae; genus Trichosurus; species Trichosurus vulpecula. Next base: position 216,431,928 of record NC_050577.1, on the reverse strand, counting down.
GAAGCCACCAGCTTATTAAGGCAGGGAGGGGAGAGAACAGAGCAAAACTCATTGTCAGACCTATATGATAGCAATCATTTTGTGAGCTAAGCAGACAGTGCTGATGGGTCCACTGCAAATCCATGTCATCTATAATCAACAGGGCTCTCACCGCTGCTTGGCATTGGCTTTACTCTTCTCTTATGGTCTATTAGCACACTCCCTCAGTAACTCTTTTAAATCCTTTTAATAAAATTTCCTAAGGCTCTATGTAGATCCTTGCTCCTTTCTCTCTCTTCACAGACAATCTTGAATTATGCTTTAGTAAGACTATCAAGGTCATCTGACGACAACCTCTCAAATCCTGTTATCCACGCCTCAAAATGTCTCTGGCTTTTCAGCAATCTTCATCACCCTTTTCTCTAGGGTTAGCCGTTTAATCCATGTCCTTTACACCTTCCTTTGATTTGCTTCCTACAAATAATCTTGCCTACCACATCTCTCACATCCACCCTCTTCTTTCCAGTCTCATAGCGGCACCTCTATTTCAGACCATCATCACCTCCTACCTGTTACAATATTCTTCTAACTGGGCACACTGCCTTAAGTCATTCCACACATTGACCAATATCTAGTTCAGATCAGAATTGCAGAATCCTAGAGTCAGAAAGTACCTCACTGCCTATCTAGTCCAATCCACATCTAAACACATACATGTATGTGTGTATACATGTATGTGTTCTTTCCATTACACTTATGACACAATTTTGTGATATATTTATTTGCAAACATGTTTTATTTTTCCCATGTTAGGACTATGTCATCCATTTTGAATCCCCTTCTGTACCTAGAATTGCACCCTACATATTTCAATTAAGCAATGGGCAAGCATTGACTACTGTAACAGATGCTATGTTAAGCTCTAGGAATATAAAGACAAATATTGAAAGATTCTTTAAACTCGAGAAACTCTATCAGAAGAGACAACATGTATATGTAGATATGTAAAAAACCAAGTAATTGTGGAGGTGGGAAGGTACTAACAACTGGGGAAGGGGGTAGGGATGGGGAAAAGTCTCTTGTCAGAGGTGGTATCTGAGCCCAGCTTTGGGGAAAACTGGAATACAATTTTGGATATGTCACTTAACTTCTCTGCACCTCAGATTTCCTCAGCTATAAAATGAGGGGATTGGATTTTATGGTCTGAGGTCCTTTCCAGGTCTGAATCTAGAATCCCATAATTCTAAGCTTTCTAAGTGGGCAGGGTGGGGAGTGAGGAAGAACTGCACTAAAGGCATAATGGACAGCCTGTACAAAAATGAAGTGATGGGAAATGGAATGTCATGTACGGTGGAAGAAGAGACAAAGTTGGTTGATACCAAAGAATAAATGAAGGAAAGAAATGTTTAATAATACCTGGAAAATTAAGTCATGAATGGCTTTAAATAACAAAGAGTAGATTTGTGTTTGATCCTAAAGCTAACAGGAATTCACTAAAATTGAACTGAATCGGGAAGTAATACAGTCACATCTACATTTTAGGAAAACCATTTTGGCAATGATTGATTCTAGCCCATATATATACTGCTGTTAAAAAAATTGATTTGCAAAGATTTCATATATATGATAGTATCTTTAAGTTGTGAATAAAATTTTTGCTACAATTACATAGATTCCACATAGAAAGCCAGAAACTGTTTACCAATAACATTGAGGGTTGGGGGAGTTTCTGTGAGGTATCCTATGTAGTTAGATAGATTGGGCCTTATCTAACTAATGTCATTTTTATGTTTGATACAAAGGTTTAGCTTTAAGACTTGAGCTAAAGAACTCAAGGTCATATTTTAAAATGGGGGTGGGATATCTGGGTATTTTTGTTTATCAGTTTTTCTCCTCAGAAATAGTCCTTATATTTAGTGTGTACTGCCAATATGTGCTGGTGTAGGTGTTAGAAGTGATGTCTTAGTGGTGGTCACATGGTCCTAATTATGAAGTTCATGTTAAAGGTAAGGTTTGCCTTATCTAGTGAAAAAAATTCTCTTTGTTTTAAACAAAAAACCAGCTTTGTTAAAACAGCAGTGAGTGATGTAGATAATTTTGATTAAGGAGGGCATCTTTTTCAATAAACAAAAATCAATTTTCTCTCTCCCATCTACCCTATCGGAAAATAAAAAGAAAATCTTTATAACAAATATGCAGACTCAAGCAATACAAATTCCCACAACGGCTATGACCGAAAAAAAGTGTATGTTATCACTCTGCACCCTGAATTCATCACCGTTCAGTCAAGAGGTTGGCAGTATGCAATGATGGGATGGTAAGCTAGATTTTGGAGGGAGGAGGAGGGGGGATTGTACATAATGCATTTTAAAACTTAATTCTCATTATTAATATTTTCTCCATCATTTTGTTAAATCTAGATGCCAACAAAGCAACATATCAAGACCTGATTCGTAATGTTTGCAAACTTCTGAAAGTATAAATGCTCACATCAGAAATTTAACAATCAGCTATCCCAAGCTGAAGCTTCATCATCAGTTTTCTGAAATCACCAGAAGATGGTTTTCAAAGAAATGAACACCTAAGTACAAAATTGTGGTATCTTGCTCACTAATCTTCAACTTTTATCAACTTACTTCAAGCCTAATCATAGACATTGATTAGAATGTTCCATGCCCTGAATTCTTCTTTTGGAGCCGGAATTCCCTTGATTGCTGGCTCTTGAAGTTTCAAGCTAACTTGGTCTCAAGATGCTGCTTTCCTCAGCTCTTAGAAGCTTTTCTCAATCCCAAACCCCAAGCAATCTTTTCACTTTGATTATATTGTTAGAGCCAATTAAAGGGAAGGCCTTAGTTTTCCTTTCTATCTGTCCTGATTAGCTGGAAGTCCATGCCTTCTTCTCTGATTACGCTATTCCTCTCTCTCTCTCTCTCTCTCACATTATACTAGCAGAAAGAGAAAGAGCCAATTAGGCACCCATGAAGGGCGTTTAAACAGGATGCATAAAAGGCCCCATAACTGTACTTTCCCCAATCAGATGTAATTCGTATGACTTCTCACTTCACCCATTTTAAAAGACTTAAATGGTTTCTTTTTTCTCTTCTTTGCATCTTTAGCTGGGGGTTGGACATAATTTCAATTTCCGTGTGATTATTTGCTGACTTCCCCAAAGACTTTTGCTACTAGCAAAGACTTGAGCTCACACGCTGCTTCTAAATTAAACCATTCCAGAAACTTCTCTACAAAGGTTTTTCTCTTCCCACAGAAAATTCTCCACAAAATTAAAACAAAGCTTTTGAAAAGCAATTTAATCTGGCTTCATGGCAGTGATTAGGAAATTGTGTGTAAATTCACATTTTGTAAATTGAGCCACATTTTAAATGCACCCAGGACAGAATCTTGTGCTGACTCCTTTAGTTTTGTATTTACTTTTAATTTTTAAAATATTTTATTAATATAGTGTTCTTATGTCGCCCACATCTCTCAAATATTTTCTTCTCTTCTTTCTCATCCTGACAGCCACCCCTTATGATGAGATGGGAAGAGATAAAGACAGAGACAAACATAGGGGTAGATAAGGAGGGAGAGAAGAAGGGAGAGAAAGAGAGAGAGAGAGAGAGAGAGAGAGAGAGAGAGAGAGAGAGAGAGAGAGAGAGAGAGAGGAGGGTAAAGGAGGAGGGAAGGAGAGAAGAGAGGAGAGGAGAAGAGAAGAAAGGAGAAAAAAGGAAAAGAGAGGAGCAAATAAATTCAAGCATTGTACTCTAAATGTTTAACATCCATAGTCCTCCACTTCTGCAAAGAAGGAAGTTACATTGTTATATTCTTTCTTTGGGGCTAAGCTTGATCATGAGAATTTCATAGCATTCAGTTCTGATTTTGTTATTGTTCTCTAGTCACTGTTAACATTGTTTTCCACTTAGAATAGATTCATATCTTTTCTAATATTTCTCTACATTTGTGATATATATCTTACAGCACAACATGTTCCATTAATGTTCTGTAACACAGCTCGTTTAACTATTACCAATCAGTGGGTGGCTACTTGATTTCCAGGTCTTTGATACAAAAAAAAATTGCCACTATAAATAATTTGGTGTCTAGGGAAGCTTTCTCTTTATCATTGGCCTCCTTCAAGTACATTTGTAGCAACAGGATCTGTAGTCAAAGGGTATAGACATTTTAAGAGCTAACTTTTATGTAGTTGTTTAAGGTTTGCAAAGAGCTTTACATATATTGACTTATTTGATCCTCACATCATCCCTGTGAGAGAGGTGCTATTGCTATCCCCATTTTGAAGATGGAAAAAACTGAGGCTGAGAGAGAATAAGTGACTTGCCCAGTGTCACACAGCTAGCAAATATCTGAGGCAGAATTCAAATTCAGATCTTTGTGACTCCTGATCCAGCCCCTAGGTGCTCATACTATTCCTTCTGTAAAATAGGTAATCAGTTTTTAATTCAGCTGTTTTTCTAATTACTGGTTTCATGAGCTTACCAGAAATGAGAAATGCCTTTTGCAGGAATAAATCAACTTGAAAGGAAACACAATCTTCATTAATAGTATCCATCATCACCTTCATCAGTATATAGAAATATAAAAATCTTTGGTGTTATGGAGATGTGGGAAGGCAGGTACATTAGCACACTGTTGGTTTTTCTGTGAAATCCAACTGTCTAGATGGTTTACCTGTTCTGAAAAATAATTTGGAATTACATGAGAAAAAGACTAAAATATTCATAGCCTTGGCCCAGTATGACCCCACCACTGAGGCTATCCCCCTAAGGAGACCTAAGACAGAGGGAATGTTCTTGCATATACACAAATATTTAGAGCAGCACTTTAGTGATACCAAACATCTGGAAACAAAACTGGGCACTCTTCAAACTAAGACTGGTTGAATAAATGGTGGCATTTGAACATTACGGAATATTATTTTATGGTAAGCGAGAACTCTGAGGAATTCAGAGAATTTTGGGAAAATTTGTGTGAACTGGAATTCTCATTGGGACTAGTACGAAGGATGCAGGACTAAAAGTATTGACCATATCATTGACCAAATTATTGACTATAATAATCTGAATATAGAAGAAAACAGGACTAAAAGATATCAGTATTCAATTGAATGCGAAGACCAATCTTGATTTCAGAGGCCTGATGAAGAAACATTTATTTTCCTCTTGAGTGGTAGTAGATCCCAGGCATGACATCACCATCATCATCACCATCATCATCACTGTCACCACCATCATTGTCACCATCATTATCGTCACTATCATAATCATCATCACCATCATAATCATCGTCACCATCATTCTCAAGTGCTTTAAGGTTTGCAAAGTACTTTACAAAAACTACTCCATTTGATGCTCAAAATGACCTTGGGCTGTAAGTGTTATTATCATCCTTATTTTGTTTTCTAGATGAGAAAGCTGAGGCTGAGACAGGTCAAGTAGCTTGCTCAGAGTCACAGCTAGTGAGTTTCTGCAACCAGATGGGAACTTGGGTCTTTCTTAATGCCATGTTACTTCATTTTTCTTGATGGTTTCTCTTTGTAACAAGGGAGGGTTCATTGGGGAGAACAGGTTGATTGGCATGTAAGGCTGATAGAAAGAAAACATTAATCTACACAATCCACAGCCTACTCTAATGCTGGAGGGAAAGCTATATTAGGTGCTATGTACAAAGTACACTTTGATTAATTAAAAAGTCCATGTACTTTATTACCTCTACTCCAAGAGAAGGCATTCCAAGATGGAAGTCAGATATGAACTCCTCCAGCAGACAATGAACATTAAGACAAAAGGGTTAAACCAAATGCCCTCTAGAATCCAATTAAGCTCAAAAATTCCATAATTTTAAAGACCTAAGTTAGCAGATACTAAATTGTTTCCAAGGCATCACCAGCTAAATATCAAGTGAAAGTGACAAGCTAACAATAGCAGATGCTTTCCCAACTTGGGGACTTGGACTCTTCTGTCTGTCTATGCTCCATGTTTCATTTTTTTCCAAGTCCTGGCCTAATCTTCTTATTAATCTGGGATCCTCGAGGTGTGGAAACTCTCTCAATTACATCAGCAAATCATCTACAATAACAAGCTTAGGGGATGGGGTGGGTTGGGAGGGGGAGACCAGGGTCACACAAGGCTAGCTTAGGTAAGATGGTGTATTTGAATCCAGATAATGAATTCAAGGTCAGGTTTTCTTCTGTAATACCATACTTCATGGTGCAGTGGAAAGAGCATAGTTTTATATTCAAAAGTTCTGGGTTCAAATACCCTCCATCAGTTGCTATCTTTGTGTCATTTGTGGGCAAGTCACTTAATCTCTCTGACCTTCAGTGGCGTCATCTTTGAAATGGGCTTGTGGGACTAGATGGTCTCTAGGGTCACTTTCAATTCTAAATCTCCTATTATATTCCTAGGACATGGAATGAAATATGGTGTCAGATGTAATGGAGGAGGCAGATGAGTGTGCCACTGGAATAAAGGGTAAACAAGGAAAATGGTTCTTGGCCCAAGAGCTGAAACTCTGACCATATCTGTGAGGTTTATTCTTCTGCCGCCATCAGTGACATAGCCCAGAATTAGGAACTGTAATGAATACAAATAGGTTACTGTTGTGAAAATGAAGTGTGGTTGCCCTTGTGTGGGTAGGACTACATAGAGTGCTTTTATTTTTGTTCTGCAGTCAGTATCAGCTTCTATATTCTTTGTGTTGTATGGAAAACAAGCAATCACAGGAAAAGAGATGCAAACCTTGCTTTTGCCTGTCAGCTAAAGACACATCAAAAGAGACTTGAGCATTCAACAAGCAAGATTAGTAGCAACATCTGCCAACATTCAAAACATGGCATAGCAAACTGCCATTTATGCCACACATGTTACACCTCCCAGGCCCCTTTCCAGGGGCAACTGTGAAATCTATTCACATCTCATGAAGGGAAGTCCAACTGATCTGCCCTGGAGGGCCATGATTCGGACATTATCCAGGAAATATCTCAGGTATCTGATCAGTGTGGTGTCCAATAATTAGAACAAAAGCCTGATGGAGAACAACATCTCCCACTTCACAACAAAGAGATGCTGCACTAGAAGTGTGGGATAAGCATATAGTTTCAGACATGGTCAATAGGTTGATGTGCTTTGCTTGACTATACTTGCTTGTCACAAGACAGGATTCTTCGTGTGCCTTTGCTCATTGCTAAGGGCTATTTGTGTGCCATTTTGCATAGGTAATCCTGTAATTTTTGCTGAATTCCAGGGACCACTAGAAATCCTTCTGTCATCTTGCTTCCTTCCAGTGATCATCAGGATTCATTCACAGAGCTAATGAATGTCACATCTCCACATTCCTTTTTCTCCCTATCCATCTGTTCTCTTGGTATGGCTTTTCCTCTAATACTTTGTTAAACATACCCCCTCCCTCTTTTCTCAATTTCCTGGCAATTTACACAGCTGTCCCCTCTTCTCCATTGTTGGAATATTGGCCAGGAAATTACTTCAGGTCCACTGCATGGAAATCAACTATGATCACTTAACCTCATCCCATAGTGGCCTCATGGCCTGGTTCTACTATTTCACACTAGGCCCATAGGCCAGCATTATTCTTGGGTTTTTCCACAAGAACGGAGTTACCTGTGATAAAATCATGAAGTAGGCCAGATTTCTATTTTATACCTTACTACTTCATCTTTGCATGGCCGCTTTACATATTCCATCACCTTTCCAGTTATTTTTCACATTTCCTGTTCAAAATATCCCATTTAACAAATATGTTTTAAATGCCTATTATCTGAAAATCACCATGCTAAATACCAGGGAAGATAACAATATACATAAAGATGTCTGCTCTTAAAAGTTTTTGTTCTAGTACGTATGACTAGAGGTTTCCATTGATAACAACAAAAAAATATATGTGAATGAAAGGACTACACAGACCTAGATGGTCAGATAAAGGACTCATCAATTTCTGGTGGGGTAACTTGGGAAGTATCATATGACTTGGACTTGAAGAATGTATAAAATATCAATGGACAGATGGGGAGGATGACATTCTAGGAATAGGAAATGGCAAAAACAAGCATACAAGATTAGACTCTATGGGTCATTGGGGGTGGGAGAGGCAGTGATAAGTCCAGATTGGTTAGACCATAGAAGATATCACAAGGGCTACCGTAAGATGAAGGAAGCAAGTTGGAGCCAGATTGTGGAGAATCCTCCATTCTAAGGAGGCTGATGTTTATTTTATAAGCAATAAGAAGCTGCTGAAGTTTTCTGAACAATGGACTGACACAATAAACTCGGGCATCATGAAGATTCATCTGGTTGTATGGTGGAAAATGTATTATAGATGGGAAAGATTGGAGTTGGTAGGCTTGTGCAGTCCCCCTTCAGATAATGATATGGGCCTGAAATAGATTGATGGTAATGGAGCTGAGGAATGAGCAAGGTGTTTGGATAAAGAACTGACAGGACTTAGTAATTAATTGGATACATATGTCAAACCAGGGAGACAGAAGAGGTAAAGTGGCTCTGACATTGTGAGCACGAGTATCTAGAAGCATGGTTGCATCAACAAAATAAATAAAGAGTGGTTGTTGATGAGGAGGAGGAGAAAAAGGAAGAGGATAAGGCTGAAGAGTTGAAATTCACAACAACTTACTGTCCTGTGACTCCACTCAGAATTGCCTAACCACCTGATACCCTTCCATATTAACCCTCTTCCTTCATTGGCCCTATCCAGCTCAACCAGACCCTGCCATCATGTTCTCTGGATCCCCTGCTTTACTGTTAAGAAACTTCCATTCACATTAAACCTATGCCCTCTCACTGCAAATGACTTTGTGTCTATTTCATGTTTAACTTCCCATGTACATGTGTCCCAGTTGCCTCCAAAAGAACATAAGATCCTTAAGAACAAAGACTGTTTATTTTTCTCCCCAGTGCCTAGCATAGTGTCTGGAACATAATAGGCTTTTAATAAAAGTGCTTGCTCAATTAATATCCAAGTGGAGATGCCTAATTGACTTCTAAAAATTCAAATATGAAGTGTGAAAGAGAGGCCAGGCCTGGAGATATGTATTTGGGGGTTATATCTCTACAAATCAGAGCTGAAGTCAAGAGAGAGTGTTAGAGGGAAAGTAAAGGAGGAAGAGAAAATAAGTAGACAAGAGTCAAAGGCAGAGGCTTGGTGTGAAAACTGTATTAAAGTGACATTTAAAGAGATAGTTCATCATTGTACCACATGTATGAACATAGCTCAATAAAGATTAATATATCCTCATAAGGGGCATTTCTTCCAGCCCTGTTTAAATTTCAGCCTTCTCATGCATTAGGGAGATAACTATTCAAAATCCATACCATAAATATTTACTTCATTTATTTTACATTATCCTCTGCTTAGGATAATGCAATGGGGAAGAAACATTAAGATTTACTTCAATGGACTTTCTTGGAAAAGCCAGACCACACAGTAATATTCTTTACCATACCTTAGAGGTTTGACTGGTTCTTCCTCTCACTCTGTGACCAACCCTTCTAAGAAATGCCAACAAGTTGAAGAAAAAAGCCCATGTTCTTCCCACTGAATCAAAAATCCACACTTCAAAACAGTGCAAAATAGAGCCAACTTAATGAAATTTACCTGTTGTAATAGTGGTCCTTTTTCCTTACACACTGATGCAGCTGATGCCATGTTCTTTGTCTGAGAACCTCAGCTGGGTGCTGTCCATAATCTCAGTTCTGAACTAGCGTTAGCTTTTAGCACCACTGTTGGCGAAGGTTCAGATGCTTCTTTGATCATGCAATGTCCATAATATCCCCTTTTCTAGGGATGCCTCTTCTACCCATTCTCTGTAAAGGAAAGAGGGCATCATTTGGCATTCTTACATATACTTGGAAAAGCTTGTTCACTGACAAGGACATAGATTTGTTTCTCAACCTGTTCACATCTCCAGTCCTTAGCATTGTACCTGGCACATAGTACCTAATAAATTAAGCACTTAATAAATGTTTGTCAATGATATTTGGTACTTTTACTGTTCTGCCAAGAAGGTCAGGTTCTGACTCTAATACCTATTTATTTTGTGATTACTCTATATAGAGTATAAGCTTGAATTTGATTCATGACTAACTGCGGATTTTTTCCTCACCACGGTCCCTGGACTTGGAATCAGGAAATATCTTGATTTGAAACCTGCCTCTGATACTTACCAGCTATTTGCACTTAAGTAAATCATTTAACCTCTCCAAACTGGGGTTTCTCAGCTATGAAAAAGGGATAATGCTACCTCTCATATCCCGAAAGCTTATCCTCTGAAATGTATTTCTCACATCTATGTTAAAATCACACCGATTTCCATGAAAGATATAATTCAAGAGATTACTTTATCCAATAGTCTGCTAAGTGTTAATATCAATCAAAACAGAAGACTGGAAGACAAAAGTCCATCAGACTTGTTTTATACTGTCTAGGAGTATGTCCTTTGCAAAGTCCAAACAAAAGAGAAATTCCTTATCATTGATGAGATTCCTCAGATGTTTCTCTTCCTTCATTTAGTCTCAACCAAATCCCCACAAGAAGATCCTTTTATGTTTCCCCAATCCATTTTCTATTGAACTCTACATAGTGGCTGCTCTAAACCTTCTCTTTTCTCTTCAAATTGCCAACACCTACCCCACTTTCCACTCTCACAGAAGAGGACCTCTCCTTATACTTTACTGAGAAAACTGTAACCATTTGCCTCTAACTCTTTTCTACACTACTCTAGATCTCAAAATCCTTTGACATCACCCCATGTTCTCTCATCCTTCACTCCAATCTCTGATGAACAGGGAGCCCTGTTCTTCACCTAGAGTAGCTCTACTACTTTCATCTTTGACCCCATTTTTCTTTCATCCTCCCCCTGCCAAAATTATACCATTTGTTCTGAATCATCAACATCTTCATATCTACTGATTTAGTCTCCAATAACTTTAAAAGTATCATTCATCCTTAAAACAAAACAAACAAAACCATCTCTTGCAGCTACCATACCCTCAGGTTATCATCCTCTTTCTCTTCTTCCTTTCACAAACTCCTAGAAAAAATGTACTAAATATGTATGTGTATATATGTGTATGTGTGTATATATACACACATATATATATGTAAGCCCTCTTCACTCACTTATTGACTCATTACAATATTATGTCCAGCCTTATCACTCAATTGTTCTCTTTAAAGTTATCAATGATGCATTTTTAAAAAATTTTTTATTTAAAAAATTTAAAATTCTTAAAATTTTTTTGGAGGGGAGAAGGCAGGGCAATTGGGGTTAAGTGACTTGCCCAAGGTCATACAGCTAGTGAATGTGTCAAGTGTCTGAGGCCGGATTTGAACTCAGGTCCTCCTGACTTCAGGACCAGTGCTCTACTCACTGCGTCACCTAGCTGCCCCCTCAATGATACATTTTAACCACTATGTTATCAGTGATATAACTACTGTCACCAATTGCAAAATCCAATGGCCTTTTCTTAAAACTATTCTCTTTAGGGACAGCTAGATGACACAGTGAGTAGAGCACTGGCCCTGGAGTCAGGAGGACTTGAGTTCAAATCCGGCCTCGGACACTTGACACACTTACTAGCTGTGTGACCTTGGGCAAGTCACTTAACCCCAATTGCCCTGCCTTCCCCCCCCCTCAAAAAACTTCTCTGACTTCTCTGAAGCCTTTGACATGGTAGACCAGTCTTGCCTCCTGGGTTTTCTCTCCTCTTTGAGCTTCTGTGACACCATTATCTCATGCTTATTCTCTTGCCTGTCTGACTGCTCACTCTGAGTTTCCTTTGCCAGACCATCTTCATATCCTGCCTCTCAACTTTGACTGGACACCAAAGCTTTGTCCTTAGCCCTCTTCTTTTCTCAACGCACTCTCCATTAGTGACTTCATAGGCTCCCGTATGTTAATCATCATCTCTATACATCTATATATCTAGCCCTAGTGTCTCTTCTGAGTTTCAGTTCCCCATCAGAACCTGCTTGTTGAATGCTTCAAACTCGACATCTTGCAGATTTTACAAACTCAACATGCACAAAACAGAATTCTCTTTCTCCTTAATCCCACTACTCTTCTGAACTTTCTTATAGTTCTGCGTAAGACACCACAATGCTTCCAATCACTCGGATCTGCAACTCTGAAGTCATCCTCAGATCATCACTCTCCTTGATCCTCCATATATAATCATTTGCCAAAACTTGCTAGTTCCATTTCCACATCTCTACCATCTCTTCCCTTCTCTCACACAGACAGCAGCCTAATTTAGGCCCTCAGAAATCTTCATTTAGGCTCCTAATTTGTATCTCTGCCCCAAATTGCTCTACTTTCCGATCCATTCTCTACAATCCCTAAAGCATAGGTCTGATCATTTCACTGCCTTGCTCAATAAACTTCAGTGGTTCCCAATTAACTTTATGACCAGATAAAGACTCCTTTTGGGGGGCATTTAAAACTATAACCTGGATCCAACCTATCTATCCAGGATTATTATGGATTATTCCCCTCCATGCTTTCAAATCTAGTTAAATTTCCAAATGTTGCTCCTAACATGTGACATTTCATCTTCCATCTCCTTCCTGTTGCCCAGACCATCTCCAAAACCTAGAATACATTTTTTCCTCATCTCTGCCACTTGCAATCCCTCATTTCCTTCAAAGCTCAATTCAAATGCTACCTCCCACATAATACCTTTCCAGATGCAACCTGCTACTAGTACCATCACCCTGAAAGTAACTTGTTTGTTATTTTTAATGTTTTGCGCATACTTTTTTAATAGATAGATAGATGGATGGATAGATAGATAGATAGATAAATGCTGTGTCTCCCAGTGGATCAAAGGTCTTTGCAGCATTTAAAATTTTTGTCTAATTTTTATCTTTTTATTTTCTGTGCCTGGCATCGTGCTTGGCTTGCAGTGACTACTCAATAAACATTTGCTGATGTATTGATTCAAGGATGGATGTTATTTTCCTGATGTCATTGAATCCTGTAAGATACAGGGTCTCCTCAGTGAGATCTGTGATCACTTAAGACAAATTGGCCTATCCACACACACTGGAAACACAAAGTGGATGAAAAATTGCATCTTTTTATGATTACAACATGCAATGAAACAGACATCTCATAAAATTAGTCTATCAGTATTTGTTGGACAGATGGTTTGACAGATGGCATGGACAATGATTTCATCTCGATATATGGACAATTCACTCTCCAGAATCAAATCAGAGGAAAATATGGGTGTAACTCTCAATTTTTAAATTGATGCTCTCAGTAGTCATTAGTTGCTTCCTAAAACCTTAAGTCTCAGTTTATAGTCAAGTTTGATTAAGATGTAGGCATAGTGTATGGAATACTGGGGGACATGGCTAAAAAGGTATATTGAGGCCAGATCATTGAGATCTGGAATTTAGGACTTGAATCCATTAAAGCATAGGGAGCCATTGAAATCTTTTGAGGAGAAGAGTGACATAACCTGAGTTGTGTGTTAGTAAAGATAACAACCTTCTCAAACTTTACTTACCTACCTCATACTGCCCCTGGCTGCTTAACACCCCAAAGCTCTGACTGTTGCTAGTCTCAGGGTTTTAGAAGTGACACTTATAGTGACTATCCTCCTTAAAAATAGGTCATAATCTCCTACTGGTGTTCTTCTCCTTAATTAGCCAGTAGAGTGATTTAGGTTTTTAGCAAAGACATTTACTCAAGTGGCATAAGAAGAACAGCAGTCATAAAGCATTTCCCCCAAAAGTTTTGAGCCACACTCACTCACAAGAACACCTGGAGTCCAGGAGTGGGAAAGAGTAGGCAGGAACTTGAAGTCCAATGGCTTGAGGACATATAGACAAGGCATACATAGCCAAAGCAACTGGCAGCTCTGGCACTGTAGGGCATCAATGTGCTTTATCTCTCCAAAAGGTTGACGTGAATTTTGCTACCAGTCACTTTACTCTTCAGCTGAGCTGACTCTTTGCAGAGCCGGGTCTTTGCAAGGCCTAGTTTCTCCAAAGGACAGGTGACTCAGCTGTGCTTGCACACCTTTAGCTTTTGCTGAGATCTTATTGAGCCATTCCCATTTCATGAGACTAGCCTGGCATCACAATGGAGCAAGGATATGGGTAGGAAGATGTTGGGGACAGGGAGATCATTCAGGAGGCTGCTACAAATTCTCTGTCTCCATCTGTAAGAGAAAGCGTATTATTACCACATAAAATTATATTAATGTATAAACAATCGATAAGTCAATTGAATATTTATTAGACACCTACTTCATGCCAAAGAGAAGATAAAAAGTGTGTGGTTGTTGGCAGGAGGCATTGATATGTTTCAGAAGTTGTGATAGGGATATGGGGTCAGAAGAAAAGAATAGCCCATCTACAATTCTGTCCTCTAGACAAGAATAGTTATGGTATGGTTCTTTTTTGACCCTTGTCAAAAAGAGTCTCAATGTTTCCCAAACATATCAACCACTCTTTCCCCGCAACAATCACCCGTAGTGTAATGCAAAGTGCATTATGAGCCCTAATTGGGAAGGCCATTACCAAGAAAGAGGATTTCTGGGAAGGGGTAGCATTTGAGGTGGGCTTGGAGAATGAATAAGATTCAATGGGCAAAATGAAGGAATAATATCCCATGCATTGAAAATAGTCCAAGAATATATACTGTCCTTTGTACTTCTCATCTTGTCTCTATGGCATTGTTAATTGGGTATCTTCCCCAACCTTTCCTCATAAATATCAAGTTTTTGTAAAGATATTTATAGCATTTTTGTCTTTATCTCTTATTATTGTATCCCCAACACTTATCATAAAACCTGATACCTAATAGGTGTTACTGAATTTCCTAAGGGTCCTCACACGAGACCCCAGGCATCGAAAGAAAACTGGACTGAACAATATATTTCATATCTAAGCCTGCCTTGAGTTAAACTGTAGACTCAGTTCAAAGGTTATACAAACAAAGCCCAGCTTGTACAGTATTGCTAAGTATTGGAATTGACCATATGGTCCAAGATCATCCTAGGAACTTAATGTGTCCCGGCTCTAAGAGTTGTAAGGCAAACCATAATGATGGGTTTAATCTACCCCAATACTTCCCCAAATTTTTCTCCACTGTAAACTTCATGAGGATCCCCATGACCAATCAGTAAAGTAAGCGCTCATCATTTTAAACTACTCAAGCAACAATAGAAATTCGCAATAGTTCCAGAGCATGAAAGAAATACAGGAAATGTCTAGAAAGAAAGCCAAAAGCTGCTCAGGGCATGGGGCTGGAAAAAGGAGAGGTATAAAGAAGCATTATATTAAGTACGTCAGAATGTGGGGAGGCAGGAAAAGAGTTATACAGGCCATGAAGACCTCTTAGCACTCTTCTCCCAATGCTCATGGGATTTTAGAATTAGAAGTGGAGGGGGCCCTAGAGGTCATCAAGTTCCAGCTCATTGTTACAAATGAGGAAACTGAGGCCCAGTGAGGTTAAATAACTTGCCCAAGGATACAAAGCATGACATAGGACCATAGACTTAGATTTGGAAGGAACTTCAGATACCATCGAGTCCAACCTTCTCATTTTACAGGTGAGGAAACTGAGGATCAGAGAAGCTAAGTTACTTGCCTCAAATGAAACTGTCAAGGTAGACCACTCAGTTTTAGACAGCTTAAGTCTAAAAGCATTTCCTTATAATCAACTACAACTTCCAAACATTGCTCCCTGATCTTCTGCACTCTGGGGACAA
Source organism: Trichosurus vulpecula (assembly GCF_011100635.1). Classification (NCBI taxonomy): domain Eukaryota; kingdom Metazoa; phylum Chordata; class Mammalia; order Diprotodontia; family Phalangeridae; genus Trichosurus; species Trichosurus vulpecula. Next base: position 216,416,179 of record NC_050577.1, on the reverse strand, counting down.
AGAAAAGAAATATAATACCTGAACAGCAGCGTCCTACCGAGGAAAGATCATTGACTCAAGAATCTGGTCATGACTTTATATCACATCTGACACTAAAACTTGTGTGACCTTGGGAAAATCAAAGAACCTCTATGGACCTCAGTTTCTTCATCTGTAAAATGAGAGGGCTGGACTATGTCACCTCTAAGGTCCCTTCTAGATTTAAAGAAGAGATCACAAGATCCCGTTCACACATGATAGCTCCTCAAATACTTGAAGACAACTAGCATGTTATACCACTCCTCTCAATGTCACACATACACACACACACACACACACACACACACACACACACACTCCAGCCAAGTGTTTTCTCTAGGCTAAGCATCTTTAATTCTTCTTCTGATACTCACATGATATGGTCTCCAATATCTCCCATCACATAGATTTCCTTCCTATGGATATGTTTCCATTTTTTTAAGTCTTTCCTAAAATGTCTAGAACTGAACTGAACATGGTACTCCAGGTGCGGTCTGACCAAGGATTAGTACAATGGAAATATTACCACCCCATTCCCCCATTTTAGACCCTACAGCCCTATTAATACAGCCAAAGACCATGCTAGCATTTTTGGCTGTGTTGTTACACAATTGACTCATCCAGAACATGTTGTCCCCTAAACTCTCCTAACCTTTTTCATACTAACTTCTGGCAAGTCTCTATTTTGTAGTTCTGAAGTTGATTTTTTACCCAAAGTATAGGACTTTACGTTTATCTGCTAAATTTCACCTTAAGATAAAATAAGATAAAATGGCATAGAATGCATAGAGATGGTCTTGGAGTCAGAACGTCCCAGGTTCAAGTTTAGCCTCTGACACATACTAGTTGTGTGACCCTAAATAAGTCACTGAGCTCCCCGGTGTCTCAGGTAGCTCTCTGACTATAAATTTCACAGCAGGCACTACTTGGCATTGATACAGGTAGCTGTCTTTCTGGGAGTTCCCTATTGCAATGAAATCACATCTGGTCCAAAAAAAAGTGGTTTTTTTTCTCAGTTTTTTTCATGTTTTAGATTCCGTCCCTATTCTCCCCTATTGAGATCATTTTTGGATTTCAATTCCATCATCCAATATGTTAGCTATCCCTCCAAACCTTATATCATCAGCAAATTTCATAAGCCTGCTATCTAGATTTTCATTCATGTCATTCATTTAAAATATTTGAACGGAATGGGACCAGAGACCAAGGCATTCCACTAGAGACTTCCCTTCAATGATGTAACATTCTTAGTTATGACTCTTTGGATGTGATCATTCAACTTTTTCTGAATCCATCTAACTGTACTATCCTCTTCTAGCTCATATCTTGTCATCGAGGATGTCATTGTAGCATTATCTAGTTTGGATAAGGCATGATGTAAAATATATAACTGGGGCAGCTAGGTGGAGCAGCAAATGGAGTTCTGGGCCTGAAGTCAGAACGACTCATCTTCCTGAGTTCAAATCCAGCCTCAGATACTTACTAGCCATGTGACCCTGGGCAAGTCACTTAACCCTGCTTGCCTCAGTTTCCTCATCTGTAAAAGGAGCTAGAGAAAGAAATGTCAAACCAATCCGGCATCTTTGCCAAGAAAACCCCACATAGGGTCATGAAGAGTCAGACATGACTGACAACAGCTGAACAACAAATATGTGTGTGTGAAAAAGTCATCCTATTCCTATTCCAACCTCCCAACATTAAGTAAAAAAGTCAGCAATTTTTGGGGGGAGCTTAAAGGGTACAATGGATTTAGATTCAGAAGACACAGCTTCAAATCTTAAATCTGTTCCTTATCACCTATATGACCTTATCCAAGTCACTTACCTAAACCTATTCAAACCTCTCTGTGTTTCTTCAATTCAATATGACAAATATTCATTAAGTACTTCCTTTAGGAAGAGTACTGTTTAAACCCTATACTAGGATGAAAAACAACATAGTCCCTGCTCTCAAGGATCATACAATCATCATTTTGGAGTTGGAAGGAAACTTAAAAAAAATTATCTCATCAAATCCCCACATTTTACAGATAGGGAAACTGAGGTCCAGAGCGTCACCTGTTTAGAACTAGAAGGAATCTTAGAGCTCATCTGGCCCAAGCCTATCATTTTAGAGATAACAACAGTAGTAGCTGTCAGTCAGTCTGCCAACAAACATTTATTAAGCATCCACTATGTGGCAAGCACTGTGCTAAGTGCTGGGGGTGCAAAAAGAGTCCCTGCCCACAAAGACCTTACAATCTAATGAAGGACATAGCAAACAAATACAATGTTATTGTTCAGTCATACCCCTCTCTTTGTGACCCCATTTGGGGTTTTCTTATTAGAAATACTGGAGTCGTTTGCCATTTCCTTCTCTAGCTCATTTTACAGATGAGGAAACTGAGGCAAATAGGGTGAAGTGACTTGCCTAGGGTCACACAGCCAGTATTTGAGGCTGGGTTTGAACTGAGGAAGATGAATCATTCTGACTCCAGGCTTGGCACTCTAGCCACTGCATCCCCTAACTGCCCCTTAAAAAATACACATAAACAAACTCTCTATAGGACAAATAGGAAATGAGAAAGAGAGGGAAGGCACTAGAATGGAGAGGAGTTGGAAGAAGTTTCCTACAAAAGCTGACACTTAAATAGTATTTTCAAGATGCTAAATATAAAAAATATATCATATATGTATAAAATATCAATGTAAAAAATGGAAGCTAAATGCTTCGTATGTTGCTTTATTTGACCCTTACCCCATCACTGTGGGGTATGAGCTGCTACCATTGCCCTCATTTTATAGGTGATGAAACTGATGCTCAGAGAATTAAATGACATACCCAAGGTCACACAGTGTCTAAGACTAGTTTTCAACAGCAGGTGGTACTATTATTATTATTATTATTATTATTATTAATTATTCCCATTTTGCAAATAAGAAAAGAGAGGGTCCTCCAGGTTAAGTGACTTACCTAGGCTCACATAACTAGTAAGCCTCTGAGGCCGGTTTTGAATAGTAGGTGCTATTATTATCAACCCCATTTTGCAAATGAGGAGAAAGGGGATTGAGATTCCATGACTTACCAAAGGTCACAGCTACCATCTCTGCTACAGCATTTGAATTCAGTTCTTCCTGACTCCAAGTCTAGGGCTCTATATACTATACCATATAGCTGTATTTAGATGACAATAAAATAATTAAGCCAATGCCAAGGGACTTGCACAAAGTAGTAAGTAGCAGAGCCAGGATGTGAACGCAGGATCTCTGATTCCAACTGGGGTATAGTTCACCACACCACTGCTCCCCAAATTTATAATCTAGTAAATCCCACATATTTAAAATGAGGGTCAATACAAAATACAATGTCACCCTAGCTTCAGAGGTGCATGGGATTGAACATAAGAAGGGTCCTCAGGGATCAGATTGTCCAGTCCTCCCATTCTGTATGGGGATATCGACGTTTTTTGGTTAAGAGTCTTTGAAACCATAAGGCACCATATCAGTGAGAGCTCTATTATGTTTTCCCTAGAAGGAATCATAACCACTAAGCTCTTTGTAATATTATATTGGAGAAGGCAAGCGCAGCTTCCTTCAGGGGCTTCTGAGGTAGGGTCCTAGGGGTGGGGTTGTTTTTGTTTGGGCTTTTGTAGGATATATGGATACCAGCTTGAGAACCTTTGAGGAAAAGTTGATGATGGGAAAACTTATGATGATAAAACTGGGCCATAAAGCTTTCTGTGGTAATAGGCAGCAATACTTTTTTTACACTGTCCAAATATTATTTTTCATCAGATCTCTGAAAAAGTTTCAACCTGCCCTAATTTTCCCGATGAATCTAATAGACCCGGATTAAACCTCAGGAAAGACGTGAACATAAATTGGATTCCTTTCATTCCATGTAATATTAGGGTTTGTATTCTTTCCAGCTGTAATAACCTCTAGACTTCAACAAAATTGAAAACCTTTAAATACCCTTTCACAACCTTTCAGTGGGGTAATGAAGTTTTAAGTGCTCACTAGGGATTTTCGGTTCAGAAAAATCTAAGCAGGCGTAGATATTAAAATCTCATGTTTACTTCAACTCTTTTACAGCCTAATGGGTTTTTCTGACAGTGTGATTTTTAAAAGGTTGGGTTTCATTTATTAATATAGTATACACAGGCTGGAAACCTTTCTCTTTTAAAGGCTCAGTTGGGAGTCGTATGGTTAAACCTTGGTAGACAGCCAGATGGACCCACAGAAAAGAAGGATAAAAAAAAATAACAACCCAGAAACCCACAAAAGACCATGGTTAAGTTATATAGGGAAGCTGGCTGATTGGGAACTAGAAAGGGGGAGTACTTTTTCAGGGGGAGAGGGGAGAAGAAGCTCCCTCCCGTCATGTTTTAAACACTCCAGGAGGTGAAAAAAAATAAATTCAGGATGTCAATTCCCTGTGTGCACCTAATTATAAGTTTGTGAGTCACCAGAGTCAGCACAGTTACTCACCAGCAATAAGGTCTGAAAGGAAATCCAGCTGTTCTCCAAGCTGAGATGAGTGAGGCTGTTTTTGGAGTTGCTTCTCTGGAGGAGGTGGGAGGGCAATGGGTGGGTGTCTGGGACTCGGGGAGAAACTGCAGGGTGAAAAACAGAGCATACCTATACTTAATCAAAGGGAGTAACTTTCTTTGCAAACATTCTACTTTACATATTATGTGGACGCAGACGATTATTTGGGGGGAGAAGGTAAGTAAGCTTCATCTAAGTAGTAATAAAGACGACAAAATGTGTTTCGTATACATGTTGCTGACTGAGATGTGCCAGATATGTGGCCTGGTGAAGAGTGATGGGGAATTTATTTCTACGCCTTCGATGTACTTAAAGCTGCTCTTAGGTAAGATTAGCCAGCCTGCTATGCTACATTTGAAAATAGAAATATCTGTTGAGGACAAGACTGAAATAAGGAAGAAGCTCAATGGCCACACGAGAGGAACGTTTGGTAATTTCCATTGTCGGACTTGGAAAATGGAAGGTCTTTTGCTCATCTGTGTTATCTGTAGTTCAAAACAGTATCTAACACAAATAGAGAGGAGGAATGGGAGAAAAACTGGGATCTTTATAAGATTATCCTTTTAACTTTTCAGTCAAAAGCACTAAGGTTTTGCTATTACTGTTTATCTGTTCATTATTCAAATGAGATCATAGGATCATGGATTTTAAAAATAAAAGGTACCTCAAAGGCTATCTAGTCCAAATCCTTCATTTTGCACATGAGGAAACTGAGACCCCAGAAGGTAAACTTATTTTCCCACATTCACACAAATAGCAGGAACATAAAATCATATATCCAAAGCTATAAGAGACCTCACAGACCATCTGGTCCAACCACTTCATTTAACAAATGAGGAAACTGAGGCCCAGAGATATTAAGTGACTTGTCCAAAGTCAGACACATGGGATCTGAACCGAGATCTATTACAAGGCCGATACATACACACATACACACACATTCTGCTACAACTGATTCACTCCCAAATTTATATTTGTATAACCAACATCTCTGATGTGAGTTCAGATAGATAGATAGATAGATGGATAGATTAATAGATAGGTGTATATATGTACATATACATATATACATATACACACTTACACACACACACTCTGCTACAACTGACTCACTCCAAATTTGTATCGTCATCATCTCTGGTGTGAGTTCTGGGTCTAGATATCCAGCTTAGTGAAGAGCATCTCCATCTGAATGCTCTGTCTTAACTACTCTTCCTTCATAGATGATACTTCATTTCCTGCCTCCATGACTTTGCACAGACTCTTCCCCTTGCTATGAACATTCTCCCTCTTTGCAGCCCTAATTCCGTTTAAGATTCTTTCAAGAATCTTTTCCTGATTCCCCCAGTTGTCAGTATGCCTTTCCCCAAATCACCTTGTATTTATTTTTTGTCTTTCTTTTACTGATTTATGAGTGGGTTTTATCCTCCAGTGTATAATGTATGCTCCTTGTACACAAAGACTTTTTCTTGGTATCTATAAATTCTAGCTGCTTAGGTGAGTAGTGATTGAGTGAGTGATGCTTAAGTGAGTGGACCCGAACTAAATTCATCATCCTGCCTCTCCTTTTTCCTAATTCCCTATGTCCCATCAGTAGTAATGCTATTTATTAGGCCCTGATTTGTTAAATTGCCAGGCACTTTCAACACACTGAGGTGCAAAGATAAAAGGGGAAAAGTCCCTGCCCTCAAGGACCTTACATTCTCCTGGATGAGGTCTAGGTTGAGATTATATAGCATTCATTTGTTGACTTGTTGAATAAAAATACCCAAGGTATCATGTGAAAAAGAGGGAGAAAAACTGAGGACACTGCCTCCAAGGAGAGGCAATGAATTGGTCAATCAAATTACTTTTATTTACTTCAATTAATACATTCATTGAGTTATTTTACTCAATTTATTTAATCAGCCTATAATTTAATAGAGAGGGGAAATGGTCCTACTTTGATTCCCATACAACACAATGGAAATTACGTAAATTCCCTGACATAGGACAGAGAACACTTATCCTACACATTCAAACCCTACACCTGTCTATCATATTCAAATAACTCAGTACAATCTTACTATTCTTAAGCATGAGCGGAAATGGTGATTGTGGATCAGAGGTCAGAGAAGTGAAAGATATGGGGAGCTATATAAGTGGCATTGGTAGTTGGAAGCTGGGCCTCAATTTGGTCTGATCACTGATGAGGCTGAGGTCAATCAGCCCCACCTGGGGTCCAGGAAACTGGATGCTTCCTTCTTCTGTCTCTATGCCTTTATAGTCCCTGCCCTCAATGACTTTATAGCCTAAGGGGGGAAGATAATATACAAAAGAAGACTGGAATGTGAGGGTTGGGGAGACACTGGGGATTACTAATGGGAGCATCTTCTTCTGTGGAGTTGAAACCAGGAAGAGCTGCATATGCCAAGTGATCTGAGAGTCCAGTTTCTTCCCTCTATAATGGAAGGTATTGGGAAGAGTTTGGTATTCCACCCTCCAGTTTTCCAACATAGGGGAGAGGAGGTTGAGGGTGGTGGTACCCAGGCTTGAGTTAGGAGGTTGGTGGTGAAATTGAAAGTGAGGAGCTTATCCTGGGTGGGGCATCTTGTTTGGTAGAGTTGAAAACAGAGATGCAGATGCAAAGTATAGTGAAATATCACACAGCTGAGATTACAAACCAACATTCCATGACTACGCACAATACCAAAGGGTTTTATATGGCCAGAGTTTCTCAGTTGCAGATTCCTAGAAAATGTAAAGCTAGTAATGTTTCTTTGTCTTGTAGTTTACATTGCAGCAAAGGACAGATTTGACCTTCTGCAAATCAGGACCTTGCCAACTTCCCTGCTGCAGATCTTCGCAGACCTCTGGACCTTACCATCAATTCTACTGTTGTGCCCCAACAACACCCTGCCACATATTGCAGTTGAAATTCCTATATACATCATCTCCCTTTATTATTAGAATGCAATCTTGTTGATGTCGTGGACTATCTTGATTTTGTATTTTTATCCCAGAACTTAGACACATAATAAATACTTAATAAGGTGTTTTTAATGAATTTATTCATGTACAACTGTCATCCCACCACTTCTTAACCCAAACAAAAATGCTATGCACATAGTTGACACAATAGAAATTTCTTTGCCTAAACAGAATTTACTTGAAGAATTAAAAATCTTAAGTTCACAGAGCAATGGAAAAACAAGGTTTTGTAAGGAAGAGTCACATCTGTCATGAAGTCTCATGATTTATATGAACATATGAAAGACAGCTTGTCTGAGCAAAGCCTTCAAACCTGCATTTGGCTTTCCTGAGACAAATGTTCTCTTAAAATCAATGAAGAGTAAATACTGCAGGTTCTTATATTCTATATATCTCTATGTCAGTTGTGGAACAATATTTTCCTGTAGGAAATCACCTGCAAAAGCCTGCCCGTTCATGCCGATATGCTATTGGGAGATCTATAAATTGGTCAAATTGTTCTGGTAAACAATTTGTAATTATGCAAAAAAGGGAACTAAAATGTCTGTACCATTTGACTCAAAGATTCCTCTGTTGGGCATATACCCCAAGGAGGTTAAAGGCAGGAATAAATGTACCTTATATGCCAAAATATTCATAGAAACATTTTTGTAACAAATAATTAGAAACAAAGTAGATGTCTACTCGCTGGGAATAGATTTTTTAAATATAGTAGATGAAAGTAGCGGAACATTAATAAGAAATAATGAATATGAGATATTCAGAGAAATTTACAAAGATCTATGACTAATGCAAAATGAAGAAGACAGAATCAGTAAAATAATAGAATACTGACTACAACATAAATAGAATGATTGATAGAGCCAACTGTAAATGGCCAAGCTTGACCTTAGAGAAAAGCAAAAGCACCTCTAGCTTTTCAATTCAAGAGGTGAGGGAGAAGAGAAAATATAGGTGTGGAACATTTCATAAGCTTTTAGACATGGATGGTCAATACATTGGTTGGTTTGATGATTTTTTTTAAAAGCATTGTTTCAAGGGCAGTCTCACTGGGTAGGGGAGGGGAAATATATATTTAGAGATTGATGGCATCAAAAAAACTTTAGAAACAAAAAGAAATGATAGATTTAAAAAAAAGAAATATTACAGAATGGCCTTGATTGCCCAGAATGCACAGATCTCTTCCTTAGTTTTAAAATTTTTATTTTTATTCTGATCTTACACACCAAATGAGTATTTGCATATCCAGAAGAAAAAAACAATGAATTTTACATGAAACTGCAGGTCTCAATTATGCATAGTTTATTTTTCTTTTTAAGGATATAAACCTGTAGCTTTCAAAGCTGCTTTTTTTGTCTGTTCTTCTTTCTGGCTTTCTTTCCTTTTTTGCATTTTTTTTAAATGATGCCTCAATGTCATTTCTTACTTTCTAAGTTCTTACTTTTTCTTTCTCTCTTTCCTTCACTTTTCCTTTCTTCTTTTGTTTCTTTCCTTATCCCACCCTTGCCTAACAACTATCCCTTCTGAGGAAAAAAATCCTATCATCCTTTAATGGAAAACACTTCAGAATTATTGGACATGGTTTGCCTTTATCAACTTCATTTCACAATAAAATGGATCATCAGCCAAACCCCACTATACAACTGTGAAGCCCCAGTGGGATATAGAAGGTTAGAGATGGATAGAGTCTTAGGAGACATCAAGTCCAACAGCCTCATTGTAGTCACCATCCTCTCCCTGTGTCACAAACATCTCTTGCTTAGTCTTGTCTTAGCTAACCAATGAAGTCACTTAAGAAGCTAACTCATACTCTAATGTCAATGATACCACAGTGTGAAGAATGCTAGGTTTGGAGTCAGAGGAGCTTTGTTTCAAATTCTTACTCTGCTACATCCTAGTTATGTGGCTAAGGCATTATATGAAGAGGTCATGATAATACTTAGGAAGAAGAAGTTGGGAAGAATCATTGGACCTAACCATGTACAATTAATCAAAACATTTTTGCGTACTTACTGTGTGCCAAGAGCTATGCTAGGCTTCCACTTCCCCCTCCGTGAGATGTGAGGATTGAAATTGATGACCCTTAAGTTCTTCTCCACCTCTGAAACTATCAACCTATAACTGAAAACACTTGGAAATTTTTGGTGTTGGGGATACCTTAGCCCAAAAAGATGAATATCTGATGGAGTAATGTTATGTATCTGCGGTATGATGCAGCAGGAGAAGGGGCACACAGATGGAGAGGCAAAGGGATCTTATAGAAGTTTATGTATAAGACTGAATCATGCAAAGTTGGTTCATGATGTTTGAAAATGATATTTCATTTTATCTCATTTATTTTTGTTACATTTTCAAAATAATTATTTAATATTTTATTTTCACCAATTACATGTAAAAACAATTTTTAATATTCTTTTAAAAAATTTTGAGTTCCAAATTCTTTCCCTCCCTTCTTCCTCTCCTCCCTCATCTAGAAGGTGATTTGATACATGGGCAGTTATGCAAAATATTTATATATTAGTCATGTTGTGAAAGAAAACACAGACCAAAAGAAATTCCCAAGAAAAAGTTTTAAAAATATGCTTCAGACTGCATTCAGACTCTATCAGTTATTTCTCCGGAAGTGGATAGCGTTTCTCAACTCAAATCCTTCAAAATTGTCTTGGATCACTGTATTGCCGAGAATAACTGTCATTCACAGTTGTACAAAATTGCTCTATGTACAATATTCTCCTGGTTCTGCTCATTTCATTTTGCATAAGTTCATGTCTTTCCAGATTTTTCTGAGACCATCCTACTGCTCATTTCTCATAGCATAAAAGTATTCCATCACAATCATATACTGCATATTGTTCAACCATTCCTCAATTGATGGGCATCTCCTCAATTTCCAATTCTTTGCCACCACTAAAAGAGTTGCTACATGTATTTTTGTACATGTGGGTACTTTTCCTTTTTATTTTATTTTTATCTCTTTGGGATACAGACCAAGTACCAGTATTGCTGGATCACAGGGTATGCATGATTTTATAGCCTTTGGGGAATAGTTCCAAATTGCTTTTCAGTGGTTGAAATGGTTGAATCAATCCACAAATTCCACCAACAATGCATTAATGTCCCAACATTCTCACATCTCCTTGAACATTTATCATTTTCCTTTTCAGTCATATTGGCCAATCATATCCATGTAGGGTAGTACGCTGGAGTCATTTAATTTGGATTTCTGTAGTCAATAGCAATTTAGAGCATTTTTTCATATGATAGCTTTCATAGACAGCTTTGATTATTTCATCTAAAAACTGACTGTTCATATCATTTGATCATATCAATTGGAGAATGGCTCTTATTTTTATAAATTTGCCTCAATTCTCTATATATTTGAGAAATGAAACCTTTATCAGAAAACTTGCTGTAAAATTTTTTCACAGTTATGATGACTGTGTATTTCCCACCTTCCTATTTTCCCCATTTATCCTTCTCTCCCTTTTTATCCTGTCCATCCTCAAAAGTGTTTTGCTTCTGATTTCAGTCTCTTTCAATCTGCCCACACTTCTAGCAGCACCTCCTTTTCTCTTATCCCCTTCCCTTCCTATTTACCTGTAGGGTAAGACAGATTTCTATACCCAACTGAATGTGTATGTTATTTCCAACATGAGTCAATTTCAATGAGAGTAAGGTTCACTCACTCCCCCTCCCACCTCCTCCCTCTTCCCCTTCATTGTAAAATCTCTTTCACACCTCTTTTCTGTGAGATGACTTACCCCATACTACCTCTCCCTTTCCCCTTATCCCAGTGTATTCCTCTTTCTCACCACTTAATTTTATTTTTTTAGACATCATTCTAATATTTACCTCACATCTGTGTCCTCTGTCTTTTAACTGCCATAATAATGAGAAAGTTCTTAGGAGTAACAAGTATCATTTTCCCATGTAGGAATGTAAACAGTTTAACCTTATCGAATCCCTTATGATTTCTCTTTCCTATTTACCTTTTTATGTTTCTCTTGTGTCTTTTATTTGAATGTCAAATTTTCTATTCAGCTCTGGAATGCTTGAAAGTTCTCTATTTCATTGAATATCTATTTTCCCCCCTGAAGGATGGTACTCAGTTTTGCTGGGTAGGTTATTCTTCATTGTAATCCTAGCTCCTGTGGCCTGTGGAATATCATATTCCAAGCTCTCCAATCCTTTAATGTAGAAGCAGCTAAATCTTGTGTTATCCTGACTGTGGTTCCACAATATCTGAATTGCTTCTTTCTAGATGCTTGGATATAGAGACTTTGGATTTCTGGAGGCTTTGGATGTAGCAGTCTTAACTTCATTGTCTTCTGAGTTTGTTTTGATCTTCCAGGTCACCATAATAACTTTCTTTGTTCAATTTCTTTCTGTAGTTGTTGTTCTTTGCTTATTTCCCTAGCCTTTTTCTTGACTTTTAATGCTTCTGCTCTCAGAGGTAGTTGGGGGGGGGGGAGGCAGGGCGGGGAGGGGGAGGTCTGTAAGTTTTCAGTTCTTCCAAGGCGGTATGATCTAAGAAGAGGTATGGTCAGTGCTCTCCTAGCCTGTGCTGTGTTCTATGAGTGACCACAAGCCTCTTTCCCACCCTGAAACTGTGACCAGAGTCCACCCTCTGGTGTGGCCAGAAGCTTTGGTGTGCTAACACTCCTCCTCATCCTGGGACTGGGACCTGGATCTACATATGAGCAATGGAAACTACTCCTGCCCCCAGTGCCAGCAAAGGCCCCCCACTGTAATCTCCTTCTGACCAACTGTCCAACCCCCTTACCTTCTGTGGGCTGAGAGCTCCATAGGCAGCCACTACAACCACAGTTTGTGCCCCACTGCCCTCCACTCTCATGTGGGCATAACAGACCTTTCCTGCTGACCTTTCAATTGTCTTGGGAGAGAAAATTGTTTCACCCCCTCTTTTGTGGGTTCTGCCGCTTCAGAATTCATTTTAAAATTGTTTGGAGGGGAATTCAGGAGAGCTTGGGTAATTAAGTCCCTGCCTTTTCTCCGCCATCTTAGCTCTGTCCCTGGAAGTGATAATTAAAGCACCCGGCAGTGTGTCAGTGGATAGGAGACTGTGCTTGGCATAGGGAAGATCTAGATTCAAGTCCTGCCTTGTTACATACTAGTTGTGTGATCATGAAAAAAAGAAAACATTTAATCTCCCGGTGCTCCAGACTAGCCTCTAAGACTGTCAATTAATAGCTAGCATTTACATAGAGTGTTAAAATCTACCAAGTACTTTAAATGTTATCTCAGTGGATCCTTACAACTCTCTCAAGTAGATGTCATCATTATACAGAGAAAGAAGCTGAGGCAGAGTTTAAGTGACTTGCCCAAGGTAACATAACTAACTGTTTAAGGCAGGATTCAGACACTTTGCACTATGCTGCCTAACTCCCTCAGTTATAATTTACCCATTTGCACCAGGTGGAAGTTTCCACTACTTCCTCTAATGAAATCTGGGATATAGTTGGAAAAAAAAATTGGAAAACACCAAGGAAAAAAATTCAAATGATTTATTTTAAGTTTTTAAAAAATCTTTTTAAAAAGTCTTGTACCATTCTGATGAGCTCCACAAAAAGGCACAGAGAAATTCTTCGAAGGCCTAGAGCTGTCTGATACCTGGACTCACTTTGATGGACTTAATCATATAGACCCAGCAGTAAATGGAGGATCGGTTTCTAACAAAAGTTGGTATTCAGCAAAAGTGGCAAGTCTGACAACTTCATTAACAACATTGACATTAAGCAACATTGACGGAGGCTTAGCATTAAAAATGGGGGAAGAAAAGGTTATGGTTTTAGTACATTTTAATCAAACTCAACTAGTCACCTGTATTCAGATTGGCACTTGCTGCTTGTGATGGTGCCTTTTTTTCCTGATCACTCCTCCTGCAAATACTGCTGGGAAAATATTGTGACTGTGGGTAGCCATCTCTGCAGTAACAGAGGAAGGCTTGTGAAGCAACACTGAATTTTTCTTCCTCATAGATTTCTCTGTGAGAGGTCTCTCAGTAGCCTGTGACCTGCCACTCACAGTGTCTGGGAAAGATGAGTTAACTTTCATCTAAGGGAGAGCTCACAGCCAGAGGAAGGCTGTCCTAATGCTGTGTTCATTACTTTCCTCTGGCGGCAAGAAGACTTCAGATATTTTCCAGCAGGTGAAATGCCTTTGTTCTTTGTGGAGAAGAAATCTGGAGCAGGTAATTAATTTCACTTCCCCCAATTAACCCAAAAGAGCCCATATGGGGAAATGTAGCAGGAGAGACACTGTCAGAAGGAAGGGGAAGGGGAGAAGAGACTAAGAGACACACAGAGATAGAGACACACAGAGACAGAGACACAGACAGAGACAAAGATGGACATACAGATGTAGACAAGAGGGACAGAGTAAGGCAGAGAGAGAGAGAGAAAAGGGCAGAGACATGACACAGACATAGACAATATAATAATAAGCAAAGGAAAAGAGTGCTGGTTTTGCTGTCAGAAGAGCCAGGTTCAAATTGTGGTCAAATCAGTTTTATCTATTAAATTATTTTAATCAACTCATCAACCAACCACTCAGCTAGCATTTATTAAGCACTGAACATATACTAGCCATTATGTAAAGCCCCAGGGACACAAAGAAAGACAAAAACTGATCCATTCTGGCATCTGTCAACTGAAGCCTTCAGTCTAGAGGACTTTGAAGGTCCCTCTGCAACTCTAAATCTATGATACTATAATCTTTCATGGAGTCTTTGAATCAGGAAAAAAGAGAGCTTATTGAACAACAAAAATACACAGTGAATTTGATTCAGATATTTTTCTTCTAAGGGTTCCTTCTTGAAGTGGCTAGCATACAGTTATTTTAAAATATTTATGAAAAGAATTTTCTGCTTTTCTACATATGCTACTTTCTTGAGTTCATCGGCTCATAGGTTTGAGGCTAGGCAGAATTTCAGTGGAAATTTTATTTTCAGAAAACTGAGGCTCTAAGAGCCTAACTCACTTGCCCAAGAACACACAGGTAATAAATGACAGAAGCAGATTTTGAACTGAGGTCCTGGGATTCCAAATCCAGCACCCCCTTCATGATAACACAACCCAAATATTGCATCACTTAGAATGATCACTTTTCTTTTACAATATTCCATTTTACACAGTGAAATATTGTAAACACATTGACCAAATGGTTCCTATAACTTTATTCTCTTTCTTAAATATTCTTTTTTATATATGAAACAGTAAGGAGGTAGGATTTAGAAAGACAACACGACATAGGGGCTAAAAAGCCAGCCTTAGCATTAGGAAGACAAGTCACATTTGATGTGAGACCTTAAGCAAGTCACTTGCCCCACTCACATCCCAAGCAACTATTCTAAGTTATAGGAAAGTTGTGTATTGGTTTGATGAAGGGAATTATACCAAAAAGAATCTACAATTTTAAAGTATCAGATCCAGACCATGCCCTACCTCTTCTCAAAATACAAACAAAAAAATGGCGTAATTTGTCAAAGCTCCTTTTCATTGATGGCCAACAAAGTCCGTAAAGAGAGGTTTGTATAAGTTTGTATAAGTTAAACTCTTCAACCATTCGGATTTTTTTTCAGAGCAGCAGTAACCTTTGACACGGAAAGCCCTGTCATCTGCTTCAACTAGATCCTGCGACCAAGATGAGTGAGGGAATGAATCCAGTCGCAAAACAGAGAAATCTCTCTGTTAATTTCAAAGAAGCTGCCCGTTAATTTCGAGATACATCATATTGTAATAATGTCCAATCATCTACAATTCACGATTTTTTCCATTTGCTTCTGCTTTTGGGGGGTGGGATACATTTTATTTGAGTCTCTATTTAAGAAGAAGAATCTCTCTCTCTCTCTCTCTCTCTCTCTCTCTCTCTCTCTCTCTCCATATATATATATATATACATATACATATATACACATACATACATATACACATATATGTATGTATATACACTTATGCATGCATATTATATATATATATATATATATTGTGTTCAAATATAATACACATGGAGAAAAATTCTGAGTGAAATCTCTTTTTGCCTTTGTGCTTTTTCCCCTTGCCCTCTGAACAGTTCCCAAAGGACCCACACTAAGCTTCTCTTCATTAGAACCCAGATTTCAATTTCAATTTTAATTAGAATAGATGACTAGAATACTTCCCATTCTCTGTAGTTTCTCCATGCAGCTAATCAGCAGCTAGGAGTACGCCCTGTGTTTTCATAAAAAGATTAGGATTCTATTCCACAAAGATTTACAGCCAGCAGTAAAATTATTTTATATCCTACCATCCCATTACTTTTGTGGATGAGTCCCTTTTGGAAGGGAGATTTCTTCCCTTTTGATGGCAAGAAAACCTAGAACTTTATATTAAGTACACATATATGCATACACTTAGACCCTGAACAATTAACCTTCAATCCTTCCAGGCTGTGACTTATTAATGAACATTTCTAAGCCCCTGTGCATTTTATTTCTCTCATTACAATTCAAAAAAATCTTAAATATTAGATGTTAAGTAATAAATCATAAACTATTTAAAAAAAGAATGAGCTGACTGCAATTTTAAAAATTCTAGTAAATGGAAGGTGTGTTTGTTGGGGGGAGGTAAGAAGAAGGATGTGGAAATTTAGATCTGGAACTAGCAGTTGTGATGCCTGGGGCACACAGCAACAATTATGTGCCCTGAAGCCAACTTTGCAATGCATGATGCAAAAATTCTTCAAGAAATAATTAAGGCATAGTCAAGTGGAACAGGATGGAGAATAAGTTATGGCAGGGCAAAGGTTCTGAAACATTTTTTTGCATCAAGGATCCGTATGGCACTCTGGTAAAACTGAGACTGTTAACCCCTTAAAGTTGCTTTCCTTAGAAAAGCAGGTCAAAGAACCTGTGTTGGCAGCTTTCTGTGTGTTGGTTGTTGGTGGGTCTTACACCCCCTACAGCAGCTGCTAGGGCGATTGTTGCTACAAGACCCCCTTGTCAGAATAACATTTTAAATACATACAATGAAATTCGTAGTTACAAAGGAAATCGGTTGTATTGGAATAGATATAGATGCCACAGCCCTTAGGTTAAGAACTCTTTCTAAAGGAGCTTCTATGATGTTGAAGGGGTGCATGTGTTCATGTGTTACATTTTTATGATCTCTAAATTTTAATACCCAGGAGCAAATCCCTGCTTGCTCCACCTTAGTAATGGGTCCAAGAATGGGCCAGGAAAATCATGGTGCTGTGGAAAGAATCTTGCATCTGGGGCTAACTTCAAAGCCTCAGACTGCTTGTTACTTACTAGATGCAACTCTGAAAAAGTTGCTTAACTTTTCTGGTCCTCAGTTTCTTCATCTGTAAGATCAATGGGTCAATCTCAAAAGTCCCTTCTAGCTCTAAATTCAATGATTTCCAAGAGATTCTCACTTTATTAAACAAATTTACTGAATTACTACTATCTGCTCCCCATTATGGAAAAGACAAATGAACAGATGAAAGAAGCTTATGGTGTTGTTAGAGGTGATAAGATACATGCCAAGACAACTAGTATATAAGGAAATGGATGTTAAATGCATAAGTAGTGTAGACCTTAGGGCAGCTAGGTTGCGTAGTGGATTATAATCTGGGTTTTTGAGCAGAAAGACTCATATTCCTGAGTACAAATCCAGCCTCAGACACTTACTAGCTGTGTGACCTTGGTCAAGTCACTTCATCATATTTGCCTCAGTTTCCACACCTGTAAAATGAGCTGGAGAAGGAAATGGCAAACCAATGGAAAACCCCAAATGGGGTCATGAAGAGTTGGACATATCTGAAAGTGTGTAGCCCTTAAGGGTTCTTGGTTGTATAATATTCAACTGTACACTTTGAAGGTAGCTGGTCGTAAATGGAACTTAGCTTAAGTTCAAAGCTTTAGACCACGAATGGACTTTTGAAATCACCTAGTCCAAACCCTGCATTTTTCAGATAAGGAAGTTACTTGTCCAAAGTCATACAAAAAAGAAGCGGGAAAGCCTAAGTGAAAAACCTGTGCTCTCAGACTCCAAGGCAAGTGCTAGTGTTCTTAGACTTTTTTTGTAATACACCCCTTTGGCAGTCTAGCAAAGCCTATAGACAGCCTTCTCAAAATGACATTGTAAAATGCATTATGCTATTGGGGCTTGGTGGCAGGCCATTATGCTGTAATGGTTAACAGTCTAAGTCATTCATTCCATTCATTCATTCATTCATTCATTCAGCAGGCATTTATTAAGCTGTTACTGTGTTCCAGGCATTGAGGAAAGAGCCAACTTCAGTTAGAAAGACATTAAATTCAAGTCCCACCCAACCCTGACACACGCAAGTCATGAGACCCTAGACAAATCTCTTAACCTTTTGGTGTCCCAGGCAGTTCTCCAAGGCTTTAAGTTATAAAGAAAGTTCCCACCTACAATAAGAGAGGGAATTTGTTTACTGGGAGCTCCCTACACCAATAAGTTTGATTTGTTGTGTTTTTTCTTTTTCTTTTGGTTTTTTAATGTCCTAAGCACTGTGCTCTCTCTGGAGATGGAAAAACAAGAATAAAAACCACCCCCAAGGAGCTTATGTTTTTACCACTGGGGAACAATATATGCATAGATGAGCACATGCAAAACAATTATAAAGTAATATGGGGGATGGAAAGGGGAGGGCACGAGCATTTATAAATCACCTACTATGTGTCTGATACTGTCTTAAGCACTTTAGAAGTATTACTTCCTTTGATCTCAAAATAACCCTAGGAGGTAGGTGCTATTATTATCCCTGTTTTATAGATGAAGCACCTGTGGCAGACCAAGGTGAAGTGATTTGCCCAGGGTCACAGAGCTAGTAAGTGTCTGAGACCTTGTTTGGACTCAGGTTTCCCTGACTCCAGGCTTAACTCCCTATCTTCTTTGGGCTGCCTCTAGGAAACAGAAGGTCTCTGACAACTTGGAACATCTGAAAAGGCTTCCTGTAGGAAGGGACCCTTGAAGTAAGCCTGGAAGGAAGCTAGAGATTTTGATATATAGGGAGAAAGTGAGGGCATTCCTGGCATGGGCACAGCCTATACAAATACACAGAATCAGGTGATGGACTATCATATTCAGGGAACAAGGAAGCCCATTTGGATAGAATGGAGAGTGAACGAGGGGAGTAATGGAAAGTCAGTTTGGGAAAGGGAAGCTAGAAATTTTGAAGGACTTTAAAAGCCAAACAGAGTAACATTAGACTTTATCTTAGAGGCAAGAGAGTGCCACTGCAGCTTCATGAGGAGAAGGGTAAGATTTTGTTGTTGTTTATTCAGATGCCTCATCCTATGGGAAACCTTTCCTGATTTCCCAATGGTCAATGCTCTCTCCCTCCCCAATTTATCTTGTACTTACTTGTCTGGCCTTGTGCAAGTGACTTAACTCTCTTTGCCTCAGTTTTCTCATCCATAAAATGGGCTAGAGAAGGAAATGACTTCTGAAGTATCTTCCAGCTCTAGATCACTTGACCATCTACTCAAATCCATTTATTCTACAGATATGTTACATGTCAAAGGCCAGATTTGCAGCAATGTGTTAAGCTGATTAGCACCTTGCACCAAGAAGACCAGAAAGAACTTAGATATCTTCAGGACCTTTCCAAGACTGGTGGCTTTGAGAGGAGGCTCCTTCCTCCCTTTGCAAAATTTAACATGGAATTAAGAATATGAATTTTTATGGCCACCATAGTTTAAGAATAGAACAGACAGCTAGGTGGCACAATGGATAGAGTGCTGGGACTCTTCCTGAGTTCAAATCTGAACACTTACTAGCTATACGATCCTGGGCAAGTCACTTACTAGCTATGTGACCCTGGGCAAGTCACTTAACTTTGCCTCAGTTTTCCAGTCTTCAAAATGAGCTGGAGAAGGAAATGGCAAACCATTCCAGTGCCTTTGCCAAGAAAACCCCAAATGGTGTCACAAAGAGTTGGAGATGACTAAAATGAGTTAACAACAACAGACTAGAAAGATACTGTTTCAGTCTTTCTCAAGAACACTCAGGCAGCTAGTATGGTGTGTTAGAAAGTGACACCTCCCCAAGAACATGACACAGAATGATCTGATTGAAGTAATTTTTTTAAGCAACAGGTCTACCTTGGTTCTGCTGGATAACGGAATGTACCAGCCCTGGAGATAAGTGCCTCTGAGATCACAAGGACGCAGAGTGGAGCAAATCAATCCATTTTCCAATTTCTAGCACACACACACACCCCAGATTTGACTACTTTGTTATCTAATTTTGAATCTGGAAAGCACAGGAATAGCATTGGCTCCATTTTCTTTCTACCTTGTGACATTTCTAGGGGATCCTGTGGGATTTATGAGTCAGCTGAATTCGAAAATGTTCTAGAAGAACACAAGAGTTTTATTTCAAATATTTGAGCCTGGGAAGCAGGATCACAGCATAGAGGAGAGAGATCAGGACTTGGAATTAGAAAGACCGGGGTTCAAATCCTGTTGCTGACATATCTTGACTGTGTAACCCGTTACTTAACCTCTCTGATTCTGTTTATTCACTGGTAAAATGACAGTGATTGGACTCAAGGATGACCCTTGAGGTTCCTGATAGTACGATATTTAACCTCTCTATCCCAGAAGCTAGTGTGGAAGCTTTGGGGCAGTTGCTAAATCTACATTAATAGTCATTTTTTCACTGGGACCACTCTGCAGCAGTGGTATCAGACTCAAATAGAAACAGGGAACCACAAAAGCATACATAAGGATCCCTGCAGGGCATATGTTGGCAGAGGAAACTACATGCTAACATATCTATGTCCTATTGTATTTTTATTCATTCATTTATTCATTCATTTATTTATTTATTTTTGTCGAATGAGTCCCAATTTCATTTTAGTCTGTTTAGGTTGGACTCTAGAGTGTTGCAGTTAGAAATATGGCCAGCTTGACACCTCTGTCCCAAAACGATGAAATCACAAATTTGGTTCCACCCTTTGCCCTCCAAAAAGACAAAAGGCTTAATGGCCGGCCCTGGAGTCAGGAAAAGTTAGGTCCAAATCTTGCCTCTGATACTAGCTGGGTGACCATGAGCAACTTACTCCCTCTGTGGGTATCAGTCACCTCCCTGCAACTTATCGGTTAACTAAGAGGTTATGAATTACATCAATAATATAATAATAATAATATTATATAACTCCAAGTGGGGCATGAAGTCACATATCCTGCAAGTATTTGAACATTCATGTGGAAAAATTGTCAAATTAAGATTCAATGATTTTTTTCGTGGTTGTTCAGTTGTTTCAGTTGTGTCTGATTCTTCGTGACTCCTTAAGGGATTTTATTGCCGAAGACACTGGAGTGGCTTGCCATTTCCTTCTCTAGCTCATTTTACAAATGTGGAAACTGAGGCAAACAGGATTAAGTGACTTGCCCAGGGTCACCCAGCTAGTAAGTGTCTGAGGTCAGATTTGAACTCAGGAAGATGAGTCTTCTTGGACTCCAAGGCCCCCAACTCTCTGAGCTATGTTGCCACCTAGTGTCCTCAGTGAACCATAGAGAATCTCCAAGTGGATTCAGAATGGCTCTGAATGTAAAAAGTCTATTACACAGCTTATCATATAGTTCTTCAAGGCTTGCAAAGCAATTTATAAATATTATTCCATTTGATTTTCAAAACAACCCTAGGAAGCAAGTGCCATTATTATAGCTTTTTTATAGATTAGGAAACTGAGGCAGAGAGAGGTTAAGTGATTTGCCCAGGATCTCTAGTGAGAGTTTGAGACCAGATTTGAAATCAGGTCACCATAATTCCAGGCCCAGCATTCTAACCACTGTGCAACCAACTGTCTCATATGTAACTCAGGATCCCAAAGTATCTAGCCCTCATAACCATAACTAGCATTTACATAGCATTTTGAGGTTCATGAAGTATTTTACATATGTGGACTCACTTGATCCTCCTAACAACCCTGTAGAGGAGTAGGTGCTAATTACTCCCATTTTAAAGATGTGAAAGCTGAGGTTAAGTGACTTGTCCAAAGTATCACAAAGCTGTCTGAAGCAAGACTCCAAACTTAGTTTTTCCTGACTTCAAGTCCTGAGCTCTATCCACTGCACCACCTAGCCATCTAGCAGTAAAAACTATTTTATAGAGAACTCACCCAAGGCAAGCACTCACATGGTAGTCAGAAGAAGTGATACAAGGACACTCTCAAGGTCTCTCTGAGGAGCTTTAGTATCGATTATGAGACACAGGAGACACTGGCATGGGACCATCTAACATGGCAAACCCTCATCAAAGAAGGTGCTGTGCTCTATGAGCAAAGCAGAATTGCAGTAGCTCAAAAGAAACATGAGATGTGCAAATTTAGAGACATCATGTGGACTATTTGTGCCCCACCTAGAAGAGAGCCTACCGAGCTCGTATTGGACTGATCAGCCACAGTCTGACCCACTGGACCTTGACCGTGACATTGTGATGTCATTGGTACTCTTCAAGTATGAAGGATGAATAACAATAGCCAATATGGCTAGGATTCAAACCCAGATCTTCTAACAAATGCAGTGCTCCTTCCACTTGGCCCCAGCTGCCTTCTTCTATTCTGCTTGTTGACAGAGACTTTACTGTTGGGACAGCACCTGACCCAGCAGGCACACCAGGTGAGTTTAATAGGAATTACATCAAAGACAATAGAAGAATATCATATGCTTATTGATAGGAAACCATGTGCTTGTATGCAGCAAAAGGAGAGCAAAGGGAAGGAGAGAACCTGGAATACCACAGCTAACACAAAGGGGATAGATAAGGTAAAGGAATGTGCAAAGAGAGGATGAGAGGAAAGGTCTTCCCACCACAAAGGACTGCTGTGTCCAAAGTGAGGGTGTCTGTGGTAATGATCAGTTGCAAGGAGGAAAGGTTCTGTCTCCGAAATTGAGGTAACCATCAGGAAAAAGGCTGATGGGTGACCCACATGAACTGGCCGCCAGTGTAAATCATACATGTATGTACACAACTGTTTGTACATCTCTGTAACAGAACTGATGTGGGCTCCACGTGTGGGCTGTGACACTACCTTCATGAGTCCCAAAGAGCAGGAAGGAAAAGGGGACTAAATACATATCAGTAGTTGCCCAAGTTACTTTGTTTCTACTAGAGAGGAGTAGGATGAAGAGAATCCATTGGCTACTAGGAAGACCAGAACATAGACTAACTAAACCAGTCTAGAGCTACTAAGTGGCACAGTAGATAGAGCATTGGGCTTGGAGTCAGAAAGACTCATCTTCCTGAGTTCAAATCTGGACTCAGACATTTAATAGTTAAGTGACCCTGGGCAAGTCACTTAACCCTGCTTGCCTCAGCTGTCAAATGGCAAACCATTCTAGTATCTTTGCCGGGAAAACCCCAAGTGAGTTCTCATAAAGAGTCAGACATGACTGAAATGACTGAAGAATAACAAACCACTCTAGTGTTTAAGCAAATGAATGCACAAATGATTATTTCACAGGTTCTACCTTCTTCTTGGACTGCTGTGTCTGATTGCCACGGTGGTTAGTGGTTCCCTCAATCCCAGCCCAGAAACCAATTATATTCATTTAATATACCCTGTACTCATCTATAAATTTATATCCTTCACAGAAGGCAAAACTTCCTGAGAGTAGGGATCGTTTCACTTTTTTCTTGGTATCCCCTGGAAGGCATGGAGTAGAGGCTTAATGACTTCTTCTTCATTGATCAGTTGGTTCACATGTTCACATTCTCATAACCTTACTCAATGTAAGGGAAAACTTCTTTAAAAAAATTAATGCTACCCAAAAAGCAAATAAGCTACTTTCTGAGATTCTGAGCTCCCCATCACTGGAGACATTGACAAAATCTCCCCTCAGTACAGGAAGCCTTTCCTGACTGCCTTCATTGTTATTGTTTTCTCTCTCTCTGTCTCTCTGTCTCTCTGTCTCTCTCTCTGTCTCTCTCTCTCTCTGTCTCTGTCTCTCTCTCTCTCTCTCTCTCTCTCTCTCTCTCTCTCTCTGTCTCTCTCTCTCCTCTCTTTTCTCTGTCTTCCTTCTCTTTGTCTTTCTTTTTGTCTCTGACTCTATCTTATTGTTTCTCTGTGTCTCTGTCTCTCTGACTGTCTCACAGCCTTTCTGTGTGTGTCTTTCACTGTCTCACTGTGTCTGTGTCTTGCTGTCTCACTGTCTTTGACTCTCATTTCTCTTTCTGTCTCTGTCTCTCTGAGTCCCTCTGTCTCTGTCTCCATATCTCTGTATCTGTCTCATCTCACTGTCTCTCTCTATGTATATCTCTCTCTGTCTCTGTCTCTTGATCTCTATTTCTCTCCTTCCAAATTATTATGTATTTTTCATCCAGGGGAAGGCAAGCTTCTTGAGGGCAGGGGCACATGCTTTGGGCTGTGGCTTTGTGTTCCCAGGGCCCAGCAAAGTGCCTTGCTCATAGGAGATACTGAATAAATGTCTATTAAACTGATTTCAAACCATCAAGGGAAGGCAAGCTATTCGTTGGGTATATAGTGGAGGGAATTAATTCAAACATTTGCCAAGGGGGAGACTAGATGTCTAGCATAGTACTTTCCTCATCTAAGATTTTATTTATTCTATGATTCCGTGACCTTAGAGATAATTAAATCCAACCTGCTCCTTTTAAAGATGAGGATCCTGAAGCTATGGGAGGAGGTTAAGTGATTTTCCCAGGGTCACCCAGGCAGTTAATGTCAAAGCTAGAATTAGAATCCGGGTCTCCTGATACCTAGCCAGGGGAGCTTTCCAGTACAGCACTGAGGCTTTCCATATAAAGCTTTGCCAAATTGACTTTTCCCTTGTCCTGTCATTACAAAGTTAGCAGAACCCAATGGAAATATGACCATTCTCATAGCTAGGATTCAAGTCCTGGCTGATTCCAACTGGCTGGATGACTATTTGTGGTTAAACTTGCCCTAGGTTAACTAACCAAGGCTATAAATCAACAAGCACTTATTAAGAACTTATAATGTGCCAGGTACATTCCCAGGGCTAAGCATTAGGAATAAGCAAAAATAAAGGCAGTACCTGCCTTCAAGGAGTTTACATTCTTATTTTGTTGCTGTTGTTTGGTCATTTCAGTCATATTTGACTCTCTGTGACCCCATTTGGGATTTTCTTGGCAAAGATCATATAGCGGTTTACCATTTCCTTCTCCAGCTCATTTTACAGCTGAGGAAACTGAGGCAAACAGGGTTAAGTAACTTTCCCAGGGTCACACAGCGGGTAAGTGTCTGAGGCCAGATTTGAACTCAGAAAGATGAGTGTTCCTTAGTCTAAGCCAAGTTCTCTATCCACTGTACCACCTAACTGCTCTTTACATTCTGATGGCGTAGACAAAATATGAAAGAGATGTGAAAAGAGAAGGGGGGAAGGTAGCTCTCTGCGTAGGGCATAGTAGAGAAAGTCCAGAGAGTTAGAGGGAAAACCTGGAGAGGATTGAAGACTGGCTGGGTGACCATGTATGAGACACTTAACTACCCACTGCCCCTGACTCACTGTCCAAGGCTTTCACTTTGCCATACCGGAATTTTTCCACAAACAAATAAAATCACAAATCAGTACCCCAGATGCCTCCCTCCACACACACACATACACACCCACCTACACATAAATAGTATTTAATATAGAGGTGCTTTTTTTTTATTTAGATTATACACGCTGGAGGATAAATGCACTTTAGGAATTTAGTACATTTTAAAAGTTTGATCAGAACAGATTTGAATTTGTTATAAGCAATTTCATGATGACATGAATCAATTAAGACGTCAGAACTTACTTGATTCAATCGCTTTTTGGGATCACAACACTATGAATCTCTAATACTGGTTAATACTAGGTAAGACTCTTATAAACTACATTCAGAAATATTAAAACATATACATCTAGTAATTTAGAAAGACACAAAGGGATTTCTTCCATGTAGTGACTACAGTTCTAGATCTGGGGTGGGGGGAGTGGAGGCAGGGAAGTTAGAGGGGGCATGGTTTGCACATTCAAGTACTGATTCTGCCAATTACCAGCAGCAGACTGTGAAAAGTCACTTCATTGTGCGCCCACATCTGAGACCTACCTTACTGTTGTGGCAAAATCAACTTTGTAAACTCTGAAAGATACAATAAATGATTTACTGATACCTGTTCAGCTAGTCAAATATGGACAAAGTCTCATTCAAATGCTCATGATTTAAATGCTGAAGACATTACAGGCAGAGTACTGTGGAGTAGAATGGGCTTGGGCCCATGCATGTGTCAGGAATCTTGAGGTTTTGTCTCATTTATGCCACACACGTCTTTGGGGCCTTGGACCTCTCTGGCCCTGTTTTCTCATCTATAAAAGGAGATCTCTAAGGTCCTGCCAAGATCTCAATATTTTGCATTGACTTCAAATATATTTTATATCTACCTACTTATCTGAGGACATGTTGTTCCTTGAAGGCAGGGATGGTATTATTTTTGTATTTCTATCTCAAGCATCTAGGACAGTGCCCAGCATATTACAGGTATTTAATAAATGTTGGTGGAATGAAATATATATATATGTATGTATGCATATATGTATATATACATATATGCATATACATATACACAATAAAACTATACGTATATGTGTGTCTATATATACATAGACATATATAGACACGCTATAGATATGTACGTGTGTATCTATATCTATATATCAGCTGTCAGCTAGGTGGAGCCATAGTGGATAAAGTGGGCATGGAGTCAGGAAGACTCATCTTCCTGAGTTCTTATCTGGCCTCAGACACTAACTAGCTGTGTGACCCTGGGGCAAGTCACTTAACCCTGTTTTCCTCAGTTTCTTCATCTGTAAAATGAACTGGAGAAGGAAATAGCAAACTACTACAATATCTTTGCCAAGAAAACTCCAAATGTGGTCACAAAGAGTTGGACACAATTAAAAAAGTATTGCATAACAACAAACGTACACATATGCTCATATGCATACGTGTTTACGTGCATGCATATATTATATAAAAGTATATATAGATTGCAGATACACATATGGATATGTGCACATACATATATAGCATACATATATGTATAGATAGATCTATATCTATATATCTCTAAACGGATACATGTCTCTATAGATATATAGATCTTTTATACATGTATATGCACATTATATATGTATATACATACAGACAGACAGATAGGGGATCCCAAAAGTCTCAGTGAAGTTTTAATAGCTTAAAACCGTATTAAGATTTTTTGGAACACACTATATTTCTTATAGATTCAGAAAGGATTTTAGAGACTGCCTATTCTAATATACATTTTACAAATAAAGACGAAAGGCCTGGAAAGTACAAGTAATTTACCCAAGGTTACTTAGGCAATAAGTAAGTGGGCTGGGATTCAAACCCACTTCTTTTTACTTCAAATCTAGTATCAAACACTTTTCTCTCTACCACACTACATTTCCTACAGATATAAAGTAAGATATAAAAGGTTTTTCTCATATAAAAATGATGCCTTTAGTTCAGGAGAATAAATTATTTTGACACCCATATTAAATTCCTATTTTCTGAAATTGTCAACAATCTGCCCACAGGGACAATTTTCATTATCTCACAAAGAGATACATTTCCTCCATTGTGCTGATATAAAACTTATTTCTATGCCGTAAGTCCATTAGGAGGAAGTCTCCAGAGTCTAGTCTAAGAGAATTGGACTTCTGTACTTTACCTATGCCTATTAAACCTTAGTCTTAAGTCAGAAAGTTTCACTAATGTTAGATCTATCTTTTAAAGGAAATATAAAAACCTTGAATCTCATTAGCCTAAATCAGTATGCTTCTCCCTGTTAAATATTTCCCCAGCCTTCCCTGTTCTTGCGCCCTTCAAATATTTGCAGATGATTAATATGACCTCTTTTGTCCTGCTTTGCCAAATTATACATAGAGTATTTAGTTCTTTTAATCTTACCTCAGATAGAAACCCTTCCAATCCCTTAATCTTTCTGTCTCTTTGAAGTCCAGCCATTTTTGTGTGTAACGAAATGCTAAAGACTACCATTTCAGGTAATGCTTCACCATCATGTCCTAGAGAAATATTTCCTTAATTTTTGTCCTAACTTAGTTGCCTCCCTGTTTATCTTCCAAACCAATTGGATTTTATTCTTCTATCTGACAGGTATGACCAATACAAACCTCATTGGGTCTTTATTTCCCACCTTGTGGTCTATTGTTCTTTTCTTACCAAATGAATAGATTATGTAGGCAGCTGGGACGGCTCAGTGAGCTGACTGCAGCAAGATGAACATCTGTTCAGTTTGCTGAATTACTCTGGTTGCAATCCAGCTAAACTGCTTGGGCTTTTACCAGGACTGGTCTAATCTGAACTTCTCAGGGAGGTCTCCTCTCAACAGAACCTGACCCCTGAGCAGCCCACATCAATTTCTCAATTCTTTCCAACTCCCATTGACCCTACAGAAACTGGAATCATTCTGATGCTCTCATATTAAGGCGTGAGTTACTTCCTGGTAACAGCGATGGACAAACCAGAACCCTAGACTCACATTCAGAGGGTTTGCCTGGAATCCACTAGGTATTACTTATGTATTTAGAAATTACTGCCAATGGAAACAGATTGGAAAGAGCCCTTCATTTAGTATCAGAGGACCTGGGTTCAAATCCTAGACCTAATACTTCATATTAGCCTTAGTAACATCGGATAAATCACTTAATCTACAGCTCAGTTTCCTCACCTGTTAAATGAAAAGGTTGAAATAAATGATCTCTAAATTTTAAATTTCCTTCCAACCATAAATCAAAGGTCCTAAGTAACCTCATCTCTCAGACTTTCAGTTTCCCCATCTGTAAAACAAGCAGCTTGGAATAGATGACCTTTAAATTTCCTTCCAGCTCTAAACTGATGATCTGAAGTCACCTCAACTATCCAAGCCTCAGCTTCCTTATCTGTAAAATGAATATGTAGAACTAAATAGCCTCTGATTTCCTTTTCAGATTAAAATCCTGTAATTTATGATGCTATCCCTTTCAGGTCATATGGGGAGTCTTTAATGAGTCCAGGAAAGACAAAAAGCCTAAGAACTCTTCAATCCACTAACATTCAGTGACTTCTTAGCAGGATATTGATGCTGCTGGTTATAGTCAATTGCCCTGATTTTTTTCACTTGGATGTCACTTTTGATTTTGGCTCATGTATCCTACCCGGACATTCTGCTTTCCAGAGGTCTTTCTGCTTATTTCTCATGTATTGGCAACACCTCCCAGAATATCAATTGCAAATTTAATCTCCAGCCAAATTGTGCCCTCTGTTCCATGTGTACTCCTTCCACATTTGCATGGCAGATGGAAGAATTTAACCTAAGCTATTTATCCCCAATCTCCTACCATCGATAGAAATGAGTCACTTAAAAAGCTGTGCCTCCTAATTTTGTTCTCTCTAAGTCAACCAAAAAGGGCTAGTGAAAAAAAAATTCCCACTGAAGCCCTTAACTCTTCCCCCCCATCTTTCAAGGGACAGAATTATAGGGAAGAAACCCATGCTGCAAAGCAGGAAGCAAAGATCAGGTTCCTTAGGTAACTGAATCAAGGATCTCATAACAATCCCAAAAGGCTGAAGAAAGTCAAGAGGAGACTTCCATGCCTAGCAGCCCTGACTGAACTGGGATGAAGCAGCCGAAGATGAAGCCAAACCACCAAGGAAGGCATCATCTTCTTTGGTAAACCCAGTGTTCTAAGCCATCACTGTCAGGTCTAAAAGTCACTTAGGCACAGTAGTGGGAAAGTCTTATGCCCACAAAGTATTACTACTGGCTACAGATAACTGTCTGGTAGTTAAGGTTTGTTCTGTAGTAATTTTTTTTATTTCATTGATTTTTTATTTTTGCATTATAAGATTTTCAGATTATTCCCATGTAGTGAGAGGGGTCTTGCAAGAAAAAGAAACAGGTAAAACTGATAATACAATAGCCTCATTTGAAAGTGCACCAACATTTCATATTTGGCATATCATCATCCCTAAATTTTTTTGAATAGACCAATAAAATATATTTGCTATTTTCTTTTCTTCCCACTTCCCCCTATTTTTTAAGAAAGGAAAAAGATAAAGAAATTCCTTGTAACAAACATGCTAGTTGATCCAAACTAATTCCGTCAATGGCTATATACAAAATATAAGTAGATTATTGATGATATAGACACAGATAGATAGATAGATAGATAAATAGATAGATAGATATAGACATATATAAATATATACATACAAGTGTGTGTTCATATCCATAGGAATACATAGAGATATCAATATTTCATTCTTCTGGTTCTGCTCACTTCACTGTGCATCAGTTCATACAAGTCTTTCCAGGGGCCAAGGTCTGGTGTAGGGGATAGAGAGTCACTAGGTTCAAGTCCCACATCTGTGTGACCCTGGACAAGTTTCTTAAATTCTCATTGCCCCTAAGCAAATCTCTAAGGGGAGAGACAGAGAGAGAGAGAGAGAGAGAGAGAGAGAGAGAGAGAGAGAGAGAGAGGGAGAGAGAGATGGAGAGACATAGAGAGACAGAGAGACCCAGAGACACACAGAGAGAGTTGAGAGACAGATACAGAAACAGAGACATAGACAGAGAGACACAGAGAGACAGAGACAGAGAGAGACAGAGATAGAGAGACAGAGAGAGAATGTGGGGAGGAAATGGAAGGGGAAGGGAAGGAAGAGAAGGAGGGAGAGATAACAGGAGTGCAGGGGAGGGTGTGGGGAAGGGAATACAACTATATGGCATAGAAGATAGAAAGTAGAGATGGTCTCCAGTCTGGAAGACTTGGTTCATGTCCCATCTTGACACATACTGGTTGTATTGCCATGGGTAAGTCACTTAACCTCTTGGTGTCCCTACCATTATCCTAACCTATTTATACCATTGGAGGAAATACTCCCATTGATAATATCATAGACCCACTGAAAAATTAAAATCAAATAAAGTTGACAAGCCTTAAAGTACTTACTATCTATGAACTTTTTTCATATTTTAATATATTTGGTTTCCTTTGTACCTCTGTAATCCTATATATTTTATTTTATGCATTTAAAAAACTATTCTTTGAAGGGGCCCCTTGGCTTCACCAAACTGCCCAAGGAATCCATGAGTTGGAAGAGGTTAAGAATCCTTGGACAACATGGCTTCTGAGGTCCTTTTAAGCTCATGATCTATGATCTTATGATCCTATGATGTTTCCTGGGAAGTAAGCAAGGGAAAATCAGAAAACCAGCTAAATGAACTGTCCCAAATTACAGAGCAAACCATTAACCTAAGCTGAACCTAACCTAACCTAACCTAAGCTGAACCTAGAATTTAGGTCTTCTTGCTCCTAATCTTTCCACTGGTACAAGCCGCTTCCTTGGCACTAAACCCTAAGCAGGCCATTTATTCTTAAATGTGCCATCAACAATGTGGGTGAGTCTCTTGATATGTCTGCTATTTGGGGGGACAGTGATTAGCATATGCCATTTGTCCTCTCACTCTCCAAAACTCAGGAGCCTAGCTTTTGAAGTAGAGTTGAATCAGGTTTGCTCGAGAACATCAAATCTAAGCCAATCCTAAAGTTAGCAAGTGTTTCTGTGCCAATTAGAGTCTACAGGTGTGAAATCTAATTGGGAAGCGAGTTGGCTCGGCTCTCAGGGACTGGGTACATGGTGTCTGTGATTGCACAGTGGAAAAGGGTGAACAGTTGGAAAGTACATTAAATTCAACATAGGCAGGAACGTCAAATTTGTATGGGACTCTAAAAAGGGGCCAGGTGGGTAAGGGTATCAAGAGGCAAAGAAAAGGTGTTTGGATCGGGCTACAAGTATAGGGCAGAATATAGCACGTCGGGGGTTCATGGAGGCATAGCTTTCACTGCAAGAGCCAGGAAGAATGCCTCCAAGAGGAGGGGTAAACCCCAGGAAGCAGAGAGAGGCATGAACATCTAATTTCCTTTGATTCGCTATGATTCTAAATAAAGCCCAGCCCAGCGCGAGCCACAGTACAAAGGCAGCTTCTGCCAGCGGGGGGACCCGAGTCCTACATTTACAAACAAGTGTCTAAGGGGGAGAACACAGACACAAAACAAAAACTTTTTTTAACTCTTTGCACTCAAGGGAAGGAGAGTTTATTCATTCTAACTAAACGCTACTGGGCCTGACCACAGGCTCAGAAGAGACTTCCAACGGCACTCTTCATATCATAGGATCATAGATTTAGCAATGGGAGGGAATTTTGAGGTCACTCAGTCCAATGCTCTCATATTATAGTTGAGTAAACAGAGGCCCACAGAGGCCTCTGGATTTCCCTTGGTAGTAAACATCAAAGACAAGATTTGACCCTCATGTCCAATGTTCTTTCCACAGTGAGCTCAACAACTACCTGAACAAAAACCCTCTCTGCTTGATACCAACAGAATTTCGGAGTTGGAAAAGTCCTCACAAGATTTGACCCTCATGTCCAATGTTCTTTCCACAGTGAGCTCAACAACTACCTGAACAAAAACCCTCTCTGCTTGATACCAACAGAATTTCGGAGTTGGAAAAGTCCTCAGAAGCCATCTGATCCAATTCATACCCACCCTGCATGACTCTCTCTTCAGCGAGCAAAGTTATCATCAGTATGAACTAGGAGACCACCAGTATGGAATGCACTAACTCCTAAGATAGCCCATTCTATTGACATTTCAAAGGAAACATTTCCTTACCTGCACACTTAACCTTCTCCCCCAAACAAAAGACCTCCCTTGTAACAAATAAGTACAATTAAGCTAAAATATTGCAGTATTGTTGTTCATGAAAAGTGTATATCTCATTCTGCATCTATAAGCCACCACCTCTCCAACTCAGGTTAGGAAACATGATTCCTCATTGGTCTTCCAAAGTCATGATTCGGCTATTCATCTCATTGGTCAGAATTCCTAAGTTTTTCAAAGATGTTTTTCTTTCATTATTGTAGTCACTGTATACACTGTTCCAGTTGTGTTCGCTTCACTCTATCCACCTATTCAAGTCTTCCTAGATTTTGCTCAATCTGTCCCTTTCATCATTTCTTACAATGCAATGATATCCCGTTACATTCGTACACCACAAATTGTTCTGTCAGTCTCCGCTTAACAGGCACCTTTTTGTTTATAGCTCTATTCTATAACAAAAATAACTGCTATAAATTGTTTAGTCCTTATAGGTCCTTTCCTTCAGTCTTTTCTCTCATTGGGGTATGGGACTATGAGAGTTATCATTAGGTCAAAGGCTATGCACAGATTGGTGGCTTTTGATTCTATTTCCAAATAATTTTCCAGAATGGTTGGATCGATTCATGGGAGAGTTCTTTTCTTTTTTGGTCTTATTATGTTAGATGAAGTGCCAGGCCACAAGCCAAGGGGTTGTTGTTGTTCAGTCATTTCAGTCATGTCTAGCTCTTGGTGACCTCATCTGGGGTTTTCTTGGCAAAGATACTGGAGTGGTTTACCATTTCCTTCTCTAGCTCATTTTACAGATGAGGAAACTGAGGCAAACAGGGGTAAGTGATTCACATAGGTCACACAACTGGCAAGTGTCTGAGGCAAGATATGAACTCAGGAAGAGGATTCTTCCTGACTCCAGACCAGCACTCTATTCACTGTGACACCTAGCTGCCCACTGCCTCTTGGAATATGACATAATTCAAAGGTTTTACAATTCCGTGAATTAATGAGATTACTTGATGCCAGGTGGTGTGAATTACTATAGCTCCCTTCTGATGGATTTTGAATGGTGCATTTTCTAGAGACTTCTTCTACTTCTTGCAGAATGTGAATTACACATCCTTAAATCTTTAGTAATTGGTAAAAACAAACAAAAAAACTACAAAAGAATAAATAACCTCTACAGCCTATGCAGAACTCAGTATATCTGAATCAACTCAACATTTATTAAGCACCTATTATATGTCATGAGGTGTAGAATCCTAGATTTAGAGCTGGAAGGGATCTTAGAGTCAGTCTACTCCTGCCCTCTAGTTTACAGATAAGGAAACTAAGGCTTGGGAGTCACACAGGTAGTAAACAACATAGCTGAAATTTGAGCTTTGATTTTCTGATTCAGTATCCAGTACTCTTTCCACCGTAAAGTCTGCTAACAAATTCTTAAACTCAATAGGTTATTATTAATAATTCATATTTGTATGTGCTTTACTCACAATAGTAGTGCCTGTGGTATTACTATTGCTATTTCTTGTATTCTGGACCTTTGATTTCATTAATATAGACAAGTCCCAGTGAGGAAAGTACACATGCCAATGCAGATTGGCACTTCCCCAAGGTCATGGGGCCAGCCTATGTCAGAATCAGGATTTGAACCCAAGTCTGTCTTTCTATGGAGCAGCTAGGTGGTACAGTAGAGTGCCAGGCCTAGAGTCAGGAAGACTCATCTTCCTGAGTTCAAATCCAGCCTCAGACATTTACTGTGTGACCCTGGACAAGTCACTTAACCCTGTTTGCCTCAGTTTCCTCACCTGTAAAATGAGCTGGAGAAGGAAATGGTGAACCACTTCAGTATCTTTGTCAAGGAAACCTCAAATGAAGTCACAAAGAGTCAGACACAAATGAAAAATGACCAAAAATTTTTCTGTGAGGCCAGTTCTCTATGTGCCATTCCTCACCTGTGAAACAGAGATAATATTAACTCTAGCATCTCCCTCCCAAGTTTATTTTGAGGTTCAAGTGTACATAACATGGTTTGAAAATTTTAAAATGCTATGTAAATATCAGTAGTTAACATTCTATATTTTGCCTGAAACCGGAAGCAACCTAAATAAATCATCACAAGACAGGAGGATGTGATTCCTATTTTTAATGGAACTTGATTAGGAATTGGAAACTTCTCCCGATGTAATTCATTTTTCATTGATGTTGGAGCCAAACCTGAAATGAAATCTTCCACCAGTTAATTAAGCGTATGAATGGATTTTTAATTAGTTTGGATCAGATGAGTTACTATGATAAAATGGACTTGTCCTGTATAGGACATTTGTTCTCTTTCCCTGTCCCCTGTCCCCAACAATGGTGCCTGTAGATTGAAGGCCTGGCATTTCTCCCCACGTTTGGAGAAGGGGAGTGGGCCCCAATCCTGTGTTTTGACAAACAAGTGAGTTTGTATCAGAAGATTCTAGGAAGCTCTTCGAAATCCCATGAGTTCTCCAAAGGTAGAGATCTGAGTTGAATCAAGGTTAGTTAGCTCATGCCTTCTGAGAAAGAAGAATGGGTATCGCTCTCCACTAGACATCTGAACTTACACTGATCCATCTTCCAGAACAAGCAATCTTGTACAAATTACACCCTCTTAATTAAGCTCACAATGAACATTTATAAAATTCCTCTTATGTGCCAGGCACTGCGCTGGGCACTGGGGATACAATCACGAAAATGAAACCATCATTGTTGTCCTATAAATAGAAAGTATGAAATTAACCTACATGAAACAAGATTATCCGTTAATTTCAGTCTAGACCTTGGACTCTCTACAAAGTGTCAACGATTTCTACAGAATGTTGCCTGGGGTGATTTCTTTTTAAATTCAAGCTTCTGGAAGGACTGAGGACAGAAAACAACCTATGAGACTAGGGACATCTAGACAGCTGTCACATCACTATGAGATACATCTTTAAAAAGCTGAAATATGTGTAATGATGAGCATCCAATAAAGATAGCCCTTCCACACAATGGTTATTTGGTTTCTGTCAGATTTCAATGAAGTTTGAAGGTGCTGGGCGGAGGGAGTCAAGTGCTTCTACCAGCTGTGATGGACATAAAAATTAGGAGGCACTATTACCCGTCTGGCCTTCCCACCATCATTTCTGAAATCACTTATTTTTAAAAAGCTATTATGCCTTGACAAACAAAAGTTGAGGACAAAGAATTGCATCAGAACATTCTAAAAAATAGCACTTAGAAAGCGTGCTCTAAAGTCTACAAAATATTTCACACATGCTTTCTATGTGATTCTCATAATAACCCTCTGAAGGAGGTACTATTGCTATGCCCCACTTTACAGATGAAGTAATTCAAGCTTGGGGTGACTTGCCCAGGGTCATACACAATGAATAAGGAACCGAGACAACGTCTGAACTCAGGACTTCCTGATTCAAAGTCCAGTGCTATATCCACCATGCCACCTAGTTGTCAGCACCGCACCTTATAGGGTCATCTTGTCCAACTCCCTTATTTTAAAGGTGAAGAAACCAAGGCCAAGAGAAATGAGGCCCATTGACCAAGCTTGTGATGATTGTAATGTGGCAGGTGTGAAATTCGAACCCAGGTGCCCTGATTCCAAATTCAAGCCTCTCTTGCTTTCACCATTTGAGGCTACCAGATCACTACCAATTGTGAAACAACTCTCCAAGAAATCCATCATCTATACCCTTTCCACCAGGATTCTCTTCCAGTTTTTAGCAACTCTTACCAACAGAAACTTATTCCTTTGATAGTTAACCTAAATCTCTTGTTTTCCACTGAACAGAGAGAGAAAACTAATCACTATCTTTTATGGCACAACCTTTTGTCTAATTGAAGATTTCATGAAATCCCCACCCACTCTTTTCCTCTTTCCAGCAAAATAACTGCAGATCCCTGGGTCTCTCCTCATAAATCTTCTACTTCCAATTGGTAGACACAATTAGATCAGAAAGCAAAACTTGTCTCAAAATGCTTTAGCTCCAAATGCCTTAACTAATATTTATTTCATTCCAGAGAACACTTCTGGCTTTTATTTTCAATTGAGCACCCTTGCAGATGAGGTCTTTTTTTTCTTCCCAGCAATGAAATAAACTGTCCACCCCATAAAATACAGATCACCTGATGAGCTACACTGTCAGCTATATTAAAAATGAACCAGCAATAAAAACAACTATGGAAAAGCTCTCCCAGAGTCAAACTATAAAAAGGTCCATTTGCCTATTTACTTTACAGTTTCTGGATGAGAAAAAAATATTTAAATGCCATTCAGAGACATATTATTTATGCTCTTTCCCCGTCTGCTCACTATATTGGTTCTTTGAGTTGCTACTAGGTGTAAAATGTTTCATATTAATGTATTCAAAGAATGGTCTGTTGTCTTATGCAAACACAGATGTCATCCTTGAGGCTGGAACTTGTTTAAGTTCATGAAATAAAAATTGGAAAATGTAAATAGGAATTTTAAACTGACAGAGAACTATATTGTGATTCATAACAATATTAATCGCCACTGACATTTATAGAGCCATTTGGGTTTTACAAAAGACTTTGTATGCACTCCCTCATTTGGTCCTTCTAACCACCTTGTGAGGGAGATCGTGAAGGTCTTGCTTTCCACTGTTTTGTAAGTGAAAAAGGCACACACGGAGAGCTTGGCCAAGAAAGCTGTGACAATTAATTCTTTGTCTTGTTTAGTTTTCATTTATGATTTCTTGAAATGTAGCTCTGAACAAAAGGCTTTGAAAAAGCCCATTGGGATTCAGATGGAGCTACTTGACTATGCTTTTTAAACCTAAATCACCCTGGCTTTCATTGATTGGCCAATAATAGGTTCCAGACCAAGCCTCTCTTGACCACTATTTGGGTTTTGATGGCTCAGAGTGAGTTGTAAATAGCAGTTGTTTTTTCTGTTCTGGCCAGAAACTCTCAGGGTCTTCCCTGACCAGATTGTTTATTTTGTGAAGTCAAATTAGGCCATCTTTTGTATTGATTCTTACTTAGCCTTTAGTCACTGAATGGGTGTTGCCTCAGACAAACCAAGACCTGGGAAAGACCTTAGCATAAAAAGACCAAGGTCCCCACAACTAAAATGACTGAACAACAAAATCCCATGTCATATAAAGGCAGCTTCTGAGCCTATGAGTAGGATCAGACCTAGGAGTAACCGCTACATCTTGGGTCATGGGCAGCCTTCTTGACTTCTGTCTTGCCACTGGACTCAGACGACGCTGGAGGAGAGAGTGAGGCTGATGATTCTGCACAGTTCTGCCTCACTTAAGTCCAATTCACTTGCAAGTCAAGACATCACCCTCCTGATGTCACCGGTCCTCTTTGAGAAAGAAAGGTGAACAACACCAGCATGGCCAAGACCTCATTAGAAGAGAGGTCCTTCTGACTCTGAGTCCTGTGGTCTTTTCACAAAATCTTCAACTTCTTATGCATTTGGCTCCCAACAAACAAAAATATCCTTCTTCTCTTGACTGATTTCTTCTCCATAAAGCACTCTTCAACATTTTCCCCAAGAATGTGGTGACATCAAAAAAGGATGACATATTCTTAGACCTTCTGTTGGTATTTGTATACCTTGACTATTGCAATGTGATATTTCCCAAGGGGACCTGAATTCATCATTAATGGTGACCCAAGATATCCATCTGGATGTTGGGAGCAATTTAGGAAGTCCTCCTGCATGTTGTGTGGACTGTCTGTGGCAAGCTTTTGGGAGGACATCTATGCACAGGATGGACAGGAATAGAAGGGTTGCAGTGTCATCATTGAAGGGAAATCCTGTGTGAGTCAATGAGATCATGGATCCATTGGAGTATATGAGAGAAGGAAGAAAAAGAAAAAGAGACAAAGATGATGAGAGACAGAAAGAGGCAGAGGAGGAGAGACAGAGAGAGAGAGAGAGAGAGACAGACAGACAGACAGACAGACAGATCGACAGAGAAGCAAAGAAGTGATATAGCTCAGGGGAGTCCCCATGTAAACCAATGAGTTCCCCAAGTCATCTTGGGGAGAATATGTACTGTTACCAAGCCTCCAGTGAGGAGGCCCATTAAATATGTATCAGAGGTTTCAGAGCACTTTAAGGTTTGTAAAGTGTTTTTGACATATCTCATTTAATCCTCACAAAAAAATCCTGTCCAGTAGGTACTATTATGATTCCCTTTTTGAGATAAAGAAAACACAGACAGAAGTTAGTGACTTGCCCAAGGTCATATAGCCACTACATCTGAGGCCAGATATGAACTTTGGTCTTCCTGACCCCAGTTCTAGCACTCTCTACACTGTGTCACCTACATCTACATTCCATGGAGAGATGCTGCCTAGTTTTCACCTGAAGCCAATACCATGTAATTTTGTCAGATTGACTAGGGGACCCTACCAAATTAATCTGGATTTAGGCTCCCTTGACCCATTCCCCAAAAAACTGATGTTTGAATTTTTATTAGCAATCAAGATTTTGTGAGCAAACTTGTCCCAAAGAAAAGATGAGGAAATGTATTTCCCTCCCTTCTTTGGAGAGATGGAAAACCACAATTGTAGGAATTTGTATGATCTATCAGGTTCCTTTACCAGGTTGGTTGGTTTTACTGAACTTCATTCTTTGTTTTTCCTCTTTCTTTTTAATTTTATTTTTATAAGAGATGACTCCCTAGATGGGGAAAGGGAAGGTATATATTTAGCAATTAAGGGGATTTAAAAACAAAAGGTATCAACCTAAATACTTAAGAAATTGAGTTGTAGGCAAACAAAGTTTAGTGAAAAGTGCACTGAACTTGGAATCAGAAAGACCTGGGTTCAAATTGTACCTCAGCCATTTATCAGTGTGACCTTGGACAAGTCAGTTCCCCCTCCTTGTGCCTCAGTTTCCTCATCTGTACAATGAGGGGGTTGGATAAGATGACCTCCAAGGTCTCCTCCAACTCTGAATCAATGACACTGTGAACCAAAATTGCATCTCAGAGGTTCAGATGACTCGTGTGTGAAATAACGAAGATTCATCAATGAATCCACAAGCATTTAAGTCTTTCTCATGAGCCTGAGTATCTGTAAAATGGAAACACTTTAGTCAGAAGACCTGAGTTCAAATCTGGCCCCAGCCCCTTAATTAGATATGTGACTCTGAGCAAGTCACTTAAACTCCCTAGGCCTTTATTAGCCACATCTGTAAAATGGGGAGGTTAGATGAGATGGCTTCTGAAGTCCCTTTCAGCTTTAAATCTACAATCCTCTGATCCAAGATCTCCCCAATCTCCCTCAATCCTGAAACCCTTATGATATTAAGACCCATGTCTACACCATAAGAGAAAGTCCAATACCAATGGACTTTGTGACTCAGCTTACATTCTGAAAGCAGAAGTGAGCATCGTCTAATGGACAGAGTGCCAGCCTTGAGGGCAAGAATGAATGGGGGGAAGCAGGCACCTAATCCCCATGGTACAGATACAAATAGGTTTGAAACTCCTATAAGGCAACCAGAAGAGGGTCAAATGGTGAGCTGGGGTGGAGTAGGAGGAGTGGTGTAGACATGGCTTCGAAGTGACTCATAGGATAGGCAACAAGCATTTATTAAGCATCCACTGTGTGTGAAGCCCAGTGCAAAGCACAGGACAGACAAAGAAAGACGAATGACAATCCATGTTCTTAAGGAGCTCAGAGTCTAAGGGGGAAGACATCATGCAAGCAGATCTGTACAAGTGAGGTATACACACGGTAAAATGTGGAGAATTAACAGAGGGAAGGCACTGGGTGGGAGGGGGGATTCGGAGGAAAGATGTATGGGTTGGAGACCGAGGAAGACCTCTATAGTCTTCCTCGTTTTGTGTACATGTTTAGGTAGAAGTGTAGGCATAGGCATAGGCATGTGTGTAGATGTGTATGGAGTATCAGACATGTACATATATACACACATATATACTACATATATTGTGTATATGTGCTTTGTTCTATATGTATTCACATGTTTCTGTGCAAATATGTTCATATTACTTACATGTATGTTTGCATATACATTCATTTATTATATCTTAAAAGTATATGCATGTGTTTGATATATATCCATGACAGCACATTTCGTCTCACTACACTCTGTGTGTGTGTGTGTGTGTGTGTGTGTGTATATATATATATAATATATTATATATATATTATATATGTACACATACATATATACAATGCAGTAAAAGTACATGTTTCTATATTTCTATTTATATGTATGTCTATATATAGATATATCTGTATGTATATATTTACATTTATATGTATTTATGTTTGTAAACGTGTTTATTTATATGTACATACATAACATACAAATACAACTATTTATTAACAACATATAATAACAATATATAACAATGCATTTTATTGAAATCACACATGTTTTTTTTCCAGTTTTTTTTAAATTTCATTTATTTAACATATTTAGTTTTCAGCATTGGTTTTCACAAGAGTTTGAATTACAAATTTTCTCCCCATTTCTACCCCCCCCCACTCCAAGATGGCGTATATTCTGGTTGCCCTGTTCCCCAGTCAGCCCTCCCTTCTGTCACCCCACTCCCCTCCCATCCTCTTTTCCCTTCCTTTTTTGTAGGGCAAGCTAAATTTCTACTCCCCATTGCCTGTGTATCTTATTTTCTAGTTACATGCAAAAAACATTTTTTTTTGTTTTTGAACGTCTGTTTTTAAAAACTTTGAGTTCCAAATTCTCCCCCCTCCTCCCTTCCCACCCACCCTCCCCAAGAAGTCAAGCAATTCAATATAGGCCACATGTGTATCATTATGTATAACCCTTCCACAATACTCATGTTGTGAAAGACTATATTTTGCTCCTTCCCAACCCATCCCCCTTTATTGAATTTTCTCCCTTGACCCTGTCCCCTTTTGAAATTGTTTGTTTTTGATTACCTCCACCCCCATCTGCCCTCCCCTCCATCATCATCCCCCTTTCTTTTTCTTCTTCCCTCTTCTTTCCTGTGGGGTAAGATACCCAATTGGGTATGTATGGTATTCCCTCCTGAGGCCAAATCTGATGAGAGCAACATTCACTCATTCCCCCCTCACCTGCCCTCTCCCCTCCTCCCACAGAACTGCTTCCTCTTGCCACCTTTATGAGAGATATTCCACCCCATTCTTTCTCTCCCTATCTCCCTCTCTCAATATGTTCCTCTCTCATCCCTTAATTTGATTTTATTTCTTTTAGATATCTTCCCTTCATCTTCAACTCACCCTGTGTCCTCTCTCTCTCTCTCTCTCTCTCTCCATATATATATATATATATATATATATATATATATATATATATATATATACACACACATAGATATATATACACACATAGATATATACATACATACACATTCACTTATATATACATAAACATATATATATGCATATTCCCTTCAGCTACCCTAATACTGAGGTCTCATGAATCATACACATCATCTTTCCATGTAGGAATGTAAACAAAACAGTTCAACTTTATTAAGTCCCTTGCAATTTCTTTTTCTTGTTCTTTTTCTTGATTACCTTTTCATGCTTCTCTTGATTCCTGTTTGAAAGTCAAATTTTCTATTCGGTTCTGGTCTTTTCACTGAGAAAGCTTGAAAGTCCTCTATTTTAATAAAAATCCATATTTTGCCTTGGAGCATGATACTCAGTTTTGCTGGGTAGGTGATTCTTGGCTTTAATCGTTGCTCCATTGACCTCTGGAATATCGTATTCCAAGCCCTTCGATCTCTTAATGTAGAGGCTGCCAGATCTTGGATTATTCTGATTGTGTTTCCACAACACTCAAACTGTTTCTTTCTAGCTGCTTGCAATATTTTCTCCTTGATCTGGGAGC
This sequence comes from Trichosurus vulpecula, assembly GCF_011100635.1. Classification (NCBI taxonomy): domain Eukaryota; kingdom Metazoa; phylum Chordata; class Mammalia; order Diprotodontia; family Phalangeridae; genus Trichosurus; species Trichosurus vulpecula. Next base: position 216,374,064 of record NC_050577.1, on the reverse strand, counting down.
TCTGGAATTTGGCGACAATATTCCTAGGAGATTTCTTTTTGGGAATATTGAGGTGGCGGTCGATGGATTCTTTCAATTTCTATTTTGCCTTGTGGCTCTAGAATATCAGGGCAGTTCTCCTTGATAATTTCTTGAAAGATGGTATCTAGACTCTTTTTTTGATCATGGCTTTCAGGGCAGTCCAATAATTTTTAAATTATCTCTCATGGATCTATTTTCCAGGTCAGTGGTTTTTCCAATGAGATATTTCACATTGTCTTCCATTTTTTCATTCCTTTGGTTCTGTTTTATAATATCCTGATTTCTCATAAAGTCACTAGCTTCCACTTGCTCCAATCTAATTTTTAAAATAGTATTTTCTTCAGTGGTCTTTTGGACCTCCTTTTCCATTTGGCTAATTCTGCCTTTCAAGGCATTCTTCTCCTCATTGGCTTTTTGGAGCTCTTTTGCCATTTGAGTTAGTCTGTTTTTTAAGGTGTTGTTAGGCAACAGTGTATTTTTCAGTATTTTTGGGTCACCTTTAGCAAGTCATTGACTTGTTTTTCATGGTTTTCTCACATCCTTCTCATTTCTCTTCCCAATTTTTCCTCTACTTCTCTAACTTGCTTTTCCAAATCCTTTTTGAGCTCTTCCGTGGCCTGGGACCAGTTCATGTTTTTCTTGGAGGTTTCTGTTGTAGGCTCTTTGACTTTGTTAACTTCTGTCTGTATGTTTTGGTCTTTGTCACCAAAGAAAGAATGCAAAGTCTGAGACTGAATCTGGGTGCGTTTTCGCTGCCTGGCCATATTCCCAACCAACTAACTTGATCCTTGAGTTTTTCAGTGGGGTATGACTGCTTGTAGACTAAAGAGTTCTATGTTCCACGTTTGGGGAGGGATGTGCCAGCTCTGCCACACCAGCACTGCTCCTTCCCCAAGAACCCCCAACCCGGACTGGGCTTGGATCTTCAGCAGGCTGTGCACCCCTGCTCTGATTCGTCACTTAATTCCTCCCACCAGGTGGGCCTGGGGCCGGAAGCAACAACAGCTGTAGCTGCCCCACCTCCGCTGCCCCCAGGTCTGGAAGCAAACCTCGAACTCCTTCCACTCCCACAGCTTTTCCCACTAACCTTCTCCGCTGTCTTTGGTGTTTGTGGGTTGAGAAGTCTGGTAACTGCCGCAGCTCACTGATTCAGGGCGCTAGGGCCCACTCCGCCCGGCTCCTGGTCTGCTTGGTCCACACTACTCACAGTGGGCTCTGCTCCGCTCCGCTCCCAGCTCCCAGCTCCGTGTGGGATAGACCTCACCTAGAGACCATCTAGGCTGTCCTGGGCTGGAGCCCTGCTTCCCTTTGCTGTTTTGTGGGTTCTGCAGTTCTAGAATTGGTTCTGAGCCATTTTTTATAGGTTTTTGGAGGGACTCGGCAGGGAGGTCACACTAGTCCCTGCTTTCCAGCCACCATCTTCTATAGAATCCGCTGAAATCACACATGTTACTTATGTGTGTGTGTTAGTGAGACAATGTGTCCTATTGTGGAAAAACTTGGTTCAAGTAGGGCCTCCTGGTTGTATGACCCAGGGCTATACGATACTTCCCAATTCAGTGGCCCCAGACAACCCCCTAAGAATAAAAGTCGTGCCACAGGTGCTGATTTGGAGTGATAGTTCCTCCGTGGAGCTTAATCCACTGAAAAAAATCACAGTCCTGGATTTAAAGAAAAAACAATCCAGTAATATTACTTCAGTATAACTCAAAGTAAGATTTCATATTCACCACCGTCTTGACTTTGGAAGGCAGTTAAGAGCAGGGCCCCAACGATGTTTCATTAATTTGTATTTGACACACCTGAGCTCATTTTCAGACAACATTTCCAGCAGCCTGGAACTGCAAGCAGATTATGTCAGAATGCCTTTTTGTGTCTCAGGGGCATCTCACAAATTTGGACCACAGACCCACCTTCCCAGCTCTAAGAAGAAAAAGAAGAGGAAAAATACTGCAAGTCACTCGGGTCTGAGGTTCAAGCATAAGAAACCATCCCATCAGGGGATTCTTGAGCCTTCCCTCCTCGCTGAGACCATGCTCAACAACCCCAGGGTAAGTCAGAATCAGTGCAACAGATGAACTCTTTGGAGCCAGACAAGACTTAGAATTTAAAGGGAAAAAATAAATCCTCACATTTCTCCCCAAAAGACTTGGTAGAGAAATAACCATGCTTCTCCTGTGATGTTTGTTATCTTGCTAATTTGAAGAGAAGAAACATAGCATCCCTCTAGAAAATGTGATTCTTTTCTCTCAAAGGTATAGAATCTGTAAGCACTAAAAGTTATTTGTATAAATCAGGATGAATTTCTATACAGTTTGGCTTCTATAAAGAAAAATAAAAGAGTTTTAGGAATCACCCTCAATTATACCAAATGTTGACAAATGCCTTCCCAAGCCCATGAAGTAGGAGAAGATTGCTTTTAGCGCTCCTGTCTTCTCCAACTGGGACAATCTTCTCCCTTTCAGGACACTCCCAGCTCTACGTCCTTAATGACCACTGTTCTCAGACTCATCCTGGTATTCTATTTTCCACTAATAATAATAGCTTTGCAAGGTGCTTTACAAACATTATCTCATGACTACCCTCACAATAACCTTGGGAGGTTGGTGCTATTATTATCTCCTTTTGACAGATGAGGAAACTGAGGCAGACACAAGCTGAGTTGCTCCAAGTGTCTGAGGCTAAATTTAATTCAGGTCTTCCTGATGCTGGGCCTAGCAATGCATCCACTTGACCACCAAGCTGTCTATAGCACCCCAACTTGGTCTGGTACCTTCCTAAATTCCAGAATTTTTCTGTCTTCCCTTCCATCCATCTCTCCCCACCCCCTCCCCCCACCAGGACATGACTTTCTGCCCAGATCTGAAAAGTCAATTGGAAAGCAATGGGCAGAAATGAGTTAACTTGTTCCTTCTTGCACTATCTGCCAGTTACTTTTGTTAGGTTAACATTGACAGTTGGTCCATCTGAAAGTTAAACATTTTGATTACAATGCTTGACACAGACTAGATACTTAATGAGTACTGAACTTAGACACTGTAAAAAGAAAGGGTTGAACACAATGATCTCTGAGTCCCTTTCAGTTGTAAGTCTTTGCTCGTATGATCTAAGGTCCTTTTGATGTCTCCATCTTACCCCTATGAAATTAAAACATGACTTTACTATTGCAGTAGAAGACTAGCAGACCTTCTTCGCAAATTCAACATGCAACTGCTAAAATGATATAAACTACTGCAAGGCAACTAGGAAAGGGTCCACTTGTGGAGCTTAAGTAGGCTTCCCCTCTCCAAACCATCCTCCACAGTCAGCTAATCAACAACTCTGCCTATCTCTCATGCAGATGTTGATCTCCACCCATAAGAGAAAGTCCCATACCAAAGGACTTTGTGACTTGCCTTACATTCTGAAAGCACAGGTATTGTGTAATGGATAGAGTGCCAACCTTGGGGGCAAGAAGACAAGAGCTTAAGTACTGCTTCTGAAATACCCTAATTTCAAAAGGTCAAAATCACCCACTGCATCCTGGGCTATCATCAGCCTCTTGGCCTTTGTCTTGCCACTGGACTTTGATGACTCTGGAGGAAAGAGTGAGGTTAAAGACTTTGTGCAATTCTGCCCCACTCACATCCAATTCTTGGGCAAGTCAAGACATCACCCTATGATGTCATTGGTACTCTTTGAGAACAAAGGACCAACAACAACAACTGTATAGCCATGAGCAAGGCATTCAATTTACTACCCATGTGATCCTGGGCAAGTGGCCTCTGTTTCCTCATCTGTAAAGTGAGGATAATAATAGCACCTACCCCCCAAAGTTGTTGTGAGGTTCAAATGACACAATATTTATAAATAATTTTGCAAACCGTAAAGCATTATAGAAACGCACAATAATAACGGTAGTGATAATAATAATTTCTCATTGATTGGTTGGTTGATTGAATCCTCTTCCAATCTTCCCTGATTCTCTGAAGGGCATATTTCCAGTTAACCAGATGTATAACCTCAGAGTCATCTCTGTCTCTTCCTTTTCCCTCAATTGCCAATTGGTTGCCAAAACATGTAGATCCTCACTACCCAACCAATACATCCCTTTCTCCCCACTCACATAGTGTCCTACTTCATTCCTTCCATCTCCAATTCATCCTTCATATAATTTCCACAATAATCTTAGCAAAGTAGAAGGTAGTATCTAACATCTAACTACTATAATGACCTCTGATTTGGAACAACTATTGTGACATCTGTGTGGTGGGTGGATTGGAGAGGGGAGGCTACTGAACACACACACACACACACACACTCACACACACACACACACACACATACACAACTCTACCTTTTTCAGTTGCTTTAGTTTGTATTTTCTTTGCAATTTGGATGCTAAGAACTGTGGACCAGCCATGAGCCCACAAAGTTCTGCCTGTGGTATATACTGACTATATGACCATAGCCAAGTCACTTCACTTCTGAGTGTTCCAGGAAGCCCTCTAAGATTTCAGTTCCAGATGAATTTCCAGTCTTCACAAAACCTCTACCTCACAGAAGCTATTGCCAACTTTGTCTTTCCTCCTCAAGCCCCGCCCCAATTTCCCTCAACTAAGAAATTTTCCTCTTTTTTATTTAGTATTTTATTTTTCCCCAATTACATGTATAATTTTTTAACATTTCATCTTAAAACTTTGAGTTCCAAATTCTCTCCCTTTCCTCCCTCCCCAACCCCCTCATTGAGAAGGCAAGAAATTGGATATAGATTATACATGCAAAACATATCCATAATAGTCATGTTGTGAAAGAAAGCACAGACAAGGAAAAAACTCAAGATAAATAAAGTTTTAAAAAGTATGCTTCAATCTATATTCAGACACCATAAATTCTTTCTTTGGGATGGATAACATTTTTCATCCTAAGTGCTTCAGAGTTGTCTTGGATCATTGTATTGCTGAGAATAGCTACGTCATTCACAGCTGATCATCTTGCAATATTGCTGTTACTTTGTCCACAGTACATTTCACTTTGCATCAGCTCACGTAAGTCTGCAGGTTTTTCTGAGAGCCTCCTGCTCATCCTTTCTTATAGTACAATAGTATTCCATCATAATCACAACTTGTTCAGCCCAATTGATGGGCATCCCCTCAACTTCTAATTCTTTACTCCCAGCAAAGAGCTGCTACAAATATTTTTGTACATATAGGTCCTTTTCCTTTTAATTTTTAAAATCTCTTTTGGGATATAGTCCTATAGTTGCATTACCAGGTCAAAGGGTATGCATGGTTTTATAGCCCTTTGGGCACAGTTCCAAATTGCTCTACAGAATGGTTGAATCAATTCACAACTCCACCAAAAGTGCATTACAGTCTTATTTTTCCCACACCCATTCCAACATTGTCATTCTCTTTTTCTGTCCTATTAGACAATCTAATACTTATGGGGTCATATCTCAGAACTTTAATTTGCATTTCTCCAATCAATAGTGAGTTAGAATATTTTTCATATGGCTACAGATCACTTTGATTACTTTATCTGAAAACTGATCATATCATTTGATCATTTATCAGTCGGGGAATGGCTCTTGTTTTTATAAATTTGACTCAGTTTTCTACATGTTTGAGAAATGAGGCCTTTATCAGAGAAACTTATTTCAAAAAACTTTTTTTCACAGTTACTACTGCCAATTGTATTTCCCCCCCATCTTATCTCCCCCCTTTATTCTGTTCTCTCTCTCTCCTTTTACCCTGTCCCTCCTCAAAAGTGTTTTGCTTCTGACTAACCCCTCCCTCAATCTGTCCTCCTTCTATCACACCATCCTATCTACTTCCCTTTCTAATTTCCTGTATGGTAAGTAAATTTCTATACCCAATTAAGCGTGTATGTTATTCTCTCTGAGCCAGTTCTGATGAGACTAAGGTTCACTCACTCCCCCTCATCTGCCCCTCTTTCCCTCCACTGTAAAAGGTTTTTCTTGCCTTATGTGAGATAATTTACCCCATTCTGCCTCTCCCTTTCCCTTTCTCCCCTTACATTCCTCTCTCATCCCTTATTTTACTCTAATTTGACTTTTAAAAATGGAGCTATTTGATGTAAATCCTCCCTTCTATTCTCATCTCAAAACCCCTTGACATCATTTCCCACTCTCTTCTCCTTTCTCCTTGCCAAGGACAACGTCTCTTCATGTGCCCTTGATCCCATCCCTCTTCATCTTCTCCAGCAGACTGAATCTTCAATCATTCTCTCCTCCCCCTTGAATCTTCAACCTATCTTTGTCAACTGCCTTCCTTCCTTACAGCTTGCAAACACAGCCAAGTTTCCCTCATCCTTTAAAAAAACTTTCAAAAGACTTTACTATCCACTCAAACTACTGTCCTATATCTCTCTTCTCAGCCAAACTCCCTGAAACAATTTTCTTCACTCATTGCTTCCACATCCTCTCTTCTCCTGTCACTCCTCCATCCTTTATCTATGACTTATGACCAAATCATCAGCCGAAACTGCTCTTTCCAAAGTTACCAATATTTTTGAATCTCCCAATCTGAAGGTCATTCCTCAGTTTACCTCTTTCTCCATCTATTGACAGCATTTGGCACTGTTAACTGCCCTCTCTTGGATAGTCTCTCCTCTCTGCATTTTCAAAATATTACTCTCTGTAGGTTCTCCTACATGCCTGATGACTCCTTAGCCTTCTGTCCCAGCTTATCATACAAATCATGGCTTGTAATTGTTAATGTTCCCCAAAGATCTATCCTAGGCCTTTTTTCTTCTCTTTCTGTACTCTTTGTCTTAGCAACCTCATCAAATCCCATGGGTTTAACTATCATCTCAATGCAGGAGATTCATAGATCTATATAACCCATTTCTTCCCTGAGCATCAGTCCTAGATCATTAATTTCCTACTGGACATTTCAAAATAGATGTCCCAGAAACATCTTGAAGTCATCGTGTCTAAAACTGAAATAACTAACCTTTCCCCAAACCCTGTCCTCTTCTAAATGTCCCAATTTTTGTCAAAGGCACCATCATCCTTCCAGTATCCCAGATTCATAGCCTTGATATTATGCTGGACTCCTCATTCTTTCTCATTCCATGTATCCAATCAATTGTCAAATCTTTTCCTTTCTACCTTTACATCTTTCACTCAAGCACTCTCTACTCACACAACCACCACCTTTGTTCATGCCCTCAATACCTCTCACCAGATTATTGCAACATCTCCCTAAATGAGTTCTTTGCCTCAGGTCTCTCAACCCTACAATCCATCCTACACACTGTAGCCAAAATAGTTGTCTTTAAGCGGAGGTATAACCACATAACTCCCCAACTTGAGCAATTTTTTTTGCCTCTCAAAAGAAATATAAATTCCTCTGCCTAACTTCCTTCACTATCTCACCCCAATCTTTCCAGATACTTTAATGGGGCAGCCAATATAGATGAGTCCAAACATACTAGTTAAATACAGAACCAGATGAGATTAACCTTAGAGGAAATGTCACTGGCTGCTAAAGGAACCAAGGAAGGCCTCCTGGAGAAAGGGATGATTTAGCCGGATCTTAAATGAAGCCAGAGACACTAAGACTCAAGGGTTGGGAGAAAGATCATTCCAGGCATAGGGAATTGACAAAGCAAAGGCTCAGAGATAAAGATGGAATAGCAAGAGGGCCACTATAGCTGGACTATAGAGTTTATGGAGGAAATAAAATGTAAAGACTAGGAAGGATGGAAGGATGGAGGTTATAAAGAGCTTTAAAGGCCAAAAGGCTTTATATCTGACCTTGGAGGTAATGGGTAGCCAGTGAAGTTAAATGAGTTGGGGGTGGTTGTGTCCTGGCTAGAGCTAAATCACTTTGGTGTGATGTGGAGGATCGGTTGAAGTGGCAAAGACTTAAGACAAAGATTTCAATTAGAAATCTATTGCAATGGTTCAGACAAGAGAGGATGAGAGCCTGGACTAGGGTGGTGAATATTTGAATAGAGGGACAAGGCCATTTATGACAGATGTTGTAGCAAAATAAGTTAGAAGATTTGGCAGATAATTTGATTTGTGGAGTGAGAGAGAAATAAGAATTAAGAATGATATCTATGTGAACCTGAGTGAATGTGGGAAGTAGTGGGGATATTCAGAAAAGAAGTTGGTTCATGGGAAAAGATAGTAAGTTCTGATTTTGGAAATATTGAGTTAGAGATATTTATAAGAAATATAGTTAGGAATGTCTAAGAGAGCACTGGAGATGTGTGCCATAACACAGCAGAGAAACTAGGACTAGATATATAGCTCTGGGAATCATCTATAGAGAGATCATAATTGAGTCCATAGAAGGTGATAAGATCACTAAATAATACACTATAGAGAGAAAAGAGAAGACAGCCTAGGACAAAGCCTTGGGGGCACCTATTGTTAGAGAGCACAACTCAGATGATGAACAAAGGAGACTGAGGAGGAACAGTCAGCAAGATAGGAGGAAAGCCAAGAGAGAGCAGTGTAATAAAAAACTAAAAAGGAAAAAAATCCAGGATATGAAGATACGCCATGGAAGCTGAAAGACTAGAAAGTCAGGGTATTGGAATGAACATCAACAATATGTGTCATCCCTTAGAAAGAGAGAAGTAAATAGGATTGGAGAAGACTGAATTCATTGAGAAAAAAGGGAGTATGCCTAGGAGATTGGTTGATAACTGCTACTAGAATGTGGATTTGATTTGATTAAACCCCAAAACAAGAGAGGGAGTTGAGTAAAGTTATTGAAGGGAGAGTCTGGAAATATCAGTAAGGACCAAGGAATGTTCTAATTCCTCTACTATAACAAGTGAGTCAAGTTTATAAGTCAAAGTGTAACTAGTATATAAATGGTGACCAGGAATGTAGTATTGACAAAAGGGTGCAAGAGAGAAAGTGGCATAAAATGAAAGCTAATTAGGTTAATTTAGGAGCATGCTTTGAAAGGAAGGGGAGAACAGATCTGAAGTGGAACATTGGGAATTAGGAGTGTGAAGGATGGGAATGAGGGAACAGAATGCTGGGCTTAGAGAGAGATGTTAGCCCTTTGGCAGCTAGGTGTTCAGTATCACAGTGATGGAGAGGTTAGGTAGGGGATGAGGGTATTTTTACCATTGGGTAAAGAGTCTAAGCATAGTAACTGTGGTGTCTTTTGATGAGGAAAGTAATTAGAGAGGTCAATATTGACCCTTTAGGTGTTAACACAGCCCTCAAGTTCCCAACCTGCTATGTCCAGGATCCTGAGAAAGTCTAGAAGCCTGCTTTGCTAGCAGGCGTGAGTGGGAGGTAGCATGGTTCCTCCTAGGAAGCTGCTGCATCCCAGGCACAATTTGGTGCCATCTAGGCCTATAGTGCCTTATCCCTAGAAAGGAAGTCATTTTTTTTTATCCAAATGCTTTGTACCACCCAGCATAAATGCAAGTTCCTAGTAGGGTCTGGTCCTGTTGTGTCCTCACAGGGTCCAAGATATAGAAAATACAGACAAAATATAGAAGACATAGAAAATGGCAGACCTAAGGAATGCTTGAAGAATCATGCCTTAGAGACTTCAGGTCTGCTCATTTTCAGGAACAGGTCAGTGAAAGCTAAATTCAGAGCTGTCTTACAGTCAAAGGGATTTACTGTGACAAGGGAAGTAAAATCATCTTCACTGAGGATAAACAAAACCAAATTGAGCTTTAACTGAAGCCAGGATGACATGTAGCCCCATGCAGCGACAGCGGTGGTCAGTCAGACTTGTGGGGCAGGTAAATAGTATGGTGGATAGAGTCCTGGAACTGGGGTTATCAGGACCTGAGTTCAAATGCTGCCTCCAACACCATTTGTGTGACCTAGAACATGTATAATATCACTTTCTGCATCAAGAAAATGGGGATAATAACATAGTGCCTACCTCCCAGGGTTTTTGTGAGGACCAGGTGATGTAACACATGTAAAGGGCTTCCTTAAAATGCTACACAAATGTATGCTATTATTATTAGATGGCTTCTCAAATATTTTTTTCTACTTCATAGTACAGAAGGTAGAGTGGACTGAGGCTAGGGTCAGAGAATATGGGTAAAATCCCAGCTGTGCAACTTCTAGTTCTGTGACCTTGGGCAAATTAGGCATTTCTTTCCTCATCCATGAAATGGGGGTAGTGGTGAATAAGATGATCTCTGTTGCTTCTTTCATGAATAAATACACACACATATATGAAATCAGATCATTGCATTATACATATATGTATCTATACATATATATACACATATGGTTTGCTTTCCATATCTATGTATTTATATATACATATATATACATATGCATCACACCTTTGCATGTACATATACATATGTGGTATCTCTTCTATACATACACATATATATTACATCATTGCATATACGTGCATATGTATATACTATCCTACGTATATATGTCTGTGTGTATATTCCTTAAGAGATAGAGAGGGATGGAGGGAGGGGGAGAGAGAGAGAGAGAGAGAGAGAGAGAGAAGGAGAGAGAGAGAAAGAGAGAGAGAAGGAGAGAGAGAGAGAGAGAGAGAGAGAGAGAGAGAGAGAGAGAGAGAGAGAAGGAGAGAGAGAGAGAAGGAGAGAGAGAGAGAAAGAGAGAGAAGGAGAGAGAGGGAGGAAGGGAGGAAAGAAAGAAGGAAGGAAGGAAGGGAGAGAGGGACGAGGAAGGGAGGGAAGGAGGGAGGGAGGGAGCGAGAGAGGGGGAGAGAGAGAGAAAGAAATACAATGATATGATTTCTCAGATCTTCAATTTCCTCCTGGGCAAAATGAATCAACTGGACTAAATGACCTCTGAGATCCCTTACAGCTCCAAATTTATGATCTGGTCCCCATGATTCTATGGTCAAAAGAAAAAGATGAAGTGTAGATTCTGGAATTACTCTCACCAGATGCTTTTAATAGTTATTTTTAATATAAAATCTCTAAGGATGAAGCTTGTAAGAGTATCCTTCTCTGAAGGCAGAGGGAAGCCTCAATAAATTCAGCCCGTCAGTTCCTTTCCAAGCACATCCTTCTGTGACTGATTTTATTTGTCAATATACTCCACAGTATATTTTGAGAGTAACTGTATGTGTGTTTCAGTCGTGTGAGCAATGAGGCCTCTTTTTGTCATTTGATAAAGGGATTGAATTTCATCTTTTTCCCCCAAAATGAGTGTTCAATTGTGGGCCATAATATAGTAAAAATTGCTCTCTAAAAACAGGTTTTGGAATGAGTTTGTTTCCTGGAGTGATGGGGTAAGATTCACAGTGCTCTTCCATCGAATGAGAGTGTGGATGGGAAAGTCAATCTTCATTGCTGCTCGAAATCCAAAGGTTAAGTTTCCAGACAAGTGGGCGGAAGCGCTGTTGCTATGATCAATCAGCGATGTCAACCTGCCAGAGGTAACTCATCAGGGTAGAGACACTGGACATTTCAGCCAAAACCTTTAATTTTTTTTCCTTTCCCAAAGAATTTGACATCTAGACACTTTATTTTTTAATTTTTTTTTAAATTGGATAGAAAGTACATCAGCAGAGAAGTTATGATCCCTTGTCAACAAAATGTCTTTTTTCATTGCCATTGGTGTTGATTCTTAGCACTCTAGTCGTGCTGCCATTTTTCTCTAGCACATCTTGCTAACTTAAAACTTACTCTGTGGAGAAGAGGAGGTGATCTAAATCTACATTAATTGCTGGGAAGTTGCCTCCTATGTCACAGTTTTTCTTATTGAAAAGATTCTGCTAATCTTTGGAAAGACAGGAACACAAATATTCTGTTATTGGGACTGTTATTGGGACTGGAATTAACTAAGGAAGTAACTAAAATGTCTATAGTTCTCTGAATGGATGGATGGATGGATGGGTGAATGAAAAACCATTTATTAAATTATTATTATCATATCTTTTGGCATATAAGTAATCATTCAACAAGCATTTATTGTCTGTTCTATGGCAGGCAGTATGCTAGTTGCTGAGAACACAAATATAAAAATAAAATAGTCCCTGCCCTCAAGGGGCTTACATTCTAGCAGAAAGCAGCATACTTATATGTATATACAAAATAGATTCAAGGTAATTTGCGGTGGGGGTGGACTCATAGCTGGGGGGCATCACGAAATGTTTCAAATTAAGAGTAGCACTTGGTGTACATTTTGAACAAAACTTGGGAGTCAAAGACATAAAGAAAGGTCCCACATACATCAGAATATTTATAGCAGCACTTTTCAAAGCAGCAAAGAACTGGTAACAAAGTAAATCCCATCAGTGGGGAAATGGCTAAACAAATTGTGGAATGTTAATAGAATGGAATGTTACTTCACTGTAGGAAGCATCTCTGCTAGATTATTACAACAGCTCTCTAAAGGAGCTCTTTGCCTCAGATCTCTCACCCCTGCATCCGTCCTATACATGGTAGCCAAAATAGTTAAAGAATGCAGAGAAGCATGGGAAGACTTATGGTATGTGAAATGATACAAAGTGGAATGAGTAGAACTAGGACAACCATTTATACAATAACTACAACATTATAAATATAGAAAACAACAAAGCAATTGAAACTGAAGGCTACAAATTTAGAATGACCAATTTTAACCCCAAAGAAGAAATATGAGAAGAGACCTCCTCCTTGCAGAAGTGAAGGACTATGGGTATTGAATACTGCACAAAATCTAAGACTTTTCCGTATATTGGCTGGTTTTAATCAACTTTTTCTCTCATTTAAAAATTCTCTTTTATAAGAAAGGACTCTCTGGGAGGGAATATAGAAATGGAGGTGAAGGAAAAAACTAATTTTTAAAATATTTTTGATATTTTTAAAATTAAATTTTAAAATAGTATTTTTTAAATGTCCATACATGTTTTTACTTTCACTACTGGGTATATAAACAATTAACCTATAAGTACTTTAAGCATCTTCCATGAGCAAGGCAGCTGGCTACATGCTGGGGATACCTCCTGTCCTTGAGGAAGTTAACATTCAGTTAGAGAAGGCAATATTCATGCTGGCAAGTAGGTAGGTAGTGGGTGGGTGGATAGGGAAAAAGGTGGATAGTTACAGGTGGGTGGGTAGGTGGGTGAATAGTTAGAAGTTGGTAGGTGGTAGGTAACAAGCTCAATATACAACAAAATATTTATGATAGTATTTTTTTAGCAATGGGAAAAGAACTGGAAACAAAATACATGTCCATAAGTTGTGAAACAGCTAAATAAATTGTGGTATATGAATGAAAGTGGAATTAGATTGTGATAAATGACAAATCTGAAAAATTCAGAAAGCATGGGAAGACTTATATGAAATGATTCAGGGAAGTAAACAGAACCCCCACACACACATACACACAATTACTATAACACTATAAATGGGAAAATGAATAAATCCCAACTGAAAGCCATGTAATTGTAATGACCAAGCTTGCCTTAGGAGAACTGAAAAGATGTGATTCCCTACTTTCTTTGCAGAGTTGGGGATCTATAGGTATGGACTATTTTACACATTGTCAAATTTGGTTGATGTATTGGTTAGCTTTCAGGACTGCTTTCTTTCTTCTCCTTTTCCTTTTGTTTCTTTGTTGCTATAGCTTTGGGGATAAGGGAGAGGAGAAGAATATTTTTGGAAATGAATATCATGTAAAAACAAAATATGTCAATAAAATTTTTAAGAATAACCTGTCTTTTTGAGCTATGACAGTGCCTCCTCTATTATTAATTTTGTAAGAGACCCAGTCATTGGTGAATTCTATTATATCATTACTTTGATCTTCTTAAAAATGAAAGTCATCTTTTCAGCTCTTAATCCCTCATAGGTAGCCTTAGCAAGAGAATTAGCTTTCCTTCCAGTTCTCAGACTCTTATAAAGTCTTTCAGGGAAGCTAGGGCTCAGTGTTTTTAAAATACTGCTTCTTTAAAGTTAAAGAAATTGAAATGGATATTTACCATGGAATTGAAATATTACCGAGGATTCAGCAAAGAAATCAAGGTCGATTCTCAGGGGGAAAGCAGGAAGAGGAGGGAAGGATGTCTATGTTTTGACTTAAATGGATATTCATTACAAAGGTCAGACATTCATTGTATCAGAGATATAACCCTGGAGAAGCCCTTTAGAGGAGCTTTAAATAAAATTTTAAAAAATAACCTGTCTTTTTGAGCTATGATAGTGCCCCCTCCATTATTAATTTTGTAGGAAAACAGTCATTGGTGAGTTCTAATATGTCATTGCTCATCTTCTTAAAAATTGTCCTCATTGTGACAGATGGAGAAACTGAAGCTCAGAGACCTGCCCACCATCACATAGGTGGCAAGTCATTCAACCAACAAGCATTTCCTGATGATAATATATGCTGGGCATGATGCTGAGTACTGTACAATCTCTTATCTCAAGAAGCTCAAATTCTGATGGGGAAAACAAATCTAAAAATAATTAGGTGAATAGAATATGTATACAAAAATGATGGCCAGTCATCTGGGAGCTATGGCCCTCCAGCAGATAGGGGTATTGAAGCTGAATCTTGAGATAAATGAGGGAAGCTAGGAGGCAGAAGTGAGGAAGGAGAGTGGGGAGACAGCCAGGAAGATGGGATATCCTGCCCAAGGAATGGGGAGTAGACCAGTAGGGCAGGAAAATGGAAGAAGATTAGAAAGACAGAAGAGGCCAGGTTGTGAAGGGCTTTAAAAGACAAATAGAAGACTTTTATTTGATCCTGGAGTTAAAAAAGGAACCACTGAAGGTTGTTGTTCATCCTTCATTCTCTAAGAGGACCGATGACATCAAGAGGGTGATGGCTTGGCTTGCAAGTGGATTGGAGTTAAGTGAGGCAGAGCTGTGCAGAGTCAACAGGCTCACTCTCTCCTCTGGAGTCATTGGAGTCCAGTGGCAAGACATAGGTCAGAATGACTGGCAATGGCCCCCCACTAAAGTTTATTGAGTAGGGGGATGATTTGGTCACTACCTGTAACATGTAAGCACTTAATAAATGCTTGTTGATTGATTGACTGACTCTGCTGATTGTTTTAAAAATTAGCCAGCAGCAGCTCTTGACTATATTTCTGATCCCCCAGTTCACTCAGGTCACAACTGTATTATCCATGAGGAGAAGCAGTCTTTCTTAATTTTTAAATTTTTGTGGAATTCTTTTGTTTTTTACATCATCTTGATTTCCACATGAATACTTCTGTCTTTCCCTGTCCAGAGAACATTCTCTGTAGGAGAGAGACAGAGACAGACACAAAGAGACAGAGGAGAGAGAAGGGGAAGGGAGAGAAGGAGAGGGAGGGAGAGAGGGAGAGGGGGAGAGGGGGGGAGAGAGAGAGAGAGAGAGAGAGAGAGAGAGAGAGAGAGAGAGAGAGAGAAATGAATAAATAAGGGGGAAAGAGAGGGGATCAAATTTAGTGAAACTATTTCAGCTGAGTTTGAAAGCATATACAATGTCCCACATCCAATGTCCACCACTTCTGCAAATAAAGAAGAAAGGAAGCCACATCCTTTTAACCAATGCCTTGACAGATGATTTCCAAACTGTCAATCTCGACATCCTCTCAACTCTTTTTTCCTCCACTCCTCCATCATCATTACAGATCCAGAAGGGCCAATGCAGGACTGAGGTCACTTCAAATTTTTCTTTATTTCATGGGTTGCCCTGGTCAAAGAATTAATCATCACATGTTGAGAGAGTGTCTCCATTTCTATCTGGGTTGTTCTTTGGAAAGGACCTTTATATATAAAGTAAAGGCCTTTACACATAAAGTAAAAAGAAAGAACCAGAACTAGAAGAAAAGGAAAATAAAAAATATAAAGTAAAAGATAGTTCCTCACAGTCTTTTTCAATTTCTTTAAAATAAATATTTCTCAGCATCCACATAAGCTCTAATATGTATTATCACAAGTTCCTAATCTGAGATCCTCAAAACTTTTAAAAAATATTTTGATAATTATTTCAATAATCTTAATTTCTTTTGTACTCACATTCATTTTATTTTATGCATTTAAAAACATAAGTCTGACAAGGAGCTCCAAGGCCTCAGCCTGCCGAAGGGATCCCAGGCACACACAAAAAGGTTAAGAACATCTGGCTGCCTTGTTGAGCAGGCACTGCTTGCTCCTGAAATATCTGTGTTTTTCTTCTCTCTTCTCCTCCTCTTCTCTGCTAATTCCCTCATGTGCTAACACTCCATTTTTAAGATCTAGGGAGATCCAACCTGACTTATACTCACAATCTGTCATTCCTGGAGTACAGCAAATCCACTTAGGAAAATATATGTGCAGTGATATCACACATACAGAGGAAGAAAAGAAAGTAAAAAGAGGGGGATGGGAGATAAATTCAAATGTAGCAGCTTAGGGTTCCAGCTTGGTACCTCATCTGGATTCACACCCTTGTCAGTCTGTTTTGTAACACCACTGTTCAAATTTGTGACAAAGTTCCATCCACAAGAATCCTAGAATGAAGAAATCTGGCATGAGGTGGACTCATTTACATTTCTTCCCTCTGAACATCTTCAAGCAGAAGTTGTCAGTCATAGTTAATGAGCAGGGAGGATAGTACCAAGTGGGAGAGGGGCAGACGATTACAGCTAGTTCAGACAGAAAGAGAGAGAGAAAGAGAGAGAGGGAGAGAGAGAGAGAGAGGGGGAGAGAGGGAGAGAGGCAGACAGAGAGAGAGGCAGACAGAGAGAGAGAGGCAGACAGACAGAGGGAGAGACCCCGGGATGATTCACTGAGATTGATACAAACGAGTCCAGATCCTAAGGCTGAATAGAATACTCTGTGGATTAGCAGGGTTACATAGGAGGCCGTCAGGAAAGTCAGTGCCTGATCATGACACAGAAGGGGTCTTAGGTTCTTGAAGGCAAAGTCAGCAGAGAACACATGGAAACATTCTATCATGTTCCAAAGACTTCCAGTACAGCTCCAGCACTTTTCCAAAGACCAACCCAGATAGAGATGGAAACATTCTCCAGTAGTCGACTGGCCATGTGAAGATGAATTCTTTGGCCCAGAAAACCCATGAAATAAAGAAAAATGCAAAGTGGTCTCAGTCCTGCATTGATCCTCCTGGATCCACAATGATGACAGAAGAGTGGAGGAAAAAAGGATCAAGGATGCCAAAACTGGCATTTTGGGGATCATCAATCAATCAATAAATATTTGTTAAGCAGCTGCTATAGATCAGGCATTATGCAAGGTGCTCTGGATTTGTACAAATACAAAGAATGAAGCAATCCCTGCTGTGTTCTGTTAGAAGAGACAATGTGTACATAGATAAGTATAAATATATATGACATACATATATATGTGGAGATATATGTGTAGGTTTATAGTACCATATATTAAGATATGTATCTATATATAAGGGCAGGTAGGTGGATAGAGTGCCAGGCCTGGAGTAAGGAACACTTCAAATTCAGTCTCACACACATTCCAACTGTGTGACCCTGGGCAAGTCACTTAACCCTGTTTGCCTCAGTTTCCCCATTGATCAAATCAGTTGGAGGAGGAAATGGCAAACCACTCAAGTATCTTTGCCAAAAAAAACCCCAAATGGAGTCATAAAGGGTCAGACATGACTGAAGAATACCAATATGTGTGTATATACATATATATACATACATACATATAATAAAATTGATACATTAACTTCACTTCTTCATGCAAATATATATATGACATGATGTGATATTACATTGTATATAGTAGCATTTAAACTTTAACTTAACTGTTAGGAAGCATTGTGGTATAATGAAAAGAGCCCTGGCTTTGGCATCAAAGAATGATCTGAATTCTAGGTTCAAATACCACTCTCCCCCCCAAAACTATGTTTACTTATTGTGTGACTCTGAGCACCTCCCTGTGCCTCAGTCTCCTTACTTGTAAAACATGGAGATTGGGTTAGATGGCCTCTAATATCCTTGCAGACCCATTGTCCTGTGAACTACAGCCTTGTTAGTATTCTACATGTGACCAACAAGTCAGCAAAACATTGAAGGAACTGAATAGGCAGAGGAAAGCCCTCACAGAGGACTTAGGGAAGGGCCTAGCTCCAGATGACCCAGAATGTGGAAGTGTGGATGGGTTACGTTCTACACTACTGAAGGAGTTAGGAGATGGTGCAGTACAGCTCACACAGGACAGGGAGGTGTAGATGGGTTGAACTATAGCACCTATGGACCACAATCATATAGGATGGATTGCAGTCTGGATGGCATGGACTCAAATCACACAGGATGGGGAGGGGTAGATGGGTTACATTCTACATCATTGGAGAAAGTATTTACATGGATGAGATCATGGATCTTGTATGGAAGCAATGAAGAACACTCCAGGATGCACTTTGGGAGATACATTAGCTCTTTAATTTACCACTTAGTATAATACGGCATCTAGGAAATTAAGGGGAATATATCATGCCTTTGCCATTGACGGGAGCAACCTTTGATGGCGGTACTTGTGGTTTCCTACCTGGTCTATCACATGACTCCTAATAGACACTTGTAAGCAGATTGTATTTGAGGATACAGTTTGATTGGGGGTTTCTAGGTGATGCAGTGGTTAGAGCATCAGACCTGGAGTCAGGAAGACTCATCTTTGCCAGTTCAAATCTGGCCTCAGACACTTATTAGCCGTATGACCCTGGGCAAATCATTTAACCCTGTTTGCCTCAATTTCCTCATCTGTCAAATGAGCGGGAGAAGGAAATAGCAAACTACTCTAGTATCTTTGCCAAGAAAATCCCAAATGGGGTCACAAAGAATAGGACATGACTGAAACAACTAAACAACAACAAAACAGGTTGACCATGAAGCATGTTTTTTTTTCACTGTGAAAAGATATCTGAGCTCCATAAGGACCTGATTCTCCAACCTTGGCCTTATCACAGCTAAAGTCAGTGATGTGAATGAATATATCTTTTAAAGTGCCAAATCGAATAATCACAAGATGGCTAGGGATCTTATCTATCAATCAATCAACAAAGGATTTATAAGATGACTACTGTAGTCTAGGCACTAGGAATATAAAGATAAAGAAAGTGCCCTTTTCTTCAAGTAGATCATAGTTTGTGATTTTACAGATCAAACGATAAAGAGGCATTTATTGAATATCTTCAATATGTTAAATACTGTCCTAGGGATGCACTGAGGATACCAAAGCAGAAAAAAAATGGTTCCTGCCCTCAAGAGGCTTAGAGTCTATTGGAAGAAAAATGCGTACATATTGATATATCTATCCAATCCATCTTTGTTTCACATTATTTTCTTTCATAAAATCAATGTTCCAAGCAAACTAAACCAGTAACTGATCCCCTAAATGGATTTGTGTGGCCCACTGTCTCTTCTGGAAACGTACCTTCTCTTTCTTCAGCCTCAGTTTCTTCATCTGTAAAGTGGAGATGATAATGGCACCTTCCTGGGGCAGCTAGGTGGTACAGTGGGTAAAGCACTGGCCCTAGGGTCAGGAGGACCTGAGTTCAAATCTGGTCTCAGACACTTGACACACTTGCTAGCTATGTGACCTTGGACAAGTCACTTAACTCCAATTGCCCTGCCTTCCCCCCACCAAAAAAATAATAGCACCTTCTTCACAGAGTTGTGAGGATCAATGGAGATAACATATAAAGTGCTTTGTAAATCTTAAAAGTGATACTATGTAAATGCTGGTAGTTATTATTATTAAAATGCTAGTTTGTCATCCTTTAAAGCTCAGCTCTGCCACCTCCCCCAGGGGGTCTTCTGATAAAATCTGGCCAGATGGAGCATCTCCCCTAAGTCCTAGCTGGCAAGGCATGATGACAAAAACATCTAGAGTGAATGACAAACCTTAAACCAAACCACTTAACTCCAAAGGAAATTTACCTAGCCCTGCACATCTCTATCTGGCTTTCTTAGGATTAGGTGCCTAGAATCTCCATGCCCAAGACTTGCGGATTTTTTTAAGGAATCTAGCTGCCTTGGTACTAATGGGTATAAAACATGATAACTCTAACCGCCTTGGGCTATATAGGTTAAGTCCACAGTTCTGGGAAAAGCTGGGCTATTGCATGTACTGCTCCATCTCTCAGAACCTGAACAAAGATTGAGACCTGAATGGCAAGGAAGCCAATTAGCCCCCGTTTCTTTGCCCTGTGTACATTATCAATAAACTCTATAGTTATCTTTCCGGTGGATCTGAATCCTAAACAGGTGGAATCCTGGACTAGTGGATGTTGTCTGATTTGCCCAATTCAAATTTTCCTAGTTCGTTTTCTCTGGATCTCATCTTTGCCCCCTTCACTCTTTATAACAACAGTTCTCAAAATGTGGTCTGAGGACCCTTGAGGGTTCTGAGACCTTTTCAGAGGATCTATCAGGTCAACATTATTTTCATAGTAATACTAAGACATTATTTGCCTATTAAAATACTCCTCCATTTTCAACTACATATCTACATGACGTTAGATTTTTTTCATATACCTCAACCAAAATAATATGTCAAAACAGATTGAATGTGGAAGCAAATATGAGAATCCAGCTGTCTTCTATTAAACTAGACATCAAAGAGATCTGCAAAAACATGGAAAATAATGCCACTCCTCATTATTTTTTTGTTTTTGGAAATATGGTTACTTTTAATTAAAATATATTATTTGTGTTAACATGTAATAAGTTTGTTATTGTTATTTTAAATGAATTAAATAAATATTAAAATGTATGCTTTAATTTCTAATATGATAATTATAGATAGACATAACTCACATAAACAGGAGCCTGCTGAGGTCCTTGATAATTTTAAAGAGTGTAAAGGGCTCCTGAGACCAAAATTTTGAGAACCACTATTTATCTATGCTGTTGTTTGATCATTTCAGTCATGCCCACCTCTTTGTGACCCATGGGTTTTCTTGGCAAAGATATTGAAGTGGTTTGTTATTTTCTTCTCCAACTCATTTCACAGATAAAGAAACTGAGGGAAATAGGGTTCAGTGACTTGGTCAGGGTCACACAGCTTGTAAGTGTCTGAGGCCAGATTAGAAATGGCAATAAATGAGTCTTCCTGATTCCAAGGCCAGCTCTATCCACTGCACTACCTAGCTGCCCATTTATCTACGTACACCCTCCCAATTGAGCGTAAGCCCTTTGAGAGCAGCGACAGAGTTATTTTTATCTCTGAATCGTGCAAACCTAGTAAATGTTTAATTTAGCTGATGGTGCACTTCATGGGAAAATCTATGTATTTATATACACAAGGGGAAAAAAACAGATACTAAAGTGCTGGAAACTTAATATGCATTCAAAGCTAGCATTTCTGAACTTGTATTATGCTCACAAACTAAAGTCTTAAGTTAATTGTGCTTGCAGGGGGAGGGGAAACTAGGTATTGAACATATGGTTTCTTTTTATAGCACCTTTAAATAGACATTTACATATTTTTCATATCAGACTTTTTTTCACACTCAGAGCTAAATTCTACTTAAGACCTGAATTGGAACTGATCAGATGATATATTATATTTCAATTTACCTTAGAAATATGGAAAACTTGAATGATATATTAATTTGGTCCCATTCATATTTTGCCTGGCATGTAATGACATACCTGAAAAGACATGAGGGCTATAAATGAGTACTTGTCAGTAGTAATGTGAAAGGGGGACCAGCTCAACTATGGGAGTCAATTTCAATTTGTCTGTATTTTATAAAACTACAAAATATTCAAGATCCTTTCCTACAGGATAAATAAAAGACTTTATATGCACTTGGTATCCACAGCGGTGAAAAGACTAGAATTTTTACCCTCCAGCATTCATTTAGCTAACTCTGTTTAACTGTTTACTATGGACAGAATGCTGTCCTAGGTGCTAGGGGAGATGGATTGTCATGACAAAAGAATTCATCATCTCATGGCCAATCTACTGGTAATGAGCCTCTCCACATTTAGCTAGACAGGTCCGTGAAAAGCACATACAGGGGAGAGTACTGGCAAAATAGCAAAGTGAAAGCTTCTGATAAAATCCAGATCCCCAACAATCTCTAACACAGGAAGAAATGCTGCCATATAAAGTAAAAGATATACAACCGAAAGAGAACAAAGATAAGAAATTCACTCGTGATAACCAAGAGCTATGACAGCAAAGAGATGTTCAGTTGGTTTTCTGATCTATTCATATTCCCC
Organism: Trichosurus vulpecula; assembly: GCF_011100635.1. Lineage (NCBI taxonomy): Eukaryota > Metazoa > Chordata > Mammalia > Diprotodontia > Phalangeridae > Trichosurus > Trichosurus vulpecula. The sequence goes on along the minus strand of NC_050577.1, from coordinate 216,351,937 downwards.
CTCCTCCCCCATACACAGACACAAACACACAGACATGCACAGATACATACACACCAGTCCTTGGGGCTATTGAGGACAGCAATGTCTACAGAATCAAAAGAAGATTGTGAATAACATCAGGTCATACAGACAATCACCGGTCATCCTTAGTGGAGTCAATCCTTGATGGATTCAATCAGGGCTTTCCACCCCTCAACAAGAAGATTTGTCAGATTTTAACTTCCACAAGGCAGGGGAGTATAAGGGAAGGAGATGAAGAGACTGAGGAAATGAGCAAAGAGAACTCCTAAAATAATGATGAGATATTATAAGGCAAGAGCATCCTAGTATAAAATTCTAGAAGAAGAAAATAGTTTTACAATAGCCACCCATAAAATCATAAAAGTTGTCTAAAAGTATTGTAAACAGAGGGCAAAACACAGGTAGAACTGAAAGAGAGAAGCTACAGATTTAGCAAACTCAGAAATGGCCAGCTCCAGAGGTCACAAGTCCAAGAAAAAATATTGCCAGAAACTTGGACAAAACAAATTATGGACTAAGGAACTCCAGACTAAACCATTCATGCCATGTATTAAGACCAGAAAAGAAAGCAAAGATCAGAAAATTGCTTACTGATATGTAAAGGGTAATTATTTGCATTCAAAAGCAATAAAGCTGACAAAGTTAAACATAATTCTATGAGAAGATGAGGTGAAGAGAATGGACTTTTAATAGAACTAATGATTTCCAAGCATTCCTGTTGACAAGTCACTTAAGCTCTGATTGCCTCAGTTTCCTCAACTGTAGAATAGAGATAATAAATAACAGCATCTACATCTCATGGTTGTTGTGAAGATCAAATGAGATAATAATTACAAAAGAGCTTAGCACAGGACCTGGCACATAGTAAACACCATATAAATGTGAACTGCTGCTGTTGTTGTTATGAATTTATTAGCATCTAAGTACATATAGCAAAATTAACTAACTTACCAGAAAACTTAGATAACAAGTCAATAATTATGGATTTCAATACATCTTTTCTGGTCTTAGCCATGTCAGCTGGATTAGAAAGACGTTAAGGATCCAGTCAAAATATCATTAAAATAACACGTGATAAGGGCAGTTAGGTGGCATAGTAGGTAGAAGCACCCACCCTGGAGTCAGGAGGACTTGATTTCAAATCTGGCCTCAGATACTTACTAGCTGTGTGACCCTGGGCAATTGCCTTCGAAAAACAAAAACAAAAAATGAATAAAATAATATATGACAGACCTTTGATAAATACTGGAAAGGAATCTCAAGGATTTTATCTACTTTTTATATTATGACACCATTACAAAAATCATTCTTATAGTATAGCACAAAGAACTTATGAATAACTGAAGAAGGGTAGATATATTTCATGTATCTTTTACATGCCATAATATGATAGAATTATAAACAATAAGGGAGCTAGAAACAAAGGACTCAGGTTGAAATTGACTGTAAATAATGTAATTCTACTGAATGAGTGGGTCAAAGAGCAAATCATAAAAAGAAATTATCTTAGGAGAGAATTGGATCTCTGATTTCATTGGCATAGGGAATTTTCATTGAATAAACTCAACACTACTAATACAGATTGGCACTTGCTCTGAAGCTGCTAGTCTTAGAAAGTTGCCTATTCCACAGATATATGACTTATCTAATCAGAGACAGAGTTTGAACTCATGCCTTCCAGACTAAGTCCAGATCTCAATCCACTATTCTGTACCACATGTAAGGACTTAAGTAAGTATAACAACATGATAAAATATACCAAATAAAATAAATATAATAAAAATATACCAAGGTAATAAAAAATAAAAATACCATAGGAAATAATTTATTGCCATGTCAAATTACTGAAGATTGCTTTTATAGAACTGTACAAAATATTGATATAATTCATTTGAAAGAATAAAACACTCAGAATTTAAGGGAAAATGATGCAAAACTGTTAAGAATGAAGGGATAGAGGAAGCTAGTATTACCAGATCTCAAATTATGTTACAAATTAGCATCGAAACAATTTTATATTGGTTTAAAAAATGGAAATGTAGATCAGGGGAACAGACTATGCAAGAAAGACTTATAATCAATGAGACAAAGGAAGCCATTGTTCACTAAACCCAAGGTGACCAACTGCTGAGAAAAGGACTCCTTACTTGACATGAACTTCTGGGAAAACTGGAAAACAGTTTTAAAAATATTAGGTTTAGCTCTTCTACCATAATAAGCTCTAAGTGGATATTCACACTATATGTAGAAATTCTAGTTATTCAGGCAGTTTTCAGAGGAAGATATTAAAGATATCTATAGTCATATGAAAAAAGACTCTAAATCACTATTAACTAGAGAAATGCAATTCAAAACAATTCTAAGGTACCAAATCTCACCTGTCAGATTGGCTAACATGACAAAACAGAAAAATTATAAATGCTGGAGAAGATGTGGGAAAATTGGAACACTAATGCATTATTGGTAGAGGTATGAACTGATGTAACCATTCTGGAGAGCAATTTGGAACTATACTCAAAGGGCTATAAAACTGTGCATACCCTTTGACTCCACAAAACCACTTTTAGGGTTGTATCCCAAAGAGATCGTACAAATGGGAAAAGGACCCAAATGTACAAAAATATTTATAGCTGCTCTTTTTGTGGTGGCAAAGAATTGGAAATCAAGGGGATGCCCATCAATTGGGGAATGGCTGAACAAGTTGTGGCATATGAATGTAATGGAATACTATTGTGCTATAAGAAACGATGAGCAGATGGACTCATAATCAGAAAGACTTATATGAACTGACGCTGAGTGAGGGGAGCAGAACCAGGAGAACATTGTACACAATTACAGACACATTGTATCTGTGATGACTAACTTTGATAGACTTGGCTCCACTCAGCAATGCAAGGTTCTAAGACAACTCCAGAAGACTCATGTTGGAAAAATCTATCTGCATATGGAGAAAGAATCATAGAGTCTGAATGTAGATTGAAGCAAACGATTTGCTCTCTCTCTCTCTTTGGTTTGCTTTGTTTCTTCTTTCCCATGGTTCATTCCATTGGTTATAATTCTTCTTTACAACAAGACTAATGTGAAGATACATTCAATGTGAAGGTATATGTAGAGCCTATATCAGATTGCATGCTGTCTTGGGCAAGGAGGGGGGAGGAGAAGGAGGGGGAGAAAATTTGGAAATCAGAAGCTTATGGAATTGAATGTTGTAAACTAAAAATTAATTAATTTAATAATTGATAATAAAAAATTCTACTTATTTAAAAACAGCAATAAAAAGGAGATGCTTTTCACAATTATAGCTTGAGGTGGAGGACATTTTATAACTAGCCAACGGATAAAAGAGATCATCAAGAATTTTGAAATTTTTTTAAAAGTCTTTGGGACAAACATAATTAATATAGCTAGAATAAAAGAAGTTAAGTAGGAAAAATATCTCGGATAAAATTCTGATATACAAATTGTACATAAAATTACCCCAACTATATAAGACTAAGAGCAATTCCCAATAGAAAAGTGATCAATATATCAGAAAAATCACAAAAGAAATACAAATAATCAGTGATCGTGTGGCAAGATGCCCCAAATCACAAATAAAAAGAGCGTAGTGGAAACATGTCTTGTGTTCCTTCAATGTTTTATAAACTCCATTTTGTTATATGGGGCCAATCTTATAACTCTTATGATGAAGTTTTAATTTGCTATGTATGTAAATTTACTAGATGACTTACTGAATCTTCCATGCATTGGCCTTTCCTCACTGTGTATTCTTATAAACTACCACCCTCTACCTTGTTCCTTGGCATAAGGCCATCACTGTCAAGATGACCATGGTTAGACCACTGGATGGCCCTTCACCTACCTTGTTACTATAAAACAAAACCTAACACTACTTAGATGCTCAGAGGGAATGTTCCCTCCTCAGTTAGCATCTAGGAGGGAAATTCCATCCTCACTTAGAGGCTGAGAGGGAATGCCCTACCCCATTCAAATGGTTGGGGGAATGCCCTAGAAAAACCCTATGAAAGCTCCATTCAAATTCTTAGCTAGAGGAGCAATCACTGAAAGTCCCTGGACTGCATTAACACACATAAGAGAGGCAAGAAAAAACTTTTACAGTGGATAGGAAGAGGGGTAGGTGAGAGGGAATGAGTGAACCTTACTCTCATTGGACTTGGCTTAAGGAGGGAATAAAATACACATTCAATTTGGTATGGAACTCTATCTTACCCTATAGGAAAGTAGGGGGGTAAGGGGATGGGGGGTATAATAGAAGGGAGGGCAGATTAGGGGAGGCATAATCAGAAGAAAACACTTTTGAGGAGTGACAGGGTTAAAGGAGAGAGCAGAATAAATGAAGGGCAGGATAATATGGAGGGAAATATAGTTAGTCTTTCACAGCATGACTATTATGGAACTACTTTGTGTGATTACACATGTATAAACTATATTGAATTGCTTGCTCTGTCAATGAGGATGGGTGGGGCTGGAGGAAAGAAGAGAATTTGGAACTCAAAGTTTTATAAAAAGAATGTTAAAAATTGTTTTTATATTCAACTGGGAAGTAAAGATACACAGGCAATAGAGTATAGAAATCTAGCTTACCCTACAGGAAAATAGAAGTGAAAGGGATAAGAGAAGGGGACGGGGATGATAGAATGGAGGACAGATTGGAGGAAGGGGTAATCACAATACACACCATCATGGTGGGGGGGGCGAGATGGGGAGAAAATTTAGAACTCAAAATCTTGTGGAAGTGAATATTGAAAATGAAAATAAACAAATAAATAAATATACAGGATTTTTTAAAAAGTCCCTGGACTGCTTGTTGGCGCCTACTCTGGGCACATACTCAGAAATCAATTCCTCTGTCCAATATGGATCACCTAAACCCTGATACAGGACTCTCCTAGTTGCTGTACCCTTCCATTTAGGTTTTGCTTCCACTTAGCTGCTCACGTTGGAGCCATTGGAGCCAATCCACCAACTGCGCGGGCTGGTGTCAATGTGCCACTAATGAAGCTTCCTATTATAACTTTGGCAAAAAAAAAAAATCAGAATGATTGGATCACTGTAAACAAAATAAACACATGCAAAAAAAATCTGAATTAAATATTTAAAAACAATAAGCAGCTTTGAGTAGGGTTGGCCAATTATGAAATATTATCAATAGAAAAATGAGAGATTACAGGTGTGGCATGTTGTACATGCTGTCAGGTAGGGTCTGCATGTCTATTTGTTTTATTTAATTATCTTCCTTTGTAAAGGAAAGTAGGGTGATACATGGAGGAGGTTTATTGAGAATTGACTATCATGTCAAAACCACAAACCATCAATAAAGTAATTTTTTAAGGAAAGAGAAAAGTAGACTGAAAGAAGAAAGGAGTGGGGAGGAAAAGGGGGAAGAGAGAGGAGATGGGAGGGGAGGAAAGGAAAGAAGAGAGGGGAGGGGAGGAGAGGGAATAGGAGAGAGGAGGCTATTGCTGTAGGGTCAGAAAACATTACCCTGGGCTGTATCTTTCTCAGACGGGGTGTTAGAACTCACACTCTGAGTCCCACGAGTTAGCAACATGTATTTCTGTGATGCTTTAATGTTTGACTATCAAGATGAAGAACTGTCCCACCTTCCAGTCATTAAGAGTCCAGTATTTGATCAACAGGCAAGTCACTAACATCCCTTTAATTACAATCTCATGTTAGGAAGCAGTACGGGGAGCAGGGATAATTAGATTCCAAGTATCCATGACCTAGAGCAGGGATGGGGAACCTAGGGCTTCAAAGCTTCAAACCTGCCCTAGAGGTTTGCCAGGTGGATTGAGACCAGTTCATGAGCCCCATTCCTCATGAATCTCTCCAAACTAAGCCAGAATATATTACATAACACCAAAGGCCCATATTTACTTAAAACAGAAGGCAAGATAAATTAGGGAATTCAAATCAAACAGTAAGCACTCAACCTATTTCAGCATCTGAGGTAATTGACTGAATTTTACAGATAAGGAAACTGAGGTACAGAAATGGCAAATAACTTGTCCAATGTAACAATTTGTAAGTTAAACAGTTGAGATTCAGACCCTGGTCTTTTAATGACATCATCAGTATGCTTTCTGTCACCTAAAACTAGTTCTGAAAATGACTCTAGGGATTTTTTCCCACATAGATGACCTTGGACAAATCCCTTTCATAAGGATATTTTTGGAGCATTTATGACTAGGTTTGACTGTTGTGAAGAAAGTGTTTTGTAAACAGTAAAGAACAATATATTTACATGGCTCTCACTACCTTGTCTTCCTCTGTAGAAGGTTAGCTTTGTATTCCTAGCACCTAGGCAGCTGGGCGGTGCCATAGTGGATAGAGTCCGGGGCTTGGGGTCAGGAAGACTCATCTTCCTGATTTCAAATCTGACCTCAGGTATTTCCTAGCTGTGTGACCCTGGTCAAGTCATTTAACCCTGTTTACCTCAGTTTCCTCATCTATAAAATAAGCTGAAGAAGAAAATGGCAAACCACTCCAGTATCTTTGCCAAGAAAACCCCAAAGGCGGTCATGAAGAGTTGCACATGACTGAAAATGACTAAACAAAACCCCAAGCACAATACCTTGGTATATAGTAGGTGCTTAATAAAGGTTTGCTCATTGTTGGACAACATATATGTGTGTATATGTACATATAGATATATGTAAATTATATAAATTGAATGGTAAGTACTGCTGGGGATGCAAAAATAGCAGTAAATTCAGACCCCACCCTCAAGAAGAGTTTAAAACCTAGTCAGGAAAACAAAAACATATGGAACAAGAAATCTTGTGGAGGATTTCAGAAAAGGAAGAGATCATTGGACATTAGAGTAGATAGGGAGGTCTTTCTGTTGGAGATTACACAAGCTGGACCTTAAAACTGCATCCTACAATTAGAATGTTAAGATTTGAAGCTGAAAATGTCCTTAGATAATGACGAATGATAGGATCCTAGGAACTAGAGCTGGAAAGGACCTCAGAGGTTTAGCTAATCTAGTTCTTTTATTTACAGTTTTGGAAACTGAGGCTTAGGCAGTTAAAATTCTTTGCTTGACATCACACAATGTGCTAAACTAAGTAGCAGGGTCAGAATTCACACCCAGGTCCTATGGCTCCAAATTCAATTATCTTCACCTTGCTGTTGTTTCAGTCAGTGTCTGATTCTTTGTGACCCCATTTAGAGTTTTCTTGGCAAATAAACTGGAGTGGTCTGCCATTTCCTTCTCCAGCTTAATTTACAAATGAAGAAACTGAGGCAAAGAGAATTAAGTGACTTGCCCAGGGTCACACAGCTAATAAATGTCTGAGGCTGGATTTGAACTCAGGAAAAGGAGTCTTCCTGACTCCAGGTTCACTGCTCTATCCACTATGGTGCCACCTAGCTGCCCCCAGCTATCTTTGCCTTACATCAAGGAAATTTCCTTTGGCCATCAGTAAAAAGCAAGCAAAGTCTGCTGCCTCAGAATGTTCAACCGGTTTTTATTATTCAGGCCTTTCTACCAGAAGCTGCCTGAAATAGGCTCATTTCCCTTCCCATTAGCCATGCTACCAGAGGGTAGACAGTGGGTACAAAAATGGATTAAATTAGAGCGAGTCAATTTCGCTCCTTGTCAGTAGTTCTGGTAAAGTTTTGTGAGGGAGGAAGCTGGAAGCAATTGGGTAGATTGAGATTCAGTGATGTTGCCTACATTCAATTTTCTCACGCTGTCTTTTCTCCAACACCTTGCATATCCCAAACCTTGAATCAGGTGGATGGCAAACATAAATGTCTGATGTAAAACTTCCTACTCCGCAGGAGCCCTTCCCTCATGGGGAAGACTCACCGCGTGTATATTTCTTAGGCTTCTGTTAGCTTTTTTACATGTTAAGATTGTGAAGGTACCTTTTGACAATGGCACAGTTTCTTTATACTTTTTCTTATTGTTAAATTCAAGCTAGATAGATAAAACTCTGGGCCTGGAGTCAGGAAGATTCATCTTTATGAAATCAAATCTGGCCTCAGACACTTATGAGCTATATGATCCTGGGCAAGTCACTTCATCCTATTTGCCTCAGTTTCCTTATCTGTAAAATGACCTGGAGACAGAAATGGCAAACTTCTCCAGTATTTTTTGCCAAGAAAACCCCAAATGGGGTCATGTAAAGTTGGCCATAACTGAAATGACTGAACAACAACAAAAAACTTAAGACTCTAATGTCTACATTAGAGAGAAATAAGGAAGTACTATCTACAGGGAGATCATATATTTACCATCAGAAAGGACCCCCTCACTTTACAGATGAGGAAACAGAAAGGTTAAGTGATTGGCCCAAAGTCACCCAGATCCTAATTAGGTTTCAGGGCTAGGATTTTAATTCAAGTCCTCTTGAATTGTCCAGCTATAGAGTTCTTTCCATTGGTTCCCATTACTTCTCCACCTGTTTGTCTTCCTGCACTTATGTTCATTACTGAAGCTTAGTATATTTTGAAGCTCTTCAGCAAAAGGCAATGGGAATCCAAGGATCCAGTTTCAAACCTTTGTTCTACTATTTGTTTAAGGAAAAAGTACATCTGGGGCTTTTATACAGTTCTTTAACTATTTTAATGACTACTCGAATCCCTTCATTTTACAGATGGGTAAACTGAGGCTCACAGAATGATAAGATCATAGCTGTAGAATTGGAAGGGACTTCTACAGATGAGGTCTGGAGAAGTTGAGGAACAAAGGTCACATGGGTAATAAGTGGCAGAACAGAGATGAACCCAGATCTCTTCACTCTAAACCTCTCTGGGCCACACCTTCCAAATCTGTAACATTAAGAGGTTAAACTAGGTGGTCCCCGAGGTCCCTCCTAGCTCTGTCTATGAGCCCAGCAAATATGCTAAGAAAAGTAACCCAGAGTTGTTTGCTTCTTCAGATAATTTCTATTTTAACCTTATTTAAAGCAAAGTAGTCTTTTAAAAGAAATGAGGGCTATTGGGCAGTGAGGATGTAAACTGGGTATTTTTTTAACCTATCCACTGATTTTGTCAGTGTTGGGAACTCTTGAGGTACAAACTGCCTCCACCAAAGGAGATCAGCGACTTGTTGGCAACATATAGCCTTAAAGAGATGCCTGGGGAACTGCCCAGGTCCATTCAATGAGTATATGTCAAAGGCAGGGCTTGACCTCGTCTTCAGGAATCTAAGACTGGTCCCATATATCCGATACATTAAACCACTGTTATCGCTCATAAACAGAGGTAGCCTTTCAAAAATCATCCAGACCAGGACCCATTAGATTTAGATGTGATTGTCCTTTTCCCCCTGCATAGGAATGGATAGCTACAGCCTCATATTTCTCCATAGGCATCTGAAGCTTGGGGTGGGATGGGGAGGGGAGGGTGGGAAATACATTTTCTGTTTCAATCTTTTACCAATCCATTTACCGGCAGGTATCATTAGCATGTCTTCAAACCCTACTAAAATTGCTTGTAGTTATATGTGGGAAGAAATCATTTCTCATCTGTTTTTCCTGACTGGTATTTTTTAAAGGAGAGGTTATAATTACCTGGCTCAAATATTAAAATTATTTCTGAGCAACTGATTTCAGCATCACTGAGAAGTCCACGTCCCCTCAGTGGGAACCAGATGGAGAATGGGAATCCTCACCAAAGTCATTTTCTCAGCAAGAAGTCATTCTTAGTCACATAAACAACAAAAATTGATAGAAATATTGGAGATGAAAAGTTAATTGTTTCATTTTTGTGCTGCTTGGGTCTATAATGAAAAACCCTATATATCTGGGTACCTGTTGTAATGCTCAGGAAGATGGAGGTAATTCAAGTCAAAGAGCTCTGAATCTCCATAGATTCAGCATTGCCCACAGGTGTGCTAGTAAATGTTTAACAACCTGCTTTCTAGATGGAAAAAATACCCACGGGACACACTTTTCAGTTGAATCTATCAGGGTTCAGGAATCTACAGCAGTCTGTTGTTATACTGCCAGAGAGCTCAGAATATTTTTCACCTTTTTACTTATTTTATTTTAATTTGTTATTTATTTTAAACATTTTTTTTAAATTTCGAGTTCCAGCAGAACCAGGAGAACATTATACACGATTACAGACACACAGTGTCTGTGATGACTAACTTTGGTAGACTTGGCTCTTCCAGCAATGCAACGTTCAAAGACAGCTCCAAAAGGGAGGGAAAAAGCTATCCACATCCAGAAAAAGAATTATGGAGTCTGAATGCAGATTGAGGCAAACTATTTGCTCTCTTTTTTAACTTTTCTTCTTTTTTGCTTTTGTTACTTCTCTCTCCTGGTTCATTCCATTGGTTATAATTCTTCTTTACAACTTGACTATTATGTAAATAAGTTTATTGCGAAGGTATATATAGAACTTATATCAGATTACGTGCCATCCTGGGGAGGAGAGGGAGGGAGAGTAAATTTGGAACTCTAAAACTTGTGGAATTGAGTGTTGTAAACTAAAAATAAAAAATAAATTAGAAAAAATAAATTTCGAGTTCAAAATTCTCTTCCTCGCTTCCTCCCACTGAGAAGGCAAGCATAATGATACCAATTACACATGTGTGAAACATATTTCCATATTAGCCACATTTCAAAAACTAAAGCTCGAAAAATAAAATGAGAAAAAAATAGACTTTAACTTGCACTCAAATTCAGTCATTCTCTCCACATATTTCAATATAATAAAACTTTATCTTAAAATGTAAAAACCATCTTAGCTCTTGGGCCATACAAAAACAAGCTGGTGCTGGATGCTGATCCCTAACCTATACTATGAATATTTCCTCCATAATTTTCTTAAGTCTAGACTATCAATAAAACAATAAAACCAAGCCCTGATTTGTATTTTGCCAATTTCTGAGGTGTACACGCTATCAATGAACATTTAACAATTGGCTCTCAAACCGGCATGCCTCAGGCTTTGTCCCTGCTTTGCTGTTTCCCAGGAGTTACTTGGAAGGCCTACTCCCAGCACATTTGGAGGTTTTATACAAATGACCCTATTCCCCTGGGGGGGGGGGGAGGTGAGAAGGAAAAAATTTTCTTTGCTTATCTAAAAAACCAAAGGTATTGTTTCTCAGGTGCATAGGGTTTCTATCATGGGAGAGGGAAGCAGGTTGAATGGAGGGCCAAATAGATTTGGCATAGGATCTGATAGGAACTGTAATTATACTGAGATGCCAAGGGATTTATCACAGTCATTTTTTATATCAAAATAGAAAACCTTGTGGATCTCAAAATGAAAAACTGAGTCCACTATCCCATTGGAGAAAGGGTGGCACATTTGAAGGTCATTTGGACTGAATTGAAGAGATGTTAAAGGGTCTTGAAATGTTCACATCTGAAGCTGCTAAATCAAGTCAGACCAGAACCTGGAGACTTAATGGGATTAGGCATCAGTTGCTTTAGACTGACAGCTGGAGCTGCTTTTTTAAAAGTGCATTGGATTGGGGCACAGTGTTAAAAAATGAAAAATAAAAGAAGTCTGTATCATGGCAAAGGCGCCACTTGATTTAACCCAAGAAGAAGCTTAGCAGTCTTGAAGGGGAAACAGTCTCTGACCCAGCACCCTCCATACTCCAGTGAGCCCATGACCATGAAAAAACAAAGATCTTACATAAAAGGCATAAAAAGCCAACCTCAAAAAAAAAAGAAAAAAAAAAGAAAACCTGCTCTAGTTAGAATTTCAGTTTTTAAATTTGTATGTCTTTTCCATATAGATGAGTTTCTCAATGCAGAGAAGTCCTAGTGCTAAGCAGCAGTCTGGCATGGTAGGCTGACTATGGGTTCAGATCCCTCTTCAAACACTGAGTAGGGGTAGGAGTTTGAGCCAGTTAAATTCTCTGTGCCTCAGTTTTCTCATCTGTAAAAGGCAAGTTGGTCTCAGTGGCCTTACAAGGTTACTCCCAATTCTAGATCTATAATTCCATGACATTCCCTTATACCTACTTGGAACCCAGGTCATGGGGAAATTCATTCACTATAACTTTGGAACCCCTGTCCAGGTGCTGAGCTGTCTTGAATGCTGAGTGAGTATCGATCATGAATGGCCCAGCCCACTGTATCTAGCTGTCTCCAGAGTAGATCATGCATCATTGTTCCATTCCACTCTTCAGTGCACCTCAGTTACCTTGCCATCAGCTATCTAAGAGATCTGCCATCTCTGTCTCTTTGTCTCTGTCTCTCTGACCCATGACCTCTACTCCTTTCCAACTTTAAGTATAGTAATCAAATTAATGCTACTATTGCTTTTGGTGAGAGAGAGAGAGAGAGAGAGAGAGAGTGTGTGTGTGTGTGTGTGTGTGTGTGTGTGTGTGAAGATCTGTGATTTCCACAAACTAACACCCCTTTCCTTGGCCACTGCTTCCATCCATTCATTTGTTCCTGGTGTGGAAACTCCGTCCACAGATGCAGATAGGAATGTAATGTATATAGTCTTGGAGAGTTGTGTGAAGTACTAAGGGGTTAAGTGACTCAATTTATCCAGCATTTATGGAGAGTCCACTGTGTGCCAGCAACTGTGTTAACAACTATGGATACAAAGATAGGAATGAGACTAATCTTCACTTAAGCGGATGACTGTGCTAAAAATAGACAGCTTGGCACAGTAGTTAGGGTATTGGATGGGGGAATCAGAAGACCTGAGTTCAAATCTTATCTCAGTTGTTCCTAGTTATGTGAATCTAGACAAGTGATTTAACCTTTCTCAGTCTGTCTCAGTCTCAGTTTTCTCATCTGTAAATGGGGAGAATGATTGCACCAACCTCAAAGAATTGTTACATAGATCAAATGAGATAATATGTGTAAAGTACTTAGCAAAATTTAAAGCACTATTATAAATATTATTGTCATTAAATCCACAGCTAAGTACATACCAACTATAGACAAAAGTAAATACAATAGAATTTTAAGAGTAGGAGAAAGCACCAAAGACTTGAAGGAGTAGAAAATGCCTCTTGCCATCATTTGGGGAATGGCTGAATAAATTACGGTACATGAATATAATGGAATATCATTGAACTGTGAGAAATGACAAAATAGATGGTTCCATAGAAACCTGGGAAGACTTGCGTGAATTGATGCATGGTGAAATGAGCAGAAGGAGGAGAAAAATGTGGAGAATGATGACAATATTGGAAAGACAAGTAACTTGGAAGTATTTAAGAACGAATGCAGTGACAAGCAAAACTGACGACAAAGTGATATCCCCTTTCTACAGAGAGTGACCAATCCAGGGTATACAATATGACAAACCTCTAAGGATGTGGAAAATGTAAGGGTTTCTTTTGCTTGACTATGCTCATTTGTTACAAGGATTGTCTTTTCCCTTTTTATTGGGGGAGAGGATTTAGGGGGAAGGAAAGCTAGCAATAGTGAGCCCCACTCCCAAATTAAATAAAAGGTCATTGAAGCATTTTTGAAAATGCAAAGAAGGGAAGAGAAGGAAATTTACAGGAAACCAGAGACAAGCAAAGCAGCTTTGCAAGTAGTATATAGAATTCATTATTTTTTTTTAAAACAAGCTGTAAATAATAAGGACTTGTGGTTTAACACATAACCCTCATTTTTCTCTTCTACTATATATGCAAATATTTCCTTTTTCTCTTAAGTTCAGAATTTTTAAGTGGGAAGAGAAGGGGAAGGAGGGAAAGATAAGGAAGGAAGGAAGGAAAGAAAAAAGAAAGAGAGAGAGAGAAAGAAAGAAGGAAAGAAGGAAGGAAAGGAAGGAAGGAAGGAAGGAAGGAAGGAAGAAAGGAAGAAGAAAAAAAGGATGGGAAAGAAGGAGGGGAGAGAGGAAAGAAGGGAGGAGGGAAAAGAAGGAAGGAAGGAAAGAAAGAAAGAAAAGAAGGAAGAAATGGAAAAAATGAAGGAAAGGAAGGAGGGAGAAAGGAAGGAAGGGAAAGAAGGAAGGAAAAAAGAAAAGAAGGAAGGAAGGCAGGAAGGAATATATGAACCCAGGAATATATATATTTATATAGTATTCTATTAGAGCTATATTTGTGAAAACCGGCAGGTTTGTCAGAGTAAGGTATACCTTCTTTGGGGGTATAGGTAATAGAGGCATGAACAACACAACTATATCCCCATTTCCCATGATCAGTCTACACGGCCCTTGGAATAAAAGATTTGCATCCCCAATAACTCAACTAAATGAGTAGTATATGAAATACCTCCTACAAGGATAGCATTTTACCAGGGGAAAAGAATGGAATGAAATGGAATATAATATAATAGCATGGCATGGAATGGAATAGCATGGAATTCAATGGCAGGACATGGAACAAAAATGAATGGTATGGCAAGGAATAGATTTAACAAATGGTTACCATGTGCCAAGTTCTGTGCTAACCATAGGGATACAAATAGAAAAGCAAAATCATTCCTGTTCTCAAGGAACTTACATTTTAATGGGGGAGATAAAATATATAGAAGGGTGGAGATAGAGGTGGAAAGGCCCAGGTGTAGGTACACCATCAGGGGGAACAACACAACCCAGAAGTTCTTAGAGTGCGATGGCAGATCAAATAACAATGCCCAGTGATCCAGCAGTAAGTACAAAGACCAGATCTAGCTGTCTTACCACAAGGATTATTGTTGGTGATTCCCAGCTCATCCACTGAGTTGCCATCTCCTAGACCAATGACAATTGGTAAGGAGGTAGTGGTCCACACAAGGTCAGAGTGGAACAGGCCTCTTGGATGTCTCTGATTGACATGGGGATACATGGGTCAGCAAACAGCCAGGGGAAAGCAATCAGTCCCTGGTGGAGCTTAGGTAATGGGGACTGGGGCAGGAATAGAGAAGAAAGATCCCTGTGAAGCCTGGTGGGATCTGAGCTGCTGTCATGGGCTGAGAAACTAGAAGGTCCCTGGCAGACTCCCTATGCTTGACTGGGCCTTCTGGCAGCTGAGTTGATCTGAGATCAACAAAGGGAAGATACAAAGGAAGTAAGTAGAGACTATAATTCCTCTTTTTTTGAGAGACTATCCATTCAAGAACCATTGAATATAAATGAAGCATCATGGCATAGGGGACAAAGCACCGGATCTGAGGCCAGAAGACCCAGATCAGCCCCTGTCTCTGCCCCTTACTCTCTGTAAGGATAGGAAACATCACCTCCCTTCTCTTGGTCTCAGTTTCCTTATCTGTAAAGTGAAGGATTTTACATTTGAAGGCAGAGGTGATAAGGAGCCACAAAGGACACAAGATAAAATCTTGTCTCTGCCACTTACTACCCATGTGACTTTTAGTATTATAGATTCATAGATTACCAGATGGCAGGGACCTTGGAGACCTTAAAGTCCAACTCTCTCACTCTACAGAGCAGGAAACTGGAGATTAAATAATATGCCTAGGGTCACACAGCTAGCAAGTGTCTCAGATGGGATTTGAATATGGCTCTTTCTGAGTACAAATCCACCATTCTATCCATTGTGTCACCTTAACCTCCATGGGCCTCAGTATTGTCATCTGTAAAATGAGGTGATTCGACTAGGTGGACTTGGAGGTTGTTTCTGTATATGATCCACAGACTCTACAGTTATTGGTATTTTTCACATTGTAACACACTCAATCTCACAACAATATCCCACGTATATTTAAGGAATTGTTCAGACCCTTCATTGTACCTGGTCATTTATTTCATGAAGTTTAACTTAAGAAACAAAAGTCAAAACTCTCTCATCACACTTGACCCCACAGCCTTGAAAGCTTGTTCTTAGCTCACTTTGGGGGGTTGGGGAGAAGATGGGATGATGGTGGCCAGAGACACTCACTTTTATTTATAGAAATAGCTGCCGTACTAATTGTTTTTCGCTTCTGTCCCTGAATCAATTCTCCCATGATGATGTTGGCTCCCAATGAAGGCATAGCTCATAATTTTCCGGTTAGAGATTGTGATTTCCCTTGTAATTATGAAAGCCCAGACTTGGGCTAAATTGCTCTACCCACTCTCCTAATGGGCTGAGCACAAAGATCAGAGAGATCATGAAATGAGGGGGTTGCTTGTGATCCAACCAGGATAGTTTTGTTTTGGTGTTAAAATCCTGGCACTCTCTCCCAGGAGCCTTTTCTAAATTTTCCTTCATTCTCCTGTGATACCATAACATGGAAGCCAAGGTTCCTGCTGGCCAACTTGATGGGTACAAGTCAATTGATGGATGAGCTAAATGCGCTCAGAACAAAGGCTCAGCAGGGATCAAGGTCATGTCGGAGGGGTAGTGACCAGAGCTGGAGACTGGATAGACCTGCTGGGGAGATCCAGGCGATTCAGTGTTCGGTGGGTTACAGGAAGAGGTTTGGACCAGTACATGGAGTATCCCAGGAGGATAAAAGTGGGCAAGAGGCAGGCATGCATACAGACAGACGGGCAGCCTCAAGGAGAGTAAGCAGGTTGGCACAAGGTCTTTGTGTAGGATAACAAAGTTTGTAGATTTACATCCTAGGGGTGCTGCCACACCCCCCCTCCAGAAGCTTTGAGTCTTCACTGTTATTCCTGTGACTAGATATCACAAAACAAGAACCCTTGTGTGAGGGAAAGCAACATTTTCTGGCATTCAAGACGTGTGTATTTATACATCCAATGCAATTGAACAGGCATCTATTGGGCACCTCCTATACATAAAGGAGTCACTGGACCAGGTACTTTACACAAGGCAAAATAATTAATAATAATAATAATCAATCCTTACCATTATATTCTACCTGCAGAGACTATGTGTGTATGTATGTATATATATGTATGTGTTTATGTACATATATGTGTATGTATGGCAACTATGAGGCAGAGTGGATAGAACACTGGACTTGGAGTCAGAAAGACTCATCTTCCTGAGTTCAAATCTGGTCTCAGACACTTCCTAGCTGTGCGACCTTGAGCAAGTCACTTAAACCTTTTTGCCTTAGTGTAACCAGCTAGAGAAGGAAATGGTAAACCATTCTGGTATCTTTGCCAAGAAAACCCCAAATGGGGTCATTAAGAGTCAGACATAACAGAAAAATGACTGAACAACAAAAAAGGAATATATGTATATACAGAAGAGTGATGTGGTCAGACTTGTACTTTAGGAAAAACAATTGGAAACTGGATGGAGGATACTTTAGATTGCGAGAGAGATTTGAATTACAGACTTGTTAGGAAACAATTGCAGTTGCCCAGGTAGGTAAGGGTCTGAACTAGGCTGGTGCCTGTGTGCCGGGAGAGAAATGAGTGGGCACAATTTAGCACCTGATTGAATGCATGATGGGAGGAGTCAAAGAAAACACTATGGATCTGAGTCTGAGTGGCTGTATTTTTTTTTTAAATTGGACCTGTGATTTCATCAATGTAAGCAATTTGTAGTGAGGAATTCCATCTACCAACACTGTACCTGCTTTGCAAATTCTGGTCTCCCAGAAGATATTCTTTACCCTTTTGCATCCTGGACCCCTTCAGTCATCTGGTGGAGCCTATGAGCTCATTCAGATAATATTTGTTGCCGACATTCATAATTGAAGAAAATACTAAATTTTAGTCAGAGGTTAGTAAAAATAAAGTTCATGGCCCCCTTGAAATATATCCATGGACCCCTGTGGGGTATGTGGAGCCTTGGCTAAAAATCTCTGACACAGAGAAAGAACTTAATGTTTGTTGCCTGCCTATCTTGGAAAACAATGTGGGAGGGGCAGCTAGGTGGCACTGTTGATAGAGCACAGGCCATGGAATCAGGATGATCTGAGTTCAAATGTGACCTCAGACTACTAGCTGTGTGACCCAGGGCAAGTCACTTAATTCTGGAAAGAAAGGCAAGGAAAGGCAAGGCAAAGAAAAGAAAAGAAAAGAAAAGAAAAGAAAAGAAAAGAAAAGAAAAGAAAAGAAAAGAAAAGAAAAGAAAAGAAAAGAAAAGAAGAAAATGAACAAAAGAAAGAAATGAGGGAGAGAAAGGGAGGCAGAGGGGAGGTAGGGAGGGAGGAAAGAAGGAAGGAAGGAAGGAAGGAAGGAAGGAAGGAAGGAAGGAAGGAAGGAAAGAAGGAACGAAGGAAAGAAGGAAGGAAGGAAAGAGGGAGGCAAGAAGGGAAAGAAGGAAGAAAGAAAGAAAACAGAAAATTACGTGAGACACGGAGAGGTTTAGGAGCTTTCCCAGTCTCCCAGAGGCAGGTTGCATCAAAGGCAGGTCATGAATCTGGGTCTTCCTGCCTCTCAATTCAGCTCTTCATGCACCACAGCAGGCTGGTTCCATGACTGGACATATCTCTACTGGATGCGTTCGACCCTGTTAGGCTCTGGATCCTTCTGCAGCATCTTGCTGACATCCTCTGATGGGCAGAACTGATGGACAAAGCATTTAATTCAGTTTTCTGATTAGGCCTTGCCGACACAAACAAACCCCAAAACCCTAAGAAGATGGTTGCCTGTTGCAAAATGTTCCATTGCCCCCTCCCCAGACTGCCTTTGGACCCCAAGCGGCAATTCTTGGAACAGATTCCCTGTCAGTGCCATGGCCTGCAGATCTAATTTTAGCTTACTCGGGGCCCAATTTTTTCAGGCAATGAATAATTTGCATGGCTAGTTTAGCTCTGCACAGTACATTAGCGCTGAAACCAAGAACACTTAGGGAGCTTTGGAGAGTCTTGGTTTTAGCCCTGAAAGCAGCTTCCCACTAGAGCTTACTAAAAAATCCATCATGACTGTAGCCTATCGATTTGACATTTCATCCGTTTCATAGCTTTTCTCAGTGTCTATGAAATTCTATTGCAACACAATAAACCATTTACATTTTGATCATGGAAATGGTCAGAGAAGTGACTTTTTAGTGTGTGAGTGTGTGTGTGTGTGTGTGTGTGTGTGTGTGTGTGTGTAGAGGGCGGTGTTTCCTGGCATCTTACTTATCTATTGTATATTTTTAAAACTATAAATATTTTAAAGAAATGAATCGAGGGAGAGGAAAAAACAAATGATAGCTATAAAAATTAAAAATAAATAAAACAATTACTAAAAATACGTGCATAAAATGCTTTTGACTTATCCATGAAACACCCCTTTTCCAGAGTCATAACCATCTTGCAGAATATCATTTCCAAGTTCCAAGACCCCCTATTGGATATTGATGTCCAATATAATTTCTTTTTTTGAAATTTTTATAGCATGTTGAAGAAGATGGTAACACAAACTTTGTTCAAAAAAGCCATCATAATCACAATAACTCAAAAGAATTTTTAAGTAGCCATGGTAATATAGAATTTGGACTATCTCAAGAGTAAATAAACAAATTGCTACTAAAAGGAATACTTTCAAGGTGATCTGGTCATAGTAAGTCCACGTGTTCTTAGGCACATTGATTTAATGTGCTGAGAGGCAAGGTGGCTGAATGAATGAATGAATAAAGCATTTTAAAATGCTTGCTATGGGTACAAATAGAAATGCCAGACAGTCTCCATATATGGAAGGTTTGTTGGAAAGGCCCCAATAAAGTCAGATTCTGTCTCACACGGCATCTTTGAAGCTTGCATTCTGAGCTCCACCAAGTCCTTTTTTGGGAAGAGATAACCCGGGGGACGTAGGATGACCCAGAGCATAGAGAGTTCATGGCAATGGTTTCCTTCTCCCTCTCCCCATTATCTTCTATCACAGGATAGCATATATCTTAATTGCCCTCATTTGCTAAGCCCCTCATCCAACTAGATGCGCCTTCATCCCAAGGCTTCATTATTCCAGAAGTACATTATATATATATATATATGTGTGTGTGTGTGTGTGTGTGTGTGTGTGTGTGTGTGTGTGTGTGTGTATGTATATATATATATATATATATGTATGTATGTATGTGTGTGTGTCTGTGTGTGTGTGTGTATGTATATATATATATATATGTATGTATGTGTGTGTGTGTCTGTGTGTGTCTGTGTGTGTGTGTGTGTATGTATATATATATATATATATATATATAGCTTTATGTTAGCAAATATTCACAGGATCATAGATTCAAAGATCTCATGTTGGAAGATTTCATATATGGAAGGTTTCAGCTGCAAGTCAGATTGAAAGATTCCATGGTCTTTAGGGTAGAGCAGGAAAGTATATAGTAAAGCTTACTTTAACATTGTTTACACTGATAAAATGATAGTTTCTGGTGTTGAACCATTTGACTTTGATCCAAGGACTTTGGTGGCAAGAACTTTCTCTTCTGGGTCATCAGAAACGACTGGCCATAGAACCTGAAGGAGCAGTCCTCAAGCTGGCACCTCCACCCAGGATGATGGTTGAGCGCACTAGACTAGAAGTATTTCTATTCCCAAGCTTCTTGGATTCAGAGTCTTGGGCTATCTCCATTAAGATCTGAAGGCTAATGGTGGTCAAGGTGGTAGTGGTGATGGTAGTTAGACTTACCTGGCACATGCTGCTTGTTATCTCCCCCTCAAGGTGCCTTGTTGCTTAACCTAGGCTGCCTGTGTGTGGCAATTGGTTGGCAGCTGGTGGGGGTGGCAGCCCCTTCTCGAGAGGAGCTGCCTCTTCATGTAGTAGTTGTGAGGGCTAGGCCAGGAGCAGGATTGTTGGTCTGGGTGTTGGTGTCTCTTCCAAAGCTCTTTTGCCTATCAGTAGAAAATATGGTGGGAAGTAAGTAGGCTGGACTTGGTTTCAAGAAGTGATGAGTTCAACCCCATTTCTGACACTTACCAGCTGTGTGACCATGGAAAGGACACTTAATCTCTCTCATTCTCAGTTTCCATGTCTGTAAAACAAGAGTGTTGGACCACATTGTGTCTAAGATTCCTTAGAGCTCATCAATTCACATGCAATCACCCTGTGATGTCATTGGTCCTCTTCAAAAACAAAGGATGAACAATAGTATGACTTTTTGTTGTCTTTTGTTTTGGAGTGCTTTTCAGCACTAAGGCAATCAAGTGCCTTTGAGTCTTGTCTTTGTTTCAATCAAGAGTCTTTGATTGAATTGGGAGTCTCTGATGACCTGCTTAAGGCACAAGAAGGCTTACTGTATTTCCCCAGGTATGAAACACACCTTAATTTTGAGGCCCAAAATTTGAAAAAAAAATTGTATTACATAAAACTATTGAATTCAAGTTTTATTCATCTGTTCATAGCTTTCAGGCATCTTTTGGGCAAGTCTGGTGCCTGTACCCATGCTTAATCCATTCTGTTTCATGAAGCTGAAGCACCAATTGTATCCTCCTTTGAAATCAGTAACTTCTTTTTTGTCAGCAGTTCTTCTTGCCTCATGCTGAACCATCTTTTTGGACATAGGAATTCCAATTGCCTTTTGCTCTTCAATCCATATCTTCAATTCCCTCTCTCAATCAGGCCATTTTGCTGACTTGCCTCTTATGGCCTTCTGCCGTGGCATTTTCAGTAGGGTTTCTTCTTCCCGTAGCCAGTCTCGGATTGTTTTCTCAGTTGGAGGAGGACCAAACTTATGTTCAGCAGCACTATTTCCATTCATTTTTGCAAACTGGATCACTTTTAAGTTGAATTCAGCACTATACGAAAATCTCTTCTGAGACATTTCTGGGCAGAACGTGACAAAACCTAACCTAATATACTGGTAACAAATGCAAAACAATGAGCACAAAGACAACAAGTGCAAAAAAGCAGGAAATGCAAGTAAAAAAATTACAACCACTGTATAAGACACACCCAGTTTTTAGACCCCAAATTTTTCAGAAAAAGGTGCATCTTATACATGGAGAAATACAGTAGGCCACATGGGTTGGAGTCACATGGTTGTGATGCCCTCTGACCCTGAAGAAGTATATACATACATACATACATACATACATATATATATATATATATATATATATATATATATATATATATATATATATATATATATATATTCTGAGGTTAGCATTTTGCTTTGGGGGCTCACTCATTGGAAGAGTGTTCATGTGATTTGGCCAGATCAGACTCTGGATAGCTGTTAAGGAGCCCTCCCAGTTTTGAAAACCCAGATGTTGGTGCTTTTCTCTCTGGTAACTGTGTATGTATTGCTGTGGTCAGGCGGATAGAAAGACTGCCTGTTGATTTATGTTATTTTGCTCTGTTTATAATTTCTGCTCGTAATTTCTGTTTGTAATTGCTCTGAAGCTCGAGGTGCTGACTTTTTCCCCTGAATTAAGTGAATGATATCTGTATGTTTAATTAAGTGAGATTGCAAACCCTTTTAAGTTGCTTTTCATAGAAAAGCAGATCAAAGAACCTATGCTAGCAGCCCTCCTGTGTGCTGATGTTATTGGCCCTTACACCTCCACAGCAGCTGCAAGCAACATTGTTGTTACACATGAACCAGGATACCTTCCCACCCCATAAACCAGGCCTCAGCCCACAATCAACACCACCTAATTCTATACTTTCACTTTACTTATCATTGACCAACTCACCTCCTCCTTATTCTACCTCATACAGCTTCAAAAATGCTCTTGCCACAAACTAGCTCTCTGATGTCCCTGCAACATCCAACCACAACATTCCCAACACAATTGCTAAGTCTCCTTCCAAACTCCCTACATCACTGCTCCCAGCTTAGTCTTTCCATAAGATAGTGGAATCTTAAGATCAAAAAGATCTTAGAGGCCTTTGAGTTCAGTGTCTTCATTTTATAGATGAGTAAACTGAGGCCTAGAGAAGTTATCTGACTTGCCAATATACTTATATATGGGCCCAAAATCATAGAGTAAAGAGTATGTTCTGGCCAACTCTGCAGGCAGGATGCATCTGCCCCTCAGGGAACTGATGTACCCTGAGAGGTTTGTGGGGTATCTCTTCTCTACTTCAAGCTCTACTTGAGCTGCAATAGCTGTGTTCCCCCATTTTTATTTGTCAATGAATAGCTTCTTAATTCTATTATCCACTTTACACTGATTAGCTTTTGCAAAGCAATATTTACTTAGAAGATAATGGCAGTAAGAAAGTTCAAATACTTTCCCCCAGGACTGTGGGACATAATCTTCCCTGCACCCCTCAGTCTATGAGAGAAAGCAGGCATCTAATATGCACCAGGCTTAGAGCTACAAGTACAAAAAATGAAATAATTCAACGAAAGTTGACATTCTAACGAAGGAGACAAGTACATTTATGAAAATATGCAGCAGAAAGTTAATCAATATAGAAATAGATAAAATCATTAAATACAAGGTAGTTTAGGAGGGAGTTTTAGTGGTTGGGAAATCAGGAAAGGCTTCGCATAGAAGATGGTGTCTGAGGGAAGAGAAGACTCTGAGGCAGGAGATATAGTTTGAGTATGTGGGTCAGTGCAAAGACAAAGATTGGAGCTGGAATAGCAAAGAGAAGATCTGACCAGAGACTCAAGGTTTCATATCTTGTTTATCTAAGAAAGCACACACTGATTCTCCATTAAAATGTGCTTCTCAAGCAAGTAGTCCTTGCTACTATTGTCCCAGGTAGGGGAAGAGAGGAGGGAGAAAAAACTTGTTAAAAGTTCTAGAGAAAGTAATCTCTGGCAAAGAGTCCCAAAAGAGAAGGACCCAAAAGAAAGTAGATGAGGCCATTCCCATAACTTTGCAGCCTGATAGACATTCATCCTCTTGATTGTCACTGGGCATTCATTTCATATAAATCAACTCCCAGTCACGAGAACAGATCAGGAGTTATTTCTGTATCATCACAGCCAAAGATATACACAATTCCATAGGAAATGCCCTTCTTGACAAAATGTTTCACCCTATAATTTCATCAATTTGATTGGAAGGAATCCATTATTCTGGACTCACCTGATTAATGTCAGCTACTGTTGATCAATCTCTCCAGTCCTCAATGACCTGTGGAGAATGTTAGAAAACCAACATGGGAAACAGGAAATGTGGAAGAAAAGGAAGGAGGGGAGAAAGGGGAAAGAACTTAAGATGCTCACAGTATGGTTTTAAAAACAGAAAATTAAAAATGGAATTAACTCAGACCTAAATTCACATCTCTAAGTTTTAATGATGAACTTTGAAAGAGAAATCATCTCCTCTTCCTTTCGAATTTCATCAGGAAGTGGGAGAGCTGAGAGTTTCACAAAAAAATCTTGCATATCCAGGAGGTTCTTAAGATTCTCAAGTTTCTCTGTTGAGGGCTTTGATGTGAAGTGAACCAAATCTCGAAGCCTTGTGAAGTTTGCCTTCCAAATCTCACTCCTCCAGCTAACAAACCCTAAGAAAGCCTCTACTGCTTTCTTCTTTACCTTCTTCTTTTTTAAAAAAAAAATGGGTTTGATCCTCCTGGTTGGAAGGAGTCTAAAGGATTACTTCTCCAATGTGTGTTAACTCTTTCCAGGGTCCAAAGCAACTAATCAGCCTCCAAAAGCTTAATGCCCAGGTCCTCACTCCCACTTTGCCATAAAAGGGACTCATTCACTTCCTGCACATTGGTAAGCTCAGGTTCAATATTTTTTATCTTTTCATTTTCCCTCTGGCCCTGAGGCTTTTCTTCTTCGTTTCCTTTTCATCACAAACTTGTTTGCTAGAGTTTTTCCTCCCCCTCTCATGTGGAGAAACTTCCTTCATTATGTTTCCCCAGAAAATCCACACTTCCCAGGATCCAATCAGATTTTCACATGTATTAATCAGGTAACTACAGCTCTGACACATTTGCCAATTAGGGTGACAGGCTCCTGAATACAAACAAACCCAGAATGTGGGGAGTGGCAGAGGGGAAGGAGCCAAGTCGGATAAACTTTCTTAATAAGGTAATCTTTTCATAAGGCATACTACATAGATCAAAGATGAAGACATCCTGGTTACAAAGGAAAAATCACCAGGGAAGAAGGAAGGGAAAACAACACCCCCTGCCACTACCACCACCAATGTCACCAACTCTTACAAGTTAACAGGAACGAGAGACTGGAAGAGAGCAGTGATACCCCTTGGCTTGGCCCCAGCCCAGCAAGAGGGCATGGCTGCCTTAATTATGCTTGTGTTTGTCTCCTTCTAGACCTCAGAACTGAAGAATAAGGAAGGAGCCTTGCAGAGAGTCACACAACCTCACTTCAGGTAATGTTTGATGGTAGCCTCACCACCCTGCCCAACAGATGACCATTCATCTGTGTGAAAATAGATTGGTGATAATCACTTAAAGAGTCAATATTATACTAAATTAAATATAATAATAATATTATGTATATAATATAATATATAATTGAGTATATAATGATTATTATATAATATAATAAATATTATAATAAAGAGTCAATACATATAGAGATACCTGAGTTTTGAAACAAGGTTTTTTAAAACTTTGGTAGACAAGTAACTTATAGGGCAGCAACAAGGAGGGCAGTGGAAAGAGTTAGACTTAGTTCTTTTGAATTCTGGTCAAAAAAATAGGGTTGACATCTTTCCTTTTACTCTTACTACCCATGTGGGATTGGACAAATCACATCCTCCTTGGGCTTCAGTGTCCTCATCTTTAAAATAAGCAGGGTGGGTTAGATGGCCCATGACGTCCTTCCTACTCCAGAGCTATGATCCGATTAACCTTCAGTCACTCCATGTTACAATCTGTTATTTTAGAAATTAGCCAGAATTCTTTGAGATAGTGGCATTTTTTTTAATTGTTGATGGGAAACGAGCCCCTTCAACCCGGTATTCCATGTTCTGCCAGAAGCCTTTACTGGTTTCCACTTCCATCCCCCCATAGTACCTTCACTCTGAGATTACCTTCCATTTACACTGCACATACCTTGTACATATGTTTTTTCAATGTTGTCTCTCCCAATAGAATGCGAAATCCTTGAAGGAAGGAATAATGTTTTTTCTTTTCTTTTTATCCCAAATGCCTAGCATAGTGACTCACACCTAGTGAATATTTAATAAATGTTAGTTCACTAACTGTCTTTTCTCTGAATGTTTCTCATTAGTTTCTTGGTCACCAGGCCAAAATCCTAGGAAGGGCCATCTTACCCTTTATTAGTTGTTGATTAAATGGAGATGAGTTTGATTTCTTCAGTTGGATTATCCCACAATAGACATTTACTTACTGAAGCCTTTCAACAAGAATAAAAGTATATTTATCATTTCCTTAATCATTTTGGAAAGCTACTTTATGTTGTTACATCTTACATGTAGGAGGCAGCAAGATAAAGCAGAAGCAAGGCTGGACTTTGGAGTCAAGGAGAGGCCTGGGCTCGAGTCTCTGCTCTGACATTGTCAGGTTAATAAGCAAAGGTAAGTCACTTCACCTCTGAGCCTTTATTCCCTAAGTTGTGAAATGGAAATAGCATTTACCCTGCTAATCCTGTAATATTCGCCAATTTTCTATTATTTTTCCTTTTCATACTTTATTTAAAAAAAATGAAAAGAAAAAGAACGTCTTACAGCAGACATGCATAGACAAACAACAAATTCCTTCACTGGCCATTTTCTCTCTAGCCATCAAAAAGTGTCATCCTCAACCAAGACAATTTATCACCTCCCAGTCAGGAGGTGGGTGGAATGCTTCACCATCAATTTTGGTTGGTCATTGGGTTGGTCAGAGTTCTCAGATCTTTCAAAGTTGTTTTTTCCTTAAAATATCATTATCATATAAATTGTTCTCCCTGGTTCTGCTCATGTCATTCTCCATCAGTTCATACAAATCCTCCCAGATTTTTCTCAAACTTTCTCTTTTACCATTTCTTATGGCACAATGGTATTCCATTACATTCATGCACCATGATTTGTTCAGCCGTTCTCTAGCTAATGGGAATACCTTTAGTTTCTGGTTCTTCAGCATCAAAACAAAACAAAATGAACAAAAACTGCTGTAAATATCTTTGTACATATGAGTTCTTTTCCTCTTTCTGTGACCGTTTAAGTGTGCAGGCCTAATAGTGGTATCACTGGATGACAGTGACATGACGGTGATGCAGCAGTCACATCTGCTATATGTTCAATAGACTTCTTAAATACAATACACCCCAAACCAAACTCATTATCTCTCACACTAAGCCCTCCACCCCTCAACTTCCCTGTTACCATTGAAGACAATATCATCTTCTCAGTACCTCAAGCTCACAACCTAGAAATCTTCTTCAACTCCTCACTATCTCTAGCTCCCCGTACACAATATCTCACCAAAGTCTGTGGGTTTCACCTTTCTACCTGTTGCAACAATAGGGCTAGCAGCTGCTGTGGGGATGAAAGACCAACACAAGCCCAACAACAAGAATGCTGCCAGCACAAGTTCTTTTCATCTGCTTTACTAAGGAAAGTAACATTAGGGGGTTAACAATCTTATTTCAATCCAACATACAAATATCATTCACTTAGTTCAGGGGGAAAAGCCAGCACCCTGAACTTCAGAGCAAATGCAAACAAATTACAAAGATACATTATAAACAGACCAAATACAATTCATAGTTACCAAGAAACCATCAACAGCCGGATTGATGAGCTGGGAGGCTCTTAGAGTGGCTGCCCAGAGTCCCATGGCAACACTCCTCCAGGAGTGAGAACCTCAAGCAAATAGCTCTGTTCTCTCTTTTTAAACAGTCTTTGGACATCATCAAAAGTCATCCAAGGAACCAGAATGTAGGTGCATACTATTGGCTCTGGTCTTAGCAACTCCCCTTAGGGCCCTGGGGGTTTCATGCCCACATTGAGTTAGCACCTAGTAATTAGGGGTTTGGGCTTGGGGATTTGCACCTAGTAGTAAAAGGGTGTGGGCCTGGGGTTTAGCACCTAGTAAGACTCAATTAAAGAGACATAATTAATTTATCATTTTAAAACAGTAAGAACATCCCAGCTTAGTTACTAATGCACTACCATCTCTCAAATATTCGCTTCTCTCTTCTTACCTAGCCACCACCCTAGTGCGAGCCCTCATCATTTTATACCTGTACTGCTGGTGGGTCTGCCTGACTCAAGTCTCTCCCTGCTCCAATCTATCCTCTATTCAGCCACTAAAGTGTATGTCGGAATGGTGCATACCCTTTGACCCAGCAATGCCTCTACTAGGTCTGCATCCCAAAGATATTTTTAAAAAAGGGAAAAGCATTCACATGTACACAAGTATGTCTAGCTACTCTTTCTGTGGTGTCAAAGAATTGAAAATTGAGAGGATGCCCATCAGTTGTGGAATGGCTGAATAGGTTGTGATATATGGATGTGATAGAATACTATTGTGCTATAAGAAATGATAAGCAGCTCAGGAAAACCTGGAAATACTTATATGAACTGATACAAAGTGAAATTAGAAGGACCAGAAGAACAGTGTACACAGTAACAGCAATATTATACAGTTATCAACTGTGAATGACTTGGCTATTCTCAGCAATACAAAGATCCAAGACAATTCCAAAGGACTTATACTGAAAAATCCTATCTACCTCCAGAGAAAGAACTGATGGAGTGTGAATTCAGACTGAAGCATACTTTTTTAAACCTTCTTTATTTTCTTGGGGATTTTTTGTCTGTGTTTTCTTTCATAACATGACTATTATGGAAATGTAGTTTGCATAACTGCACACATATAATCTATATCAAATTGTTTGCCATCTCAGAAAGGAGAGAGGAAAAGGAGGGGGAGAATTTGGAACTCAAAATTTTACAAAATTAATGTTAAAATCATTTTACATGCAATTGGGGGAAATAAAATGGTCGAATATTAAAAATAAATACTAAAGTCCAGATCTGACCATGTCACCACACACACACACACACACACACACACACACACACACACACACACATACACACACTCAATAAACTCCAATGGCTCCTTATTACTTCCAGGATAAAAACAATCCTCTATTTGATGGTCAAAACCCTTCATAACCAGCCTCCTCCTGCCTTTCCAGTTTTCTTATACCTTACTCCCCACCACATACTCTTCAATACAGTGATGCTGGACTCTTTGCTATACCACAAACAAGGCACTCCATCTCCTGACTCCAGACATTTTCTCTGCCTGTTCCTGATGCTGGAATACTCTCCTTCCATATCTTTGCCTACTGCCTTCCTTTAAGTCCCAACTAAAATCTCACCTTCTACAGAAAGCCTCTCTCAGTTCTCATGCCTTCCCTCTCTTAATTATTTCCTATTTACCTAGTATATAACTTGTTTGTAAATATGTTTGCCTACTGTCTCCCCCATTAGATTATAAGCCACTTAAGGGTAGGAACTGTCTTTTGCCTCTTTTTGTATCCCTAGCACTTAGCACAGTGCCTGGCACATAATAAATGTCTAACGCTTACTGACTGACAGACTTTAAGTGCCTTAGCACTAAATTAGTTTTGTTTTGTTTTGTTTCATTTCTGAAAGTGAGATTCTTCTGGACCTGGTAACAAACTAATTAAGGACTGTTAGATGCTCCCTTACTATCTACTTAGCTTGAGTTTTAAGCCCCAATAACCATCCTTGCTCTGTCCCTTCCGGTCCAAAGATTATCCTCAACAGAGGAAACAAAAAAATACAAGCTGGGAAACTCTGGCTTCGCAGTCATGATCACTGTCTCACCCAACCTAAGTCCTGCTCTTCTTATTCCTTCTCAGCTCCTTCTCTTTTCCTAACGGAGCTAAAATAAAAATCCCCTTTATTGTACTTGGCTTTACTCTTCAGCTTACCCTTTGATTTAGTTCTCCCATGACTATCTTTGAGTACCATGCCATTGTTTTCTATCCAGCCTCCATTATCTGTACTTGTTTCATCTTCTGTCCATATCTTTAAAAAATCTAAAGGATTTTGAGTTCCCTGTATGTTCACATCTGTCTCTTTATGCATCCCCTCTTTTCCTCCTCATCAAATTTACTTCTCATTGTGTCTTTGAAATTGTCAGTCTTAATAACTGAATTTGCCTAGGCTGATTTACCCTGTAGAATTTTAATTGTTGGGCATCTATCTATCCTTCTTCTAAATGCTTTGAAATCTGTTCTCCCAAAATCTGAGATTTCAATGGGATTATATTTTCTCTTTCATAAATTCAGTGTTAGAATAGATGCTCTCCCTATCCTACTTTCAAAAGTTTCTATCATTCCTACCCCAGCCACAGTTACATATTTAGGGTAGAAATATGAACTATGAACATGCACAATCTATGCAGGTCATTTCAAAATTTATCCTGTTCTCCATATTTCCTAAAAGTGAGGTCCTCAACCCTATATTATTCTAACTCAGAGGATTACTGATTTAGAACAGGGAAGAACTTCAGAGATCATTTAATCTAGTGCTTTCATTTTATCCTTAGGCCCATGGAAATTAAAGAATTTGCCCAACATCATTCAGAAAGTAAATATCAAAGGCAGTATCTGAACCCAAGTTTTGTCACTCAGAATCAGGGCTTTTTCCATTATACTATGGGAGCCCTTACCTTACAGAATTGCTGTGAAGCTTAATAGAGACAATGCATACAAGGCTATCATCATCATCATCATCATCATCATCATGTCACCATTACTATTACTACTGCTATAATTGTTTTTTGGCTGAGTTTTTCCAACTCGTGTATTTTCCTCTAGAAATGTTGATCTAATTTCCATTCATCATTTGTTTGGTGTAGGTTCATGGAAATGGATTATGCATACATTTTATTTCTGTGACTTTGCTTTCCCTCTTCCTAAATTATCTCTCCACTTCACCATAAATTGCATATTTGGTGTTCCATTTGTGACCCAAATGTAATTGTTTAATTGTGTGATATGTAATTTGTCATATAATTATGCCGGCCAAATAACTTCCTGGGCCGTTCAATTACTATGATTTCATTTGCTAAGAACACAAGTTGAATGCTTTTGTTCTCCTTTCCCTCTAGCTTATAAATAGTTTTCTTTAGCTTCTAGTTCTTGTGTTCAGGGCTTAGAGTGGGTGTCACAGCAGAGAGCAGAATCTGATACCTTGCATCCCATCATTAAAGGCCTACTTGTACTAATGAAGATAGGATCTGTAGCCGAAACAACTAAATGACTTTTGCTTTCATGCTTCCCTTCTGCTCTTTGGATAATAGTTCTGCAATGAAGCCTCCTCATCATTCTGAATCTTTCAACATGAAAAGGAAAAATAGATTGATTAGATAGCCCTGGAGTCATACAACTGCACATTTAGAAGAGGTCTCAGAGATCATCTACTCCATCCACTATCTACAGGTTGCAAAACCAGGTGCCTGACTACAAATCCAGAGCTCTTTCTTCTATAACACCTTTGGAAACATCACTGAACACAAGCAAACAAGTTTTATTGCATTTAGCAAGTATTGAAAAATCAGCTCATATTAAGCATTTAACTTTGCTGACACTGTTCCTTATGGACCTTACCACATTTGTATTTGTTGTAAATTTGTCAAATTTGTTATAAATTACAAAACAAATTTGTATTCATATTTCTTGTATTTGTTCCATCTTTTATAAATACCCTTTTAAACTTGAAATTTATCCATGAGCTTCTTAGGCCTTTACATAAAATGTCATAGAAATCTCATTCCTTCCTTTTCCTTCCTGATTGGAACCAATGAGATCATATCACTTGAGTCAACTTGTCTTGTAGAATCTCCAGCCATAGGATCTCATCTAACCAGTTTCTGAAATCCACTTTCCTAAAGCCTGGGGGCACATACAGTAGGTGCTTAATAAATATTTGCTGACTGTTTGTTATAGTTAAAAGTAACTGTCCAATGTTCCCTTCTTTACCTATCGCAAATATTAAGAAGGCATAGTCAATGCTTCTCCTGGTTTCTTTTTTCACTTTACCAAGGAGCTCATGGGATCAGTTAGAGCTAAAAGAGCCATTAGAGACCATCTGATCTGATCCTCACTCTTTAAAACTAAAGCTACTGAGACCTCAAGAGGTTAAGTATCTTGTCTTAGCTCACACAGATAGTAAGTGCTTAGCACAATGCCTGACTCCTAGTGAGTACTTCATAAATGCTAATTTATTGCTTTTACACTTTTAGCAGAATGTGGTGTCCAATAGATATCTCCATCATTTAAGCCCCCATCACAAGTATGTCTTGATAGGATGGCTCCTCCATGAGCTTTCTTCAAGGAAGACATCCAGGACAGCTATCTTCTCATTTCTCACCAGGCTGCATTCCTGACACCATCATGCCCTCACACTGGATACTTTCCTTCCCTCCTTCCACTAGAATGTCAGTTCCTTGAGGGTAGGGGTTGTCTTTCTTTTTGATTATATTTGCGTTCCCAGAGCTTAACACAGTGCCTGGCATGAAACAAATGTTTAATAAATGTTTGTTAACTATTATCATTTATGTGCAATAGAGTTATGTAGCAGATCTAATTTTAGCCAAGTCCGCATGTATGACTATGTATGGTCAGTAACTAAATAAGAATTTTAGAAATTAATGTCAAAAAAGTCTTCAATTTCTTCTGAGAAACTCAACTGAGGAAGTAAGGGAATTGTTCTTGGCCAGCACCACACATAGATGGGAAGCAATAGGTTGCCCACAATGGTAAGCATGGCAGACAGTGGCATTACTTCCTACCTATTCTTGCCAAGACTTGAGAAGTTCTTGTTGCTGTTTACAAACAGAGTAAAGTAGAATGTGTGGGAACCCAATATTTTCCTTTTCAAAATTTGAGATAGGGGAGTAGAAATACATTTGGGGAGAAATTCTTAAGCAAACATGCTGTTCTGGGTAACATACAAACAAAATCATAGAATTTTATAGCAAAGAGAGACCTTGGAGAATATATTCTTAGACAGGATCAAAAATTATGCTTCAACGTTACAGTCATTTCTCTCCTAGGGATCCAGAGCCTTGATTGGGAAGGGAGTTTTCAGTAACTGTTATTATTTAGTTTATTTACTGTTGAAGGGCAAGGTGAGCAGGAGAGAAACTGAAACAGATGATAGAACTATAGTGTGTACGATGCCTTTGCTCTCCTTCCTTCTCAAAACCAGCAAAAGTCATTAAGTGCCTCCCGGCATCTAGGTGGTACGGTCTATAAGGTACTAACTCAGAGCCAGGAAAACCTGGGATTAAATCCTGCTTCAGCACTTAAGAATTGTGTGATCCATGCAGGGCAGGTCACAATTTCTTCATCTGTAACATGTAGACAATAATAACACTTGTCTCTCAGGGTTGTTGAGAGGATACAAAGAGATCATATAGGCAATGCACCTTGGAAACTTTAAGGTTCCACATAAACCTTAACTATTTTATTATTAGAAATCTAAACATGAAAATAACTACAGGTATGGGACACAAGAAGACCAGTTTGATAGGGACACCACTTGCCTCTTGTAAATCTCTGCTCAAAATTTTTCAATTGCATCTCATTGTCTATAGGGAAAAAGTACACATTCCTTAGCCTGGCATTCAAGGCTCTTCATGTTTGGGGTTCAGCCATCCTTTTCAATTTTAACATAGTCTTTTGTAGCCCTTCTCTTTTAGCATGTGGCCTGGCATACTATAGGTGCTCAGGAAAATGTCTACTTAGGAAATATCTACTGACAATGGGCACACGGATCAGGCCATATGTCTTCCTTTTGTGAGTTGGGTTTGTCTGTCTCCATTTGCTTTCATCCCAAGTAAGGGATGAAAAGAAGAAATTATTGTTCCTGAATCTATTGAGTACCTACAGTGCTTTTGTTGGCTCCAAGGCAACATAGGAGTCCTTGACATAAAAATAAAATGCCAACGCGATCAGATAGAGGCCCTGCGGTTAAGAGTGGGCACAGCTGTGCTCTGTCAACTGTATCCCAGAGAGGGAGAACACAGCAATGGCCCAGTCACATCTGGGGCTTGGATTTAGAATTCTCTTTGTGACTTGCCTTGGAAAGGACCTAAAGGACAGGCTGGATAAGCTGAGGCTCAGAGAATGGGCTTAGAAGAGAATGAGAATGAGACACATTCAAATTTCCTTGTTACCGATTTAAACATAAGCCACAAATTTGATCAATATTTGTTGAGATTATATCTCTTCAGGGATTTGGGGTTGCGGATTCCATTAGCATTTAGGCTCCTGGAATTTTCTCCTAGAATGTCCTTCGCTTGGAAGATCCCAATGTAGCTTCACTGCATATAAGCAGGAGGGGTGACCATATGTGTGTTTATATTTATATATAGGTATATGTATGCACTTATGCCTATAAAGATAATATGTGCACATATATGTGGATATGGGCATGTGTATGTATAAATATGTGTGTGCATGCATGGGTCTTTGTATGACTGTATGAGCATATTCTATGTGTACAGGTATATTTTATGTGCATGAATATGCACGTGTATATGTATTTGTGTGTATAGGTATGTACATTATTGTATATAAGTATGTATATACACATTGTACATGTAGAGCCCTGCCTCTGTATATGTGCATTAAATGTGTATATGTGTACATTTTGCTGTGTGGATATATGGATATATATACATAGATGTGTACTACATATCTGTGTCTGTGAGTATATGTATGTATTATGTATATGGATATGTGTGCATATGTGTATATATGTGTGTATATATATATATATATATGCGTGTATATATAATATGGGTCTAGCTACATGGCCGAGTTCATAGGACATCAGCTCTATAGTCAGGGGAGCTGCCTTTGTGTGAGTTGGGCTAAGTCATTGTCCCTCTTGGGCTTCAGTTTCTCCATCTATAAAATACAGGGGACACAAAGGGTCCAACAAAAACAAAATGACTGGACAGCAGCAGCAGCAGCAGCCTGCCTGCCTGCCTGCCTGCCTGCCTTTCCAAGACTGGTCTATATCATTCTCTCTCACTTATTTGACATTCCAAGTGAAGTGCCCATTTCTCCATCTCTTAGATCTCTTCCTTTTCACAGGCTAATCCACCCCTCCCCACCTCTGACCATCGGAATCCTCAGTTTCCTTCAACCTTCTTCCATAGGTCATCTCCTCCATGAGGCCTTTCTTGATTCCCACCAGGTACTAGTGTGTCCCCTCACCAATTATTTTGTACTTGTTGTGTATACATTTTATATTGACTATGCGTTTATATTTCCTGATAGAATGTAAACTCTTCGAGGACAGGGATTGTTTCATTTTTGTCTTTGAATTCCCAGTGAATAGCCTAGTACCTGGCCCTGAATAGACCCTTGATAAAAGCTTGTTGATTTGTTGGTTAATTGATCAGAAAACTAGGACTTGGAAAGGTGGGGAGACTTATCCAAGAGGGATCCCAGAGCTATGTACGCAGAGTCATGCCTAGAATCTAGCTCTCCCAACTTCTGGTCCAGTGTTCTTTCTACTACCCTATAGTTTCTCCCTTACCTTGCTTATCCCACTCATGAATTACATGGGCCAAATACTTGAAAATAATTACAGTATTTCTTTCTCATTTATGGTGCTTTTTAAATTTTGATAATGTTCACAACTGCCCCTTATTAGCTGTCAGTTCCTAGAGTTTTTAAAGTGGCTTTGATTCCAAAGATTATACATACAGAGTTTTAAAAAATGATGAAAGCCAAGCATTTTTTTTATATTTCAACACTAAATGAGAAAGTTCTTCTGAACTTATAAAAGTACTCCTTATTCATCACAAGAGGGTTCAAATGAGGGAATCTAAAATTAATGGAGTAGTTCCTTATTACAATAAAATTATAACTGGCATTTACATAATCCTTTAAAGTTTGCAAAGCACTTTATAGGCATTATCTCATTTGAGCCTCACACTTGCCTTTTCCAGGCAGGATTACAGGTATTCTCATCATCCTCATTTTATAGATATAGAAACTGAGGTTCTGAGTGGTTGAATAACTTGCCCAGGATCATGCAGCTAGTAGGTGCTTGGAGAGATTTAAACCTCAGTCTTCCTCATTCCAAGGGCAATGCTTCATCTATTATTCCTTGCCACTTATAATGAATTTTGACAGTTCTCATTCACTCTCCTCTCTCTCCCTCCCTCCCTTCCTCTCTCTCTCTCTCTCTCTCTTTCTCTCTCTCTCTCTCTCTCTCTCTCTCTCTCTCTCTCTCTCTCTCTCTCTCTCTCTCTCTCATCTCTTCTAATCTCCTGTCCCCTCCTCTCCTCTCCTCTTCTCCTTTCCTCTCCTCTCCTTTCTTCTCCTCCACTATAATCCCAAGTCATCTTTTTTTTAATCACCCATTGCTATCCCATCCTTCAAACTGTTTCTCTTCTATAATTCCTTGTTTAAATTGTATTGTGTCTTGCTCATACCCACCATGTACGTCCATTGTTCCACTGGCCTTGGGTAACTGTTCACCTTCAATAAAGACTCTTCAGAGTCTTTATTCTGCTATGATTCAGAATCATACAACACCAATGAAAGACATTGTTATTGAAAACAAAATAGAGGCTCTTTTTTCACAGAGAAACCAGTGTCATTTAATGAATTTTAAAATTTTCCAAAGTCTATCCAGCCTGCCCTTCTCCTCCTTTTTAATTCTGGGTCCAATTCAGTGCCCATTTAGAGTATCTGTCTCCAAGATGAACAGACAAGTCAGACAAAATAGTCAGATAGAGAGATAGAGAGAGAGAGAGAGAGAGAGACACAGAGAGAGAGAGACAGAGAGAGACAGAGAGAGAGATACTGAATATAATAGAATACAAAACATAGTTGGACAGGATAGGAAAGGACAGACTAAGTTGAGATGGGATAGAATGGGATGGAATATTATGTAATATGATATGATATAACATAATGTACTGTAACATAATATTCTGTATTATTATATTATACATTTTCTTATTGTACTGTCTTATTTTATATGATATATATATATTTTATATTTTAGATATATTTACTTATTAGGAAACCCTAAGCAAGTAATTTTTCCATCCAATTGCACATGTATGTGTGTGAGTACTATACCACCTATAATAACTCTGCTTACTAATCA
Source organism: Trichosurus vulpecula (assembly GCF_011100635.1). Classification (NCBI taxonomy): domain Eukaryota; kingdom Metazoa; phylum Chordata; class Mammalia; order Diprotodontia; family Phalangeridae; genus Trichosurus; species Trichosurus vulpecula. The sequence continues at coordinate 216,315,152 of NC_050577.1, read as the reverse complement.
ATGATCTCTATAGATTATCCATCCAATTGTATATCATAGTCTGGAGATAAACAACATTCTTTAGCCATTATGGATGTTGGATGCGGGTTATGGATTATGATTGTTATGTAGGAGGATACGTAGTGTCCTTGGACTTGCTGCTCTCAGCACAATGTTAACCACAACCATCATTGTTATCATAAGAGGAACAACAAGAAACCACTTCATTACTACGCTCAGATTAGATGACATTAGGGAAGAGCTCCTTAACTATGGAAAGAGTAACACTGAAGAATGTGAACATACTGAAAATCTAAACAATGTAAATTCCAGAAGAGCCATTTAGTAATGAAACAGATGATAAAAATAATACTGCTCTCACGTGATTTTGAACAGGAGATAGGAGTACTTAGAAGGGAATTTAAAAAATTCTCTTTGAGTTTGATGGCATAAATCAAACAAAAAGACTAACTATACCAAAACAAAGTACTTTTAAAAATCTATGTCCTGTGACTTAGGAATGAGCATTTATCCTAAAATATTTGACATTATATAAACATTTGAGGACTTAAATACAATATCCTTCATCCAGTGGCATAGAAAATACCATAGGAGGAAATGGGGAAACTGTTTAACAATAATCCAAAAACCAAACATCAAGTATTATGATGGTAAAAGTAGCTTGAAAAAATGTTTGAAAACTTACAGGAATATATTGTAAGGGTGACATCCATATCTAGCTGGTTTATGAAGTGGGAAACACAAACACCTTATCACTGATTTAGCCACAACCAAAAAATATATATTCAGAGAGAAATCCTTAAAATAAAAGCCTATCAGAAAGACTTGATATCCTTAGTCAACAAGTAGAAGCAAAAGCCAACGGCTAAGATAATACTAGAAGTCAAAGCAGCAGCAGTCAAAGCAGGAAAAAAACCAATTCAACATCAATATAAAATGATACTATAGAATAGGTTTGGTGAAATTTAAAATGCTGCATACATGCTAGCTATTATTATTTTATCATCATCATTATTAATAATTTTATAATAACTATTATAATCATCATCATCATCATCATCAGACATTATGAAGTTCACCACCACATCTGGTGATTCATAAGCACTTAAAAACAACATTTTAAATTGATGTTGTCATACTGAATATTTATAATTTCCTAATTGCATGGAAGGAAAATCTTTCAAAATACAGAGACCCGATAGAAAAAAATCAAAACTGTGCTGCAACAGGATGAAGTCCGTAATGTCCACATAATCTTTTCTGTTACTGGAAATGTCCTGAAGATTCATTCAATGAGCTGACAGAGAATGAATTTATTTTTCAATACTTTTTATCCAGTTACCAAAAGCAATTACTTTGTCCACCAGTATAATGGTCCACAGACATGAAATATAAAAATTCATAATAGCAGGTGAGCAATTTTTCCTCAGGACTATTTTATTTCTATCTGCTCTCCATAAAGGAAGATGAGAATAATGAGATTAGTAATAATGGTGACAACAATAGGTAGAAAGGCCTAATGGAGAGAGGAGCTACTCTGGAGTCAGAAAGACCTTCCTTTAACCCAGAGGTTCCCAAAGTGTGGCCAGGGACATTTGGGGTTCCTCAAGAACCTTTCAGGGGATCCAAAAGGTTAAAATAATTTCCATAATTATACTGTTTTTTTAAATTTCTAATACAATAAATATCAATAGATATAACTCACGTTAACAAAAGATCTTGGGAGGAGAGATGCCTCAATAATTTTTAAGAATGTAAAGGGGAAGACCTATGGAGAAGGGAAGAATTTATGACCAAATAAGAGATAGAGAACATTATGAAGTGCAAAATGGATAATTTTGATTACATTAAATTAAAAAGGTTTTTTTTTGCACAAACAAAACCAATGCAACCAAAATTAGAGGGAAGCAGAAAGCTGGGAAACATATTTTGCAACGAGTGTCTCTGATAGACAGCATTATAAGAGTACAAGTCATTCCCCAATTGATAGATGGTCAAAGGATATGAAGTCAGTTTTCCGAGGAAAAAATTAAAGCTCTCTATAGTCATTGGCAAAAATGCTCTAAATCATTGTTGATTAGAGAAATGCAAGTGAAAATAACTATGAGATACAACATTACACCTTTCAGATTGATTAATATGAGAAAAAAAGGAAAATGGTAAATGGAGAAGATGCGGGAAAATTGGAACACTAATGCATTTCTGATGGAGATGTGAACTGATCAAACCATTTTGGAGAACAATTTGGAACTATACCCAAAGGGGCATAAAACTGTGCATACCCTTTGATCCAGCAATAGCACTACTAGCTCTGTATCCCAAAAATATCATTAAAAGGCGGAAGGACCCACATGTATAAAAATATTTATAGCAGCTCTTTTTGTGGTAGCCAAGAACTGGAAATTGAGGGGAAGCCCATCAACTGGAGAATGGCTGAACAAGTTGTGGTATATGAATGTGATGGAATACTATTGCTCTATAAGAAATGATGAGCAGGCAGATTTCTGAAAAACCTGGAAGGACTTACATTAACTGATGCCGAGTGAAGTGAGCCGAACCAGGAGAATATTGTACACAGTAACAGCAATATTGTGCAAGGATCAATTTTGACAGACTTAGCTCTTCTCAGTTCCAAAAGACTCATGATAGAAAATACTATCCACATCCAGAGAAAAAACTATGGAGTCTGAATGTGAATTGAAGCATAGTATTTTCTTCTCTCTCTCTCTCTCTCTCTCTCTCTCTCTCTCTCTCTCTCTCTCTCTCTCTCTCTCTCCTTTCTCTTTCTCATGGTATTTCCTTTTGTTCTGATTATTCTTTCACTATGTGACTAATGTGGAAATGTTTTTAAAATAAGCGTAATGGGGCTTTGAGACAAAAGACTTTGAGAACTGTTGTTCTTACCCATATAATCTGTGACAACAGAGCTGAGTCACTTAACCTCTAGGGTTCCAGGAAACTCTAAATATATAAATCACAAAGAAATTTCCAGTTTGTATTGGTAGAGGGGATTTTCATCCCCTAAACCATACATCATAGATTTGAGATGAAAAAATGATGATGATGTCAATGGGCTTTTATGTAGAGGTTTTAAACGTAAATTTATAGTTTTTAGGACTTATGTTAGTGCAGAGGATGATAGAATTAGAAATTAAGAGCTATAGAGAATCAGAAAGTCTATATCCAGTGTATTTTCATTTTTTAGATGAGGAAACTGAGGCATAATGAGGTTAAGTGTTTTGCCAAGCATTAGATTGCTAGTAGGTGTCTGAGACAAGATTCAAATTCTGGTCTTCCTGAATCCATGTATAGTGCTCAACCCACTATAGCACTTTTCATTCATTATTTCATTTGAGCCTCATAACAACTTTATAAGGCTGATACTGTAGGTATCATTGCCCCATTTTACAGATGAGGAACGTGGTGTCAAGACAAATTAAGTTACTTTTCCAGAGAAACTCTGGGAAGTCACATCTGAACCCAGGTTGCCTTAATCCTCTATCCAGCACCTTAAACCTAACCCTTTGTTTGGTCCAAAAAGCAGATGAACCAAAGTGAAGAAATTTTTTCTCTAATTCATGGGATCATAAATTTAGAGCTTGAAGGGACTTCAAAAGCCATCTAGTCCAACCCCTTCATTTTACAGATGAGGAAACCAAGGCTCATTAAGACTAAGTGATTGGCCAAGGGTCACACAGATAGTTAAGCACCAGAGGTAGTATATGAACCCAAGTCATAGAAGGAGGATCATGAATCAAGCATGGGAAGGGCCCTCAAAGGCAACTTAATCCCACTTTCTCATTTTACATCGAGGCCCAGAGGGAGGGTCCCAAGTCACTTGCCACAAGTCACATGGATGGTAAGAATCAGAGGCTGGATTTGAACCCACATCTTCTTACTTTAAACCCAACCACTTTCCTTTATTTTTTAAATTACATTTCATTTTTTCAATAAACAGAAGTCACTTTTCTCGTGTGCCCACCCAGCAACACTCCACCATTGAGAAAAACAAAAAACAAAGTCTTTATAACAAATATGCATAGTTAAGCAAAAAAAAAATTCCCAAGTTGACCATGTCCAAAAGAATGTATGTCTACACCCTAAGTCTGTCACCACTTTGTCAGGAAATAGGTGTCATCTCACGCTTCATCAATAGTCCTCTGGAATCATGTTTGGTCAATGTGTTGTCCAACATTCCTAAGCCAGCCCTCTTTCCATTGCTCTACTGTGCTTCTCTCCTAAGTATGTCCCTTATCATGAGAAATTGTTAGATTTACAGCAGCCTACAATAGTTCGATGCTGTAGCTATATGACTATAAATATTTCAAGGCTCTTTTTGTCACTTTCTTCCATCACATTATGAACATACTAAATCCCTACCAGTTCATTATATGGATTTCTGATGTAAATTTTGTTTAACAAATAGACTTTTCTTGAAAGGAAAGTGGAAATAAATGTCCAAGGGGGTTATTTATTTATTTCTTGAAATTTCCCTTCTAATTAGACAAGCTGCTTCAGTTATTATTTATAGCATTTATAAATGGAAATTTATGGCCTGACTTCTTGAACTAAATATTTTACAAAGTCTTCCCTTTGGGGAGTAAATGAAAAATCCTATGGGGAGGGGGAGGGCAGCAGAGAATAAAATATGTAGAACTACTACATTTTCAGAAAAAGTGAGTTATTCCTCCCCTGGGTTAAGTATTTTACCATAAATAAATGGAACTTCTTTCCCCTCAACAGATCTGCAAAATGATGGTACTCTGGCATAATTTTATGTTGGTAAGAAGCCCTCGAGGAGGGCAGACCTTTTCTTTGAAGGTACCTTCTGGAGTTTGGAAACAGCTAGAAGCAAAAAGCCTAATGGGTGAACATGGAATATGTTTTCATCAGTCCCTAAACCTATCACTCCTGCACAGCTGTATAGTATATTTGATTCAATTTTGCATGAATGGAGGGAGGTAGGTATTTCTGAAGGCAGAGCAGAGCTCATGTAGAGAAAAAGACTACCCAACTTAATTATATTTCCCCATCTACCCAACTTCGTTAACACAGTTTTCCTAACGGGCTTCCCACATGATATTCAAAGCTCAGGAGTCATTTTTTTAATTAATGAGAAATTTGCCTTTTAGAAATATTCTTGCCCTGAAAATTGTTCTAAGCCCACCACAGAATGCATTGGCATCCCTTTACAGGTTTAAGGAAGAGCAGAGGATCGCTCTGGGCTGAATGACTGGCAGAGGCCCTGACCAAGCACAGCCTAAATTCCCCCAAAGTGCAGAGAACATATCCAAGGTCAAAAATGAGTGGCAGAATGTGGCTAAGGGCCCCCACCATCCACCCACCTACAGGATCCACTCACCAAACCAATGCTGCTGTAAGATATGGCAAAGTATGACTGGCAGCTCCCTACATAGTGGGGGAGAATACAAGAGTGAAGTCAAGGGAGACAAGGGAAACTTCTTGTTTTTGTATCCAAGATGTGGCATCCCAAAGGGGGAAATGGAGCTCTGGATTATTCCCTCTGCAGCTCTGCAGAGACCCAGTTCCATATCTACACAACATACTAGCAGGCAAAGGCAGTTGAAATTCCCTGTATGGTGGCAGGCAGATTGAAAGACTATAAAAGCCTTCGCATTTCTGCAGAGATATTCAGTGAGATATCACACCCCCACCCCACCCTCAAATATCATGCCAATTTCAACTGGCTATTTCAGGAGCTGGACCTCTTTTCCCAGGAGGACTAAATGGAGACCTCTAGATGCATTTCATCCAGACTACCAATTGTCCTCCAATTAATTAAAAAGTGACTGGAGGCATCTAACATCCAGGAAAGGATTAAAACAGATAAAAGGTGACAGCCTGCAATGCAGGAAGGCCTCAGTCTAATTGAGCATAGAACCAGAGTGATTTAGCAAAAGAAAACCTGAAATGGAGGATATATATTTAATAGCGGTAGTTTTATTTTCAAGTCTGAGTCACTAGAACTTAGTACAGTGCTTGGTACATAGGAAATGCTTAATAAATACTTATTGAATGACTGACCAGAACTCAGTTAATAGGGTATTGCCAATTAGGAGTACCTATCTTGAAGTCTAAGCAACTAGGAGGTACCATAGTAGAGAGAGTACCAGGCCTGCAGTCAGAAAGACTCATCTTCATGAGTTCAAATCTGGCCTCAGACACTTACTAGCTGTGTGATCCTGAGCAAGTCACTTAACCCTGCCTGCCACAGTCTCCTCATGTGTAAAATTAACTGGAGAGGTAAATGGCAAACCACTCCAGTATCTTTACCAAGAAAACCCCAAATGGAGTCATAAAAAGTCAGATATGAGTGAAAAACAACCTTGCTGTCCACACGACATTTCTCCTACACAGGTAAGGCACTTGATCTCCAGATGTTTTTCATCAGCACAGGTGCTGCTGATTCTGCTACTGCTGCTGTTGTTTCTGTCCATTGATGTTCCTGTCACATGGATTTCTAGTTTATCAAATGTTCAGGGTAGGCACTAGATAAGTTGGCCATTCTCCTCTGACTTCAAATTTTGACTCTGCCCTTTATTACCAGTGTGACTTCCAGCAAATCACTTCACTTCTTTGTGAATATGAAAATATCACTTCATATTCTTCCTCTGTAAAATAAGGAATTGGACTAAGAGGTCCTTTCTAGCTCCCATCCTAGGATCTTATGATGATACTAACAGATCCCTCATCTCTAATTGAGGAGTTTGGATTAGATGACCTCAAAGATCCATCATCTCCAAATCTCTTATTCTATGATCCTTCCATACTCCCCTACTATCTTCCCCCGGTAGGATTTCAGCCAAGTGGGAAGTGTCTTCATGCTACCTTTTTTTTGGAAGGGGAAAGGCAGGGCAATTGAGGTTAAGTGACTTGCCCAAGATCACACAGCTAGTAAGTGAGTCAAGTATCTGAAGCTAGATTTGAACTCCTACCCTTTTTATGCCCAGGGCTCCCATTAGCATCCCTTTCTGCCAACTTTGTGAATCCTTCCCATGCAGCATCTTTCCTGAGACTCTCCTTTCTACCAACATGTATCTATCCAATTCCCCTTCCCATCAGGGCCTTCTCTTCTAGTTAAGCTATGAACCTAATCTAAGACAAGGTGTCATGGAGTTAACAGGCAGTATGGAATAGCTAAAAGAGTGCTGAGCTGAAATCTGGGTATGCCATTCTCAATCTTATGAGTGTGATGGCATGAGGTCATCATACATCCAGGGAGGTGACTTACATACTTGTTGCAGTGTGTGGGTCAAATTGTGGTTTTGTTCATATGAGAACCTAATGTTCCAATCCTCTTTCAATCACCAAAGGACTGGTAAAGTAAACAAAATTGCCTGGTTTTAAAGGTCTCTACGTCAGCATCACAGTTCATAGTAATTTCTTTCTGACTTGGCCAATTCCAAGAAGGGGCACGTTTTGGAGGAAAACATTTTTTTTTCCTGACACCAGAAAGCCTGGAAACTATTCTTGAAAGTGGACATGGGAACTGGGTCTGACAATAACTAAACAACCAAGGTGAAAGTTCCTTAATTTGTTTGAGTCTTGGCTTCCTTTTATGGAAAATAAGTATAAAGATATCTCTCATTTGAACATCAGAGAATTGTTGTGAGCATTCAGTGAGACAACATATTTACACTTTGTAAACAGGAGAGCATTCTTATTGAGCTAATATGGTTTCTGAAGACATCTTAACCCAATAACTTTAATGATATAGACTTAAGGCTCTATGGCAAATCAGTAGGGAAGAAATTATAGAGGCAGATGTGCTTTTCAGAGAGTTCTACTCCCATTGCATAGGTTGCCGCCTACTCTGCTCAAATGTAGTAACACATGTTTAAATTTAGTATTTCTCTCTCCCCCTGCTTTGAGATCTCCTACTTCGCTTTTCCCTTCAGTTTATGATCCACCAACATAGACTTTGAGAGGCCAGGGTCAATGAGCAAATGGCAAAGGAAACCTTGACCATCTTTCCCACAGCAGAACTCATAGTGGGCTTTACTTTTACAAATGAAGACCTGGAATTCTTTGATGATCGCCAGTCATATGATTCAGGGAGTGAAAATATGAATAACAGAAATGTATATAGTACTTTAAAGTTAACAAAAGTGTTTTACAGACATGATCTCTGATTATTACAATATCTGGTATGGAAAGTCAAGAGAATAGGGGTTCAAATCCTATCCCTGGCACACAATGGCTGTGTGACCCTGAACAAGTCACTTAACTTCTCAATACAGCTCTGGGGCAGAAATGGGACTAGATGCCAACTTTTCTGTCAGGATTGTGGAGTCCCTGTTTAAGACCTGGCAATGACTTTAGAGGTCAATTGGCCTAACCCCTTAATTTTACAAGCACACTGAAAAGTGAAACAATTTGTTTTACAGGTTCGTACAGACATAAAATACAGAGACAGAATCTGAATCCAGGACATCTGGCTGAAGCCACTACCCTTTCCAATATACCATGCTTAGATTTTAAGTTGCAAAAGAAGCGCTGATCTTTGGTAGAGGGATATTACTTGCATTCTAGTCAACTTCAAGATCTGGACTAAACCAACAATCAAGATAACAGTGGCAACATCAAATCCAGCCCCGTGAGGTGGGGTGCTATGATTATCCCCATTTTCCAGATGAGGAAACTGAAGCTCAGATAAGGGAAGGAGCTGATTCAGTGAGACACAGGCACTAAGACTATGAGGTAGGGTTCAAACCCAGATCTTCCTGACCTCAAGGCTATCTATATCCTCTATCCACTTAGCCTGAAATGAGATCCACTTTTTTTCTTGAACACTCAGGATTTACTGCAGCTTCCTTCCCTTGTGTCATGGTGAATGCTATCCCAGATGGGCAGTGGCAAGGCAATCTGACCCAGTCCAATTCTGAAAGATGAGCTGTCAGTCGCTGCTTGCAGACATCAGTGTCCGACGTGAGCGTTTTCACCTGGAAACCAGACTTCTCCATTTGATATAAACTCTGATTCTTTCCTGCCATCCTAAATCTTCCCAAATCTTTATTTTCCTTCTTAATTCCTCTCAAAAAAAAATAAAACTGCCTGGGATTATAGCATCATAGATGTAGACTTGGAAGGGGAGGGAGGAAGGGAATAAGTATTTATACAGCACCTTCTATGGAACAGGCACTGTACTAAGAACTTGGGGGGTAAGTGCTGCTAGTATTCCTATTTTACAGTTGGGGAAACTGAGGCAAAGAGAGGTTGAGAGAGGTTAAGTGACTTGCCCACGAAGATAAGAAGTGTCTGAAGTGAAATTTGAACTCAGATCTTCTTGACTCCAGGCCTAACCCTCTATCTACTACATTGCCAGCTGGTTTTAAAGGCCACTGAGTCCAACCTGACATGCTGGAGACTTGGTGACTGACAGAGGCCTACACAACTAGGAAGTCTCTGAGATACTACTTAAACCTAGGTCTTCTTACCTCTGAGTCCAGAGCTCGCTCACTCATTCTGCTTCTCATCCTGAATTGAGAAACAACAATTAAGGAGAATTAAGGCCCAAAAGTCCTTAACACCTCAGGGGAAAGAGCTGGCTCTGGACTCCAAAGAGCTGAATTTGAATCTTGCTCTGTCATTTAAGATTACCTGTGTGATATAAAGCAAGTCACTTTCCCATTTGGGACCCGAGTTTTTTCAGCTGTAAAATAAAGAGGTTAAGATAGATGCCATGTTGAATCTCTTTTATGACTTGTGAAGTGAGGGAGCTGGACTAGATGTCTTCTGAGGTCCTTTTCTGATCTCTCCTGAGTCACAGATGAGTTTGGAGCCCTACAGACACTCCTTCTAGCCATTCTCCCCTTTCTATCCTGTTACTATCACACACGAGTTGTCACCTTGTCAGTTTTCCTTTCGAGAGGTGCTCTCTTGAACACTGTTTATGTAGCATCACCTGTGAGCCCCTCAGGCGCGATCCGTTGCTTCCGATTTCATAAAAAATCCAGGGAGTTCATTGCTCCATAAATACAAAATGGTGATGAGTAAATTTCCTCCACGCTGGAGCCATTTCATTTTCTTCAACAAAACGGCTTATTTTACTTCCACGCTGAAAGCCCTGAGAAGTTTCTTCATTACTCAAACGACTCTAGAATGTGCTCCCATTTTTTTCCCAGAGCTAATGTGTAAAACTCACATCTGAAAGTCTTGAGCAGATGGTCCATAAAGCAATTTTTTTCTAATTTTATTTCTTCCTATGCATACTGAGGTATTTTTTAATCATCTAAACTGAGACAATAAAAATCTTATAGTGAATTGCAAAAAATAATTATATAATAACTACATTGTTGAACCATTAAACCTGTCTTCTGAGACAAACACACTTTGATAAAGTTCAGCACCTATGAAAAGGGGTGTCGATAAAACGATGTTAAAATATTTGAAACTCTATCTAACTGCCTGGCTTACCCTTCATTTGTTTAGGCAATTCTACTTTTTCTAAGGTAGGACAAAGGCAAAATTCACTCCAGTTTTCAAATACAATATGTAATATGACTTAATATAACATTATATAACATGACATAACAATGTAGTGTAGTGTGATATGAAATAATATATATGCTGGTAAGCTATATGATATAATGTAATATTTTATGTAAAAATATAACAAAATAATATGAGATGCTGTGATGTATTATGGTATAACAAAATGTAATATAACAAACAATGTAACACAGCATAACACAAGAAAAAAGCATAATTCAATGTAACATAACATGATATATTACCTAATATAACATAACATAAAGAATGATATGACACAATATGACATAGGACATAACATAGCATCAGGTAATATAATGCAACACAACATAACATGACACAACACAACACAACACAACATAATGTATATTAGGATCCAAAAACAGAGCTCAAATGAATGGTGAAGTCCAAATATCTTCACTGGAAAAAAGAGTAGACCAAGCTAGAGAAAGGTTAAGTGATTTGCCCAGGGTCACACAGTTATAAGTGTCTAAAGCAGGATTTGAACCCAGATCTTCCTGACTCTAAGCTTCAACCCTCTCTCCACAGTATTACCTAGCTGACTGTCATATGTGGAAAATGTGATCACAAGTTGTAGCAATCTATACAGTGAAAAATAAATATGGAAGTTCTTTGCTTCAGAAGATGAATGATATGTTATTGGCACATCCTAGACTCTGCCTGGAATCTCAAGTTCAATAACACCATTAGACTAAAGCACTGAACAGGAAAAAACCAAACAGATAAAGAATCATTATGTTGGCATTATATAGTCGGATAGATGCCACATACAGCTTGTCCATCAATGGATACATCTTATACAGACAATGCAGGCACCACAAACTAGACCCAGCACCGGATGGGAGGAGTGGAATGGATGGCTTTTGGTAGGGTATGGGCATCAGTTGCAAAGGATGGGCAGCCATGGATGGATGATGATTTCCCTCTTTAGAAGGAATGTCCATATTACTGAAATCATAGAGCCCTCTGAGTAGTAAGATAGCAATATTACATTTCCACCGAGGAACTGAAAATTGAAACTGAAATATTCGTGCTTAAAAGAGTTTCTGAACACACATCTCATATATTCTTAGCTTGAAATGACCTTTAATATTCATTTTATGTTTCTGTTGCCGTATTCTTTTATAAAATATCTGTGTACTTTTATTCTTATAATTTTAGAACCTTCTTCCCCACAGATCATTTTGTAGAGTTGTCTTCTTGCTCAACTTCTAAAAATATAGATTCAATTAAATGATTGATTTTGTGGTTGTAATATATGTGTGTGTGTACCTATATTTTATAATCATTTGATTCTCACAACAACCATATCACAAAAGTACTGCAGTGATCATTTCCCCCTGAGGCTCAGGGGGCAAAGTGAGTTAGAGGTGGGTTTGAATCTAGGTCTTCATGGCTTCAAGGTCACCACTCTCTCCATACTACAGATATCATCCCCCGATACATGGGTGGATGTACATATTAGAAATAAGGAACTAAAGAGAGTCAGGGGAAAGGTTTTGTCAGACTAACATATTACCAAAAGACAAGATGGACAGGTTGTATGGCAGGAGTGATGAATATCACAGACAGTTTGCATGCTACAATGTTATCTTCACAAGATCAAGAAAAAGCATTGAAATTATCAAATAGCATAAATCATAATTCTCAAGTCAATTTTTCACTAAATCAGATAGGTCTTCCCCTATTGTTCTTAGTCAACTAGAATGTTGGATGAACCTCTTGGGTCATCTTATGAGAGGACATGTACAGGAAGGGCAGGAATAGGTGGGGAATGATCTGCATCGTGGGAGGAAAAAATCCTTATCAATGAAATTAAAGGTGCTTCTCTCTCTCTCTCTCTCTCTCTCTCTCTCTCTCTCTCCCTCATATATATATATATATATATATATATATATATATACACATATATATACACACACACATACATATATATGTATATATATATATATATACGTATACACACACAAACATATATACAAATATATACATACATATTCACAAACATACAAACATGTGGATAGAGAAATAGATAGATAGAGGCATCCAGTGGAAAGAATGCTGGGCCTGGAGTCAGGAAGACATCTTTTTAAGTTCAAATCTGGCCTGAGACACTTATTAGCTGTGTGACCCTGGGCAAGTCATTTAACCCTGTTTGCCTCAGTTTCCTCATCTGTAAAATGAGCTGCTGAATGAAATGGCAAAACACTCCAGTATCTTTGCCAAGAAAACCCCAAATGAGGTCATGAAGAGTCAGACATGACTAGAAAAACAGCAACAAAAATATATGTGTTGATATTAATATTTAATATCAATTTAATAACTTCAATAAGGGTCAGAGCCTGCATTAATCAACCAGAAGAAAAGCCTGGACCTAACAGTTTCTTTGTTCTCTGATTAAACTCAGAGAATACCTCTTCTTATGTCAACAAGCCCAGATGGGGCTGACTTTAAGAGCTTTCTTTCCTCTGTTCATGGCCATTAAAGATGAGACCCTTAACCCAAGACACTATCTTGAATAATGGGACTTTTTCTTATCTTAATATTTTACAGACATATACTATGTTATGGTATGTTAATGGTAAAGAAAATACAGATGTCCTGGATCATAATTTCAATTGACACTTTGTCAACTCTCTTATCTTATTGTATTTACAATCCTATACAATTAAGAAATTCCTTTCTTATACTGTGATTAAACATACATGGAGATCATAAATTTGAGTGACACAGACATGTTGAGTTGGGACTGTTCTGAAAATGTATTTAAGCTTTCTCATTCTTTTGTTCAGATAGTCAGAACTTATGCGCTGGCTCCTTGTACATACAAATAAGCTAGCTTCACTAGCTTTAAGGGAATAAACAATATGAATTTACATTTCACCTAGTTTGTTTGCCTCCTTTAACTAAACTTTCAGGTCGACAGTGTGTATGTATAATATTATACATAACGTTTATATAATATGCATATATTTATATGCACATCTATGCATGTGTATATACACTGCATTGATGTATACATTTATGTTTGTTTATGTGCATATGTGTGAAGGTTATGTATACACACACATGCACACATATACATATATATATATACACATAGGTGTCCATGTTTGCTTCTGTATGTACATATGTGAGAGGAAGTGTGTCCCAGTGGGTTACACACTGGCCTCCAAGCCAGGAAGATCAAATTAAAGCCCTACCTCTGACATACTGGTAGTGTGCTCCTGGGCACAACATTTCAGTTCTCAGTGCTCTGGGCAACTCTCTAAGACTTTAAGGTGAGAGATTCTTAAGGCTCTAAGGAAGAGAGAAGCGGCTGACCTTCAATAGCAGAGGATGTTCCTCACTAGGACCTCCCTACATCAATGAAATCCCATCTCCAATCCCTAGCCTATCTACATAATTAACATTAATGGCATCTTAAGGTGCAAAGATACCACTATTTTTTTGAGAGAAGATGAAATGTTTTATGAATTGTCATGTTTTTCAATCTTGTTTTTAGAACTAATTGTCATGATGGCCTTGTGAATAAGCAGGGAGCAAGAAGTTTTAACTCAGTTTCAGAAATATACAGGGAAAATATTAGTGGTTCATTCATATTCTACGACCCCTAGTACTATATGGTATGAAATATCAAGTAAAAGGTATTTTCATGCTACTTAAGGAAAAATATTCACCAAGCTTTCAAGCACAGTCATCAGTAGACTTCTTGAAAGAAGACCAACTCCCATACAAATCACCAAACTTCACAATATTCCTCCAAACAGACATGAACCCTACAATAGAAAGAAGTTTGTCCTAGATTCAGGGGAGACCTAGGATGAAAACCATCTGTAGACAATAGTTACCTGTGTAAATCTAGGCAATTCATTTAAGTCTGAGCCTTGCTTTCCCCACATGTAACACTGTATGTCCCCACTCTGATGAACACTAGTCATGTGATCCTGGCGAAGTCACTGAACTTCCCAGGGCCCCACACAACTCTCTGAAATTATAAGTTGGAGCTCAGGAACTAATCTGAATGGTCAGATGGATTTTTCTCACTAAGGGTTCCCTGTACTACTGAATCATTTGTCGTTGAGTTGTTTCAGTCATGTCCAACTCTTGTGGCCCCATTTGGGGTTTTCTTGGAAAAGATACTGGAGTGGATTGCCATTTCCTTCTCCAGCTAATTTTATAGATGAAGAAACTGAGACAGAGTTAAGTGACTTGCCCAGGGTCACACAGCTAGTAAGTATCTAAAGTTGGATTTGAACTTATGTCCTTTTGACTTTAAGCCTGGCGCACTATCCACTGTGCCAGTCAAAAGAAAAACCACATACTGGTTACTCTTTCACAGGATTGTTGTGAGGGTCAAAGGAGGTAATGTAGGAAAAATGCTCAATAAACCATAAAGTGCTATATAAATGTCAGGCAGTATTTTTATAATCCATTATTAAAGTCATTACCAAAAGTGATTTGTAAACCATAAACCATTATATACAGTAAATGTCAGGTAGATGTTATTATCAGCTATTAAAGGCAATGTCCAGAAGCAGCACAGATAAAAAGCTGATATTGGACTTCACTATGCCATTTTTCTATTCTGGTCCTTGGAAAGGTGAATGAAGATGAATTCTATAGTCAACTCCCAATTATTCATGTGACTTCTATAGTCAACTCTTGATTTTCCATGTGAATTCCATAGTCAACTCTCAATTATCCATGTGACTTTTATAATCAACTCTCAACTCTCCATGCCAGTGGAGGGACACAGTGGTGATCAATCAACCAATCAACAAGAATGCAATAAGTTGGACAGTACAGTGGACGATAAACTTCCTGAGGAAGAGGACTCTTTTGTTTGACTTTGTGTCTGTAACATCCAGCACAAGACTTGGAGATGGAAAGCATTTAGTAAATTATTGTTTAATGAAGGAATGAGTACAGTCGATCCGAAAGTTAACTTGGTCAAAAATGCCTTTGTTTCTTTTTAAATTTTTTTCTGAATTTCTCCCTTCCTTATTATCATTGACGGTGATGATGATGATGACAATTTATTTAGACTAATATTGGAATGAAATGCCATTTCCTGACCCAGCCCTTGGGAAAAGGACACATAAGCACATCCTGTGGGTTAGTAATGCCTTTCCCTCTTCTAGGCCACATCATATTTTGCTTTGCAGTGTCTATATCTTTATATGCCCTTAGCAAAGTCTTTGATATGTCACAAATGCTTAATAAATGCATGTTGACTTGGCTTGACTTCACTTGATTCAATTGGCAGCTCCATAAGGGCAAGGCCTATGCCTTTTGCAAACTTTTTACCTCCCTCAAACTCCTAGCAACAATGACCTGTTACATATAGTTGTCTCATAAGAACTCTGTGTTCATTGGATCATAGGCTCATAGATCTGGAGCTGGAAAGAAGCTCAGAAACCATCTCTTCCAGCTGCTTCCATTTACAGATGAGGAAAGTGAGGCCTAAGGATCTTGTGTGATTTGCCTAAAGTCACACAAGCAGTAAGTGTCAAAGATTGGGTTGAATGAATGAGGAAGAAAGAGCTTTGATAATTAAAATCTGTGCCAGATGGATCCACCTTGGAGACATCAAAATAATCGTTGTACTCATGGCATTGAATGTAAACCAATTGGCTCATTCTTGTCAGCAGAGTCTAGCTAGCCATTTTGGGCTCCTAGGGCAAAAACAGTTGAGTCAAGAATATGAGCATGATATGAATGTAATGGACAATTATTGTTCCATATGAAATGATGAGCAGGCAGACTTCAGAAAAACATGGAAAGACTTACCTGAACTGATACTGAGTGAAGTGAGCAGAACCAGGAGAACATTGTACATAATAACAGCAACATTGTATGAGGAGCAGCTTTGATGGACTTAGGTCTTCTCTACAATGCAAGGATCTAAGATAACTCCAAAAGACTCATGATGGAAAATGCTATCCATATCCAGAAAAAGAACTATGGAGTCTGATTGCAGATCGAAGCAGACTATTTACTCTCTTTTTTGTTTTTGCTTTTTTCTTTCTTACAGATCCTCTCATTGGTTCTAATTCTTCTTTACAACATGACTAATGTGAAAATATGTCTAACATGAATGTATATGTAGAACCTATATCAGATTGCATGCCATCTTGGGGAGGGGGAAGAGGACAGAGGGAGAGAAAATTTAGAACTCAAAATCTTCTGGAAGTGAATGTTGAAAACTAAAAATACATTGATTAATTTTTTAAAACGTAAACATGACAGCAATACTGATTATAGTGTGAGCACAGGTATAGTCATGCCAAATAGGGAGAAGAATATCTTTTAGAGAGTCCAGACCTTAGCCCACAGGGTTAGAGCAAGAAGGGAAGCCTGGAGGGAGAGAGGCATCATGGCAACAGAGCCCTGGAATGGTATTCCCATGATTGTGACACCACAGTGCAAGCTGATGGGGGACTGTGAATAGAAAGGGAATGCAACGAGGAGCTGAGCTCCCATCAAATTTGACATCATCTGGCAAAACACCATCCATCTCTCCCTAGTTAGAATTATATTTGCCAGGATTATTCTTTTCCCCTTCCTTTTAAAGATAGGCATTAAATTGGTTCTTCTCTAGTTTTGAGAGATTTTCCCACACAGTATTTCCTCATGAATTAATAAATCTCCAACGAAATTGGCCAATTGTATTTATCAATCTGAGCTAGAAAGGAACTCAGTGGCCATCTAGTCCAGCTCCACCATTTTACATATGAGGAAACTGAGGCCTAGAGAGAGAGAATTAATTGACTTGCCTAAGGTCACACAGATAGTAGGTGGCAGAGCTAAATTTGAACCCAAACCCTGTAACTCCAAGGGCAACTAAGTGGCCCAGTAAAAAGAACTGGGCTTGGACTCAGGAGGATTTATCTTCTTGAGTTCAAATCCAGCCTCGGACAGTTACTAGCTGTATGACCCTGGCCAAGTCACTTAAAACTGTTTGCCTCAGTTTCTTCATCTATAAAATGAGCTGGAGAAGTAAATGGCAAATCACTGCAATATCTTTGCCAAGAAAATGCCAAAAGGCATCATGAAGAGTTAGACATGACTGAAAAACTACTGAACAAGCCACCTCTGCCTTCAGAGCTGTACCATAGTGCCTTTTGTAAGAGTATGGAATTCAAACCTCCCAGTGTCCTTCACACATTCCCTTCTCTGGGAGTCATTCAACTTTTAACAAATAAAATGTAGGAAACCCCATTAAAAGACATTTTAGCTCATGCCTCCAGCCATTCGTTCATTGTCTCAGTGGGTGTTTTCAGTTTCTCCCTTCTGCTGTGTGTTGATACCACCCAGGTCTCTGTCCTGAGTCATTTAACTTGCCAACTTCTTTTTGGGGTAGGCTAGATCACTCACTCTTCTGACTTTTCCTGTAGCTACGGTGCCCTAAAAATTCACTCCATGTTGTGGCTGGTGGTGAAAACACCAGGAGAATTAGAGCAGAGTGAATGTAGAAGGGGGGTGGTGATTGAATTGATATTATTTTCTCTTGCCCCAGAAGAACACAAGGGGATTGGTAGGAAAAGAGCACAGTGGGAGAAAATGATGCCCTAAGATATACTTGAAGTCAACTCTGATATAAAGAGGAAGTTCAGACTTACTAAGTAATTATACCTTGTTTAAGGTAGAGTATAAGAGGTATAAAACATGAAGATTGGGTGCATTTCAGCATGGAAAGGAAATGAGAATTAATGTAGTGACAGCAAAGTAAAGGTGAGCCTTGAATGAGAAAAGTTTTAATCGCATGCAGATATCCCAGGGGCATGGTTAGAAATCTAACCCTCACCCTTCCAGCTCAAAATCTGTGATCCTATATTTAACTATTTTAAATTTCTAGAGGTAACGGGGATGATTTAAGCACTCTCGCTAAAGGACAATACCTGGAATATCTTTTCCCCAATCTAGTCCAACCAGAATTTATTAGGCAACTGTTATGCATTAGGAGCTGTGTTAGTGACTGGGGAACCGGGAACAGATCAACACTAACAATTCACTCTCATCCCCATTCTTGAAATGCTATTATCTAAAGGAAATGTGTTAAATTTGAAGAGAATTGGGGGCCACTAAACCATAAATGACTATCTCTATGTGGCTTCATATTGACTTAGAAAACAAAATATTAACATTATCTATATTCTTTTGTGTGAGGGGAGGGGAGGGGAAGAGAGGAGAGGGGAGGAGAGGTAGATGGGATTGTCTAATGATACAAACTCATCACTTTACAGGTGAGGAAACTGAGGCCCAGACTGATTAACAGACTTGACCAAGGTCACCCAGGTAGCAAGTAGCGGTGCTGGGATTTAGACCCGGGTCATTTGAATTCAGGCCTCAGACTCTTTCCATAACAGCACTGAAGTGAATCCTGGTAAATAAGCTGAGAAGTAGATGTTGAAAGCTTTCCATGAGCATTTGCTCCATTCCAAGTTATACCATTTACTTTCTGGACAAGAATAAGTTGAAAAATTTCTATTTGACAAGCATTTTGCTTTGCGTATGTGTTGATAAACTAATTCAGCTTAACAATAATGATAAAAACACTTCAAGGGATCCGCAATCTTATCCACTGGAATGTTTTCTCTGATAGTGAAAGTCACTGCCCATCCACAACATCTCATTAGAGCAGTTCTTGCCACGGCCCTCCTCTAAATCTTCTATGGAATGAGCCTCTACCCAACCTGGTAGAAGTTTTCATCTGGTCTTTCAGCATTCCATGGGTACCAGTGACAGAGAAAAAGAGGGGGGCTTTATTTTCCATTTCTTGGAGGGAGAGACTCCATTTCAGTGAAAATGGGCAGACACTTCCAAATCCTGCCTTTTACCTTCCTTTATCTATGTTTTTGTGAAAATACAAGAAAAAGAGCCTCTCTCAGACTCGTCCATGCCCCTTTCTCTGAAACACAACAACCAGCTAAGTACAATAACTGACAGGTTATGAAATGGCATAGCTATGTTTTCTGTACAGTGTAGGTAAAGGGTAGGGACTAAGCCTGTGATTGATTTCATTGACACAGGGAATTCTTAGATAAGGAAATGTTGCTCTTGTTGTGTCGTAGTTGCTGAGTCACGTTCGACTCTCCATAACCCCATTGGGGACTTTCTTGGCAAAGACAGTGGAATGGTTTGCCATTTCCTTCTCCAGCTCATTTTACACATTAAGAAACTGAGGCAAACAGGGCTAAGTGACTTGCCCAGGGTCACACAGCTAGGAAGTGTCTGAGGCCAGATTTGAACTCAGGAGTCTCTCTGACTCCAAGACTAGCATGCTATTCACCATACCACCTAGCTGCTCACTTACCCTACTATCCAGGGTATAAGAAGGTTTCCATAAAGTGTCTTAGGCTCATTGAAGAAACTAATACCAATCTTAGCCTAGAAATTTTGGGAACAAGTTGCACTCTACATACAAATAAGGTCATTAGAACTAATCATTAGAAGTCCACTGAGTGCCCTGACAACAATAATTTACAAAATGATACCTTTAGGGACCTAGCCTGAGGTCCCTTAGCTGCTTGAGTTTGCCAGCAGCTGTAGAAGGGAAAGTCTAAGACCCCAGCAGTTCATTGATTCACCTGTTTCAACATAAAACAACTGTGCTGTTGGGGGTTCTTCCCCCTGGCTGATTTCATTCCATTCCTCAGACTCAGCCAAGACAAACAGAGTGCACAGGGGAAAAAAAAAAAAAACAAACTAAGGAACAAAACAAAACAAAAAGCCAGCTTTTGTGCTTTCATATCCTGTGATTTTTTTCAAACCATACCTGATTGTTAACAGCGTTGTATCAGTCAAGGGAAATGCTGGGATCCAGGATGGGATGAGCTGTACCATCCACTATTCATTCCCTATGGTCTAGTTTGCCTCTGGTATGGTATGAAGACCCACATCCTTTATCCTTCCTGTTTTCCAAGGGGGTGGGGGGTTGTCAGCTGGGAACATCTTTCACTCTGCCTCCGAGTTGTACCCAAACAAAGCTTGGGCCAATCTGGGTTCTAAATCCCATCCAGAAGCATGGATTTTCTACTCTTTAATTGCACACCTGTCTTCATGAGCTCTCTAGGCACCAGGAGGCCAGAGAAGCAGTAAACACAGTTTCCTTCCTTTCTATCCTCTTCTACTGCTTTTGGCAGAGTGTGGTCAACAGGTGTGATCAAGTAGAAGGAAGCATGGGGTGCCAGGGCCTTGGTGCTGGTCTAGGATGAGCACCTACTCAAGCAGAGAGGCCTCTGGCAGCATCAGGCACGATGCAACGTGAACCCTCCACTCGTTGCCGCCAGTGCCCCGGGCAAGAGTCTAGGCAACTTTTGATTAGGCACCATGCCCTCCAAACAGATGGGCATGAATGTAGGCAAGCGAGAAACCATTTATTTATATCAACTGCATTTGCTGAGGGCAGAGCTCCCAGCTGGGAACATCAAAACCTCCCTTTGTCCTGAGCTTCCCCAGCGATGATGAGGTGATGGTGCTGCACAAATTTAGCTGGATTAATTTGGGGGGGATAAAAAGGAGGCCAACGTTCCCATGTACCCAAGAGACATTGGGGTGCTTAGTGATTGTTCAGAACACTGTACAGGCGGAGCCAGAGGCGTTTTCACAAAACCTCCAGCCTCCCTCTTTGGAGTCGGTGGGAGGATGCCAGGAAAGCTTTCCCAACCAGGCCAAATGGACATGAATCAAATTTATTTCCTCCTTTGTGGCCTCTTTCATATAGGATATTCAGGAGAGCATAATAAAAATTTACCTGAGCTCACCACAGACTCCTGAGAGAGGGGGAAAGCAATCTAGTCCAATATTAGACTCCTAGTACCATCTTTACAGGATTCTATTAAAAGGACAAAGGAATGAATGAATTTATTCTCTATTTATTTCTTATGTACTTGCTGTCTTCCCTCCTCCCCATTCGAAGAGCAGGGATTGTTTCATTCATTGGATTCATAGCCCCTTGCCTAACATAGCACCTGGCACATAGTAGGAGCTTAGTAAATCTTTGGTGAGTGAATGAAGGAATAAACATTTAAGCCCTTTCTATGCTTAATTAAACTGCTAAGCCCTGTAAACACAAATATAAAAAACAAGGTAGAGAATCTACCCTATAGACTGAAAGGAATATGTAGAAATTACTTCTCATTCCAAGATATTAACTTATCTGTAAGAAGTAGATATGGGGGCTAGATGGCACCATAGTGACTAGAGCACCTGGTCTAGAGTCAGGAAAAAACTGAGTTCAAATCTGACCTCAAACACTTACTAGCTGTGTGACCCTTGGCAAGTCACTTAGCCCTGTTTGCCTCAGTTTCCTCATCCGGAAAATGAGCTAGAGAAGGAAATGGCAAACTACTCCAGGATCTTTGCCAAGAAAACCCAAAAATGGGCTCATGCAGAGTCAGACACGACTTACATTGACTCAACAAAGAATCACAATGAACATGAGAGAGAATGAAGTAAGGAGATACCTGATTTCAAATCTTACCTCTGACAGTTACCCTTGTGCAAATGAGCTAACTTCTTTACTTCTCTATAAAAAACAGAGATGGGAGAGGAGATGTGGTGAAATAAGTAGAGATTGGCCTCTGAGATGGAAAGATGTGGGTTCAAATTCTGATGCTGACACATGCTAGTTGTGCGACCACGGAAAAATTAATGAACCTCTCAGTGGCCCAGGTGGCTTTCTAAGACTGTAAGTTTACAATCTGAATTGGTATGAAGTATTTCCTTACCTGGAAGCTCTCTACACCAATGAAATCACAGATTCACTACAAAAAATGGGGGGGGGGCATTGAAATCTATAGTCCATCCTTTGCAGAGTTCTTGTGAAAACCAAATAAGAGAATTCATACAAAGCACTACATATTTATAATAATGATTATTGTTATTATTGTCCAGTACGATGGTTCCACTGGCATGTGGAAATTCCCTCTCTCAGCACAGGTCATGAAATCCGAGGATCATAGATCAAGAGATAGAAAGGACTTCAAAGTTCACCAAGCCCAAGCCCTTCATTTTACAGGTAAGGAAACAGGCCCAGAGAGATTCTACTGTGTTCGAGGTCATGCACATAGCAAGAGGCAGGGTTGAGATTTGAATCAAGGTCATCCGATTTTGAATAAAGTATCCTTTCTACCATACCATTTTGGGGTAACTCAGTGGTAATTGCCCAGAGTGCTGAGAATTTAGTGGTGATTTCCACACAATCACAAAGTTAGTAAACAACAGAAGCAGACTTTGAACCCAAAACTTCCAGGCTTTTATTATACATACATATATATATATATATGTAATTATATATAGTAATATACATACATACACATATATACACACACATATACATATGTGTATATATACAAACATACATATATACATATGTAACTTGAGGATTATACAGCTAGTAAGCATCTGAGGCCAGATTTGAACTCAGGTCCTCCTGACTGCAGGGCCGGTGCTCTATCCACTGTACCACCTAGCTGCCCCTGCCTTTTATTATTAACAATTACTGGGGGCAGCTAGGTGGTGCAGTGAGTAGAGAGTACCAGCCCTGGAGTCAGGAGGACCTGAGTTTAAATCTGGCCTCAGACACTTAACACATGTACTAACTGTGTGATCTTGGGCAAGTCGCTTAACCCCAATTGTCCTGACTTCCCCCTCCAAAAATATAAAAAAATTAAAAAAAATTAAAAATTTAAAAAAACAATTATCATTAACACTTGAATCATAAAACAATATAACTGCCAAAACCCCCAAATCTTATTTGTAGCAATGGGTTTCTTGAATAATGAGAGACCTGAAGGTGTTTCATAAAGTTATACCTTAGGTAAGTGAGGACCAAATTTGTCCATATTTAATCATGGATTTAGAACAGAAAAGCTGAATTTTAAAAGGCCTCCTTCAATTCACTTTATGCAGACGGAAACCTAGATAGTAGATAAAGATATCTTGTTGGATAGCATGCCTAACTTCCATTCATTTCATTTCCCTTATGGGCATCATTTTCAACCAGGCAGGATGTGGGCAGGTGAGACTGAGTTTGTTTCCTGCAGTCTTTGTCATTAACATGAGCAGCTGGAAGGAGACTGTAAAGAGTGCTACTATTGAGCTGGCTTAATCTGCAAAATGGGCACTTACAGAGATGTGGTGAAACTACAACCAGAAATATCAACTTTATATTATCGCATAGGCTTGGATGATTGTAGTTTTCAATTGAGAAAGTCCAAAAAAGCAAACCTGACAGGCACTGAAATTTATTATGTCCCCACCTTTTAATCAGTTACACATGACAAGCTATGATCTAGCTCAGGCATTTGAGAATTGTATTAATTAGGAAGGACCAATTGATTCCGGGCTGGAAGGTCTGTGGCACATTTTGGTTTACCTACATTTTGGGTTTTGGTTAAGTGCGATCAAACCAAAAGAAACAGATTATTAAGTCTGAATCAAAATTTTGCTGGCAGAAGCAAAGCATTCTGTGAGCAAAGAGTATCAGTCTTGTTTTTTTTAGAAGAACCAAGCTTCATGTATTATTGATGTGAAGATGATCAGATAAAAACTGAAAGTTGGCAAGCTGTCAAATAAAAAATGCAGAGTGAATCAAAAATTTATAAAACAGTATTGAGTTATTACAATTCTATTAGAGACACGAGTAATCATTTTTGCTGAAACATACCCCTCATATTGTTCCACTGCTGAGACATTAGGGTACAAGGTTTTAAGATCATACAACTCATTTTTTGAATACCATAGAATTAAAAATTAAATGTAAATAGTAAATGATTTAGCCACCATTGGACAGCAGATTGAACAGAAACAATAGAGATGGAAATAACAGCAATGCTTTCCCATCTCTGGCTGGATTTTTGCTGACTTCCATGAAAAATTGCTGCCATTAGATTCCAGGCGGGATGAAGTACCTTACAGAATTTGTAAACTTAATTTCTGCAAGCACCCAGCCAGAAGCATAACACATGATGCCAGCTAGGAAAAATGACTTGGGGAAACATCTTGGCACTTATGGATTTTCTTTTATAGACATGTGAAAAAATAAACCCACGATTTTTTTTTCATTTGTTTGTTTGTTTGTTTGTTTGTTTGGAACTATCTCCTTCCCAAGCAACATCAGCTTTCTCTATTCCTGGCTGGGCAGAGGCTCCAACACAGGGAGGAATTTGTTCTAGAGGAGAATGATGACTGTCATCTAGCATGCTACTCAGGCAATAATTGCAAAACAAAAGTTGGAACATCTTGACACGTTAATATTGTTCCTGCTTTTGCTCACACTGATTTGCCCATCTGAGATTGACTGAATGACTATAATTATAAAATCATGTAAGTTTCAATAAATAATCACTTCTCCCCTAAGAACAACAAGAGAATTCAGAGCTAAGATGAGAATTCTATCCTTTCCTTTCCCTCCTCTCTTATTCTAATACTGACGGCTGAGAACAAAGAGGAGTTCCAGTAACCCAATGATAATTTTCAAGCGCAACTCTCAGCAACGGCTGCAATATCGTTGGCATTTTCTCATTTTACGACTGAATTTGAAACTCAGCATTATTTCAGCCGCTGGACTTCAGATGACTTTTCTTTGTTTTAGTTTTTTGTTTGTTTTGTTTTGCTTGAGAAATGCCATCCACCCCACTAAAGTGGATTGGATTTATGTGGCAAAATAAATTGTAATGAAAGCAAAAGCAAATTTGGTTCCTCTGAAAAGGCAGCCTCTGTGCCCCCATGAGTCACACCTAATTTCGGATCTACTAGGGAAAGGAAATTGTTGCAAACTTTTATCAGGACTGGGTGAATAAGACCTTAAAATGAATTACAGGTTTTCAGATTAGCTTTAATACTGTCCTGAACTCCACAGCTAAAGTTTGAATGCCAAAAAGTATGGTAGCATTCATTAATTCCTAACTATGAAATAGCGCACTGTAATAAGCCCATGTCGTTGGTGTTCAGTCACATCTGACTCTTTGTAACCACATTTGGAGTTTTCTTGGCAAAGATACTGGAGTGGTTTGCCACTCCTTTCTCTAGCTCTTTATAGATGAGAAAACTGAGGCAAACAGGGTAAAGTGACTTGCCCAGGGTCACACAGCTAGCGTCTGAGGCCAAATTTGAACTTAGGAGGAGAAGTTTTTCTGACTCTGGGTCTGGCACTCAGTCCACTACATCACCCAGCTGCCCCATAAGCCCATGACCTATTGAATTAAAAGTATTTTTTTAAAAGTTTGTGCTTTACCATATTTGTACCGTTATGGATATATTTAAAAAAGTAATAGAAACACAACTGATTGATTTTTTCCCCTAATTTCCTAGCTAAGATTAGGTTTAAAGGCCTTCTACAACACCAGTGTTTGTCTCAAATTAAACTGCTCTGATTTTCTCTGATATCTCAATACAAAAGTCTCAACAAAAGATCAGGGTTGGGCATCCCTATAATTTGAACTGAGAACTCAACTGAGCATGTTGCAAACATTGGTGCTAGTAAATCGGTGAGCTATCCGTAACCTTAAGAGTAAGGAAAGAGGCACTGCCTATAGGGACTCATCGAGGTGGACCTTTTTACGTATTCCATTTGGAATTTCACATCCTTTACTACAGTAGTGTTGAACTCAAACTGAAAGGGGGACACTAAGTTGCACAGAGGGACCCCTGCAGGCCATACATTGGCTTGGTTTTAAAATGTAATATTATCTATATTTTATTATATTTTTATTTATTTTGTCACATATTTCCCAATTACATTTTAATCTGGACTACAGTCATGACCATATGCAGTCTACGGGTCATGTGTTTAACACTAATATATCTGTGATCTCATCAATGCTGGCGCTCTAAAAATACAGAATAATACCCATTTATATCTATCAATTTTACACTTGTCCATGTCAACAATAGGATTTATTAAGTACCTACTGTGTGCCAAATGTGGTGCTAGGCCCTGGGAATTAAAAAAAAAACAGAAAGGAAAACATCCCTGCCCTTAAGGAGCTTACATTCTACTGGGATATAAACAACATGTACAGATATATAAGATGAAATTCTAAAGGGTCAAATGTAAAGTCATACTGGGGTACAAAAAATTAAATTCACAAGTATAATAAGGTACAGGCATCGCTGTATAGAAACGATCCTGAAAAGGATCATGGGCTTTTAGGGACTGCGATGTTAATATGAGTCAGCATTGTGATATAGTAGGCAAATAAGCTTATGGTGTCTTGAACTGCATCAAGAAGCATAACTGTCAGAAATTGGGAGGTGGTGTTCCCATTGTACTCTGCCCTTCTCGGGCCTTACCTGGAGTTCAGTTCTGGGCACTGAAATTCAAGAAGTATATTGATAAGCTAGAGAGTGTCCAGAGGGGAGCAAACAAGATGATGAAGGTCCTTGAGTTCATATACTATTAGAATGGCCAAGGTTACCCACTGCACCCTGGGCCATATCTTGCCACAGGACTTAAATGACTCTGGAAAAGAGAGTGAGGCTGAAGACTCTGTACAGTTCTGCCTCACTTAAATCCAATCCAAGCCAAGACATCACCCTTGTGATATAATTTGTCCTCTTTGAGAATGAGGGATGGACAATAACAATCCCATTAGAACCCATTAAAGGAAGGGGAGAGGTTTAGCTTAATAAAAAGGGCACATGTGACAACTATTTTCAACTATGTGAATAGTGTACATGTGTAGGAAGATTTAGGTTTGCTCTGTTTGGTCCCAGATGACAAAGCCCAGATCAATTGATTCCAGTTACAAGGGGGAAAATTTAGGGTTGATGTCAGGAAAACCTTCCTAATAATGTCCATAACTGAAATGGGTTACTTTGAGAGACATTTCATTCTACCTCCTTTAGGGTGTGTCTTCAAGCAGATTCTGGATAACCACTTGTCAGATATATTATAGTGGGAATTCTTTTGGGTTATGGGTTAGATTAGATGACTACAGAGGTCCCTTCCAGCTTTCATATCCTGTGATACCATGAAATACTTCAAAATATATGCAAAATAAAGATAACTGGAGGTGGGGCACACCAGCAGGCAGATAAATTCAATTCAACGCAATGAATATTTATTAAATTCCTTCTACATGTCAAACAGAGGTGGCACAGCAGATAAAGTGCAACGCCTGAAGTCGAGAAGAATCATCTTTCTGAGTTCAAATCTGGCCTCAGACAGTTACTAGCTGTGTGACCCTGGGCAAGTCACTTATCCCTGTTTGCCTCAGTTTCCTCACCTGTCAAATGAGCTGGAGAAGGAAATGGCAAACCACTCCAGTACGTTTACCAAGAAAACCCCAAATGTAGTCACAAAGAGTCATACACAACTGAAAAAATGACTAAACAACAATGTTCCAGGTACTATGCTAAGTACTAGAGATACAAATTTTAAAAAAGAAAGACAGTCTCTGCCCTCAGGGAGCTAACAATCTGATGGGGGAAGACAACACACAAAAGGAAGCTAAAAAATGGGAAAAGAAGAGGTAGGGAGCAGGTACTCAGATCAGGAGCATGATGATGATGAGGAAATGTTTCCTGGTTAAGAGCTTTTCCAGAGGGGTAGGGAGAGAGAGGAAGGATGATAGTGGTGAAGTCAAATCCAAAGGGTGTGGCTGATGGAATATGAAGATATGGATCATGAAAAGTGGCCCTCAACTGGGATTTTAAAGAAAACTAATGATTCTAAGAGGAGGAATAATAAAGGAGAACATTCCAAGCATGGAAGGCAACCTGGGCAAGGGTACAATGGGGAGAGATGGAATGTCATAAGTGAATAACATTAATAATGTATATTTGACTAAATCAGAATGAATGACATTAAGGTCATAATAAGGTATAATAAGTTGGAGTCATGTTGTGAAGAGAGTTATATACCAAACAGAATTTGAATTTTACTCTAAAGGTAACAGGAGTTTATTGAGCAGAAGAGTGAAATAACTAGATTTCTGCTTTAGAAGAATTACTTTGGCCACTGTTCATTTTTGAAAGTGTAGACACTTTCAAAAATGCAAGTAGGCCAATTAAGAATCTACTACAATAGGCAATTTGAGAGGTGGTGATGATGGCATAAGTTAGTATGATAACTTATTCAGTGGAGAAAAGGGAAAAGAAGTCAAAGAGGATGTGGAGGTAGAATCAACAAGTACTGGCAACTGTATATTTGGGGTGAGGTAGAGTGAAGAACTGAGGGTGAATCCAAAGATTTAAACCTGGGTGACTGGAATATCATGGTGCCCTCAACAAAATAGAGAAATTCAGATTTGTGCATTTGAGGAGAAATATAATGCAATCTATTTTGGATTTATTGAATTTTAGTTACCTAGGTGATATCCAGTTCTAAATGTCCAATAGACAATTGGTTATCTGGGACTGGATCCAGGTCATAAAAAAGACTGGGACCCAATATATAGATATGGGAATCATCTGCACAGAGATGATAATTGAACCTGTGGGAACTGACAAGGTCACAAAGAGATTGTGAAGAGAAAAAGTCTTGGGAAACATCCAGGGTAATATGATGAGAAAAGGAGGCATAAAAGGCATGAAGAAAGAGGAGAAGATTGGGAATGGTTGCTGTTGTTTGGTAATAGGGAAGCTGTTAGGAAGGAGTCAAAGCACTGCCTTGCTGCAATGAGAGCCCAGTTTGTCCTACTACATATTCACCAATCAGAGTCTATCCAATATGATGGCAGCCTTCCTCAATTTCTCTTGAAATTGACAAGATCTCAATGGCATACCTGGCCTGCCTATCAGTCACTCCTCACTCTCACTAAATGACCAGTCTTGCTTCTTTTTTTCATACATTTCTTTGTTGGAATCCTTTACCTTCTCCCTTGTAATTCATCATTTTGAATGAGTTTCAGCCTACACATATTCACTATTTTCCCTTCCATTGACCTTTAGGTAAGCTTCAACTCTAATTCTTGAAAAACTATAGTCTTCCAAGAGTCACGGTCATATAAATATCACCAGAAGAACATTGGAAGTTAAAAGATAGGTCTTTATTTTGAGAGAAGAATTGCATAATATAACATGTTTTAATATAATGTTACTATGCTATGTTATGATATATTATATTACATTGTCATCATGTTATGTTATATCGCATTATCTTATATTAAATTCTACTAAGCTATGCTATTATATTGCTATGCTAGGTTATGCTATATTAATTCTTTAATTATAATTATATAATTATTATATTTATAATAATAAATTTTATTTATATTTATAATATATTTTATTTATTATTATATATTATAAATATATTTATAATAATTAATTCTTTTATACAATATGACATGACAATATAATATGCTGTGATGTGATATGATATACCGTGATATATAATGTAACATGATTATATGATGTGACATAATATGTGATATAACATAATGATATAATGTGATATGGTATGGTATAGTACTATACTGTACCACGATACATTGCAATATATTACATTACATTATTCTATCCTATCCTATTATTTTAGATCATATTATATAACATGGTGCCTAGAGAGCCAGTCTCAGAGTCAGGACAAACTTGGTTCCAGCATTGTCTCTGACACATACTGACTATGCATCCCTCAAGGAGTCACTAAACTCTGTGCCCAGGGGCAACCTTCTAAGGCACTGTGTTGCAGAGAAATGCTTACCTTCATTCCTTATATAAATGAACAAACAATCTAGATCTAAAAAGGATATGCTATCACCAATTATTAAGTCTCGTCCGAAGCACTTTCCTAGACTCTGGGGGCCATCTGAATTTTTAAGACAAGGTTCCTGTCTTTGATGAGCTCACAGTACAGCTCACTGATAACACACAATAAATATTCCCTGACGAATTCTTAGAAATGCAAAAAAGCAAAATGCTGGGGATACAAGGGCAGGGGGAAGTGTCAAAGATGAACTTCTTGGAGCAGAAGACTTAGAAGAAAGATGATTGCTGTCTTCAAATATTTGAAGGCCATCATATGGAAGAGGAAGCAAATGTGTTTGGCTTAGCCCCAGAATGGAAAACTGCAAGCAGAGAATGAGTAGAATTTGCACATAGACAGATGTAGGTTTGATATCAGTAAAAATTCCATAACAATTAAAAGTTGTCCATTAAGTGCCAGGAGCTATATTGAGAGGGGACGGAGTTCCTCCCTATTTGGCATCTTCAAGCACAGGCTGGATGACACACGTCAGATTAATTGTAGCGGAAATCCTTGTTTAAATACTCCTTAGAATAGGTGAACTTTGAGATTCCTTCCACAGCTACGTCTGTGATCCCCCGACTTCCCTGGGGCTCAGTTTTCTCATATTTAAAATGAAGTGGTTGGACTAGATGATCCCTATGGTCTTTTCTATCTTTGAATTTATTGTCTTATAATCCTACAATCCTATTTAAATGATTAAAAATTAAAGCAGCCCCATCCTCAGTCTGTCAGTCCAGAAACAATCAGATTAGACTTACATTCAGTTAGTAGAGGGTTAATGCTGAATGTACAGGGGCCATTCCAGGCAGAAATCCTGCCCACTTCAATTCCAGTTTGAGGAACTCATCCCAAGATGGCATTTGTCAATCTTATCTGCAAAGAGAGGTCCAATTAGAGAGAAAATTATCAAGGATTTTGTTATCTCCAAGTCACTGATCATAAGAGTCTAGATCAGTTCTTTCAAGGGCATCAGCAAAAAAAGAAAACTTTAGTAAGCCCTCCTGATTGAGAAATGATAATCATAGCAATTGATACTTATATAGCAAACATCTTACAGTCATTAATCTATTTGGAGTCTTACAACCACCCTGACAAGTAGCTACTGCATATTATATTATTTCACTCTTATAGATGAAGAAACTGAGGCCCAGAGAGACCAAATAACTTACCTAAACAATCATTTGTTCAGAGAGGCTAAGGCATTTGTCCATGGTCACATAGATAGCAGCAGGTAGTATGAGAATACTGGAAAGCACATTAGTTCTAGAATCAAAGATCAAAGGTTCAGATACCATCCCTGACATTTGTAATCAGTGTGACATTGGGCAAGTCATTTAACCTATCCAGATCTTAGTGTTCTAACTGTAAAATGAAGGGATTGAACCAAATAGTCCATTCCAGCTCTAACTCAATGACCTTGTAAGTTTCTCAGATAGGTTCCAAACCCTGATCTTTCTGACTCCCAAGCATAGCCCTCTATAGATGGTGTCATGATGCTGTATGTGCACAAAAGTCCTTGACTTAAAACATCCATCCATCCATCTGTCTGTCTGTCTTTTTATCTATATCTATCTTTCTACATTTCTATCTATTTTTATCTATTCTATTTATTTTGAGGGCTCAGAGCTACCCTCAGATACTTCAATTTGAATCACCTATCACTTACGTTGCTCCCTCTGTGATACAGTTATGCTATGCATTTCCTAACTATTAATCTCTCTCAATGCCCTCTGTGTTTGTATGAGTTTTCATAAGCCAGGGGTCCTTAGGCAGGTTAGTCTGTCTATCTATCTGTACCCCTAGCACTTAACGCAGTTGTTGGCACACAGTAAGCACTTAATAAATGTTTATTGATTGGTTGATTGCCAGCAACTGTGCTAAGCACTAGAGATTCCAATATAAGAAACATAAGACAGTTCCTATCCTCAAGTAGCTTATATTCTAATTGGGGAAGATAATACATTAGGAAGCTGGAAGGGGGAAAGGGTATTTCATATTCCTCACTTGGAATGGACTGAGATATAAATTGTTATTTTAGACATTTGGACTAGAGTGTGCAGCTAGGTTCTGTGTGAGGACTAATTGGGTAAAAATGAAAGAACCATGGCCTCATTGTCACTTAATCCAGGAAGGTTTCGTGGAAGAGGTACTATCTCAGGTAGATTAGCATTAACTAATGACGATTTGGTGCAAGAAGTGATGTCAAAGCCATTGTCATGGAAACGCATGCTCTGAAAGAACAGCCCAGTTGCAGCGGAAATGGCACTGCTATCCTGGCATCGCTAACAGATGATTGGTCCTCTAAGGCCAGGGACCAGATCTTCCTTGGCCCTGCATTTCATCCATTCGGCACAAAGTATTGTCTTGCCTTTGTCCATTCATTCAATCAAATCCTGTCTCTTTACATTTAGTAGCTGTCAGTTACTTCTCTCGGCCTCAGTCAGTCAAGAAACACATGTTAAGTATCTGACATGGTACTAAGTACTGTGGGATATTGAGAAAGGCAAAAATAAGGCCCCTGACCTCAAGAGGCTTACACGGTAAGGGGGAAGACAACATGCCAACAAGACATACGCCAGATAAATGGGAGGTAATTTCAGAAGGAAGGCACTAGGAATGAGAAGCCTCCTGCAGAAGGAGAGATGTGAGTCATTTTCAAGGAAACCAGAGAAACCAAAGGGTAGAAGTAAGGAAAGGAAACATTCCAGATATAGGAAACAGCCAGAGAAAGCCACAGAATTGGGAGATGGAATGGCATGTACTTAGCGTAGGTAAGTAGGTCTATGTAGATGAACCATAGAGTTTGGGGGAGTAGAGTATAAAAAACCTGGCAAGATAGAAAGGGTCTGGGGGCAGCTAGGTGGTACAGTGGATAGAGCACTGGCACTAGTCAAGAGGACCTGAGTTCAAATGCAGCCTCAGACACTCATTGGCTTGTGATCCTGGGCAAATCACTTAACCCTGATTGTCTCCAAAAAAAAGCATAGATAGATAGATAGAGACATAAAGATAGAGATAGAAAGAGATAGGGGCCACACTATAAAGAGCTTCAGATGCCCAAAAAAGGCTTTATATTTGATCCTAGAGGTAACATGGAGTCGCTAGAATTTATTGGGGGTGGGGGGAGAATTACATGATCAGATCTTTCTTTATTCACTGACAGCATGAGTTCAAATCCCACCTCAAACACTTGCCCAATGGGCAAATCATTGGATCTCTCACAGTTTTTGTTTTCTCCTCTCCCAAGCTTGTTATGAAGATCAAATGATAATTCATTACATGTGTGTATCCATATAAACATATATACATACATATAAACATGTATACGTATATATACATATGCAAGCATACATACAGATGTACATATAGATATATAGATATGGAAATGCCAAACCACTCTACTATCTTTGCCAAGAAAACCCCAAACAGAGTCACAAAGAATTGAACATGACTGAAACAACAGAACAACATATGTATTTGCAAACCTTAAAGTGCTGTACAAAATTTGGTCATAATTATCATTCTTTATTGTACATTCGAGGTACTTAACACATGGTTGTTGAATGAGTGCTGTAGAATTTTGCCTAATGGAAGGTATCAGGGAGGTATGTCAAAAGCCTCAAAGATGGACCCTTAGCCTGCTGAATAGACTTTCTATAGAAGATCCATTAGACTAGGGGTTCTTGTACTTTTTGTGTCATGAAATCTTTTGGCATTCTGGTGAAGTCTTTGGATTCCTGCTCACAATAATTTTTCTAAATATATTTTTTAAAAATCCATAAGATTACAAAGGAAGCCAATTCTATTAAAATAGGAAAAAATTTAATTCATGAGATTTAGGTTAAGAATTCCTCTTAAAGCATGTGGATGAAAACTAAATGCGGGAAAGGTGCTGATAGGGGGTAAGGTGGCACCAGCAAAGGCACTATCAGGATTGATGAGATCATGGGTCCATCAACCTATGGTAGTAATGCCAAAGGAAAGCTCTATCCCACAATGCTATTAAGATGTCCCTTGCCTACTCACGAATTGCTGGCAAGTGCCCTGGGTTGGCACATCTCAGAAAACAATAACCCTTATCAGAGCAGGGTGCCTGAAGCAATTAATATCTTGCAGCTCCGATAAGCTCCAAAGCTCTGGGCCAGGGTAATGGACCATTGGAAATAGGGTCAGGGTTCTGCCAAGCTCCATAATAGGTTGGTATTGCTGTTTTGGAAAAAAAAAGTTTTAATTTACATTTTCAAGCACAAAATATTTTCCCCTCATGCTTTGGCTAAATTAGGCAGTTAAAGTCTACGAAGTGGCAGTAATTGGGAACAATGGATTTCCAATTTGACATTTATTATTTTAGTGGAATCTGTTTTCCATTTGCACAGAGTTTCCAAGGACCCCTGCCGAACTCTCTTTGGCTATAGCCTTTTTACTTCGTTATCCAAATGTGTTTGAACCTTCCAATTCTCAATGGCATCATTTCACTTGGAGTAAGAGGTAAGAGACAGGCAAGAGTTCCTCCAAGAATCTAGCCCATGTTGGTCTCTCATATCTTAGAAATTCAAGAGCACATTCATATAGTGCTGTGAAGTATTCAAAGTACCTAATTTATCCTCTCCTTTCCTCTATTTGATTATAAGCTCTTGGAGGGCAGAGATAATGTTTGATGGCTATATTGTCTCCCATCTCTAACAGTTTCATAAGACTGTGTAAATAATAACTGAATTAATGGATACATGCTCTCATATTGGTAGTCTAATTATTCCATGTTATTATTATTATTATTAATTATTATCCTGTACCTCATTGTTGTATGACTATGAAGCCTGGACAGTATAACAGTGCCATGCCAGGACATTGAATCGCTTCCATTTAAAATGTCTTATGAAGATTCTGAAGATCACCTGGCAGGATAGGGTACCAGTCACTGAGGTCCTTACTCAAACTAAACTGCCAAGCATTCAAACTCTACTTCAGAGAGCATAGCTCCGATGGGCTGGCCACGTTGTTCGAACGTAAAATATATATTTGCCAAAAAGACTGTTTTATGGAGAACTCACACAGGGCAAGCGTTCACATGGTGGTCAGAAGAAGTGATACAAGGACACTCTCAAGGTCTCTCTTAAGAACTTTGGAATCGATTGTGTGACATGGGAGACACTGGCATAGGACCGCCCAGCATGGCAAACCCTCATCAGAGAAGGTGCTGTGCTCTATAAGCAAAGCAGAATTGAAGTAGCTCATAAGAAACATGAGATGCACAGATTTAAAGAATACACCCCAAACATTCACATGAACTGTGTGTGCCTGACCTGGGGCAGGACATTCCGAGCTTGTATTGGTCTGATCAGCCATAGTCAGAGATGCGACAACTTCACTCTAGCATAGTGATGTCATTTCGCTCTTCTTCAAGAGCAAAGGACAACAACCAATTCAATTTATCCTAATTTTCCTCCTCTAATAAAATATAAAGTTCCTTATGGGCAGGGATCATGTATTATGCTACAGATTACCATAATAGACTCCTTCACATATAGTAAGTGACCAATTAACAATAAAATATTTGATTGGTTTTGTGCACCAACATGAGAAAATGGACATCAACAGAAGATTAGTAGATTTTAAAAATCTGCAAAATCATATTTATATTCTTTTGTACTTTTTCTCCTTAAAAATTTTTTCATTAGCATTTCCATATGCCACTAAAATCAGGTATAGTGTGAAGACAGTTTGGCACATATAAATGGGAAGAGGTGCATGTAATGGAGAAAGCATTGGTTTAACTATCAGAGTATCTGGGTTCAAATTCCAGATCTGCTCTTTGCTACTTATATGATCTTTGGCAACCACTTTATCTCTCTGAGCCTCAGTTTCCCCATGTGTAAAGTGAATGAGGTTAGACTTGAAATTCTAATTTCATGCTCCTATGAACTTGTTCAGAAGTAGAAGTAATTTGGTCACGTAGAAAGAGTGAGGATGGACAGCCCAAGGACTGCATTGGTAGCAACTTCTGTTGAAGCTTAAAAATGAAAAATAAGACACATTCCTAAGAGAATAATAAATAACAATATATAATAACTGATAAATTTTATAAGATAGTAATAAATCCAGGAGAAATTTAGAATCTAGTTGAAACAAGGCATATATGAATAATACTACTGGGAAATAACACCAAAGTAATAAAATTCAAGACTATGTGATGTTGACTGCAATTGCTACTGGAATTTAGTTAGCAAAGGAGGAGCCAGGGAAGACTTCTTATAAGACATAACAACAGTGCCAGATTTTAAAGAAAATGTAACATTTGTTTGAGGAGAGAAGGAAGAGGCAAATCTGTCAAGATCACCAACTTCTGCCACGGGGAAAAAATGTCTCAGGAAATGGGCCAATGTCAACAAGCAGATATTAGGCACTTACTGTGTACAGTACAATGTTCCAGGCAATAGAAATAAAGAAGGAAGGAGACATGGTCCCTGCCCTCAAAGAGATTACAATTAAATGGAAGAACCAAAGCACACATGAAAAAAAGATGAATAATTATGGGTTTGCCATTCCATATTTGCCTCTGTATTCATCTGATTTCAGAAACAGCCTAGGTTTTTGAAATATTATCAGAGAATAATCTCAGAATATAATCTTCTCTGGTTACTGAGGGCTCCTCATATAATTGCTTAGAGCTTATGGGAGTTTCATTGTATAAGGAGAAATGGGAAGGAGTCAATATTGACCAGTCATAGTAATCAAATGCCTTGTGTCTATTTCACTGTACCTTAATCCTCCCCTAAAGCCCTATACCAATGACTCATCATGGCATGGAAGTGATTCTGAGGTAATGCCAGAGGATCTCCTAGCTCTCTCTATCCTGAACAGCATTTGATTTAATTTAATTCTGATGGTTTATGCCCTCAGTCTGAGAACTAACCTAGCTAAGCTCCAAATGGCCTCCAGGTGAGGATTTCAGAGGGTTACAGTAAGTTAACAATAACAATGTACTTTTGAAGGGCCTAGTCCAAGTTTGTGAAAGAAATACCCACAATGAAAAAAATAAAACTCCTTGGAACAACTAGAAAAGATAACATGAGTTCTGGAGGCAGAAGACTTTGGTTCAAATCTTACCCATGATGCTGATGAAAGAGCAGGAATAGAGGGAAAAAATCAACCAAAATCACCAAGCCCCACTTAAAGTAGCTCACAAGATGCTATCCCCTGGTACCTTTATCAGGGCAAAACACATCTCAGTAGAATTAATTAGTCAGAGGTGTGAACAAGGCCTAGATAACCAGATTCAACAGAAAGTCTCTTCAGATTGGTTAAGAGGCTTAGTCACACATGAGTGGTTGGGCAGCTAGTTTGGAAGCAAGATTTTCAATTATCTGGGAGGTTAATGATTCATTAAAGGAATAACTTGGAAAGCACAAGAATACCTTGGCTTCATCCCCCCCCCCCCACCACCACACACACACCCACTGGCCAGTGGAGGACCCTGGGAATTTAGCATGCCCAGAGGATTTGAACTCTTCATCAAGATCCCATACCCAACCAAAAGATAGCAGTGGTTGGCGTCAGTATCTTCGGGAGCCAAGAATAGACGAAAAATGACGAGAAGGGGAAGACTCAAGGCTCTAGAAGGAGCCCAGTAGAAAAGTAATCCCATATCTAACAGGAAGTCTGTGCGTATCCCCATGAAGGGGAGAAGAGGACTTCCAGCACTGAGGACATGTGACTTATCCCTTTCCCACATATATTCTAAGATGGAGCCCACTTACCTCTGGACTCTGTATGTAGAAGAGGGTATTAGAGACTCTTGGAGTATATTGTTTTGTACCAACTATGCCACCATAGTAAATACCTATTCGTTAAAAAGCTAATTAAGTCAAGCTGGCTAATAGATATAAACTGAAAATCGTGGAGGAAGAATGCTGGGGAAAGGGAGCTTGTGAGATAGAGCACTAGAATATCATTCCTTAAATCCTACCCCAAGAATCCTGAGAGAAGATAGAGCAACCCTGCTCAGGGATGCAGCCTCCCAGTGCAAGTTAGGGTTGGCTGGACAGGTCCACAGGATTCAGTATACTTACTACCAGTGTGACCTTGGGCCAGTCACCTAACTGCCCTGTGCCTCAGTTTACTCATATATAAAATGAGGAGATTGGGCTGGATAATATCTGAGGATCCTTCCATCTCCATATCTATGACTCCATGATTCATGAGAAAAATGAGGCCCAGAAAGAAGTGAGTTAATCAAGGTCACACACACACAGGTCATGAGTGTTACAGCTAGGATATGAAATCAGGTTTTCCAGATCCAGAGTGAGGGATTTCTCCATTGTACCATGTGGTCTCCAAAGCCCCTCTACAGACCCTAACTGGTTTGCATGACCACAGATAAGGCACCTAAACTCTGTAGACTTCAAGCAACTCTCTAAGACTTTAAGTTATTGATAAAACGTAAAGAAATGCAAATATTTAATTCAAATAAAACATTGCTTTTGCTTCCTCTTACCCTCCCCCCAAGAACATTTACACTGATTTGAATTTATAACATAATAATCATATATAGTGGAAAGTTAAATTAATATGGTAACAACCCCTAGTTCATTATTAAAAAAAGAAAGAAAGAATCTAGAAATTTCTCTTCTGCCATTGTGAGATGACACCAGCAACGGCCATTGATATTCTAGCTATCTCTGCTAATGTGTGTTGACAACAGTGACACCTCCTGGTGAAAGCTGACCTGACCTCCTGCAAGATTTCATTTGATTCCCTAGCTATGAATTACTCTTGACTTCCCTTGTTCCCTCCAGGTGTAATTTTCTTTGCCTTGTCTGAAAGAACAGACTCACACAGAACTCATCCTCAACCTTGGAAACTCAATAAGTGATACTGACCCGACTAGTGTACGTACACATGAATGTGGAGAAGGCCTCCACCATTGGGTCCCAAACACAACAGAATGATTAGCCCCCAAGAACCAATCCCCATGCTTGCAATTTCCAGCCACATTAAATATAAATAAAGGTGACAAAATACAACCCACTGAAAAATAGTTCAATTAAGTCCCACAATGAGAGCATCTCATAGATTTTAATGTATTTAATCCCCTGTGCAACATATTTGGCATATGTGTTCTTCCTCTACCATGATTGGTAGTCTAGCAATTTTTCGCATCGTAGATGGCCTTAAATCATATGGCTACAGGAAAAGCAGAAAGCTCGTGGAATGATAGTTAACCAAAAACAGTACAAGATTTGTTTAATGAGTGTGAAAGGTTGTGTTTCATCTCATTTGCAGAATGTTCCACAGTATCTGCCGCCTGCCTCATGGTGCCTGGAGAACAACATATTAGAAAGTACTAGGAAGGTTTTATGTCGCTATTTTGAAAGCTTTGTAGTTTATTGTTTGTTAAACTAGACTCCTGAACAAGTATAATTAAGGGAGAGAAGAGATGCCCAATCACCGCCAAGAACGGAAGGCTTAGGCGCCACTGGATTTTTTCTTCTTTCTAATCTTTTAATATAGCTGTGGGCTTCTGTTGTTCGTCCCTGAAGAAAAGCATGGAATGGTTCTTAATGTGGAAAATTTACCTTGAAACTGTTTTGCCTGTATTCTAATCATAGTTCCCGGTTGCAAGTCTTTTGTTTGGTTATCAGAGATTCTAAAATTTACTAGTTAGAAAAACCATTTTGAAGCTGTGCTTAGGAACTGTATCTTTTGGGTAAAGAAGCCCTAATAAATCAGTCAGAGGCTTAGAGTTGGAGGCAGAGCCTTTAGGGTTAGGGTAGAAGGGACCTTGGAGTTCATCTAGTCCAATTCCCCCATTTTACAGGAAACTGAGACCCAGGGAAATAAAGTAATAACCCAAGGTCACATTGGGCAGATCAAAAATTTAGAGCTAAAAAGGACCTCACAGGCAATCTGCTCCAACCATTTCATATTACATATAAGGAGGCCTGTGAATGCTAGTACAAATAGGTAATAAGTGTCAAAGGTCAGCTTCAATCACAGATCCTCTGACTCCAAAACCAATGTACTTTCTTCCATACCATGCTGCCTCTATATACAGGCACCCCTACCTCTATCCCCTCAAAAGTCCAAATTCAAAACTTTGTACCTTTACTTATCTAGTATTTTATTAATAAAATCAAAATGTCCAGTTATTGAAATTTGTCTTTGCCCAATCCCTCATGCCTAGAAGGTACTCCCTTCCTCTCCACACTTCACTCCATTAGCTTTCCTAGTGTCTTTCAAGACTCAGTTTGAAGCCCATCTTCTGCAGGAGATGCTAGGAGATCACCCCCACCTTGCTTTCCCCTCTGAGATTTCCTTCCATCTAGTTTGTTTATGTACCTAGCTATTTACATGTTGCCTCCACCATTAAATTGTGAGCTATTGAGGCCAAGGACTCAGGTTTGGGGGAATTTTGTATCCCTACAATTGTATAATGCTCAGTAGGTGTTTATGGACCGACTGATCGATGGCTAACTGATATGGGTGAAAAGTCTTTGATCTGCAATTAGAACATGAACAGACTCAAAAGTGGTGAAGGGAAAGAAAGCAAAGCTACTGGAGGTACCAAGCCTGCTAGGTTCTCCCTCAGCCTTCTGACTTCCTTCAAGAGTTAGCTCACACACCACCTTCTCCTTTCCTAGTCCTCCCCACTCTAGTAACTGCCCTCTGAGATGACCTGCCACTTACATTGCATCATTTTGTAGGCACCTAGTTAGTTAATATTATCTCTCCCATTCAATGGGAACTTCTCTGAAAATGTCTTTTTCTCTTTCTTTACATGCTCAGCTCGGCTTAACGCAGGGCTTGGCACATAGTAGGTACTTAATAAATGCTTGTTGACTGACTCACTGACTGAACTGTCTATAAAACTCTAACCAGAATAATCCTATAAGGGCTCCTAAGCTCACATTTTAAATTCTTTGTGGGAAAGGAAATGGGCAACAGTTTGTGTTATAGATGAGTTTCATTTGTTAGGTCATGTCTGACTTTTCATGACCCCATTTGGGGTTTTCTTGGCAAAGATACTGGAACAGTTTGCCATTTCCTTCTCCAGCTCCTTTTACAGATGAGGAAACTGAAGTAAAAGGGATAAGTGACTTGCCCAGGGTCACGCAACCAGTCTTCCTGACTCCAAGGCCAGTGCTCTACCAACTACACCACCTAGCTGTCTAATAAGTTTCACTTAGGTGGAAGGAAAAACTGAAACCGGAGAAGGAACAGGTTGTCTGCCATCTGCAGGTATCTAAAGCATAACTATGGACAGTACAGGTTCATACAAAAGGCCTTGGAGGAGGAATGAGAAGAGAAAGGAATAAGCATTTATTGAGCACCTAATGTGTTCAGGCTAAGTGCTTTCCATGCCCCCCAGCATGGGAAACAGTATGGCATCACAGGAGAGTGACTGAACTAGAAAACAAGGACTTGGATTTGGATTCTACCTCTCACTCAGTAACTGTGAAATATAAGTAAGTAACTGATTAAGTAACCTCTTTGATTCTCAAAGTTCTTCTCTGAGCACCAGGGATAATAAAACCCTCACTCTCAGGTCTGAGGTGAAACTCAGATGAGCTAATGCTGCTACATAAGGTCAATAGCTAAAAGAGTTCTTTAAGAGACTCCCTCAGTGCCTTTTTACCCTTATTTTACATATTCTTCTAACCAGCTACATTATCTGGTGTCCTACTTAGCAAAAGATTAGAAAGATTGATTTGGAAACAGAAAGCACAGTGGGCGTGGCAGGTGGCCAGAAGGTTGCTTCTCCTTTAAAGCTAACCCTCCTCACTTGCCACAGTATATTCAGGATATATTCTAAACAGGAAAAATTTTGGAAACATTGGTCTAGCCCAGAGTTATTAACCTGGAGTCTATAAACCTTTTTTAAAAACATTTTGATAACTGTATTTCAACAGAATTGGATTCCTTGATAATCCTATGTATTTGTGATAAACTGACATGGAAAATTTACCTTGAAACTCTTTTGCCTCTATTCTAATCATTGTTCTCAGTTGCGAGCTTTTTGTTCGATTATCAGAGATGCTGAAATTTGCTAGTTAGAAAAACCATTTTGAAGCTGTGCTTAGTAACTGCATCTTTTGGGAAAAGAAACCCTGATAAATCACAGTATCATATATGCAGTGTTAGAAGGGACCTTAGAAAGAAATTAAAGATATCTATAGGCAATATGAAAAAATTCTCGAAATCACTACT
The DNA here is from genome assembly GCF_011100635.1 of Trichosurus vulpecula. Taxonomy (NCBI): domain Eukaryota; kingdom Metazoa; phylum Chordata; class Mammalia; order Diprotodontia; family Phalangeridae; genus Trichosurus; species Trichosurus vulpecula. The sequence goes on along the minus strand of NC_050577.1, from coordinate 216,272,710 downwards.
GATTAGAGAAATGCAAATGAAAACAGCCCTTAGGTACCACATCTCTCCTGTCAGATTGGCTAACATGACAAAACAGGAAAACGATAAATGCTGGAGAGGATGTGGGAAAATTGGAACATTGTTACATTGCTGGTGGAGTTGTGAACTGATCCAACCATTCTGGAAAACAATTTGGAACTATGCCCAAAGGGCTATAAAAATGTCCATACCCTTTGACCCAGCAATACCACTTCTAGGGTTGTATCCCAAAGAGATCACACAAGCAGGAAAAGGACCCATATGTACAAAAATATTTATCGCGGTTCTTTTTGTGGTAGCTAAGAATTGGAAATCAAAGGGATGCCCATCAAATAGGGAATACCTGAAAAAGTTGTGGTATATGAAGGTAATGGAATATTATTGTGCTATAAGAAATGGGGATGATACAGACTTCATAATAACCTGGAAAAGCCTACATGATATAATGCTGAGCAAATGAAGCAGAACCAGGAGAACATTATACACAACCACAGATATATGGATTCTACCATGACTATCCCTGATAGACTTTGCTCTTCTCACCAATACAAAGTGCAAAGACAACTCTAAAGGACTCACGATGGAGAATGCTATCTACATCCAGAGAAAGAACTATGGAGTCTGAATGCAGATTGAGGCACACTTTATGCTCGACTTTTTTTCCCCTTTGTTCTTTTTTCTCTTTTTCTCTTCTGTTTTTGTTTGGGTTTTTTTTTTATTTTGTTTCTTCTTTCTCATGATTCATTCCATTGGTCATAATTCTTCTTTACAACTTGACTGTTGTGTAAATAAGTTCAATGGGAAGTTATATGTAGAAGATATATCGGATTCCATGCAGTCTTGGGGAGGGGGAGAAGAAAATCTGGAACTCAAAATTATGTAGAACTGAGTGTTGTGAACTAAAAATAAAAAATCTCCAAAAATAAAGAAGAGACCTCAGAGTTCATCCAGTCCTATTCTCTCATTTTACAGGTGAGAAAACAGAGGCCCAGAGAAATAAAGTAATAACCCAACCTCACATTGGCCAGATCACAAATTTAGAGCTAAAAAGGACCTCACAGGTAATCTAATCCAACTGTCTCATGTTACATATGAGGAGACAGAAGCCTATGAATGTTAGATGGCCTGACCAATGAGAAACAACTAGTAAATATGATAAATATGAGAAACTAATCATATTAAAAATAGGATTGTGAGGAGGGGTCCGTCCATAGGCTTCACCAGACCACCAAGTCCATGATTCAAGAAAGGTTAAGAGCCTCTGGTCAAGGCCATCCCTATGACTCCAGAAAGAACTTCATCTTAAACCATTCCACTCTGACAACTCCAGATACCATGCTCAGAGGTCACCTAAGTTACCCAATATAACATATCACAATCAAATCAGGAAGCTTTTCAATAAAATCTAATTGGTACTTGTGCATTGACCTACCCTCTCTTACTCTGCCCTCTTATGGAAAGAGTGTTGGACTTGGTCAGAAAGACCTAGGTCCCAATCCTGGGTCTGTTGCTTTCTAGCTTTTGTGAACCTGAAAAGACGCTTAAACGTTCTATGCCACCGTTTCCTCATTTGTAAAAGTGGGCATTGTAGTATGTGATCCACATGTTATTGGGAGGTCTAAAAGCATAAAAAGTAGGTTGCAAAGATTAAGGCATTTTGCATGCATGTCCACCAGTAAAGGCGCTAAGCCACTGGATGCCAAAGACCCTTATGTCAATTAATGGCTGTCTTCACAATCCATTGCCACATGGTGTACTTCCTGAAAAGTTCATGTGGCACAGAACCTCTTCTCAGTTACGTCCCCCCATCTCTGGACACCCTTGAATTACAGCACAATACAATAATATCTTTCTAATGATAACTATGAGTCACCAGGACAAGGCTCTTTTATGATGTTCAGTAGACTCTAAGGAAACATTTTAGAAGAATTCCCATCCAAAATGATTTATTTTTTTAAAGTGTCACTCTAAAGTTTGTAAAAAAAAAAAAAGATTCAATTAACTGGGGGAGGGGGATCATGTCTATTACCAACCCTATTCCCAACTAAGGAAGAAATCCCTAACTTTGGGGAGGAGTCAGTCATTTTATCAAGGCTGATAATTCTTGTAGATAAAAGGGGAGACTCCTTCCCTCCAGGAGTCATTGAATTTCTCCCTAAAAGTGTGTATGTGGAGCTTCCTATAGAACAAAGCATCGTGTTGTCGGTAGGGCACTAGATCGCAGTTCAAATCCCACCTCAGACACTTACCCGATGTGTGGCCTTTACCCTCTCTCCACTTTTGTTTCCTTATCCCTAAAATGAGAGGGTTAGATTCAATGGTCTCCATCCAGAGTCTCTTTTATTCCAAAAGCTATGTGGTCCTCAGCAAATCATTTAACCTCTTGTGCCTCAGTTTCCTCAACCTTAAAACTGAGAGATTTAGAATAGATGGCCTGTGAGGCCCCTTCCAGCTCTAAATATATGTTCCCTTAAGAATTTTATAATTGATCAATAAGTTTTATTAATTGCCCACTATGTGTCAGGCACTTGGGATACAAATAACTGTCTCAAGTTTACATTCTCATGGAGAACGGACTAATAATACTCAGCAATTAGTTTTCTATATACCAATGATTTTGACTTCTCTTCATGAGTGTACATGCTAGCATGCATCAGGCTAAAAACTGGCAAGGATCAAATCCTAATACTGAGCTTCAGAATCCTCTCTTTCTAATCTCCTACACCTGTTACACCCCCCACCCCCCATCTTATTATCAGATCTTCCCTTGTGTCCCACTAGATGGATGTTTGCCCTTCAGCTTCAGCATACCCTGGAAAAACCCTAAGGAAAGGAAATGACTAAGTAAAAATCATTCACTTCCATAATTTAAGAGGAAATGGATCTCAGATGAACTGAAATTCGGCTCAGTTCAAGCCCTGGGAGATGTTACAGAAACTGATTCCAAGATCTAAACCACTTCTCACAAATTGACTTGGAGTTGCATCAAAATGTAAATAAATGAGCCATATACTCCTACAGTCATGTCTTTCCTTAGTGTATGTGTTACAGGTGGATGGGGAGCAGGGAAGTCAGTGTGCACAGGTGAGGAGGTATAAGGGGAGATTAGAACTCTGGAAATTAAAGAGACCTTGGAACACACCCAGGAGCACCATCCTCCTCCCCCTCTCCCCCTAAAAAGTTCAGAAGACAGGAAAACAGAAGAATTTGTTCAAAAAAAAAAAGAAAACAAGAAACACGACACATTTCCTTCTCATATTTTTTCCAGTTTTTTTTTCTTTTAAATTTTCTTCCTTAAATTTCTTCTACTCTCACAACAAAATTGATGGAGGGAGGAAGGAGAGGAATATATCTGAAGATTTATATCAGAAATTATAATTCAATCCAATTCAATAAACATTAAGTAAGAGCTTGCTATGTACTAGGCAGTAGGCTATAAAGACAAAAAATAGTCTTATGGTGTGAAGGAATGGATACTGGACTTGGAGTCAGGAGGACCTGAGTTCAAATCCTGCCTTAGACACTTCTTAGCTGTGTGGCCCAAGGCAAAGCATTTACCCTCTCTTGCCTTAATTTCGTCATTTATAAAATGATGGATTTGGACTTGGCGCTAATCTAGTTCTAAACCTATGGTCAAATAAAATGATCTCTAAGGCCCTTTCCAACCCTAAAGCTATGGTCTCTGTCTTCAAGCAGCTTACCTCCTCCCAAGAGCTACAACATTTAAACAGAAAGGTAAATTCAGGATGAATTTGAGGAGAGAGAAAGCATTGGCAGGGAGGACTGCAACAAGGATGTGGTATCTGAGCTAAGCCTTGAAGAAATCTATGAGATTGTATGAGGTGGAAATAAGAAGAAAGCTCATTCCAGGCACCAGCAACACCTTGTGCAAATTCATGGAGGCAGAAGATGGACAAGTGAATTCAACAACAAGCAGACCTCAATTTGCCTTATCATCTGTAAACTGGAGATGATAACAATACCTACCATCCAGAGTTATTGTGAGTATAAAATGAGGTCAAATTTTTAAGTGCTTTTGCAAACCTTAAAATGCTATATAAATGCCAGTTACTGTTACTCCAAGTGGAGTAAGTTATATTTGAGACTAAACATATTAGAGGGCCACTGGTGCTTCTTAGCACAGAAATTACATGGGCAGAACTATGCTTTAGAATTATTGGGCAACCGTATACAGAATGGATTGTGGAGGGAAGAAACTAAATCAGGGAACTATAAGCTCTCGGTAGACCATAAGCCCGTTGAAGGCAGGGGATGTTTCCCTTTTCATCTCTATGTTTGCAGCACCTAGCACACCAGCTTTCAAGTAACCTATTATTCAATACATGTTCATTGAAGGAAATAAAGTGAAACAAAGCAGAACCCATTCCCAAAGCCAGATATAAGAGGGGATCATTCATTGCTCTATAAAAGGGTAGTATGTTACAAAGCAAGAATAAAAAGACATTGGTAGTTCTAATCCCAGTTCTATAGATATTGGTTGTGGGGGGAAAAAAAGGAATTACTGGACCACTTTCAGAGTTTGCCTTCCAATTTAACTGTAGCTTACCTAGGACTTTAAAAATACATTTTACTTGTGCTTCTTAGTCAAAATATTCCTCTAACCTTTTTTTAAGTAAGTGACAAAATCTTTCTTGTAGTAATTAATGGACTACAGAAATATTGGGGAAACAGGCCCAAAGGCTTAAACCATAATTCTATTACTAATATATTCCCTTGGCTTGCCTTTTGAACTCTGCCGTTGCTTGCCTTGCAGCTGTGTTTAATGAGTAAAGAGATTATTCAAATGAGCCCACAGCAGAACATTATTTCTGAGGTCCTGGCCATCTTGAGCAGGCATCTTCCATTGAGATCAGGTGGTGAAGCCTGAATATCTCTAATTTAGTTTCAGGCCTTGTTGCTTGCTAATATAATTCTATGGTCACCAGGAGTACATCTTGTGCTCTTAGAGAAGCTCCTTATGATCCATTGACCAGACAAAAGAGCCAAAGAATTGACCCTCCCAGTGAATAATAAGAAGCCAAGCATCCCAGTTCTTAAAAGCCTACAATATCTGACCAGTTCCTAACAGCCAGGGGTCACATAGCCCATCAGTGTCTAAATATGAAAACGGGCAGACTTACTGAATGGCCTGTAGAAAAGAGGCCCTATTTGAAAGCATGGGGAGTTATTTTTTTTTCCTAATTAATGTTGAAAAAGAATAGATTTTAAGTAGACAATCCAATGTTTGACAACTTGTAAGGTATTAGGAGGCATTCCTGTGTGTAATAGGAAAGATAAGTATAACTTTCTAAGCCTCCTCTCCTCCCAAACAGGAAAATCGCTGAGAGAGATACAAAGTTACAAAGAAAATTTAATAAGACCTAATTTTAAACTGATAAACATTCTAACCAATATGGTGGGATTAAGCAATAAAGAGTCTTCCTGGGAATTTACAGAGAGATAAGAATCTCATGAATAAGTAAATTCAGAGACAGCCAGCTAAGGTGTTTATTGATTTAGAAACCCATTTGTTTGAGAGATTACCCTTGGGGACAGAACTATTATGGCTGATAATATAATAGTTATGTTCCCAGACAACCTGCTTCATGTGGGTGATGTCAGAGTGAAGGGACAACCCAACCGAGCCAAGGATGTAAAAGGACAAGTTGGGTCCAGCAGTTCATATGAGTTCTGGGAAAATTGTCTGGTACATTTTTTTCTAATACTATTCCAGTATTAGAATAAAATCTTCACTAACCTGAATCATAAGATCATAAATGCAAAGCCTGAAGGACCTTAGAAGTCATCTCAGTGCCTAACATAGTGTCTGACACATAGTAGGTGCTCAAGAGTATGCTCTTACCTCTTACCTCCATTTATAGAGGAATTTTCCTCGCCTGAGAGTTCCCTGTCTAAAGGAATCCATAGATTCACTATCCCTATCCTTAGATTTCATCTTTTTTTTTTATAATGTACATGTTGTCTCCCCAGAGAGAATGGAAGTTCCTTAAGGACAGACATTTTGTTTTTGTCTCTGTGTCCTGGAGACCTAGCACAGCATTTAGAATATAGTATTTTAAAAGTTCTCATTGATTGGTTATTTTGTCCAATTCTCTTCCCCTCACTTTATAGAAAAGGAAACTGAAAGCCAGAGAAGTTTTGCGATTTTTCCAAAGCCACACGTGTAGTGAGGTGAAGAGCCAGGCATTTAAACCGGGTCCTCAGATTCTAAATGCAGTCTTCTTTCTCCAATGCCCTATGGGGAAGAGGACAGGATTTCCTCTTTCTTGACATGAGTAATGCCATCTTAAAATTGCTTCTATTTCAATGTTAAATGGATGCTCACATCTAATCCCCAAGTTTTTTCTTCCTTTAGCCTATCTCTTGTGCAAGGGCCATCAAAGACAAAAAATAAACCACAAATTTTAGCTCTACTTTCTTTCAGAATAAAGAGGAGTTTATAAGAAAACAAGGCATCTAAGAACATTACCTCTCACCAGTCTCCTGTCCTGAACTATCTATCACTCTAGTCCAACTTTTAATCAGCTTACCAATATAATTTTTCTAAGATCCCATCTTGTTACCATCCTGCTCAATTATCTCAATGGCTCCCTAGTGCCTCCTGCAAGACTACATACAAACTCCCTTGTTTGACATTAAAAGCTCTTCATAGCCTGGCCACTTCACACCCTTCTGGTCTTGTTACCCTTCATTCTTTCCACTTATTCTGTCTCCAGCAATACTGGCTCACTTACAGCTCCTCAAACACGGCTTCCAAATCCAGTCTCCATGCCACTGTCCTACCTGTCCCCCACATCTGTGATGCCTTCTCCCCCCACCTCTTCCTTTTAGTTTTCCTGACTCTCTAAGATTTGGCTCAAATACCAGAAGGGTATGTGCTCCAGAAGACCTTTCTCAGTTGCTAATGACTTTGCTTCTCAAGTTGCCTTCCGTTTACTCTTTGTGTATCTTGATTTTACCTGGTTGTTGACATTGTCTCTCCCATTGCAATGTTAGCACCTTGTGGGTGAGGACTACTGTGGACAGAAACACTCTGTTTCTGTCTTTCTTTATATCAACAGTGCTTAGCTTGACAGGGCCTGAGATAAAATAGTATATGCTTAATAAAAGAATGCTGGTGACCTATAGTTGTTATTATTATTCAATCAAGCAATAAGCATTTATTTAGACCTACTGTGTGCCGGTGAGACAGCATAATGTGGCATAGGGGTTTTTATACTTCTTGTGTCATGGATCCCTTTGTCAGTCTAGTGAAGCCTATAGACTCCTCAGAGTGATGCTTTCAAATGCACAATGTAAAATATGTAGGATTATAAAGGTATACCTAGTTAGTACTGTGCATACAGCCCTGGATCTTGAGTCACAAAGACCTGAGTTCAAATCTGACCTTAGACACTTATTAGCTTTGTGACCCTGGACAAGACCCTTGACCTCTGTTTGCCTCTATTTCCTCAACTGTAAAATTGGTCTAATAAATAACAGTACCTTACTCCCAAGGGTTATTGTAAGGATCAAATGAGATATTTGTAAAGCACTTACCATAGTACCTGGCACATAGTACATACTATATAAATGTTCATCCCCTTCATTTCCCCTTCCCTACAAAGGAGACCAATTATACTGTTGACAACATATTTAAAAAGAACAAATTCATGAACTTGTTTTACTCTGCTCTGCATCTGCTTCCCTGCCTGATTTCAATTCCACAAACGAGATGCCCCTCCAAGGTTAAGTGCCTTGTCTCTAGGTGCAGACATCACCATGCTGTTCAAGCAAGCCTTGATTGGCGCCACTCCCCTCAGTCTCTTCTCCTCTCTGATTGGAAGGTAGAGTATCAAACTGATTGGAGAGTAAAGTATCAAACTCTTCCCAATGCCTTCCTTTCCAGAGCAAACTAGACTTTTCAGTTCACTCTACTTTCCATGAGATTGTAAGCTCCTTCAGGTCAGGGACTGTCTTTTATTTTATTAATTGTATCCCTACCACTTAACACAGTACCTGGTACATAATAGGCACTTAATAAGTTGTTGATTGGATTGGAACCGCAGCTTAATAACCCCTGGTATGGTGCCTTGAAGCCAGGAATATCTAGGACCAAACGTCACCTCTGTCATATACTGACTGTATGATTCTAGCAAGTCATTTAACTCTCAAGATTATATATTGCTGAGAAAGTGCTGACCTCCATTGGTAAAGAGGGTTTCCTCACCCGGGAGTTACATATATCAATGAAATCACAGAGCAGTCCATTTCTTTATGTACCAGGTGAACAGGTGCAAAAATGAAAATAAAATAGTCCTTGCCCTCAAGGAGCTTATGTTCTATTGTTTTCTTTTTCTTTGATGCTTTGTAGTAGCATGGAAGCAAGCCCAGGTTCTTGAAGGCTATGTCCACAGACAAAAGTTCTGGCACATTCCACTGACCTGAAAAGTCTTCAAGCATGGACCTGGTGATGGCCTATATGTCCCTTGTCTGAGGACCAGTCTAAGTAAATTCTGAGAGGCTTATTACCGGAATGACTAGATGGGGATGAAATTTTCAGCCACTGTAACTCATAAAGACCATCTACTCCATTTCAGAGGTCTTAATGTCTTCACTGGTAGAGGTAGACCTGAAACTAATTCAATTACAAGTCCTTGGAGTCCTGAAAGAAGGAAAAGAGAAAGAGGAGTCATATTCTAAATCTTTGAGGTTCCATCCAAGAATAAGTAGAAGTGCCAAAATAACTACAACTTCTATAGCTAGTTTATAATCCTGGAAAACGAGAAGAGATGCACATAACAAAAACCCTGAGTCAAAACACAAATATTCTTCATCAAACAAAGCATATTTAGAGTCAACGTATTCTTAGTAAAGCAGGGAATTGGACAAATACAATAGCCTTATAACATAAAAGGTCTTGTATATAACTTTATATTGATAGATTAGATAGATAGATAGATATACCTTATTTTATTTTTACTTAATTCCAGTTCATCAGCGTTTTGCTAATTTCCTTCCCACAAATTTTTTTAAAGAAAAGTTCTTCCTACCCCCACCCCAACCTATCCTTTTCATACAATCACAGAGTTGGAAAAGGCATCGAAACTACAGTTGAACAAGAATCTTCTCTACAATTTTTCCATCTCCTATACAATGGCCCTTCCAAAAACTGGAGATCATTCTCATTCCCCTCTAAGTGTACTTTCTCCAGGATAAACCAAATCTTGTATGGTTTGGCCTCCAGTTCCCTCACTTTCCTGGTTCTTCTTCTCTGGGCATACTCCAGTTTGTCAATGGTCTTCCTAAAGGAGCTGAACACCAAATTCCAAAAGTGGTCTGGGGCCTGGCAGAGTACAAAAAGGCAACTGTTCCTCTTCTTTGACTATTATGGTTCTACTAATTTGATCCAAGGTAATGTTTCATAGGATCATATATTTAAAGATGGAAGAGATCTTAGAGGCCAATCAAATCTAATGACCTTATTTTACAGCTGAGGAAGCTGAGGCACGAAAGATAGTTGACTTGTCCCAGGTCATGCAACTAGTAAATGTTCAAGGAAGGATTTGAAACCAAGTCCTTGACTCCAAGTGCATTGTGTTATTGATTATGCCATGCTGCTTCATTCTCCTCCAGGTGACATACCTCTCAGTAAATAATGTAAAACCATGATCTCAGAAGAAGCAAGATTAAAGATTAACCAGAGATAAACAACGGCTTCAGAATATTACTAGTGAGGACTGGGCCATGAAAAGAAGCCCAAAAGACATGATCATGGTCAAGGATGCCTGTGACAAAAACAAAAAGGTGAGTTGGTCATGCAGTAGGAATGAAAGTGATAAGAGATGGACAACCTAACTCTTGTATTATTATCCACCAAATATTAAAAGACTCGGAAGTAGATCTTCAACTCATTCATTGGGTCAAAGAAAAGAACCACACAGGATGAAAAGAAATGGCTAAGTCCAATACACTCCAGTTCTTAGAAATCCTAGCTCAAGTACCACCTCCTGCATAAGGCTTTTCCTCATCTTGCCACATCCTTCCCATTGCCCCCCAACTACTAGTGCCTTCCCCTTCAAAATAAAAATAGCTTGAATTTATTTTGTAGATATGTATATGTATAAATCTTTTACCCTGAGCCAATTTAAGGTTCCTGAGGGCAGTTCCACTTTTCTGGCATATCCTAGACACTTCACACTTATTGATTGATTGAAGGGAGTGGCCACGTTGATTAACAAGATCATAGATTCACTGAAGCAAAGTCAAGTCAGCTTTTTTTTGGCTACTATGTCACATTGCGGAGACAGAGGGGGTGAGGAGAAATGGTAGGCAAGAAAGTAGAGAGAGAGCAGAAAGAAAGGCAAGAAAGTGGCACAGAGGGAGAGAGAGGGAGGGAAGAAGGGAGAGTCTGAGAGAGCAGGAGAGAGAGACAGAGACAGACAATAAGAAGACCAGATTGAATAGACTATTATTTTAATGAATGGGAGTGTATGAACACTGGAAAGGTAGGCTGGGGCTTGATCCAATCATTACAATGTCATCTGCAAAGGAGCAGTCTGAGGACCTCAACAGCTATGTAAAATCTCTCTTCCATTTGAACTATTTTGGTTCATAATAAGAAAGAAGTGATTCCTCTGTACAGACTCAACTCTTGTATGAATCTTGGCTTTTTTCCATTTCACAGGACTCCATTGTACACTAATAGTTGTGACCGTATTTTGTTCTTCAGTTTTTAAATGTTCAACATCTAACTAGATCATAATAAATCTTCTGTACCCGTAGGCAGCCAAAGATCCCCAAATCTGAGTTGTTACAGACCCAGAAGCCATGGAGTCTAACATATATCTGAAAACATTGCTTCTGCAGCATTCCCATATTACTCCACCTGAAGACTTCAAGTGAGGAAGAACCCATTACCTTCTGTGGCAGCTCATTCCAGCTCTAATCATTTTGGAGCTTAACAACTACCACACTTTTTCCCATTTCTGTCCTCTGGGGTCAAGCAGAAAAAAAGGTGATCATATACCCTCTAAGTATCCCTTCTCTAGGGTTAGGACCTTCATCATCTTGGTCACTTTTCTCTAGATTCTGTGCAGTTTATCAATCAGTCAATGTCCTCCTTAAAAAGAAGGAACCATAAAAAATTCTAAAAATTAAAAAAATTTAAAAAGAAGCAACCAAAATATGGAACATAGTACTTCAGACACAGTCTCCCAGAACACAGTCCAGAAATATTATCTCTTCTCCACTCTAGGCTCTATATCTCTAACAACGAAGGCTAGGATTGCATTAGGTTTTTTTTTTCTAATATAAAACCATTGACGCATTGAACTTGCAATCAACTAACATCTTCCATTCCTTTACAGATAAAATTCTGTCTAGCCAGGTGTCCCCCATCTTGTATGTATTACCCAGGTTTTATTGGACCCAACTCTAGGACTTTAAACTTTGTTGTTATTCAGTTATTTCAGTCATGTCTGACTATTTGTGACCCTGTTTGGGGTTTCTTTGGCAAAGATACTGGAGTGGTTTGCCATTTCTTTCTCCACTTCATTTTACAGATGAGGAAACTGAGGCAAACAGGCTTAAGTGACTTGCCCAGGGTCACACAGTAAGTATCTGAGGCTGGATTTGAACTCATGAAGATGAGTCTTCCTGATTCCAAGCCCACTGCTCTATCCACTGCATCAACCTATTTCTAATAAATTTTGTCAATGTGTTCAGTCAATGTTCTTGACTGTTGAGATCTTCTTAGCCCAGATATAACAATTAAATTTTGTATTACAAAAGTCAAAATGGAAAAGTAAGCAAAGCAGTCAATTTCTGGTCAAGATTATCAATCTAATACATGAATCTAACCTAATTTTTAGGAGAAATTATGAGGGAAATACCATTTTTTCCCAATGGTCATTCTTTCAAGAGAGGTTAGAAAGCTTCATTCCACATGGCATTTCCAGGCAAATAGCAGCTATCTTGCAAACATCTGGTGCTCTATGCCCCCCTCCACTATTTTTCATTTAGTTTATTGAAGGGAAAGATTAGTATAGGATCTTCATGCTTTGTGCACATAGGAAATCCGAGCCACAAATTCATAATCTATGGTCCAGGTGCTTAATGGCATTCTTGTCAACTGGAAGTCTATGGGCTAAGGACTGGATTATACTTCTCAATAGTAGCATTAGTCTGAATTAGGATGATTCCATTATATTAAGGATTCACTAGACCTGCAATAATTGAGGTAGAGAGTTTATAAAGAAGTGGAAGGCCTGTCTAATTAGAAAATAAGAAACCAGGAAATAAATAAAGGGCTTGGGAAAGTTGGCTCCATCCAATTTGCCTGGAGACATTCTAACACTTGCCTACAAACTAAATCTAATTTTCTCTGTGCATTCAATATTGGTTAATAAGCTTGTTGACTAGTGACAGTCCTTATTTCCAGTCCAAGGAGGGAACAGCGCATGGATTTTCATTCTGACATGTAGAATAATCTATGCAGAAACCATGGGCTTAGGAGGAACTGCCTGGACTCTCAGGAAATTACCCCCAAACATGCAATCAAGAAAGAAAAAAAGAGCGCTGGTGAAATCAGTGCTCTTCACATATTGTCTGGGGGAGGAAAATAATGATTCTGGGAGGCAATTTGATGAGGAATTTCTATCTCGCGTGCCTGGGTCAGCATTTCAGAAGGTGATAAATAACCATGGCCTAGGACAGGACATTTTTTCTTTATTTTGATACCCTTACAGCAGTAATCATGCCTCTTGTCAGGTGTTACAAAGATAAAGACAAATGGTCCCCATTGCTATTCTGTCAATGCATTTCAAGCCAAACCAAAGGCAAGCACACCTGCTAGAGAGGCAGAATGCACCATTTGTCTTGTCCTCATCACCCAGCAAGGTAACATCCTGTTCAAACAGGTTCTTCGGGTCAAAAAAATGGAAATGTGCTGCTGACATTCTTGGCACCAACTTTTCCCTTGTCCAGTAAAAGGTCCCCAGTGACACAGCTCCTCCTGGTATCTCCTCTCCATCCCCCCCAAAAATTTATTTTCTTTCAGCAAAATTTTGAAATTAGGCTCCGTGACCTATTTAGGGAGGTCAAAGTATGGAACAAGTCTTCTGTTAAATAAGATGATCTTTAGCACCAGGGATTCTTTTTAATCAAAAATTTTTGTGGACTACATAGTGATGGTTAATAGTAGATTTTTGAAAAGCCATAAAATGTTTGCCATGGATGGCGATCAGGAATGTGAACCCATCTAAAAAATGTTGTTTATGCAGAAACAGATGGGATTTAGCTTAATTGTTGAAATAAAATAACATATGGAACAAAACACAGCTGATAATTATATTAACGCTAATTTTAATATGTTTCGCTATGCTGTTGCCAATGTTTCTATATCACCATTATACTTTACTCAATACATTCATTCAGGTGGTAGATGGCTAGATCCCAAAATCAGAGGGTCTATGCCCAACATATCACAAATCAATAGATTTTTACAGTTGATCATTGTATAGGAGTATAAACCCAAGTCAAGACAGCAAGTATCTACTACACATACTAAACACCGGAAATACAAAAAAGGTTAAAAAAAAAAGTCCCTGTTCTCAAGCAGCTCAGTATCTACAGTGGGAAACAACATACAAATAACTATGCACAAACAATATATAGACAGCTATAATCTTAGAGGGAGAACATTAGAATTAACCCACATAACAATACATGCTATCAGAAATTAATAGACCAATAAGAGACACTGAAAATAAACATTTAAAGTACAAATCACTTAGACCCTCTGTGCCTCAGTTTCATCATCTGTAAAAAGAGGGATAATATTTTATCTCCTAGAGTTGTTGTGAAGATCAGATGAAATAACATACATAAAATATTCTGAAAACTAAATTGTTACCAAAATGCCAACTATAATTATTATTAAGGAATTTTAGAGGTTTTCCACAGACTGTATTTAAAAGAAAGAAAAAGCTTGTCTAGGAATATATAATAGAAGTTTACCCACACATGTGATCTATCTTGGCATCAATATATACATGTCTATACCAAAAGGAGAGCAATACAGAGATAGAAAATGAGACAGAACTGCTATCATTTCCTTGGTGATCCATTTTCATCAGTGACAAATAGGAATCGTCTCAGCCAAAACCGTATCACCTTAGTACCTGCTATACAATTCAATGAATGTTTATTAATCATTTGCTATATGCAAGGAACTATGCTCTGCATAGAACTTAAGAAAATGAGCTTAAAAGCATTCGAGGGTTGATATTCAAGGCATCTCAAAGAAGAGGATGATTACAAAGAATGAGAAATAATCACACACGACAACCTCATCACCGCCACCCAGACACCACTCCCACCCAAAGCAGGATTTCATAGATTTAGAGGACTTACATTCAAATTCTGCCATCAAACACTCAGTTACTATGTGATCTTGGAAAATTCCCTTAAGCTTCCACAGCTCTAATTTTCTCATTTGTAAGCTAGGAAGCATAATATCCTTGTCCTTGCTAACTGATGATGTTGTTATGAAGACAAGTCCTATGTGAACCTTAAAATTCTATAGAAATGTGAATATTCTCACCTCTTTTAAATCTTTGAGATTGATCTACGCCCAGTTCAAGGTTATCTACAATGAGAACCTAAGAAGGAAATAAACATGCTTTTCTAGAAAATCTTCTGTAACAGATCATATCTTTAGTAACAAGGAAAACAAGTTCCTAAATTGGCATGGCCAAAGTGGATCTTCTCACTCTGCACTGAGTCCATCACTTCTTTATCAGCACATGGGTAACATTCTTCATTTTTGAACTTTTGGAATCCTGGTTGGCCATTGTATTGGTCTGAGTTCTTAAGTCTTTTAAAGTTATTTGTCTTTACATTGTTTTTTTTTTTTTCTCATGAAATACTCTCCTGGTTCTACTTACTTCAATTCATATCAGTTCATATAAATCTTCCCAGGTTTCTCTGAAACGATCCCTTTCATCATTTCTTTCAGCACAATAGTATTCCATCACACTCTTACACTGTAACTTGTTCAGCCATTCCCCTACTGATTGATATCCCCTTAGTCTCCAATTCTTTGAGAGAGAGAAAGAGAGAGTCAGTCTAAGTATTTTGGAACATGGAGGTATTTTTCCTCCTTCTTTGATCTCGTTGGCATATAGGAGTGGTAGCAATAGATTGGGTTTTTAGTCATAATTCCAAACTTCCAGAATAGCTTCACCAAATCACAGCTTCACTGACTGTGCTTTAATGTCTCTATTTTTCCTATACCTTTTCTAACATTTGTTATTTTCCAATTTTGCTTCTATCATGGATGTGATTTATTTAATTTGCATTTCTGTAATTATCAGTGATCTGGAACATTTCCCATAAGTTTATTATGGATACCTTGGATTTCTTCTTTGAAAACTCACTCTTGTTTTGTTCATTTATCAAATGGGGATTGGCTCTTGTCCTTAGAAACTTGAATTAATTCTTTAAATATCTTGGAAAAGATTCATTTATCAAAAAAACTAACTGCAAAGTCAGTCACTGCCCCCTCCCACCAAAGTTATCTGTTTTTCTTCTCATTTTAGCTACATTGGATTTCTCTGTACAAATTTTTTTAAATTTTATTTAATCAAAATTGGCCATTTTTGTCTGTGATCCTCTCTATATCCTTCATTTGGTCATGAACTTGTCCTCTATCCATAGATCTGAAAAGTGCTTTCTTCCTTTCTCCTTTAATTTGTTTATGATGTGACTTTTATGTTTAAGTATCTATCTGGAGTTTATTTTGGTATACAATGTGAGATACTGTCCTATACCAAGTTTTTGCCAAACTACTTTCTAATTTTCTCAGTAATTTTTATTGAATATTGCATTTTTACTCCCAAAGGCTGGGGTCTTTGAATTTATTGACCACTACACTATTACATTTATTGGTTTCTACATGTTGTGTTGCTAATCTGTTCGCCTGATTGATCTCTCTATTTCTTAGCAAGTACCAGATTGTTCTGATGATTCCTGCTTTGTAGTACAGCTTGAGATCCAGGACTGGTGGTCCCTCTTCCTTCTCATGATTTGTTTTTCATTATTTCCCTTGAGATTCTTGACCTTTGGTTCCTTAAGATGAATTTCATTATTGCTTTTTCTAAGCCTGTAAAGTAATTCTTTGGTAGTTTGATTGGTATAGTATTGAATAAGTAAATTAACGTAGGCGGTATTGTCATTTTTACTATATTGGCTGAGTCTGTACAGAAGTGATTGATATTTCTCCAATAATTTAGGTCTTTATTTCCATAAGGAGTGTTTTTATAGCTCAAAGTAGTATTCATATAGTAATTTGTAGCACCCATACAATTCCTATATGCATCTTGGAAGGTTGACTTCCAAGTATTTTATACATTCTGTAGTTATTTTAAATGGATTTTTTCTTTCCATCCACTCGGTTTTTAAGCACTATGCTCCATACAAGATACAGCCTTAAAGGTTCTCCTCAAACAAGGAATAGGCTATTCAGATGTTAACATTCTACACAGTTTTTTGACAGATGTGACTACAAAGGTAACTTTGTTCAATGATTGACATCATTTGAAATGTGCATTGGGGAGACAAATAACAACCTAAGGTAAGCATCATGAAATGTGGTCTGCCTGAAGCTGAAATAGCAGGGCTCCCTATTTTGGGGGAAGGTTCCTTAAATACTGTTGCTCATGGGTCATACTGTACTAGAGACAGCATGGTATAGTGAATATAATAATGGAATTTGAATCAAGAAAAATTCTCCCTCTGACACAGCCTGGCTGCTTCACCTCGAGCGTGTTATTTAACCTCTCAGTCTCTGCTTCTTCATCTATAAAACTGGGTAATATAATAACAGGAGTATTTGCCTTACATGGTCATTGTGATGACCAAATGGGATAAAGTGCTTGTAGACTTTAAGGCACAAGATATTATGTAAATGTCAGTTATTATCAATGTCATTATCATTGATTTATACATATATACATATAAACAAACACATTCCATCGACAATCCAATAGTAGTTCAATGAAATCCACAGTAATTTAAAACACATTGGTCCAACCATCCACAATGAAAAAATCAAGTAGATGAGAAACATATGACATACTAATTAGGAAATACAGTTAGATGAGGTCTATTGAATTTGTCAATAAATTATGTAGAGATCTAGATATGCATATATTTTTATATTCATATATGACAAGAATTGGAAAGATCAGTTAATAACCACTTATTAAACATTTTCTATATGTCAGGCACTGGGCTTAGTGCTGGTGATACAAAGAAAAGCATTGAATATGTCCACCACAAATATCAGTTTTGCCTTAAGGAACTCCCAGATGAGCAGGTGAGGAAAAGTCCCTACACTAATGCAGGTCAGAACTTTCTCTAAGACTTATAGTTTCCAGGAATAGGCTAGGGCAGTGGTTTCAGACTCCAACACAAAAAGGGGCCACTAATCCATACAGAAGGATCCCTATGGGTTTCTTACTGACTTACTTTTAAATTGTAATATTATCTATGTTTTAGTGCACTAACATTTAGTCTGAAATATTTCTTAATTACATTTTAATCTGGTTCCAGACTTAGAACTGCTGTGGGTCACCAGCCATATGCTTGACGCCTCAGGCCCAAAAAACAATGGGTTGACTTGCCTAGAGACACACATCCCATAATCAAAGGTAAGACTTGATCTGGGCCATCCTGGCTCCAAGGCTAGATTTTGATTTGTTATTCCACAGGCCTTTCACCATGCATATATTCATATGCAAATGTAATATATGCATATATACTAGAAATATATCAACGTGAATATGCAGATATAAATATGTGTAGAAACTTACAGATAGATACTGATATAATAGATGTCGAGATGGAGATGATATAAACATAGATACACTACTAACACATACAAATATAGATGTACATGTGCATCGCTGCATATTTATATTTACATGTATATTTGTGTACGTGGGTAGGCATGCACAGCACAACTAATTCAACGAATATATTATATTCATATATACATTGTGTATATATAAGCACAGTATGTATGTTTTATATATATATATATATATACATATATATATGTAATTGTGGTTTTTTTGGAGGGGAGAGAGAATGTGTGTGTGTGTGTGTGTGTGTGTGTGTGTGTGTGTGTGTGTGTGAGAGAGAGAGAGAGAGAGAGAGAGAGAATGAATATGACCAACACTATAAATGGACAATGAGTTGGGCCTCTAGCCTGAATAGGAGGCCAAGATCAAACTGGGTCTCCCATGGGAAACTTTACATTTCTTGAAATGATTCAGGGCAGCTAAGCGGCTCACTGGATTTAGCACCTGGTCTGGAGTCAGGAAGACCTGAGTTCAAATATGGCTTCAGATACTTACTAGCTGTGTGACCCTGGGCAGGTCACTTAACCCCATTTGCCTCAGTATCCTCATCTGTAAAATGATCTGGAGACGGAAATAGCAAACCACTCCAGGATCTTTGCCAAGAAAACTCCAAATGGGGCCATGAAGAATAACATGACAGAAACAACTGAACAAAAACTACAACAAATTAAATGATCGTAAGATTGCATTCACTTCACCTACCTGGGCCTCTGTTTCTTCAACTACAAGACAAGGGATTTGGATGAGGTGACCTTTGAAGCCCCTTCTACTTCCATGATCCTATCACTCTAAACACCACATCCTTTTGAAAAAAAATCAGCATTGCAGATGACCCACAGGGCAACAGAAAGGCATAGGTGGCCTGAGTAGGTAGCACTGAATCACCAACAATGACTTGTATGAAAGAAATAGCCCCCAAAAAAAGGCAGTATCAAAGATATTCGATTCAATTCAAGAAAGTACCTACAATGTGCTGGGCATACCTGGGAATACCAAGACTACAATGAAACAGCTCCAGCATTCCAGCATATCCACAGATGAGTATGAGAAGGAAGATGGACAACTGAGGATGAGGAGGGTGTTCAAAGAAGGCTTTACAAAGGAGATAGTGACTAAGCTGAATTTTGAAGGAAAAGAATCTGAAGGGATGGAAATAAGGGGGTGGGGATGGCATCCTAGGGTGGAGGGATGTGAATTAACACAGGTAAAAGATGGAAGGTCTAGGTTAGGGAATAGCCTGTCTATCTAGTCTGACTAGAATGTAAAGTTTAGGAAGAGGAGTAAGACAAAGCAAAGCTGGAGAGATCATCAGGAATCAGATTTTGGAGGGCCTTGAATGACAAGATAAGGTGTTTTTATTTCATCCTAAAGATTGTAGGGAGTCACTAGAGCAAGGGAATAGGGGAATGACATGATCAAATCTTTTTATTTTAAGATTATGTGATGGAATACCACTGTGCTGTAAGAAATGATGAGCTCAGTGATTTTAGAAAAAAACACTGAAAGACTTGCACAAAATAATGAAGAGCGAAATGAGCAGAACCAAGAGAACACTGCATACAGTGAGAGCAGTATTATCTTAAAAACAACTTTGAATAAATAAGTTATTGTGACTATTACAAATAATCAAATTAAATATAAAGGACATATAAAGAAAGATACTATCTGCATCTGGAAAAAGGACTGATAGATGTATAGGAAAATTTCACATATATGCATATATAATTTTACAAATATAATAGCTATATCATACTGTATCTTATATAATGTATGATTATATATTATATATAATAATTTTACTTATATCTGTACACACACATACCTCTTTGTGTCTAATGATAGCCATCTCTAGGGTGAGGGGAGAGAGAAAAAAATTTACATGATAATTTTCTTGTATATTTGAAAGGAATAGAAAGTTGTGCATAGTAGATCTGCAATTTCATGTGCAATAGTCTTTCTTACTGTATCATGTTATGGGCATGCTTGTTTTATTCCATAAATTAAAAATAAAATGTAATAATAAAAGAAAAGATTATATTGGGATCTGTGACGAGGATAGATTAAAGAAGGGAGAGACTGGAAGCAGCAAGACTAGTTGGAAGACTATTAAAATAGCCCAGGTAAGAGGCAATGAAGATTTGAACTTGGGTTGTAGAAAAGTATACAAATACAAGTGCTGTGAAGGTTGAACCATCAAAATTTGGCAACTGAGGCAGGGATGAGAATGAGGAAAGGGTCAAAGATGACCACCAATGTCATGGCCTTTGGTGGAGGAGAAAATGGTGCTACCTTTGATACATATAGTGAAGTTTGGAAGTGGTAACAGTTCCAAATGGGAGGAAGGGGCAATACTGAGTTCCATTTTGGATAAATTGAGATTGGAATGACAATGGGATATTTAGAAGGAGATTTACAGCAGGCAATTGAAAATGGTGGACTATGGGGCAGCACAGTGAGTAGAGCATCAGCCCTGAAGTCAGGAGGACCTGAATTCAAATCTGGCCTCAGACACTTGATACACTTACTAGCTGTGTGACCTTGGGCAAGTCACTTAACCCCAATTGCCCTGCCTTCCCCCCTGAAAAAAAAGAAAGAAAATGGTGGACTAGTGTATGTGAGATTGATTAAGATCAGGCACTTGAGTGTTAGGACTGCCTTTTGTCTTTCTTTGTATCACCATCACTTAGCAGAGGACCTGGCACATAGTAGGCACTTAACAAATACTTGTTGACTAACTGACTAGTAGTCATCTGTGAAATGATGATAACTCATGGAACTGCTGAGATCACGAAGGGAGAGAGCACAGGGGAAGGATCATAGATTTAAAGCTGACAGAGACCTCAGAGGTCAACTAGTTTAACCTCTTTATTTTGTAAATGAGGAAACTGAGGTCTAGAGGTTTTAAGTGATTTGACCAAGGTCGTGCAGCTTCTAAAGCATCAAAGGTGGAATTGGAACCCAAGTCCCATGACTCTAGAGTCTAGAGCCAGAGTGCTATCTTCCAAGAGAGAAGAAAAGAGGGCCAGGTCCATTTAATTAAATATAAACATATGCACATGTCTACATACAGTTCCCACATAGAATAATAGCAAATGTTTATATAGTCCTTTAAGATTTATAAAGCTCTTTACATAAATCATTTCATTTGATTTTCACAACAGTCCTATGGGATAAGTGGTACAGGTATTAGTAACCCCACTTTATAGATTTAAAAACCAAGTCTGAGAGAGGGCAAGTGGCTTGCCCAAAGTCACACAACTAGTAAGTGTCCAAAGCAGGTCTCAAACTTTGAAGCTCAGTGCTGTACCTACTGTACCACACCCACCCAGCTGCCATACAGTCTAAACTCCTTTAATACTTGTGGATAGACTACATGTGGACAAAATCATTTAGAGCAAGTTATGATGGAGACAGCATGGTGGAGCAGAAAGACTGCTTACTGGTATCTTCATTTCCTCATTTATAAAAGGAGAATGAAAATAATAATCTATTTGGCTCTTATCTCCCAGGACAGTTGTGGGGTAAAAAGAATACTTGGCATATGAAGTGCTTCCTATGTCTTATCATTCCCTCTAAAGGTCAAACACTTCATCTGGTTTGTCCATCCTGTGGCTACTTCTCATTCATGACTGAGACTGAGGATACCATGAAATCCATTGGAGCCAGCCCATGACTCCAAGTCTTTCACTGTTTTAATGGCATCTACCAGCACGGAATGTGACTTGTTCTTTGAAGACGGAAGATCTGCTTAACATAAATTCCTACACTCAGAGGCTATACACATTTCTCTCTTATAGACACCAAGGGACTAATTATGTGATTCCATCTTGGTTTTTCCCTGGCTTATGAAGATACTTTAGTTTCTTAGTATACATCAGGGAAGGAGCATTACTTTGGTCATCAAATAGGAAAAGCTGTTCTAGTCCCCCCTCACACACACCCTACACACACAGCCCACCAATAAGCTGAATTTTGAGGAGGAAGAACATAAATAAGTAAATATGAGGATAACATAGCTTGGGTGGCAATGAAGCTACTGATCAGAGCGGATAGAGGAGAAAAAAAGAGTGGAGTTTTACTTTATGGGACAATGGTATTTCCAGAGAGAGGCAACATGGTATAGTTGGCAAATGACTGGCCCAAAATTCAGGTCAGGTCCTGTTTCTGACACATATTGGCTATGTGATCCTGAATAAGTCATTTAACCTTGAAGTACCCCCAAGTAGTTCTCTAAGACTGAAAGCTATAGTGCATTTGCCAATCTGCATCAGTGAAGGGGCTTTACGGGTCAGGAGTTCCCTATACTAAAGACATGATTGGATAGTCAACATGGAATAGTAAATGTATACTGGCTTTACCACCCTGGGCAAGTCACTAAATGTCTCAGTGGCTGTTATATCATAGTAGCTAGGTGACTTGGTGGATAAAGCACCTGGCCTGGAGTTAGGAAGACCTTACACACTTACTAGCTGTGTGACCTGGGCAAGTCGCTTACCCCTGTTTGCCTCAGTTTCCTCATCTACAAAATGAGCTGGAGAAGCAAATGGCAAACCACTCTAGTATCCTTGCCAAGAAAACCCTAAATGAGGTCATGAAGAGTCAGACACAACTGAAATGACTGAATAACAACAAGACCGTTATATCAGGCCAACCCTTCAATCACACTTCAGTTTACTCCTCCATCATCCCCTCACTTGCTGCTAGGACTAGAGGCCAGTCCGTGGAGGACTTAACCCTTTCCAGTCCAGAACTCTTACCTTGGGGTCCCCAGAAGTCCTGAATTGTGAGTAATTTATGACACCATAGCTAAAGGAAAGAGCATATTAATCTACCCTTGCTAGGCCCCAGTCATCATCCCTATAACTTTCCAAACAGCCACCACTATATGTATGATCTCCTATCAAAATTAAAGTTTAGGAGTAGGGACTATCTCCACTTTTGTTTTTGTATCCCTGGCACTTAACCCAATGCTTAGAACCTGTTATAGTCTATTTGTTTGTTTATTTACTGCAGTAGCTCAAAAGAAACTTGAGATGCACAAATTTAGAACCATCTCCACTCCAAATGTTCACATGGACTATTTGTGCCTGACACATGGTAGATCCTTCTGAGCTTGTTTTAGTGTGATCAGCCACACATAGACACACTTTAGCTTGCCTCCAATACTGTGATGCCATTTTGGTCCTTTTCAAGAATGAAGGATAACAATCACTTTTATTTATGTATTTATTTGTTTAATTTATTTATTCATTCATTTATTTCAAATTTTCTAATTTGAATTTCATTTCAAATGTTTCAAAATTTATTTCAAATTTATTAATTCAAAATTCATTCAGTCAGTAAGTCCCCTCAAACAACTCTCTAAGTTACAAAGTAATGAACTGCTTTGGTAGAGGGCCAGCCAGGAGTTCCCAAGAACAGTGAGTTCTTCCTGACTCTGAGGCTGGCCCTCTATGCACTTCACCCCCTGCTTCTCCCAAGTCATGTTGTTTCTGATAAACATACCTATGTACAAGTCTACTGAATTTGCCAGGAAAGGCAGGGGGAAAGGCACAAAGTCTGGGAATCATGAGTTCTAGGATTCTAGACCTAACTTTGCCGTAAGTCAGATACGTAGGTAGAGAGAGATATACATACATATATACATGCAAATATAGATAGATAGGCACTTAGATACAGGGAATAGAGAGATGCATAGATAGATAGATAGATGCCTGCAAGCATACATAGATACATAGGTACAGACAGGTAGATGCATACATACATAAGTACATAGATATATAAATATACACAGATATACACAGAAAGGCACATACATTCACACACACATACACATATAGACACGCATACATGTGTATAGACAGGTAGATAGATACATAGATTGATAGACAAGCAGATAAATTAGATAGATAGATAGACAGACAGATACCTTTAGGTAAGTCATTAAACTCTCCAGGCCTCAGTTCCCTCACCAGTAAAATGAGAGTGGCGAACGAGGTACTAAGTTGTACTGTAGCTGAATCCAAAAGTTTTTAAAGAAGTTAGAACAAAAGATTTTAAAGTTTTTAAAGAAGATAGAACATTTAAAACAAAACATTTAAAACAAAAACTAATACCTTTATAAAGAAGTCTTCATAATGCTCAAAATACATGACTGCAGACAAACTCAACAGCCAAAAATAACCATGCCTTGGAGTACACTCTCCATGAGGCATTGCTGCAGTGAGAGGTGGTAGTGTCCTGGCAATTTGTTTTGTTTTATCTCTTAATAATAATTCTTATATAACAACCAAGGTAATTGTTCTAACGTTCTCCAATGTTGTGAGATTAATAACCAGAACTCTTCATTCCCAATATCCAATCAAGCCATATGGTAGAAATAGGGTCAGGGAAGTAGAGGCCATTTGTCCATTTCCAAGTATTATGAGCAAAATCCACCACCACCCACAATCTTTACTCAATATTGCTAACTCTTCCTTATCCTGGGGATCTTTTTTATCTTTAAAGTGATGGTGGTGAATATGAATTGATCTGAGCAACCATATTAAAAGTTATTACAGAATTGGCAATAAGCCTTCTGAAGCCCTTTCTCCATCCCAACCCCCAATAGGTTTTAGAAAAATCTTTGCTAGAAATCTGAAGAGAGAATTAAGCCTATAGCCATCAATTCTAATTTAGCACCACTTAATGATCAATTACTCAGAAAGCATTTATGGTGCCAGCCTCCATGCTAGGAACTAGGGATACAAGAAAAAGATAGTCCCTGCCCTCAAGGAGTTTACATTCTATTAAGAGAGAGAACATATGTGTTTATATTTAGATTAAAATATATCAAAAGAAATAAAGTAGTTTCAGGGTGGCAAATTAGGCACTAGCACCTGTGGGATTCAGGAAAGGTCTCATGTGGAAAGTGGAGCTTGAAGTTAGCTTTGAAGGAAGCTAGGGATGCTAAGAAGTGGAGGTGAGAATAGAATGAATACCCGACATGGGGAATAGACAGTGAAATCATAGAGGCAAGGAGATGACACGTCCTGAGCATCTAGAAAAGCAAAAAGGGGTTATGACCTGCAATGATGGAAGGCAGACCCACACCAGTGCAAATGTGAATTTAAGAAATAAGCAAGGGGGGCGGAGCCAAGATGGCCGCATGAAGGCAGCCTCTTACCGGAGCTCTCTCACAAGGTCTGTCAGATTCCCATAAAAAAGTGAATTTGAGCAGATTTGAGAGAGTCAGAAACCGCGAGCAGCCTGCGTGGGGCAAATTTCCGAGCCGGGAGAGTCTGAAAGGCCAGAGGAACGAACCTGCAGGCGCGGAGAGTGCTCGGTGCGGAGCTGCTCCAGACCAAGGCGGAAGCGGCCGGCCGGGAAATCCACGTGGGAGACGAGCTGGGAGAAAGCTGGGCGCCCGAAACCGGCAGAGATCCCCAGGCCTCCCAACACAGGACGGCAGTCTCTGGGAGCGACGAGAGGCAGCGCAACGCCAACAGCCGCGAAAACACCCAGTTCTGACGCTTGCAAAACCCAGGATCTCGGCCTCTTGAACTTCCGGAAGACTCAATGGCTAGGTAAGCGGCTCTAACCCCTCCCCCCCTCACCCAGAGAATTCCTCGGGGAAAAAAAAAAAAAAAAAAACTGAAACAGAGGAGAGAGTAGCGGGGCTTCACAGGACAAATACTAGAAGCTCATTAGTCCCAGAGGGGAAGAGTCGGCAAGGGGCCAAGCCGGGAGCCCAGACGTAATCTTGCTCCCCCAGGGGAAGCGCCAGTCATCAGCTCAAACAACAAACAGCTGAGACCATTGCTGAAAAGCAAGTGCTGGAGAGCACCCATAGGGAGTGAGACGCCAGGGAGCCAGACCCCTCCCCCACACCTCAGGAAACTGAAGGTTATAATTTTAGACTCACAACCCCCAGAATAAGAAAGCTGGGACAGAAAGCCCTGAGACTCACAGATAGAAATTCGTTCTAACGCCAGCAAAAGGCAATCCAACATGAAGAAGAACACAAAAAAACCGAGGACAATAGATTCTTTTTATGGAGACAGGCAGGATCAAAATATCGACTTAGAAGAAGATAGCAATGACACGGTAGATACATCAGATACCTCAAAAGCTAATATGATCTGGTCTCCAGCCCAAAAAGCACTGCTGGAAGAGCTAAAAGAGGATTTTAAAAACCAAATTAGGGAGCTAAAAGAAAATATGGAAAAAATGGAAAAAAGGGAGAAAAAATCCACTGACGAAATCAAGTCCCTAAAGAATAAGATTGGCGAAATGGCTACGGAGATTCAGAATCTAGAGAGAGAAAAGGACACCCTGAGAGGTGAAATCAACCAATTGAAAATGGAGGCTCAAAAGCAAAATGTAAACACTAACTCATTTAAAATTAGACTTGAGCAAGTGGAAGCTAATGAATCTATGAGGCATCAAGAAGTAATAAAACAAAATGTAAAGAATGAAAAAATAGAAAAAAATGTGAAATATCTGATTGGCAAAACAACTGACCTGGAAAATAGATCCAGGAGAGACAATTTGAGAGTTATTGGTCTACCGGAAATCCACGATGAAAAAAGGAGCCTTGACAGTATCTTCGAAGAAATTATCAAAGACAACTGCCCAGAGGTCCTAGAACCAGAGGGCAAAATAGTCATTGAAAGAATTCACCGATCACCTCCTGAAAGAGATCCCAAACTGAAAACACCAAGAAATATTATAGCCAAATTTCAGAGCTATAAACTTAAGGAGAAAATACTGCAAGCAGCCAAAAAGAAGCAATTCAAATATCGTGGAACTACAGTCAGGATCACGCAGGATCTCTCAGCTTCCACATTAAAAGACAGGAGAAATTGGAATATGATATTCCGAAGGGCAAAGGAGTTGGGACTACAACCAAGGATCAACTACCCAGCAAAACTAAGCATAATTTTCCAGGCAAGGCGATGGACATTCAATGAAATAAGGGAATTCCAGACCTTCCTGATGAAAAGGCCAGAACTCAATGGAAAATTTGATCTCCAAATACAAACCTCAAGAGAGACATAAAAAGGTAACCGGGGGAAAAACCCCACAAACTTCATTAACCAATAAGCTTAGGTTGTTTACATCTTTATGTGGGATTATATCATCTTATGTATGTTTTTTATGTTTATATATATATACATATACATATATAAGTCATTCTTGTGAATGGTACAACTATTGTGACAAATGAAAGGGATATACATAGGTTGTGAATGCCTGTATAAATTAACTGATGTAAAGATATAAAATATAAATCAGAGATATAAAGGGAGGGCTATGAGGGAAGTGGTAAGAAGGTTGTAGAAAAGGGTAAATTACACCAAAGGAAGTGGCAAAAAAACATATTATAGTAGAGGGAAAGAAGGGAGGGAGAAGAGCAGTATTTGAGCTTTACTGTCATCTGATCTAGTTCAAGAAGGGAATAACATACTCTGATAAGTTTAGAAATCTAACTTGTCCTACGGGAAGTGGGAGGGAAAGGGGGGAAAAAGGGAGGGGGGAGGGCAGAAGGAAGAGGAGAAGTAGCAAGTGGGTAACGGTTAGATAAGGGAGGGGAATAAAGAGGGAGGGTTAACTGAGGAAAGCGGCGGTCAAAAGCAAAACTTTGTTGGGGAGGAGAAGGGGAAAGGGAGAAATAAAAGCATAAACAGGGGGAATTAGGATGGAGAAAAAGACACAGATAGAAATCATAACCCTGAACGTGCAGGGGATGAACATTCTCACAAAACAGAAGCAGATAGCAGAATGGATTAAAAACCATAATCCCACAATATGCTGTTTACAAGAAACACATCTGAAACAGGGGGATACACATAGGGTTAAGGTAAAAGGCTGGAGTAAAATATATTGTGCCTCAGCTAAAGTAAAAAAAGCAGGTGTAGCAATCCTAATCTCAGACAAAGCAAAAGTAAAGATAGATCTAATTAGAAGAGATAAGGAAGGACATTATATCCTGCTAAAAGGCACCATAAACAATGAAGCAATATCATTGCTTAACATATATGCACCAAGTGGTAAGGCATACAAATTCTTAGAGGAGAGGTTAAGGGAGTTACAGGAAGAAATAGACAGCAAAACTATAATATTGGGAGACCTCAACCTCCCCCTTTCTGAACTTGATAAATTTAACCTCAAAATAAATAAGAAAAAAGTTAAGGAGGTAAACAGAATTTTAGAAAAGGCACATATGATAGACCTCTGGAGAAAACTGAATGGGGATAAAAAGGAATATACTTTCTTCTCAAAAGTACATGGCACATACTCAAAAATTGACCATGTACTTGGGCATAAAAACCTCACAATCCAGTGCAGAAAAGCAGAAGTAGTCAATGCATCCTTTTCAGATCATGATGCAATAAGAATCATTTTTAATAAAGCACCATGGAAAAATAAGCTAAAAACTAATTGGAAACTAAATAATTTAATTCTAAAGAGTGAGTGGGCCAAAGATCAAATCAGAGAAACAATTAATAATTTCATTCAAGAGAATGACAATAATGAAACAACATACCAAAACTTATGGGATGCAGCAAAAGCTGTTCTTAGGGGAAGTTTTATATCTCTAAATGCCTACATGAATAAAATAGGGAAAGAGGAGATCAATGATATGGGCATACAGCTGAAAAAGCTAGAAAAAGAGCAAATTGAAAACCCCCAATTAAATACCAAATTAGAAATACTGAAAATCAAAGGAGAGATTAATAAAATTGAAACCAAGAAAACTATTGAATTAATAAATAAAACAAAGAGCTGGTTTTATGAAAAAACCAATAAAATTGACAAACCTTTGGCCAATTTGATTAAAAAAAAGAAAGAAGAAAATCAAATTACCAGTATAAAAAATGAAAAGGGTGAGGTCACCTCTAATGAAGAGGAAATCAAAACAATAATTAGGAATTATTTTGCCCAACTGTATGCCCATAAATTTGACAACCTTAGAGATATGGATGAATATCTACAAAAACATAAACTGCCCAGACTAACAGAGAAGGAAGTGAAATTTCTTAATGACCCCATATCAGAAAAAGAAATTGAGCAGGCCATCAACGAACTCCCTAGGAAAAAATCTCCAGGGCCAGATGGTTTTACATGTGAATTCTATCAAACATTTAAAGAACAACTAATTCCAATACTTTGCAGACTATTTGGGAAAATAGGGGAAGAAGGAGTCCTACCAAATTCTTTTTATGACACAAATATGGTACTAATACCTAAACCAGGTAGAGTTAAAACAGAGAAAGAAAATTATAGACCAATTTCTCTAATGAATATTGATGCAAAAATTTTAAATAAAATATTAGCAAAAAGATTGCAGCAACTCATTACGAGAATAATACACCATGACCAGGTAGGATTTATTCCAGGAATGCAAGGCTGGTTCAATATTAGGAAAACTATTAGCATAATTGATCATATCAACAACAAAACTAGCAAAAACCATATGATCATCTCAATAGACGCAGAAAAAGCCTTTGACAAAGTACAACACCCATTCCTATTAAAAACACTAGAAAGCATAGGAATAAGGGGAACCTTCCTCAAAATTATAAATAGCATCTACCTAAAACCATCAACAAGCATTATTTGTAATGGGGATAAACTAGATGCATTCCCAATAAGATCAGGGGTGAAACAAGGATGTCCATTATCACCCCTATTATTCAATTTGGTTCTAGAAACATTAGCTGTAGCAATAAGAGAAGAAAAAGAAATTGAAGGAATTAGAATAGGAAAAGAAGAAACTAAATTATCACTTTTTGCAGATGATATGATGATTTATCTAGAGAATCCTAGAGAATCAAGTAAAAAACTACTTGAAATAATAAACAACTTTAGCAAAGTTACAGGATATAAAATAAACCCACATAAATCCTCAGCATTCCTATACATTACTGACAAAGCCCAACAGCAAGAGATAGAAAGAGAAATTCCATTCAAAGTTACTGAAGGCACTATAAAATATTTGGGAGTCTATTTGCCAAGACAAACCCAGGGCCTATATGAACATAACTATGAAACACTTTTCACGCGAATAAAATCAGATCTAAATAAATGGAGAAATATCAGTTGCTCATGGTTAGGCCGAGCTAATATAATAAAAATGACAATTCTACCTAAATTAATCTATCTATTCAGTGCCATACCAATCGAACTACCAAAATTTTTTTTTACTGAGCTGGACAAAATAATAACAAAATTCATTTGGAAAAACAAGAGGTCTAGAGTATCTAGGATATTAATGAAAAGACATGCTAGGGATGGTGGTTTAGCCACACCAGATATTAAACTGTACTACACAGCAGCAGTCATCAAAACTGCCTGGTACTGGTTAAGAAACAGGGGTGTGGATCAGTGGTATAGGATAGGTACACAAGTAGGTGAAATCAACAAGTTTAGCAATCTACTCTTTGATAAACCCAAAGAAGCCAGTTTCTGGGCTAATAATTCACTATTTCACAAAAACTGTTGGGAAAATTGGAAAATGGTAGGGCAAAAACTGGGCATAGACCAATATCTTACACCATATACCAAAATAAAGTCAAAATGGGTTCATGATTTAGGAGTAAAAGTTGATACCCTAAGTAATTTGGGAAAGCAAGGAATAGTTTACTTATCAGATTTATGGAAAAGTAAAGAATTCATGACCCAACAAGAGATAGAGAGCATTACAAAATGCAAAGTGGATAATTTTGATTATGTCAAATTGAAATGTTTTTGTACAAAAAAAGCCAATGCAACAAGAATTAGGAGGGAAGCAGAAAATTGGGAGAAAATCTTTGCAACTAGTATCTCTGATAAAGGCCTCATTTCTAAAATATACAGGGAGCTAAGCCAAATATATAGGAATACAAGCCATTCCCCAATTGAGAAATGGTCAAAGGATATGAACAGGCAGTTTTCAGAGGAAGAAATTAAAGCTATCTACAGGCATATGGAAAAATGCTCTGGATCGCTGCTGATTAGAGAAATGCAAATCAAAACAACTCTTAGATACCACATCTCTCCTGTCAGATTGGCTAAAATAACAAATCAGGAGAATGATAAATGCTGGAAAGGATGTGGGGAAATTGGAACATTGTTGCATTGCTGGTGGAGTTGTGAGCTGATCCAGCCATTTTGGAGGGCGGTGTGGAACTATGCCCAAAGGGCTATAGAAATGTTCATACCCTTTGACCCAGTAATACCACTTCTAGGGTTGTATCCCAAAGAAATCACGCAAGCGGGAAAAGGACCCATATGTACAAGAATATTTATAGCAGCTCTCTTTGTGGTAGCCAAGAATTGGAAAGCAAAGAGATGCCCATCAATTGGGGAATGGCTGAACAAGCTGTGGTATATGAAGGTGATGGAATACTATTGTGCCATAAGAAATGGGGATGATGCAGACTTCATAACAACCTGGAAAAACCTACACGACATAATGCTGAGTGAGCGGAGCAGAGCCAGGAGAACGTTGTGCACAGCCACAGATATGTGGATTCCTTGAGGACCAACCCTGACATACTGCGCTTCTCTCAGCAACCTAAAGGGGCAAGGACAACTCCAGGGGACTCACGATGGAGAATGCTATCTTCATTCAGAGAAAGAACTGCGAAGTTTGAATACAGACTGAGGCACACTACTACATGCTCGCCTTTTCTGCTTCTCTTTTGTTTTTGGTTTTGGGGTTTTTTTTTGTTTTTTTTTTTGGTTCTGTTTCTTCTTTCTCATGATTCATTCCATTGGTCAAAATTCTTCTCCACGACTTGACTAGAGCATAAATTAATTCAATGCGAAGTTATACATGACAGTTATATGAGACTTCATGCCGTCTTGGGGAGGGAGGGGGGAGGGAGGGGAGAAAAACTGGAACTCAAAACCATGTAGAACCGTGTGTGGTAAACTAAAAATAAATAAAAAATAAATTTAAAATTAAAAAAAAAAAAAAAAGAAATAAGCAAGAGGGTAGATTCAAGATAGTAGAGGAGAGGCAGCAACCCAGTGAACTCTCGCAACATTCCCCTCCAAAAAGGTTTAAAATAACTCAGCAAATTAAATTTTGGAGTGGCAGAAACAGCAACAGATCAAGGTGAGACATTTTTCAGCCTACAACAACTTAGGAGGTCACAGGAGAGGTCTGTGACACCAAGGTAGGGGCTGATAGCATCAGTAGCTGGCCTTGAAAGTGGCCAAGGAAGGAACAGCAACAGCAACTTTGGGAGCTCCCAGGCCAGAGATAGGGAGAGAGTCACACAACTGGTCAGAGAGTGATTACAGGGCACTCTTTGCTGGCACTGGATGCAACTGGCCCTAACTGGAAATTCTATTGCCCCTAAATAGTTCTCAGTCACCATTCCAGGGTGCAAAGAAGTAGTTGTGGTCAGTCACAAGAAAGCAGAGGACCTGGTCTCAGTTGCAAGGCAGAAAGGGGCACTAGAACTTGCCACCAAAGGAGACAGGAGATATGGTCACAGTGCCAGGACCAAGAAAAAGACTGAAGCTTGGAACAGTGCCTCCCCACCTCAAAATGAGCAGAGCTCAAATTTAACATTAAGTTCGAAGTCAAGAGATAGGTGGAAAAATGAGCAAACAACAAAAAAAGAATGCAACTATAAAAAACTACTATTGTAGAAGGGAAGGCCAAGACACAAATGAAGAAGACAAATATGAGAAAACAGTTACAAGCAAAGTCTCAAAGAAAAACCTGCTAATTGAACACAACCCTAAGAAGAATTCCTGGAAGAGTTAAAGAATGCAATGAGAGAGGTAGAGGGAAAATTGGGAAAAGAAATGAGAGTGATAAAAGAAAATTATGAAAAGAGAATTAACAGCTTAATAAAAGAGGCACATAAAATACTGAAAAAGCAATACCTTAAAAAAACAGAATTGGTCTTATGGTAAAAGAGGTAAAAAAAAGTTCACTGAAAGAAAGAACTTCTTAAAGAGCAGACCTGGCCAAATGGAAAAGGAAGTACAAAAATCCAATGAGGAAAATAATTTCTTAAAAATTAGAATTAGACAAGTGGAAGCTAGTAGCTCCACTGGACATCAAACATCAACAGAATGAAAAAATAGGAGAAAATGTGAAACATCTCATCAGAAAAATAACTGACCTGCAAAATAGATTGAGGAGAGATAATTTATTATAAAAATATTAATAATTAAGTATTATTATACTATCTGCAAGCCATGATAAAAAAAGCGCCTAGATAACACATTTCAAGAAATTATGAAGGAAAATTGCCCTGATAGCTTATATAAAGATTGAAAAATAGAAATTGAAAGAATTCACTGAGCTCTTGATGCCAGAGCCATCACTCTATCTAATCCTTGTACCACCTAGA
Organism: Trichosurus vulpecula; assembly: GCF_011100635.1. Taxonomy (NCBI): domain Eukaryota; kingdom Metazoa; phylum Chordata; class Mammalia; order Diprotodontia; family Phalangeridae; genus Trichosurus; species Trichosurus vulpecula. The sequence goes on along the minus strand of NC_050577.1, from coordinate 216,239,424 downwards.
ATACTCTGGTTGTCTATGCATGGAAGTCACAGAATCAGCAAATATGAATTAAATGCCCATTACATGTAAGGCAACATTATTTGAAATCAGGAAGACCTGATTCAAGACTGAATACAAGTCCTGCCTCTAAAACACACTGGTTGTGTGGTCCTCAGCAAGTCATTTAAACTCTCAGTGCCTTAGATCTCTAAGAATCTAAATTGCAAAGAAGGTGGAAACCTGTACTGGTAAATGAATTTTCCTCTTCTGGGAATTCCCATGACCAATGAAAGCATAGGTCTAATCTCTATCCTGTGTGTAAAATGTTGTATTAGGTGTTGGGGGAGTGGAGACAAAAAGAAGAGTGCCAGGAAAAGAAAATTCAACATTTAAGTGCCTACTCTGTGCAAGATACTGTGGTAGCCTTTGAGCATACAAAAATACAAAAGAATAAGTCCTGCCCTCAAGGAACTTACTTTCTATTAGGAGGATTCAACATGGAAACCTACAAATAAATACAAGATAATTCTAAGATGAAGAGAACACAAGCACTAACAATTAGGGGGATCAGCCAGAGCATATCTAAGCATTAACACCTGAGTTGAGCCTTGAAGGAATCTAAGGATTCCCAGAGGCAGAAATGAAGAGAGATTCCATTCCAGGTAGGAGGAGTAGCCTGCACAAAGATACAGAGTCAGGAGATGACCATTAACTTCAGGGGGAAAAACACTGATGCTGATTAAATGAAGACTCTAAAACAGGGGTAGGGAAGCTGTGGCCTCAGGGCTGCATGTGGCTCTCTAGGTCCTCGAGTGCAGCCCTTTGACTGAATCTAATATTGTTCTGTATAGTTTGGATTTAGCCAAAGGGCTGTACTTGAGGACCTAAAGGGCCACATATGGCCTGGAGGCCCGAAGGTTCCCCAGTCCTAGACACACATCTCTCATTACTCCTCATATTGTCTTTATTAGAGGCAGTCAGGTGGCTCAAAGGATAGAACCTTGGACCTGGAGTCAGGAAGACCTGAGTTCAAAATCCAGCCTCAGATACTATGTGACCCTGGGCTTTACCCCTTTAACCCCTGCTTGCCTCAGTTTCCTTATCTGTAAAATGAGATGGAGAAGGAAATGGCAAACTGCTCCAGTATCTTTGCCAAGAAAGCCCCAAATAGGGTCCCAAAGAAGAGGCAGACACAACTGAAACAACTGTTTAATAACCCTAAGTAGGTCTCCCCAATGGGATATAATAATTATGACGGTCATTAACATTTCTGTACAACTTTAAGTCTTACAAGTACTTCACACATATTGCCTTGTACTCAGTAAACTGGCAAAGATGCCAAAATATGGGAATGGTCAGTTCTGGAGGGGTTTTAGCAAAATGGATCAAATAATAATCACTAATATTGACATGGAATTTTATGTGTTTTATCCCTTTCAACTCTGACCACAGTCCTTTGAGACAGGTAGAACTGTGTATACCTTTGTTAGAGACAATAAATCTGTGCCTCAGGGAAGTTATATTATTTGCACGGAATCTCACTAATAATAAGGCAGGATTTGAATCCAGACCTTCCTGGCTCCAGGCCTACTGCTCTATTGACTACACTCTCTGATTGTGATCAGTGCTATAACTAGGATGAGGTCATTGAGACATTGCTCCAAGGTGCCAGATTTAGAGGGTCCTAAAAACACCTTCAAGCTAGAAAATTCACCAGGAGAGAAACAACAGAGTTTGGCACTTAGCTAGCAAGAAAAATGACTTAAAATAGGAAGCGTGTGCCTGCCTCACACTTTCTATGCCAGTATAATAGTGTTCCTTACCCCAGGGAATTTCTGGCTTCTTCTGCCAATATAGTGTCCTTCCTCCTTCTCCCCAAATAAAAGTGTTTCCCCTGGGTTTGAAAATATCCAGTTACAGCTCTGAGTATTAATAACAATGATGATAATGGTGATCGTAATTAGTAATAACATTATACAGCACTTTAAGGTTTACAAATATTCTTTCATTTGTCCTCACAACAAGCCTGGGCAGTAGGTGCTATTATTATCCCCATGTTACAGATAAGGAAACTGAGGCAGACAAAGATGAAATGACTTGCCCAGGGTCACATGGCTAATAGATGTTTAAGGCTAAATTTGAACTCAAGTCTCCCTGACTGTGCTTTATCTATCAGGCCACCTCACTACCTCCAATGAGGTATGATGAGTAGTTCCCAGAAAGCACGAAAAATCCATCTATCAATTGGCAAGGATTTATTTATTAGGTGACTTCTGTGTGTCAGACTTCCCTGTGCCCTGAGCATACAAAGACAAAGGTGAAGCAAGCCCTGCCCTCAAGAAGCTGATATGTTATCAGAGAGATGACATATACATATGTATATATAATATATTCAAATTGATTCAGGGTGATTTGGCTGAAGAGAGGGTATAAAGATACTTAAGATGAGGGTGGAGATCATAAAGGACTGGAAAAAAGTCTGAGGAGCTTCCAGAGAAAAACCTTGCCTGCTTCATTATTCTGCCGAGGGTCGGCTTTGATGATTAATAACAGTGTTTACAAACTGTTCATAGCTGCCTGTACAGAAACAAAAATAGAAGCTGGGCATCTATGAGGAAGAATGGGCAGCAACAGACGGGCAGGAGATGGGAATACGAATGGGTGAATCATAGGGAGTAATGAGAGAAGGGAGAGGAGAGAGATGAGAAACTTAGTTGAGGGTAATGTAATTGTAAAAAGAAATGATGAAGAACTCAGAGGTGAATGGGTCTCGGAGGTGCGGTGAGTCCATTACGCAATACCCAGGACTATGCAGATGAATGTTTTTCGATCATAAGAAAAAAAACAAAACTCCTAAAGTCAGGAAGGTAAGCAAAAAAGCAGCAGAGAAATGCAGATGGCTGGAAATAAAGCAAAATTCAAGGATAAGAGGGATGAAAGTGGCAGTGATGATGGAAGACCCACTGTCACACTGTCATTGGAAACTGCAGGGGGAGGAGCAGGACACAGCAAGAAATCATCGCTGCAGTGGTCTCTCCACAACCTCTGCCAAGGTCCTTTGCTGGAGCCTCCCCAGGGCATGGAGGTGACTCTGAGTTATCCAAGGGTCTATAGGCAAAGAAAAGTAGTTCTGCCTGGTAGCTAGAAAAGGGTCCATCATGGTGTCCCAGAGGCACACCTGTGTACATTCCTCTTATATGAGAACCAGCTAGGGTGGGTCTGAAGAGATCAGTCACCAGAGGGTCAGCTGGGAAGGTGATGATGGTTTGAAGCCACAGCAATCATCTACTTGGCCATAGGGGTGGTCCATGAGACCACAAATCTAGAGATGGAAAGGACTTTAGAGGCCATCTGATGGAGTCTCTTCATTTTCCAGATAAAGAAACTGAGGCCCAAAGAAAGTGAATTAATTTGCCCTAAGCTGTACCACTAGTAAATAAAAGAACAGGGATTTGAATCTAGGTCCTCTGGAGCAGAGATCTTCCCTAGCCCAGGGAACTCATAAGATCATATCTTTAGAACTGAGAGAACCCTTAGAAATCTAGAAACATATAGACCAGACCCTTCATTTTATGGATGAGAAAATTGAGGCTTAGGGAGGTTATAGCAAGTGGTAAAGCAGACAGAGCACTGGGCTTGAAGTCAAGATCTGAGTTCATATCCCGCTTCAGAGACTTACCAGTTGTATGACTGGGCGAATCACTTAACCTTTATCTGCATCGGTTTCCTCAACTCTAAAATGGGGATAATAATGACCTCCTAGGGTCATTGTGTCAGTCAAATGAGATAACATTTATGAAATGATTGTCAATGATTGTTTCCTTATAGCATCATAGATCTTGACCTGGAAAGGACCAGTTTGGCCAGGTGTGATACAACCAATATCTCCCAGGAATGTCTATGCTCTTCCAACATGTGAGGCTATTTTTTTTCTCTAAAAGGCAATTAGAATGAGGCAATTTTACCTAAAAAGCAAAATGGAAATTGATTTGCTCAGGGATAGGGCAAGACTGAACGGATTGATATGGCTTCCTTATTCCTAAGTGTATAAAAAACCCCACCCATATGGGATTGGGGGCCTTTCAAATTTGGTGGCTATTCCAAGATGGTGGGAGTCACCATACTACCCTGCTGACCCAAAGGAATTTTGATATAGGTAAGAGGGATAATGGGGTTGGGGTATCTCCCCAAGTTAAGTGCCACTATATCCTTATTCAGGGCAGCTAGGTAGCGTAGTAGGTAGAGCACTGGGCTTGGAATTAGGAAGGCTTGTGTTCATGAGTTCAAATCCAGCCTCAGGCACTAGCTGTGTGACCCTGGGCAAGCCATTTAACCCTGTTTGCCTCAGTTCCTCATCTGTAAAATGAGCTGGAGAAGGAAATGGCAAAACACTCCTATTTCTTGGCCAACGGGTCACAAAGAGTCAGACACAACTGAATGATTCAACAACAATAACAAAACAACCTGGATAGAAGTGTCTATCCCGGTCATCTCTTTACCCTTCAAACTTAAAGGAAGCAGCCAGAGAGAGCAGGGACCAGACAGATATTCGAGATAAGCAATACAAGGACCCTTATCCACCACTAGGCTCTGACACCTAAGCAAGAGTTACCTTGCATTAACTGAAGCATCTATTTACTCTTCAGGGAAGTCTCCTTGCCTTGAAACAAACCATTAATTCATGTGCATAGCACCATTAGCATTTCTAAAATCTTCAAAGTGAAATCCTGGGAAATTTATGGCTGCTTTAGGCTATGCTGAAGGTGCCCCGCAGCAAGGATTGATGCCTAGGAATGGAACAACAACCACAGAGAAACAACCCGCATTCCTTTAAACTTAGCATTTATGAAATATTGATGGGCAAATGGGAAAAGGTATTAAGATATTTTCAGGAGAGAGTTGGCTTGGTGAAGCTAGCAACAGCCTCATTTACCTCCATTTCTCTGAATTAACACCCAAGTCGGCTGGTTACATTGGTTTATTAATTCGTAATAAATGCCTGTTGATTAATACTCATTTGTAGATTCTGGAAATTAGGCTTCTCATTGTCAGAGGCTGCTAGCTGGTGGAGTGGATAGAGTGCTTGGCGTGAAGTCATGAAGTCTGAATCTCGTCTTTGACACTTACTAGTTTGTTCGGTTTTTTTTATAATTGTAAAGTGCTTTGCACACCTTAAAGCTATGTAAATGTGAGTTACTATTTACCACCACCACCCCCTTGCAATAAATGGGATACATAAAATCATAGATCAGAAACTAGGTGGGATTTCGGAGGTTATCAAATCCAAACACCACCCCCCATCTTGTTTTACAGATAAGGAGACTAAATCTTGAGCAGAGGCCATGTGTGGCCCTCTAGGTCCTCAAGTGCAGCCCTTTGACTGAATATAAACTTCACGGAACAAATCCCTTTCATAAAAGGATTTGTTCTGTAAAACTTGGACTCAGCCAAAAGGCTGTACCCAAGGACCAAGAAGGCCATATGTGGCCCCCAGGCCACAGGTTCCCCACCCTTGCTCTAGGATGATCAGGACCATAAATTTAGAGATAAAAAGGGACCCCAGAGGCCATCTACTACAACCTTACCTTTTACAGATGAAGAAACTGAGGTCTGGGAGAAAACAAGTGACTTGCCCAAGGTCACACAGGAAGTAAATGGAAGAACTGGGACCTGATCCATGATTGTCTCTCTTTGGATGCCAAACTATTCTCTGATTTTTCCAAAGGCCTGAGATCTTGGGAACATGCCCCACCTGCTCCCAGAGAAAAACCAACCTGATCCCTGCTTCTCTTTAGTCCATGATAGCATTTTTGTTTTTTTTTGGTTTTTTTGGAGTCTTTCAATGGGAAGGGACCTTGAAGATCATTACATATAACCTCTGGTATGGGGTGAGACCACCTGCCAGCAATTGATTAAAAGTGTCAGAGGTCTCAGGGTAGAAACAGAAAACTTCTTTATTATGATCTCTTGAGAAAGCACAGTCTCCAAACCAATAGACAATGGGTAGGAAGAGGCAGCGCCTAGAGGGCAGAACTTAGCTTTATACCCTTAAGCAAATCCCCCCCCCACCCCACCACTGACCTTTTACTGTCATTGGTGGAGTCCAAGCTCACAATCTCCCAAGAAATCTAACCCAGGTACAAGGGAGGAGGAAAGGCTAATTGAGCCAATAACAATTCTTAAGAACACTTTTATCCTTGTTTATCGAGGACACAGTTCAGGTGATTTTAGTAACTCGAAACTTAGGCCTGAATGTCAATCAGAAGCCCTGAGCCATGCCAAAATGTCCTCACCCCCATTCATCCCACTTAACTCACAGAAAGGCCAAGATCCAGATTCCATGAGAAGGCTTCACCATCCCACTCACTCTGCTGCATAGATTGCCTCTAGAGAATCCATGAAAAATGATAATTCAGCTAGGATAGTTTTGATGATGGGGAATTCATTATCTCTCAAGACAGATCAGTCCAGGGGTGGGGAACCTGTGACCTAAAGGTCACATGTGGCCCTCTAGGTCCTCAAGTGTGGCCCTTTGACTGAATCTATTCAGTAAAACTTGAACTCAGTCAAAAGGCTACATTTGAGGATCTAGAGGACTTGAGGCCACAAGTTCCCCACCCTTGCATCACACTATTTGGAGGGCAGAGTTAGGAACTATTTTTCTAATAATCAAAGCTAAATCAAGGCTTTGTCTCAGGGCATTCAAATTGAGAGGTCATTTATATTCCTCCTAAGTGAAAAAATAAAGGTAAGGTTAGCACCTAATTAAGGAGAACAAATTTAAATAGCAAGCTCCACCATGGCGACATGGCGTGCTTCCTCCTTAAGCTCTTCCCTAACCAGGCCCTCCCTCCCAACTTCACAGCCCCAGCAGAGGCCACTTAGTGTCCCAGAGGGTTTCCCTGATGCCAAGTCTTAAAGAACTGATTTCATGCTATTCACCCTGTACTTGCTTTATGATTCAAGCAAGCATTCAATCGAGTAATTGACAAGCATTTATCGAAAACCTGCTATGTGCCGGACACCACACCAGGTCCTGGGGTTACAAAAGAAAAACAAAAGACTTCCTCCTACAAGGAGCTTATACCCCACTGGAAGTGTTGCAATTACTTGTTAAAACTTTGTATATAAGTACATAGGCAGCTAGGTAGCATCATAGTGCATAGATTTCTGGGTTTGGAGTCAGGAAGACTCATCTTCCTGAGTTCAAATCTGGCCTCAGATGCTTACCAACCATGTGACCCTGGACAAGTCATTTAATGCTATTTGCCTCAGTTTCTCATCTATAAAATGAATTGGAGGAGGAGAAGGCAAACCAGTCTAGGATCTTTGCCAAGAAAACCCCAAATGGGGACATGAAGAGTCAGATATGACCGAACAACAATGGATCTGTCATCCATCCAGTTATTCAAATTTATTACCTTGGAGTCATCCTCAACTCTTCACTCTCCCTCACTCCCCATATCCAATTCCTTGCCAAATCTTATTAATTCTACCTCCTCAACACATCATATCCTTCCCTTTCTGTCTACTTAAACTGCCAGGGCCTTTCTAGTTGAGGCACTAATAACTTTACCTAGCCTATTATAAAATACTCTTCCCCTTTCCCTGCCCCCAATCCTCCTATGGCCAAATCTTGTCATTTCTACCTTCATCATATTTCTCAAATATGTCTCTCTTCTCCCACAATCACCAATCGGTGTAGGCTTTCATCACCTCACACTTGGATCACTGAAAAAGCCTTATAGGTGATCTCCCTGCCTTAAGTTTCTTCCTTCAGACCATCCTCCATTAAGATGCCAAGATGATCTTCCTAAAGTGCAGGTCTGAATATGTCAACCCTCATCCCACCCCACACACATACCCACACTCAATAAATTCTGGTAGATAAGAAGAAGAAGAATCCTATAGAGGATCAGACTGGGAGATATTTTTGCCAAACCTAGGATAAGGATCACTGACTTTTTCCTTAAAAAAACAAAAAACATAAAACTGCTTCAGTCCAAGGCAGTACCAAAGCCTGAAGCTGGAAGTTGAATATACTACAGTTACTGTTGAGGAACATACCCATCCAAGCAAGGAAACAGCCCAAAATAGAGGATCAGAGAAGTAGACCAGTTGAGTAGAAACATCTGATCTAGACAGAAGTTAAACATCAAAATATTTGTTTATGGACAATTCCTGACAAAAGAAAGAGGATACCAGTGTCTACATTCACAGATTTGTGATTTGCCTGGACCTAGAGTCACAAACACCTCAGCTCAAATCCAGCCTCAAAACACTATCTGTGTGATGCTGGGCAAGTCACCTAACCTTGGTTTGCCAGAGTTTCCTCCTCTCTAAAATGAGGATAATAATAGTACTTATCTCCCTGGGTTGTTGTGAGGAGCGAATGAGATTATAATTGTAAAGCATTTAGCACAGTATCTAGAACATAGAAAGTGCTATTGAAAGAACCCATCAGATTTCATCTTGTGAACCCTGACTCCATCTTGTGCTGCCACCATGTATCATCCTCTATTTTGTTGTCTTCCTGTAAAGCACCTAATTTCTGGGAAAGTCATTGAAACTCACTCTTCCCTCTTCCACCTTCCAAAAGTCACCCATCTCCTTCCTAACTTGGAAAGTTTCTAATCTATCTTCCAATGAGAAATCAGATTACTTAATTTTACATCCTGGTTTATAGCCTGTTAATCATCTTCTTGTAATTAATTGGTTTCTTTTGATTAATTGTTTTCAATACATAAAAGTCTATCTCCTCCTGTAATCAGAGTCTTTGGGCCTCCTGAGGAGCCCACTAACTCAATTATCATTCATGTTTGGTAATAAATCATATAGCTCAGTCTTTATCCCAGTCATTTCATTTTATCCATTGTACTATATAAATGTCAGCTATTATGCATATATGTGTGTGTTATTGTTATTATTATTAATATTACCACTCTGAGACTTCAAATGTGTTCCTATTATCCCACAGACTCTATATGCACTGGTATGAGGATGTAAGCCAGGTTTATGGGTGTAATGTTAACACACACACTAAATGTTTGCTTTTCTTTCTGATAAATGTGTTGGTTAAGGTGAATTGAGTAGTGGTAGCTGATTTAGCAGTGTGAAATACACCAGTAGGGGCTCTTGAGCTACAGTCAGTGTTAGTAGGAAGTCACGAGGAAGAGTTATCCCCAAGACACTGAAAGTAGTTAGTGGTAGCAGCTTCCAGTACACTGGAGAAACCTCAACCTCAAGGTAGTGGCAAGTGGAAGGAAAATGGAGGGGAGGGGGTGCTTGGGGATAAGCAAGGCAGATGCTACTCCTAGTAAACACTAGGATTGTCAGATCATAGATGATAGGTCACAGGACCATAGATTTCAATCTAGACAACACCTCAGACACCGTCTACTCCAAACACTTCATTTTGGAGAGCAGGCCCAGAAACAGCAAGTTGTTTTTCTAAGATCATACAAGTCATAAATGACAGAGGTAGGATTTCCCCCCAGTGATCTGATTCTACTTCAATGTTCTTTTTCACTACACCACATTGCCTCTCTAGTAATAGGAGACAAAGCTATAAAGATAAGGTAAAAATAGATTGGGCCTTCAACATCAAATAAAGTTTAACTTAAGTAAAATGTAGGGGACAAGTAGAGTATAAACTCCTTGATAGAAGAGTAATGTGACATTTAAAAAGTTCAAGAGAAATAATTTCTGGATAATTTAATCACTATTAATAATGCCAGCATTTTCAAAAAAAGGATCAGTGGCACTCTCTGATGCCAGAGGCAATCATGGTGGCCAGGCTTACAGCTTATATGCCCTTTGGGAGAGGGATATCCCCAAGGGTGGCAATCAACTCTGATTGTGTAACAGTTTATAAGAAAATGACTATTACAAGGGCCCCAGCCTTGGGCAATCTATTCAAATAATTTCTCCTCACCCAAACCTGAGTAAAGTATAATGGCTTCCCCACCTGGGTAGGGTCTAAACAGGATTCCTAAGAAAGTTAATCCAATCTCATTAACAGCAATGTCTTTAAGAGACTGAAATTCTGAAAGATACTGAACCTTTGAAATCAGGACTTCAGAAAAATGGTGGAACTCTGGACTTCCCCAAATTATTAGTTATTAATAATTAATAATTCTCTCATCAATAAGATAGATGGGTAGATTAATAGTGTTCATAGCTCACCTTAAGGTTTGCAAAGTGCTGTATAAATATTATCTCATTTTATCCTCATAACCCTAGGAGGTAGGTGCTATAATTATCCCCATTATACAAATGAAGAAACTGAGGAACAGAGAGGTTAAGTGACTTCTCAGAATCACATGGAGAGTAAGTTTCTGAGGTTGATTTTAAACTCAAGTCTTCCCAACTCCTAGGCCAACACAGTATCTATTGTCTGGAGGGAGACAGCTTTGTTTTTGTCTCTCTATTCTAAGACTCTATCCGTGTTTGGAACCTACCAGGTACTTAGTAGATACTCACTGAATTGAATTGAACTCATTAGGCCATGGGGAGCCTCTAAAAATGTTCAATCAGTGGAGTAATGAGACCATATGGAGTCACACATCTGTCAATTCATAGACTATTAAAGCTAAAAGGAAGCTTAATGGTCATCTGGTGCTCATTTTACAGATAAGGAAACTGAGGCCCAAAGATGTTTAATTACTTAAGCAAGTGGTAGCAGCCAGGACTTGAAATATGATCTTCTAACTCACAGTTGGGCTTCCCTGTCACTACTCCCTGCTCTGGCTCCATGCAGAAGCATGTTAGATATGTGCAATATCAAGATTCAATTGGAAGATGGAGAAAAGGGAAATAGAAAGACTTAACAGGAAACCCCAAGAGGCCAGGGCAACTGTACTGAGGTGGTCTGTTGTGCAGTAGCACTGAGAAAATGGAACTGATTGGAATTGAGGGAAAGGGAGGAGAGAAAGACCACCACACGATTCCAAATATTTCAATATTAAAAGAGCTCTACTGGCTTTTTAAGAAAGTTGACTAATTAAAATTGTAGCCTACTCCTGAACCATAAAGCTAATCACATTAGATGAAGCATTTGAAGCTGCTAAACAGCCTCCATTCAACAAGGCCCCAGGGCCAAATGAGAATTCTTTAGATTATGGGTTTTTTTCTACCGATTTATAGTGAATATTCCAAACTGGAGAGAGGCAGCATGATGTAGTGATGAGAGCCAGCCTGGAAATCAGTAAGATACATCCAGACTGTGTGACCCTAGGCAAGTCACTCATCTCTCAGTGCTCTAGGAAACCCTCCAGGACTGTAAATTGCAGAGGAGGTGCACACCTTCACTGACAGGGGGAGTTTCTGCACAATGAAGATACCAATACCAAAGAAATTACAGTTCCAGTCTCTATCCCAATACCAAACCTGGAAGGGTTTAGGGATGAAACAATTTGGACAAAAACACAGAGTCACCAGTTATTAAGGGTAGCAGACTTGAGAATTTTAGAACTGGAAGGACAAGGTGGGCAATGGAAATCACCCCCTAGGGGGTGACATTAGGATAAAGAATGCACAACCTAGTTGGCCATAAGAAGAGGTTCCCTGGTGATAATAATTTGAAGGACGTTGGTAGAATCCCAATACAGAAGTATCTCTCCAACTGTGGTCTGGAATCCTATCATTCATGAATCATTTCTTTCGGGAAAGTATTTTGATTTGCTCTTCAACTATTCCTGAAAAGAAATATTATACACACACACACACACACACACACACACACACACACACACATATATACACATACATATATATACATATATACATGCATACACACATATATATGTATGCACACACATATACACATATATATCTATATCTATATATCTATATCTATATATGGAGAGAGAGAGAGAGAGAGAGAGAGAGAGAGAGAGAGAGAGGGAGAGAGAGTGTCTCTCTAACACCTTTTCAGGAGTTAAGTTCCTCAATCTCCTTTGAGTAAATTTCTAACCAGGGAGGAAAGATCAAGGATTATGAGGATTCTGGGGCCTGGAGCAAGAAGGAAGGAACCAGTGAAAAGGAGAGGAAAGATAATATTGAAAAGAGAGAAAAGTGAAAGTGGAGAGAGCACAAAAGAAAGCTACAGCAATAGTGTGGTAGAAAAGACACTGGATTCGAATTTCAAGTTTTAATCTCTCCTCTACTGACACTTACTTGCTATTGTGATCCTGGGAAAGTCACCTTCTGTTTTAGCCTCAGTTTCCTCATCTGTAAAATGAGGGGCTTGGACTAGATGACCTCTAACATTTATTTCAGCTGCAAATACTGAGACTTAGCACATACAGTTGATCATTAATAAATTCTTGTCCATAGTCTTGTCCATAGACAAAAACTCCAAGAAAAGACATATTTAGCGAAGACCACCTTAATATGTAAAAAAATTAATTAAATGTAAGCATGCACAAGTATATTTGATTAGCATTTTCATTACCAAATCTCCTCTATCCTTTGTTTATAATGTCAGCATATCAACTGGGTCTGTTTGGTCTTTCCTTTCATATCTTAATATTTTAAGCTCAGAAAATCTGGTCATTAGGAATTTATTTTTAAATGGATTAAGTGATCTCCCAAGAGCTATCTTTAAACTTTTCAATCTATATTTTGATTTAAAAAAAACTTTACATAAAGTCAATTTCAAATCAGCATATAAATATTTAAGGAGCTCAAAGACAAAAATGATCCCTTTTTTAATTTGTTTTTTTTCCCCTTTCTTCCATTTTCCTTTCAAGAACTGACAAAAAGGAGCATGTTCAGAGGAAGCCAAAAGGTTTAGAGGCAGCAATTCAGTTCCACAAATATTTTGTAGCAGCTACTATGTGTCAGGCACTGTGCTGGGGGTGCAAATATAAAGTAAAAAAACAAAGCAGGCCCTGCCTTCAAGGAGAGTCTGTTCCAGCAGAGAAGAAATATGCATAAATAAGTAAATACAATATATATACAAAATAAATGCAAAATAACTTCAAGGAGCCATCAAATAATTTCATAAAGCACTCAACATAAAAGCCTTTGTTACTAGGTGACATTTAAGCTAAGCCTTGAAGGAATCTAGGGGTTTCCAGAAATTGAGGTGAGGTGGCAGAACATTCCAAGTATGACAGATAGCCAGTGTGGAAGTGAAGGACTTGGAGATGGGATGTCTTGTATGGGAATCAGTCAGTGGACTAGGCTGAAGGAAATGAAAATGAGTGAGGGATCATATTATGTAATCAACATGGAACAATAATCTAGAGTTAGATTGTGAAAGTTTAAAATGCCAAATAGGGCAGTTCCTGTTTTATCTAAGAGGAAATGGGGAGCCACTGATGTTTCTTGACCAAGGGAGTGATATTTTCATATTGGTGATTTTGGAATAGCAATATGGTAGCTTTGAGGAAGATCAATTGGAGAAAAGAAAAGCTGGATACTGTGAATTCAATTAGGAGACTATTGTGATACTACAGACAAGGAATTAGGGTGGTAGCCTTGCCAGTGGAAAGGATATAAACGTGAGAGACAAGTTAACAACTGATTAGTTATGAAAGAAGGTGAGGAAGAATGGAGAGTTGAGGTTGACTTCTGGCTTGGGAACCTGAGTGACTAGAAGGACGAACAAGAAAATAAAATAAGAGACCAGAAATGTGTGGGTAGCCATAGTACATCAGCATTAATTTCATCATCTGTAGGAATTCAAGAAAAATTTAAGGATGGAATGCACTCTTGTGGGAATCATGCTGGGGATTGAGAGTGAGAAGACAATGGTTTTAGTCCTATCTCCAACACTAACTAGAGGTGGAGAAACATCCTGGTACCATGGACAGTAACTTGGGTATGATGACAAGAAGACCTGGGATTTAATTCTACCTCTGAGAACTAGTAGATGTGTGACTCTGAGCCTTAAATTCTCTGTATGTAAAATGAAGACCATAATATCTAGAGTAGACATGTCACAGGGTTCTTATGAGGGTCAAATGAGAGAATGTCTGGAACATGCTTTGGAAACTTTAAATTTATATAAATGTCAATTATGATCATTTTTGTTGTTAGATCAGACTGATGCTTTCATTGGTGTAGGGAGCCACTTTCCTGGTGATCTACCAAGGTAGATAGGCTCCTGTTCTACAGGAGCAAGGAAGTTAAATTACTTGTGTAAGGTCACACAACCAGTAGGTGACCAAGACTGAACTTGAACCAAGGCCTTATTATCTCTGAGGAGAGTTTGCTATCCTCCATGTTGCACTGCCTTTCTACCTGTTATCAATTAGACACATTAACCTTGTACAATTCAAGTTTCTTCATCTGGAGAGTGGAGATAATAATGTTTTTTCTTCCTCTCCTATCAATAGGGCTATCTATGGCTCTTAATCTGAGGTCCTAAGATCTTGATTTCAGAGGGTCCATTAACTTGGATGGGTAAATATTGAAATATTGAAAATAGTTGTTTTCTTTTATAATCCCACATACTTTATTTTATTTTATGCATTTAGTATTATTTTATGTATTTATTTTATAGATTTAAAAATATGATTCTGATGAGGAGCCTATTGCCTTCACCAGCCCATACAAGGGGGTTATGAGACAAAAAAAGGTGAAGAATACCAGCTATAGGAATTGTCACGAACATCAAGTGAGATTGACTATGCTCTGTAACTGGAAAACACCATGAATGTAGGCTGCATTTTCCAAAGCCAGACTACAGAAAGCTTTTCTCTCTCCATGTCTCCATCTGTCTGTCTCTCTTACTTACTCTCTGTGTGCCTTTCTCTGTCTCTCTGTCTCTGCCTCTTTCCCCCTTACCCCCACCCCCATCTTCTGTGTGTCTCTATCTGCTTCTCTGACTCTTGATCTTTTAATAAAATAAATACTAATATATGTTCTAACATTATCATATCTATATTACAAATATATGCATGTGTGTATATCTATATATACTGAGGATCATTTAATACCATTTTAGATCATTTTTGTAACTTTCAGTAAGGGCCAGAGCCTTTTATTGATGATCAACTAGAAGAAGAGCTGAACCCAAGCTTCTTTGTTCTCTGAGTAACTCAGAAAATGCCCCTTCTTATGTCAACAAGCCCAGATGGGGCTGACTTAGGAGCATTCTTTCCTCTGTCCATGGCCATTAAGGGTGAGAACCTTGATCGACCCCAGACACTGTCTTGAATTATGTGACTTTTTCTTATCTTAATATTTTGTGGGCATATACTATGTTATGGAATGTTAATGGTAAATTAAACACAGAGATCCTGGGTTGTAATTCCAATTGACACTTTGTCAACTATCCTGACTTATTGTATTTACAACCTATTCCATTAAGGAAAATCCTTGTCTTGTATCATGGTTAAACACACATGGGGATCATGAAGGTAAAGTAATACAAACACCCTGAATTGTGACTGTTCTAAAAATGAATATAAGCTTTCTCATTCTTTTGTGCAGGCAGTAAGACTTGGTCTGGCTCCATACATGCATGTATGTCCACTAACTTAAGGGAATAAATAAATAAGTAATATGAATTTTTCTGTCACCTAGCTCTGTTTGCCTCCTTTAACCAAACTCCCAGGTTAACAATACATATGTATACATATAAATGTAGGTAAGCTCTAATAAATTACTGTAACAAATACATACAGATATAATACATTATTACATAAATATCACATATGTATATATACATACGTAGATATATGTATATTTCTGTGCATGTATAGGTAATGCCATAGTAAATACATAATTTTCCCTTAGTTCTTCTGTCCCAAATGGCCTGAAGGATACCACGTAATCAGAAGGCACTTCACTATCACCACTTAAAGCCCAGGTGGAAATGCTATTTGTTTTCAAATGGTGTGCAGGATGGACAAAAACATCTTTCACTTGGAAAAAGACAAAATGTCCCCACCAAGAGAATTAAAAAAAGAAGAAGAAGAATCCATGGGATTATAACCAGTCAGAGAATATGCTAACATATGCAAAGACTATCTCAGAAATTGATGAACTGAGACTGATAAGCCCCTGGCATAAGTCAGATATTTGTCGAAAATCACTCAGAATAAAAGAGTCTGAGCGACAATTTATTTACTACTTTGCTCACCTGGGCATGGAGACTTTGTAATAAGGAAGGAGCCTGTCCTGTGCCTCTTCCCCTCACATCAAGTGGCACAGAGCAGGCTTTAAGGCCTCCACAGTGACTTCATATATTTGATTATAAATCAGAATGTTTGTTCTACTTACCCAACCAAAGCACCCGGATTAGTCATAGCTGGTATTAAAATATGGGTTTTTTTTTGTTTGTTTACAACGTGCTTTTCTAAGCATTCAAAGAGCATCCTCAAATGTCAGATTTCTATCACATGCAGAGTTTGAACCTTGGGCCAGAAACATAAGTGAAGGCATTTTCTTCTGACAGCCATGTTTAATAGGCATGAGTGAGGGGAACAGACCTCTCCAATGCAGAATTTTTCTCTTATTAAGAGAGCAGTATGGTCAAAGGACCTGGATTCAAATCCCTCATGACACTTGCAACCTGTCTAATCTCATGGAGATCAGTTTACCTTTCTTGCCCATGGTTCCTTCACTTATAAAATAAGAGACTTGAACTTGATGATCTCTCAGGTCCTTTCCAGCTCTAAATCTAGGGTCCTATCATGTGGATGGGCAGCTAGGTGGTACAATGGATAGAATGCCGGCCTTGGAATAGGAGGACTCATCTTCATGAGTTCAAATCCATCCTCAGATACTTAATAACTGTGTGACCCTGGGCAAGTCACTTAACTCTGTTTGCCTCTATTTCCTCATCTGGAAAACGAGCTGGAGAAGGAAACTGCAAACCTCTTCATATTTTTGCCAGGAAAACCCCAAATATGGTCAGGAAGAGTTGGACACTACTAAAATTGACTGAACAATAATAAAAATCTCCTGGATTCTATTATTTGCTTCACTATGGGTGAGAGATTTAATGGACTGGGAGGCAAAATGGCTTCTTTCTGTATCTCAGGTTCTTTCTCATTAAAAAAGAGGACTTTGAAGTTCCCTTCTAGCACCAATATTTTGAGGTCCTATATTTTTGTGCACTTTTACAATAATAACTGACATTTATATGGTACTTTAAAGTATGCAAAGTATTTTAAATATCTAACATTAAGAAAATAAATGTGAATTTGGGACAGCTAGATGGTACAGCGGATGGAGTGCCAGGCCTGGAGTCAGGAAGACCTGAGTTCAAATCTGGCCTCACATACTTACTATCTCTGTAATATGTATGTGTATGTATATGTATGTAATATATGTATGTTATATATGTAATATATATGTATATATAAGGCCTACTAAGGGTAGGTGATAGGGATACCCAAACAGAAACACAACAGTTCTTGTCCTTAAGAAGCTTACATTCTACTGAAAGCATACAATTTGCATACGTTAAGTAGTGCAAATGATATATAAAATGATACAAAGTAATTTCAAGAGAAAAAAAGATTAACAAATGAGGTTTTTGATAAATGGTAGTACCTGAGCTATGTTTTGAAGGAGACCAGGGATATTGGTTGATGATCAGTCCCGAGGATATAATATTGGCCAAAGTGAAGTCAGTGGCAGTGCTGGGTACTTCACAAATTCCAGTGGCAAAACTGGAAACCTGCTCCAATCTCTTCCTCCTCCTCCTCCTCCTCCTCCTCCTCCTCCTCCTCCTCCTCCTCTTCTTCTTCCTTCTCCACCACCATAATATATTTGATTCAGAGATGAAGGAAATCTAATTTTTTTAATAAGGGCTACAAAGGTTATATCAAGATACAAGAAAAAAGCCAGTCCCTGGTACAGGCATACGTTAAATAACACATTAAGCTTATCGCTGATAATATCTTTAATTACGCCAAGGCAAAATGTGAGACAGTCTAATGGGAAATCCAGATTACTTGTTAGAATTATTAACAGTGTTAATGTGCTTACATTTGTTTATGTGTACAGGAATCATCACGACGATTTGACTGCAATGACAATAAGTGTAAAGATCAATTAAAAGTCACAGTGATGAGATATTGGATTTTCCAACTTTAATAGGATTTCATCTGCACTCGCTCTACGATGGGATACACTTATAATTGAGCTTCCATCGAATCACAGAATCTGTCACCACACCAATTTGTTTTCCAAGTCCTAATGAAAGTTGCATTTCCTGGTGAGAAGGCTTTTAAGAGCAAAAATCTGGAGAATTGAAGGGGCACTGGGGGTTGATCCACTCCTATTTACTTAGTGGACGGATGTTAAAAATTGAAAGGCAGTAAAATGAAGCTGACAGTTTTAGTGGGGTCCTTAGTAGCCATTTCTTCAGATTACAAAGTGCAGCTAAGTGCATATGGAATGAATAGTAAATAACACCTCTAAACTACTGCCCATGGGAACATGAGGATAAAGCTATTGCTATTTCATTTTAGCTGGATGAGACAGGGTAGTAGTTAAAAGCTAGGAGTGAAAGACAGTGGGAGAGTTCTGTGTGTCTATGTGTGTGTGTGTGTGGTGAGGGGGTAGCTAGATGGCACAGTGGATAGAGTACCAGGCCAGGAGTTAGGAAGACTCATCTTCCTAAGTTCTAATCCAGCCTCGGACATTTAGTAGCTGTGTGACCCTGGGCAAGTCAATTAACCCTGTTTGCCTCAGTTTCCTCATCTGTAAAACAAGCTGGACAAGGAAATGGAAAGCCAATAAAGTACCTTTGCCAAGAAAACCCTGAATGGGGTCATGAAAATTGGGACATGACTGAAATGACTGAATAAAATATATGTATGTACATATATATATATATACACATATATATAATATGTATATATGTGTATTATATATATATGTGTATGTATGTATGTATGTATGTGTTCCTCCCTCGGGATTCTCTCCTTGTTTTCTCAAATGCAAGTTAGACTCTGGGTTTCAGAGTAGGTGTTTTAGAAAAGAAACTCTTCTTTAGTAATAAAAGATAATTTCCAGTTAGTTGAAATTCATGAGGGTTGCTTCCACTTATGTTCAATTCAATTCAGTAGCAGCTCTGAAGCACCTACTGTGTACAGGTACTCTACTAGGTATTGGGATACAAAGGTAAGAAAGTATTGCTTGTATGAAGGCTAAGGATTTGGATTCCATCTGATAAAAAGCTGAACTCACTCAATCAGCAAATATACAAGCATTTATTAAGTGTCAACTATGTGGAAAGCACTGGGAATACAGGAAAGAAGGAGAGAAAGAAAGAAAGAAAGAAAGAGAGAGAGAGAGAGAGAGAGAGAGAGAGAAAAGGAAGGTAGGAAAGAAGGAAAGAAGGAAGGAAAGAAGGAAGGAAGGAAGGAAGGAAGGAAGGAAGGAAGGAGGGAGGGAGGGAGGAAGGGAGGAAGGGAGGAAGGAAGGGAGGAAGGAAGGAAGGAAGGAAGGACGGGAGGAAGGGAGGAAAGAAGGAGGGAGGACGGAGGGAAGGAATGAGGGAAGGAATGAGGGAAGGAGGGAAGGAAGAGACCCTACTTTCCCATACTGAATCAAGTACTAATTATGACCGAGACATGAGAGGCAATTTCTAGAGGCTAGAGTAGAATTTATCCACAAGATGGCTAATATATGGATTAGTAAAACTGGGGTTTTGTCCACAAGGAGTCAGAGCTCCTACAGTAAATAATTATATGGCCTTTACAAGGTCTGTATGATAACACAGGAATGAAGACGAAATGGCTAAATTTAATTAATCGTCCTCATTCCTCAGGTGTAGTAGTTCATCGTGATTTGCCAGAGTCACAGACCCACAGAACCTCTGACTGAGAAGGCACCTCAGAGTTGATCTGGTCCAAACAGAGAAGACAAAAATCATTTATCAAGCACCTATGATGTGCCAGGCACTTTGCTAAGAACTTTACAAATAGTATCTCATTTGGTCTTTACAAACACCCTGGGAAGGAGCTGCTATAATGATCCCTATTTGACAGTTGAGAAAACTGAAGCCACAGAGGTTAAGTGACTTGACCAGGGTCATACAGCTAGCAAATCTCTGAGGTTGGATTTAAACTTAGGCCTTCCTATCTTCCCAGCACCTTGATTATTCTCTTTGTAGACTGAAAAATAAATGAGAGCAAGAGAGAGAAAGATAGAGAGAGAGATTGATAGATAGATAGATGATAGACAGACAGACAGATAGATGATAGACAGACAGATGGATGATAGATAGATAGACATATGATAGATAGATATATAATAGATAGACAGATAGATGATAGATAGATAATAGATAAGTAGATGGAACATAGAGATATAAAGAGATATAAAAAGAAGGTAGATATAGGTAATAGATAATTAAAGATAGACATTATAGGAAGGTATAGTGAAATAGTTGTCATATATTAATGTATTTTTAACTTCAACTTTATTTTTCACATACTTTTTTATATACTTACAGTCTTTTCAATTAGAATGTAAGCTCCTTATGGGTGGGGATTGTTTCAGGTTTTGAGCTTTTATCCAGAGCACCCAGAACATATTAGGTGCTAAATAAAAACTTGTCAATTGATCTCTAGATGAAGAAGTGTTCCAGCTGGTCATCATCAATAAGACCATTGAACTGCTCTGGGCCAGCTATTTTCAGGGCCCTCAGACTGGGCTGCTATTGACTTGATCTGATGTGAAGGTCACAGACTTTTTTTTGCCCCATCCTCCCAAGGCTCTTGGCAATGCCCTCAACTTCCTACTTGACTTGGAGTTCCTACCAATGAAGACACAAATAAGGTAGACCTCAAAGGAAGGGGATGCTTTCTTATTTGACAATGGATTTAAAATTGAAAGAGACCTAAAAGATCATTTAGTCCAACCTCCTCATTTTACAAATGAGACCCATAGAGGTAAGAGAATGGTTATTTATAATCAATAATTTGGGGAGACTCAGAATTCTCCCTTTCTTCCAAAGTCCTGATTTTAAAAGTTCAGCCTCTTGAAGGACATTGTTGATAATGAGATTGGACTAACTTTCTTGTTCAAGACACCATGCTGGTATAAGCTGATGTGATCTGCTCAGGCATGGGTGGGTTATACACTCTTTGGAGAGATAGTCCAAAACTGGGGGTGGTCTGAATATATAGTTTCTCAGTCCAAGGGTAACGTGATGTCACTCTCAGCCCCTAATTTTAATATAGCTCACTTCCTACTGTATTAACCAATCAGAGTTGATAGCTACTCCTCTTTCAAAAGAATATATAAGCGCTGATTGTTATGATTGTCTTTAGTCTAAGAGAGACAGCCAAATGACCATCCTTTTATTAATAATATGATGGCCTTGTTAATACAATTATTAAATTACCCAGAAACTAAGTCTCTCGAACCTTTTTAATCACCAGAGAGATTACGTGATTTGCCCAGTGTTACCTATGGAGTAAGTGGCAGAACCAGGATTTGAATTTATTTCCTCTGACTCCAAACCCAGCCTGCTCTCCACTCCACTCCACTCCACTGCTTCCCAAGGCCTACAGTAAAATGTTATCACCTGTGTTCTTCTTCATTATTATTGGCGAGGGCCAAGTTTTCCTAAGGTTTCCTCCCCCAACACTATGGAGTGACTGGGGATGAAATATGGAGCCCATCTTTTCTCTGTTATTTATTTCAGTCCTATCTAGAACACTGGCAGAAGTCATGGCACTCCAAGTTCAATGAAGCTCAATAACCAGGATCACCAAATATCCCCCAACCCAGGCTGCACAGTGGATAGAACACTGAGCTTGAAGACCTGAGTTCAAATGTGGCCTCAGACACTGACTAGCTGTGTGACCCTAGGCAAGTCACTTAACTCTGTTTGCCTCAGTTTCCTCATCTGTAAATGGGAACTCCTAGGTGAGGAAACTCTATCAATGCAGGTCTGAATCTTGTCTGCAACTTATAGTCCCAAGAATTGCCTAGGACACTGAGATGTTGTGTGACTTGTCCAGGGTCATACAACCAGTATTTCCTGAGTCAGAGGAGAGACTTGAACATATTTTTTTCCTGAATTCAAGGCCAGTTCATGTTCATGAAATAAAAGGACAATCAAGAAAGACAAGCCAAGAATGTGTGGGGAATTTCATCCTGGGAGTCAGGAGACATGAAATGTGGCAACTCTGTCTCTTATTTTCTGTGTGACCATGAAAGTCACTTTTCCTCTCTGTTTCTCCTCAGTTTCTTCCCATGAAGGCTATAGCTGGTCATGAGATCAGGAGTTCTGAAATGCAGGGAGCTAAAGCCCACTAGGATTCAATACTAAGTCTAGCACCAATAATGTTGAGCTCCCTGGAAGGGGAGGGGAGCAGGGAGGGGCAAACCAACCCAGAAAGCTTCCATGTCATTTGACAGTAGGATCAGGCCCAGGAAGGGTTACTATACTCCCAACTAGGTGAGCTAGGAAGAACTACTCACACACAAACACATACACACACACACACACACACACACACACAC
The DNA here is from genome assembly GCF_011100635.1 of Trichosurus vulpecula. NCBI lineage: Eukaryota > Metazoa > Chordata > Mammalia > Diprotodontia > Phalangeridae > Trichosurus > Trichosurus vulpecula. The sequence goes on along the minus strand of NC_050577.1, from coordinate 216,216,996 downwards.
GCACACACACGCACACACAAGAATTAGATTAGATGATCTCTAAGCATATATCTTAGGAAATGAACCTCAGAGTCCATATCGTCCAATCTCTTCATTTTATAGGTTAGGAGACAGAGGCTCAGAGACGTAAAGTTATTGTCCAGGGTAACATAAGAAGTAAGCCTCAAAGGCAGGATTTGAACCCAGGTCTTTAGACTCTATAACTGTTCCTCTTCTCACTGTACCATACACTTCTAGCTCCAATACTCTATGACTTGGGAATTATGCTTAGTTTAAATTGCCAGGAGCTAATATATGCACCTACAACCCTACAGACTTTTAAGTTGACCTGATTATAGAACCTGTCTTGTTTTAACTTGGATTTCCAGCAATAGAATCTGAGTGCCATCCCTTGGGCCCCAGTGGGGCTCAGTTCTCTTAATGTACATAATTGATGTGGGTTAGTTATTTCTTTTTTTTAAGATTAGCTGAAGTACCTTCAGAAAAAAGAAAAGCTCTGGGTTCTCAATATATCATTTGCCTCAGCTGCTTACCTTACAGGCATGAATTTAAGCATTTTTCATTCAATTGAGTCACTGAACATATCGGAATATGAGTTACCATATTTCTGTGATTTGGTCAATGGAATGGGGTGAAGTGTTAGGGGATATATATTGTCATGGAAATTGTACCTGGCCTCCCACACCAATGACTGAATTGGTATTGAGGAGTGCAAGATTTAATAACATCTCAGTTATAAATGTAACTTCAACCTATAAAGGAAAAAATTCATGTCCAGACAAAAAATAAAAAGCATCTGAGACCTCACTCATGACAAGAGGATTCTCACCTAGTATTCTAGAGGGTGAGAATCTGGCCCAGTGCACTTGGCTTGCTATCCAAGTGAGCTGCAACTTATCCTCCCTTATAGAACTCGGGCAGCTTTTCATTATGTTTATTTCATGCAGTGTTATTGAGGCAATACTTTATATGAATAATTCATCCTTTCTCCAACTTTATCTAATGGAGTCAAAAGCAGAATCCTAAATTTCATGACAGATCAAAGGGTTCTTTAAATAAATTGGAAATGCTGGGAGTCACTGTTTTCGAAACCTCTTGGCGTTGTCTGGAAATTAAGCGAGTTCTTTCTGCAGGTTGTATATTGAAATTATTAAATGTTCCCAGAATTCTGTGACATGAGCGAGGAGCAAGTAGATTTTCATGTCATGTTTGGATCTGTGCTTTCCTGTTAATATCTTTAAATTGAGCTCCATGAGAGCAAATGACTTACACATAGAATCTGTACATTGTTTGAACTTGTTTGGTCTTTTTTTTCTTGTTGACATGATTTTTTGCAGCCATCTCTGTCCTGATTAGCTTCTGTTCCACTGGGCAGCCTGATGAACATGCTGTGCTGACTGTGGTGAGTAAAACAGAGCAATTCTGTCATGGTGTTCAAAATTGCTCATTGCAGTGGAAACCCTCGCCACAGATGCATCATTGTGGTTATTGCTCTTTTTGGATCTTCCAGCCATGTAAGAATGTTGTCCTTCAAAATGATTGGCATCTAAAGAATTGCCTCTGGTTTTATCCCACCCATGGGAGCATCAAAAAATGGTGGAAATACAAATGTGTGTGTATGTGTGGAGAGATTGGAGAAATGATATGATATATAGAGATATATGTAGATATATAGACAGATACATAGATACATAGGGAGGGAGAGAGAGAGAGAGAGAGAGAGAGAGAGAGAGAGAGAGAGAGAGATGGATAGATATATTAAGGGATCTATATAGAGAGATATGTATCATATCTCTCATCTAGCTATATTTCAGATCTTCAGTCTCTCCTTATCTATTGATCCCTTCTTTACTGCCTTTTCACACGACCAATTCTCTGCAATCATAAAAAAAAGCCTTCATTAGAAACTATCATTGCCTCAACCTATCACTCTACATCTTTCTTCCATTTCGTAGTCAAACTCCTGGGGAAGAAAAAGGTGTATAAACTAGTGGCCTCTACTCCTTTCATATTCATTTATCAACTCTTGTCAGTGTGGCTTCTAACCTCATCATTCAACAGAAATTGTTCTCTCCAAAGGAACCAACAATCTCTTCATTGCCAAACCTTATGGCCTTTTCTCAATCCTCATTCCTTGCATCTCTCTGTATCATTGACACTGTTATCCTCCTGGACACTCTTAGTTCTTAGATCTCGGTTCTCCTCCTAACTGATTGGCTACTTCTTCTCAGTCTCTTTTGCTAGATCATCATCCATATCTTCTCCCCAAACTCTTAGTGTATCTACACTTTCTCTCATGATGCCTTCCTCATAAGGAATCATAGATGTAAGGCAGGAAGCATCCTCAAATACCATCTAGTCCTATCTACCCATCTTACAGATCAGGACAGTTAGGCCCAGGAAGGCTAAGGAACTTATACAAGTATTAAACATCAGAAGCAATATTTGAACACCAGTCCTTGGACTCCAGAACCTGTGTTCTTCCACCTCTACCATGCTGCTTCCTATGGGCTCATTTGTCATCCCTACACTGATAACTCCAAAATTTACACATCTGGTCCTAGTCTGTTTCCTGACCTCCAGTCTTCATATCTCCACCACCACAACATTGTATATCACTCCTGGGTCACGCAGCTCTAATATGTGGGCTTCTACCTTATGGTATAAGGAGCCAGAACAAGGCAAAAAAAGTTCGTTCCTGTCCAAAGAGTTTATAAGCTAGTGGGGAAAAAGTAGATGAAAGAATAGAAAATTACAAAAATGACCATACCTTTTCACCCAAAGATCCCATTGTTGGGCATATTACCTCAAAGAAGACAAACAGAAAAATAAAGGTCACACATATATCAAAATATTTATTGTGGCTCTTTTTTATAGTAGCAAAGAACTAGAAACAAAGGAAGTGTCTATTGATCATGGAGTGGCTAAACAAATTATCATATGTGAATGGAATAGAATTTTACTTTTCCATAGGACATGCTGAATAGAGAAAATCATGGGGGACCTGTACTACACATGCCCAGTTAAATAAGCAGAATTTTAAAAATACTACAGAATGACTACTACAAATTAAATAGCAACAAAAATACTCTAAATTAAGCATTATGCAATTATATTGACTGATCTTGGCCCCAAGGAAGACATATGGGAATGTCTCTCTCTCCCTTCTTTGTAGAGGCTGAAATGGATGAGCAAAGAACATTACTGATATTGTTGAACTGAAGCGTGGGGTGATATTGTTTAAGTGATTAATTTTCTTTTTTTATTCTTTACTACAAAGGTTTGCTTACTGGGGAGAGATATGAAGGAGATGTAAAAAAGCAACATTTCATTATATTTTAAAATTATACATTCTGAATCCCATACCTACAATACACTCCCTCACCCAGACACTGAAGTTTTTCCTAACCTTCAAGTCCCAGAATGAGTTCTCCTTAGTTCTCTTTCCTCTCTGAAACTTTCCCTGATTTCCTCCAGCTAGAAGTGAGCATCTCTTCCTCAGAGCCATTGTCTTTGCTTTGCACTTCTCTGACACAATGCCTATTTTCAACTGATATTGAGTTTTCTTTCTCCTTTGCATTTTTCTGTCATCTCTAAGTGACAAAGTACAAATGATGGAAAAATTGAACTGACCAAAGCTTTTAATGGAAAAGCAGTTGCCTGTCTACTAATGTCCTGCTGTAGCAGAACATTTAAAAATAGAATTTCTATGATTTAGGAGGAGGGAGCCAGAAGATTCCAGAGGAGAATGAATGAGAAATGCACAGAGACCTGTATTCTGAGGCTCCTTTTATTATTATGTAGGACACTAAAATGCTCATGAAACACAGGATCTTAACCTGGGTAATGGTTAACTTTTAAAAATTATATACTTTTGTAACTATTTCAATAAAGGGACAGTGAGGTGGAACAGTGGATAGAGTGAAAGATCTGAAGTCAGGAATCCTGAGTTCAAATCCAGCCTCAGATACTTACTTGTGTGACCCTGGTCAAGTCCCTTAACCGTTTACCTCAGTTTCCTCATCTGTCAAATGAGTTGGAGAAGGAAATGACAAACCACTCTAGTATCTTTTCCAAGAAAACCCCAAATGGGGTCACAAAGAGTCAGAGATGACTGAAACAATTGAACAACAACAAATTTTCAATAGATTGGTTTCCTTTGTAATCCTAGGGTTTTTTTTTTATTTTGAGTGTTTAAACCTTGATTCTGAGTTGGGGTCTGTAGATTTTGGTAGATTTCCTTCCAGAGGGATACACAAAAAAGGTTAAGAACTCCTGCCATGAAGGAATCTGAGCATCAGTTGGTATAGGCCCAACTGAGCTCTAGAAAGCAAGTGTGGTAAGCCCAAATAGAAACTACTCCACATCTTATACTTTGAAGATTAAAATAACAGATGGGTGATCCTCTACCAATATGGTCTTTGAGCACCCCTCCCTGAGCAGAGAAAATTGGATAGAGAAACTTGATTTTTCCAACTTTACTATGAGTAGTAATTGCTGGTTACTCAGAAGTTTCAAAAATGACCATTGTTAGTTTAAATTTTCCTGTGGTAAAAAGTCCATTTAATCCATGTTTGAATGAGTAATCCTGAGCCATGTGAAATTGAGAGAGAGATTAGAATCTCAATGATATGGGGGGCTGAGCCATGTGACACCTTAAGAATTGCTGTCAGGAATGTATTCATACCCCTTAGATAAGAGCCCCAGAAAGCACTGAGAAAAGTCAAATTAAACACTGTTTTTTAATAACACTGGAGTTTCACTCAGGCACCAGGAGTGATGGGATATCGCTCAAGCTTTGAGATCTATTCAGTGGCTAGAAAAAAAATCACTTTGGGATGGTTGTTTTGTTCAAGCATGTCTAGTGAGCGAGCGAGGGCAGCTCAAGCCTAGAATGCCACCTAGTGACTTATCCAGATATGTCACTCTAAGAAGCCACTCCCAAGTTCCATTAATAAATGAGACACTGGCTCTCTCTGGGTCAAAATGAAGCACCAAGTTTTGGTAGTTACTGCCACAGATACTGTTTCCTCTCATGGACTTTAACCTGCTTGAGGATGGGAACAGGATCTTCTTCATTTTTATATTCCAAAAAATAGCATTTTGAAACTAACAGGCACTAAATATTTGTCCAATCGAATTGAATTTATCCCCATTCCTCTATCTTCTCTAAAACTGCAAATAGCCTTTTCTCTCAATTTACTTCAATAATTGAGAAAAATATTGGCATATCATGAGAAAAACATCAGCTTGAGCCCATTGATGAGAACCTTTTTGGAGGCCAATAGCACACTGTATCTCCTGTTCTTTAATTGGCTGTGAAGCATGGACACTGATGGATATTTGAACTCCACATGTGACTGATCAGACCTGTCTTCCAAACTCTATTTGCCATCTCAAGGAGACTAGAGTTGGTTATATAGCAATCTTTCCAGTCATACATCAGTATCATTTCTAAATTTAGAGGACAGTAAATATAATCTATTGGATTGTAAACTAATCTTAAAGACAAAAATTATCTCTCCTTCCTTTGTTTTTTTTTCATGTTATCACCTCTAGGGCTAACCCAATGACTTGTATAAAATAGTCAATGACTAAATGTTTGTTGGATTGAATTATGCCTCTATCTATATTAGACTCATTTTGGATTATCTAAAACTTCCAGTGTTCTTTCATCTAACTTAAAATAAGCAGCATAAGAAAAGCTTTGTCTAGGTAGGAATTATTTCTGCTGACTTTTTTGCCTTTTGAAGTCACAGAAATGAGGGGCCCCATGATTTCTAGGCACGAGATTTGGCTACTTACCACTCACAAGACCCTGAACTAGTCACCTCACTTTTCTCAGCCTCAATTTCTTCATCTACAAAATAATGAAGAGAGGTCTGGATTAGATGGTCTTTCTCTCTTCCAGCTCTGAATCTAAGAAGGCTTCACACAAGCCTTCATAAGTATATTGCTATTTCAATATGTTCTTAATGATTTCCATGTTGGGTTGATTCAATCACAAGATATCCATCACCAAATGGCTGCTTCTCTTTTCTTCTCCTCTCCCATCTCCTCTTTTCTCTTCTCTCTTTTCTTCTCTCCTCTTCTTTTTTTCTCTCTCCTCTACCTTATCTCTGTCCTGTCTTTCTGTCTCTCACTCATTTATATGTGTGTGTTGTACTTATTGCCTAGGTATTAAAATAATTCATCCTTTTAAATTTCACTGGCATCTTAGAGAATCAAAGCAGCTGTTTAATTTAGTCTTGAGTGAACCAGTCTATCCTCTAAAGAGAAAAAAAGCATATGCGAAACTGCTCTTGCATCATAGGAAAGGGCTACTCCTCAGATAATTAAGTCTTTCACTTGCCCTATTATAAGAACCAATTCTGGGTTCTGGCCCCAGCTCAGGCATTAACCGATTAGACATTTCTATAGTGCTTTTTTCATAATATTCAATGAGGGAGATATTATAAGTTATTACTGCCATTTACTGATGGAGAAATGGAGGCTCTGAGGAGTAGCGATCTGATCTTGATCTCACAGCTAGTAAGTGTCCAAGGTTGGATTTGAACCCAGGTCTTCCTAACTCCAAAGGCAACCCTCTATCAGCTATGCTTCTAAACATTCTTGGGCAAATCATTTAAACTCTCTGCACCTTCTTTTTCTCAACCGTAAAAATGTGATGTTCTCTAACTTCCCTTCCAGCTCTGAGAATCCCTTAGTCTATGCTCATTAAAGGAAATCATTTAGGCTCCTGGCCCTGAGCTCAGCACTTTTGCCTTAAGATTCTTGCTGCATTACTGCTGCATTCTAGGATACATGTTCCTAGTCTGACGATGACCCAAAGTAAGTCAGCTTGAGACCCCAAGGTAAGGAGACAAAACAGATAAGCAACACTGTGTTATTTATAGTTGGCGTGAAGGTGGGCTTATTTTATTTTTAGCAAGTACACTTGTGGTTTGCTTTTCCTTCATTTCTAGTACAATGATAGCAGAAGCTATAGCAGTGACAAAACTTCATCATTTCCAAAATACTTTACACCCTGAAAGCGGAATCAACTATCAGAATTGACCCTAATAACAAACTCATGCAAAAGATCTGACAGTGCTTTTTACCTTCCTTCTACAGATGGAGAAACTGCAATTTATAGAGGTGGATTGTCCAGGGCCATACAGCCAGGAAGTGTCAGAGGCAGCATTCAAACCCAGGGCTCTCCTAATTCCATCAGTCAGTTAGTCGATATGCATTTAGTAAATGCCAGCTATGTGCCAGACACCATGCTAAGGACTAGGGATGCAAAGAAATGCATAAGGCAGTGCCTGCCCTACAGGTGCTCACAATCTAATGGGGAAGGCAACAAGCAAACAACTATATACAAACAAGATATATACAGAATAAATTGGAGAAAGTCAATGGAGGGAAAGCATTAAGATTTTTTTTTAGGTTTTCTATTTCTTTTTTATTTTAATTAGATTTATTATTTTTAGTTTACAGCACTCGGTTCCACAAGTTTTTGACTTCCAAATTTTCTTCCCCTCCCTCCTGTCCCCTTCCCCCTCAAGACAGTATGGAATCTGATATATGTTCTACATATACCTTAGCATTAAACTTATTTACATAATAGTCAAGTTGCAAAGAAGAATTATGACCAATGGAATGAATCATGAGAAAGAAGAAACAAAACTAAAAAAAGAGAGAAAAAAGAAAAAAAAGAGAACAAATAGTTTGTCTCAATCTGCATTCAGACTCTATAGTTCTTTCTCTGGATGTAAATAGCTCTTTCCATCATGAGTCCTTTGGAGCTATCTTTGAACCTTGTGTTCTTGAGGAGAGCCAAGTCTATCAAAGTTAGTCATCACAGAAGCAATATGACTGTGATTGTGTACAATATTTTCCTGGTTCTGCTCCCCTCATTCAGCATCAGATCATGTAGGTCTTTCCAGGTTATTAGGAAGTCTGCATATTCCCCATTTCTTACAGCACAATAATATTCCATTACATTCATATACCACAACTTATTTAGCCATTCCCCAATTGATAGGCATCCCCTTGATTTCCAATTCTTTGCTACCACAAAAAGAGCTGCTATAAATATTTTTGTCCATACAGGTCTGTTTTCCTACTTCTGTGATCTCTTTGGGATACAGCCCTAGAAGTGGTATTGCTGGGTCAAAGGGTATGCACATCCTTATAGCCCCTTGGGCATAGCTCTATATTGCTCTCTAGAATGGCTGGATCAACTCCACCAACAATGTAACAGTGTTCCAATTTTCCCACATCCTCTCCAGCATTTATCATTTTCCTGTTTTGTCATGTTAGCCAATCTGACAGGAGAGATGTGGTACCTAAGAGTTGTTTTGATTTGTATTTCTCTAATCAACAGTGATCTAGAGCATTTCTCATATGACTATAGATATCTTTAATTTCTTCCTCTGAAAACTGCCTGTTCATATCCTTTGACCATTTCTCAGTTGGGGAATGACTTGTATTCCTATAAATTTGACTTAGTTCCCTGTATGCTTTAGATATGAGGCCTTTATCAGAGACACCGATTGTAAAGATTTTCTCCCAATTTTCTTCTTTCCTCCTAATCTTTGTTGCATTGGCTTTGTTTATACAAAACCTTTTCAATTTAAACTAATCAGAATTATCCATTTTGCATTTTTAATGGTCTCTATCTCTTATTGGTTCATGAATTCTTCCCTTTCCCATAAACCTGACAGGTAAACTATTCCTTTCTCTCCCAAATTGCTCATAGTATCAGGCATTAAGATTTAAAGAAGGCTGGGGAAGGTTCCTCACAGAAGCAGCATTTTAGCTGAGAATTGAAGGAAGTCAGGGCAAACAAGAGGTAGAGTTGAGTAGGGAAAGATTACAAGGCAAGGGAGACAGCAAGTGGAAATGCACAGTGTTAGGAGATATAATGTTGTTGGCAAGGAAAAGCAAGGGTACCAGTGTCACTGGATCAAAAAGTACAGAGGAGGAGTGAATAAGGTATAAGAAAACTGGAAAAAGGGAAGCAGGCTATAAAGGACTTTGAATGCCAAACAGAAAGTTTTATATTTGATCCCGGTAGTGATAGGTAGCTACTAGTAGAGAGTAACACAACCAGACCTTTGTGTTAAGAAGATCACCTTGACAGAGAAGTGGAGGATGGACCCTATTACAATGACCTACTAGTAGGCTATTGAAATGATCCACATGTGAGTAAGGGGATGAGTGCCTACACAACAGTGTCAGAGAAGAAAAGAGGGTACGGGTGATCGACGTTATGAAAGCAAATCAAATCAACGGGACTTGACAAGAGATTGGGCACCTGGGTTGTGACCCTGGATAGCTGAGAGGATGATGGGACCCTTTGCAGTGAAAGAGAAAGATAGGAATAGGGGAGAGCTTGGGGGGAAATAGAATGGGTTCAGTTATGGACATGTGGAGTTTAAGATGTCTACAAGACACACACTTTTAGATGATGAATAGGCCATTGGAGATGTGACACTGGGAGTCAGCAGAGAAGGTAGAGCTGGAAAAGTAGATTTGAGAATCATCTGCAAGAGATGATAAGTGAATTCATGGGAGCTGATGAGATCACTAAATGAAATAGAGGGTAGTGAAAAAGAAGAGGACCCAGGACAAAGTCCTGTGGGGTGCCCATCATTAGTGGATGAAGAAGATCCTTCAAAGGAGACTGTCAGATAAGTAGAAGAAACAAAGGAGATTAGTGTGTCAAAAACCTAGAGAGAAGAGAGTATAAGGGAGCAAAGGGTGATCAAAAGTGTCAATGTCCTCAAAGAGTTCAAGAAGGATGAGGATTAGAAAATGGCTATCAGATTTTTTTCAGTTTAAATATCATTGGTAACTTTGGAGAGAGATGCCTATATTGAATGTTGAGATTGAGAGTCAGACTAAAGAGAGCTTTGTTTTTTTCAATGGAATATGAACCAAGGTTCTCAGATAAGGGATAGAGAGGAGGAGCTAAGGGAGGATTGAGGTGGGATGAAAAGGTTTGGAAAAGCTACTATGGCGAATGGAATAGTGAGTCAATTATGGAGGTTTTAAAGGATTTCTCTAATGTAGTAACTTGAGTTGAGATTACATCGCATGAATCTGTAGTGGATCCAGTCAGCATAGTTTCATGATTTTCTCCAGGTTCATTTGGCAGTATGTTCATAAGAGCAAAACCACCATGTGGTGGGAATAATTTAGGGCTGAGTCTTGGGAGGGCTAGATAATCAATAAGAGGAGGGGCAAAGATCTCAAGAGAAGAGGACTGTGTATATATGAACTGGTTCATTAAAGGGTCATGATGAAGAAGGGAGACAAGTGTAGCTGGTGCACGGATGATGACTTGGGCAAGCAGTGAAAGTTGGAGGTATTGGAAGTCATAGTGAAGATGATTATTAAGGTTTGGGGTTATGAGGCAGAGGAAGATCCAAGATGACAACACACTGTGATCAGATAAGGGAACTTCCAAGTTCAGACACACACACATGGGTGATGAAAAGACCACGGGTATGGCCATTTCTGTATATAGTTGAGGTAGAATGAGGGGAGTAGGTCCTAGAAAATAAGTTGAGGAACAGGGAGGTTAGAGTGCTTGAGGGTGCATCAATATATATGTCAGAGTACCCTAGAATGTGGACAGGAGCTAAGGAGGAGAAAAAGATGGTGAGACAGGACCTGAACTCACTGAAGAAAGAAGGGAGATTTCCTGGAGATTGGTAGGTGACAGCTACCAGAATTTTGATTGGGCAGCGGTTGTAGATTATGTGAACCTTGAAGGCAGGGAGGTTTCTGGATGGTGGTGACAGAGGGAGAGCCTGGAAATGTCAGTGTGGAGCAAAGAGTATTCAAATTCCTCTTCCTCAGTCACTGAGTTAGTGGAATGAGTTGCTAAAAGTTTCCAGGAACTAGTGCTGGAAAGATGGCCAGGGAAGTTGTGTCATCGAGACTGATTCAAGTCCAATGAGATCCAAAGAATGGAAGGAATGGAAAAAGAAAAGACTTAAGATAAAAGCCAATTTGTTACCTATGGGCAGGCATTCCAGAGAGTACAATGGAAGGGATAGGTAGCTTTAGAGTGGAACATTAGAGGAATAAGTGGTTTGAGATGTGTGGGAATAAGGGAATAGGCAACAGGGGACAAAGAACATGGTTTGAATGCTGACAAGCCGGGGTGTTTCAGGGAGGCTGTGATCAGGTGGGAGACCGTTAATCATTGTCAATTGAGTTCAGGTGAGTTATTAGTATTCTTAGGGGTTCAGCATCAGGGTGAAGTCCTCTCAGGATTTTAGGCAGCTCAGACAAAGAGACCAGTATGGAGACATGAAGAGATAGTGCTTCTCTCCTATCCCTGTCAGCAGGTCAGGTCAGCTCAGGAGATGGCCAATGAGAGGAAGAAGAATGATGCCTCTCTATCCCCAGCAAGCAGGAAGAGGCTAGCCTAGGAGACCAGCATGAGATGGAATGGCATTTGTCTGATCCTCCATAGGCAGGAAGAGGCCAGTCGAGGCTTTTCCATGTCTAGTTCCCCCACCTCCCCAATTTCTTTTTACCGTGCTTGAGCAGAGTGGGTAGTAGACTTCATCCTCCACTTAATCAAGAAATCTTTCATGGTAATAATAGCCTACATGTGTATGTGTACAGTCCTCTTTGTTTACCAAACCATTTGCACATTGTACATCAGACAGTGTGGTACAGTGGAAAGCATACTAAAATTGGAGTTGGGTATCCTGGATTCAAATCCTATTTACTCCCTGTGTGGCCCTAGGTAAGTCACAACCTCTCACGGTCTCAGTTCCACCTTTATTAAATAATAGAGTTATACTCAATGCCTTTGAAAGTCCCTTTCAGCTTTTAATCTGTGAATGTATATATAACCCTCTCAGTAACTCTATGGTATGGGCAGGGAAAATAGGATTTAGAGCTGGAAAAGATCTTAGAAGTCATCTAGGCCAGGGCCTCTTAAACTTTTCCTACTTTCTTCTTAAACTTTTGCCCATTCATTGGCATTGTGTGGCCTAAGGGCAAGTGCAGGGCAAAGTGTGCATGCTTGGTGTTCAGAACCAAGGATGCAGGAAAGTTGCAGGATGCCACGTGGGAAAGCACAGCCGGAAACACCTCAGATTCATTATGCATTCGATTTTTAATTAGTTTTTTTGGCATTGCACATTCAGAAACCTTTTACTGTTGCCAAATTTTTTGCATCCCCATATGGGGTCCTGACCCACAGTTTAAGAAGTGCTTGTCTAGTTCAACTCCCTCATTTTACAGAGGAAATAACTAAGACTTAGAGAGGCCACATGACTGGCTCAAGGTCACATTGACAATAAATAGCTGATCTAGAATTTCAACTTGGTTCCAACTCTCTATTTCCAAATTCTATTTTACAGATGATGAAACAGATTCAGAGAAGCTTGCTCAAGGTCATGTACATGCTTTAATGGCAGAGCTGAGATTCAAACCCAGGTCATTTGATTCCAAGTCTATCATGTTTTCCACTACACTGTGATTCCTCTCTTCATGGCCTTAAGGATAAGAAAAAGTGGGGTCCAAGGCCTAAGAACTAATGGAAGAAGGCAAGGGAAACAAGTTGGAATGTCACAAGGACAAAGAAAAACAAATGAAGATGTCCCTGGACAATATACAAATGAGAAATAGATAATACAGAGCAATGGTTTGGCAGGTTGGGGTTGCCAAATTGGGGGTAAGGGGGGTAGGGTAAAAATCCAAAGTGAATATCTTAGCCAAGGCACAGAGGGTGTTGAGTAGTAAGGTTGGGAGTAATATGGCAGGAAAGAACAATGATCAGTAATACCACTATACTCTCTCCTGAAATAATGATATATAATGCATTGTGTCTAGTCCTAGGCACCATATTTTAGAAAGGAGGATTGAAAAAATCAAAAGAGTTATTGCTTTATTCTGGCTATCTTGAAAATCATTTCCTTAGTGCTTTCAAAATTGTGCTGCCTCCAGCATAAATTTCTTCTTTGAACTTCATCTGAGGCAGCTGATATTTTTTACTTCATTTTTCAGTGTCATTTCTACTTCCTCATATGACATGCTGAAGACTGAGGTGTTAGAGTCCAAATATGGTCTTTTCACTGTCAACAATGATAAAAAAGATTATTATAGAAACACTAGCAGATCTCTACATTCCAGGTTTATCTATAAATGCTCTTGAGATGTTTGGTTTAGTTGGGTCTCATTCCACACTTTCTGCAGACTTATTTTTCCTTTCCATTTCTTTTGGCTGTTTTTTGAGGTGATAATTGCTCATTTATCTTCAATCATTCTGCTCTGTAATATGTTGGAAATTAGGTTATAGTCTAAATGGCATTTCCTTTGATCACCTTATTTCTCCCCTTGGCAAAAAAAAAAAAAAAGATCAAATGTTTGCTAGCTGAAGTCATTTCTGGGTTCTTTTGACCTTTGCATTATTATGACTGCTTTATGTCACTCAAACTTCTTTAGGAATGGTAATAATTGGAGTCAGTGTCTATCCTTTATCTGTTTCCCATTTTTCAATGTATGTTTGAGTAGGTCATATTGGAACTGTTGTAATCTCTACCATGTCTGCTCACATCTTTTTTATCTTCTAGTTTTGGTATTGATTTTGATATTTTATCTGTGAACCATGTTCACAGATAACTGATTCAGAAATTATTCTCCTATCTCTAATCAGTCATTTCTTATATGTAAACACATAGTCATTTTCCCTTTTTTGTTTTTAACTGTATGTATATACTTTCAAATATAAATTTCATCTCTCCATAAACAAACTTCTTGGAAGTAGTGATAATTTCATTCTGTGTACTTGTATCCCAAATGTCAAGCACATAGCAGACACTTAAATACTTGTTGGTTGACTGATTCACTACTTGCACTACTGATTCACCACATCTCAACTTCCAAATCTTTCCTTAAAGAATATATTCATGATGTACACACTTAAGTCTTCCGAGTAGTCCACAACTTTTGTCCTCTTTCATTACTTCCTGAATTATATTTATACAAACATATTTACTCCTATTTCCCCATTCACCTACTTTCACAGTGAAGTCACTAAAATGGGTAGCATTTCATACTGATTTAAGATTATTTATTAAGGACCTATGTGTTAAGCATTGTGCAAATCTCTGAGAATACAATGAAAGGTTAAAAAAAAAGTCCCTTTTCTCAAGGATCACACAGGCAAATGAGCAATACAACAAGCAAAAAAGCTTTGTACAAACAAGATATTCAGAGGATATAATCAACACAGGGAATTCCCTAGCATTAAGGAGGACAAGAAAAGCCCTCCAGTTAAAGGTGGCATTTTATCTGGCACTTGAACAAAGACAAGGAAGCTAGAAGATGGAAATGAGGAAGCAGAGAATTCCAGGCATGGGAATAACCAGTTAAGTTTTGCCCATACTAGGAAGATGCCATGTTTTACATTATCGGGCTGGTGTCACTGGATTGCAGAGTTATGTGGGTGGCAAGGAATGATATAAGAAGACTACAGAGGTAGGAGGGGTCAGGTTAAGAAGGGTTTTGAATGACAAATAGGAGGTTTTTTATTGATCCTGAGGGCTATAGGGAACCACTTCTCATTTGGCCCTCAAAACAAACATGCTAAATGGCAAAATGCTATTATTAGCCCTGTTTTACTGGTGAGGAAACTGAGGCAGATAGAGGTTATATCACTAGTCATAGAACTAATAAATGTCTGAGGCTGGATATGAACTCAGTTCTTCCTCACTCCATCTACTATGCCATATACTTGCTTATAAAATCAGTGTATACGTTAAGTTGGTTTGGAGTCTTCATATAAACAACTAATGGTGGGAATTAAGACACCATACCAAGTTGTTGAGGGAGCTATTTAAAAGCATGAGACCTTTTGGACCCTCTTAAATCATACTAGTTAGTGGTCTCTTCCTCTCTCAACTTACATGTCTGACTGACCACAGATCAGAGGAAACCAGAAATAGGAATTAGGGTTGGGTCATGAGGATGGAGGGATCAGAGAACTGAAGAGAGAACCAGCAGCACTAGGATTTGGCAACACTTTGAGTATGGAGATAGAAACACATTGGTTGGGAATCAACAATACAATAAACAGGCTCTTTTGAAATCTTTTTAGTTTGTTTTTTTTTGTCTCCCTGTTGAACTCCTTCCCACCTTACGGGGAGTTATTATTGAAAGAGCCCTGGAAATGAAGTCTGATTTGGATTCAATTCTCAGCTATGTTATTTATCATATGACTTTAAGCAAATCACTTCTTCTCTATTGAGCCTCAGTTTCATAATTTATAAAATTAACAGATTGGACTAGTTAATCTCTAAGTCACCTGATCCTTTAGGTAAGCTCCCTTGAGGACAAGGACTGGTTTTCATTTTGGTTTTGTATCCCTAACACCTCTCACAGTACCTTTCACATAACAGGCATTTTAAAAATATTTGCTAAACTAAATTTAATTGAATACTCCATCTTCATAGTAAGTCTTCCCTAATTCCCCCATTTAGGAACAACTCTTTCTTTGGACCACATATAGCAGGTTGTTTGGGTTTTTTTTTTTACACCTTTCCTATGCACCTAGACAGTCGGTGAATAGAGAGTCAGCCTTATTGTCATGAAGATCTGGGTTCAGATCCTGCCTCTACTAAATATTGTCTGCATGGCCCTGGGCAAGTCACTTAAGCCCTAAGCATACTCAGAGAATTCTCTGAGACTGTGATTTGCAGAGGAGTTGCTGATCATCATTGATGGAAGCAATTTCTACACAGGTAATTCCAAATACTGAAATCCTTGATCAAGATGTCTATGTATGCTTAACTCTTTTTAATTTTAAGTCATCATTAATATGTATGTTTCCTATCCCACAACTTGACTATTGCCTCCTTGAGGACAGAGATTCTGTCTGGCACCTGGAAGGTGCTTAATAAATGTTTACTGTTTGATTTTACAATGTTGTCTCTTCTCTAGTAACTTCACTGGATGCGCACCCCCCACCCCCCACCACCTGAATGGAATTGTTGGGTTGGCTCATTAGGAAAGGAAGTAAAAAGTTAAACTGTTAGAGAAAGTGACAAAAAGAACCTAATCTTCACCTCCAGCATGCGGGCCTTTGCTTTTTCTGCTTGGTGTTTTACCATACCCAGGACATCTTGCAGATGTCCAGCAGTAAAGTTACAGAGAGGTGAACCCTTCTCAATTGGAATGAATCTGAGACAGGGACTCACATAAAGTCATTGAACTATGTTTTTGGCTTTCAATATGGGTCAGTCAAGAAAACGTATTGTCAGCCCAATAAAACCCCCTTCCCGCTGCACCAATTACCCGAGCGGTGGAAGCCAAGGCACCAGAGTCCCAGCTGTATCATCACACCCAGCCCTGGGAACGGAAACCAAGTCTGAAATCTCAGCTCTAATTAAATCATGCGGAGGCTGGTGACTTTCCTGGCCTGCGGCTTTTCGACACACCACGTGAAGCCCAGCACAAGCTCCCTCAGCGGCTAATGTCACTAATAAAGGTTAAACCTCTAGCCCATGTCTGGCCTCACCAGGACCGTGGCCATAGGATGCTGATGCTGATGCTGATACTGATGCTCAAAAGGGCACAGTTAAAAATAAACCTTAAAAATAAATATAATAGCATCAGAGGCTAAGAATCCTCAGTACCCCAAGACCCATGTGATTGAGTTGAGAAATATAGCTAGAGACAGGAAAAAAATCAATAAATAGCAGAAACTTAGGGAGGTAATGTGATACATTCTATTTTTTTTAAAAGAAAATTTATTAATATCTTTTGTCTTTATATCACCTTTATTTCCAAACATAGCTATACCCAGAAAACAATATTTTCTAACAAGAAAGAAAGAAAGGCAGTTCAGCAAAACTAAGCAGCTCATTAACTAAGTTAGACCAAAAAAAATTCAATGTTCCACACCCAGGGTGCCCCACCTCTGCTGCAAAAGGAGGCAGGTACATTTAATTATGTCTCCTTTGGGGCCAAGTTTGATGATTATAATTACATAGGGTTTGGTTTCATTTTTTAAATGACATTGTTCTTTTCATTTACAGTACATTGTTGCAGTAACTGTAAAAAATATATTCCTGATTCTGTTTACTTCACTCAGCCTTAGTTCAGGTAATCCTTTCCACACATTTCTATGTTCTTCATATTCAATGTTGTTTGCAGAGTAGTAATATTCCATTAGTTTCATATGCCACAATGTGTTTAAACATTCTTCAATTGATGGTCATTAACCAAGGCATTAATCAGTGAATGTGCATTAAGTGTTCACTCTGCTAAGCTCTGGAGACACAGAGACAAGAATCAGTCCCTGCCCTCAAGGAGCTCACAATCTATGGAGGAGATAACCTTTGCATTAATATAATACACATACAAAATAGATGGATGATAAGAGGGCAAGGAGCATCTACTTCCTTTCTATTGGGCCATTAGGTAGTTCAGTAGAGGGAGTTCTATACCTGGAGTCAGGAAAAACTGAGGTCATATCCATCCTCAAATACTCCCTAGCCCTGTGACTTTGGGCAAGTCACTTACCTTTGTTTTGCCTCATTTTCCTTATCTGTACAATGGGGAAGGAAAATGATAACAGAATGACCTCTGAATTTGCTTCCAGTGATAAATATATGAAGAGACAACCATCAGCAGTAGGATTTGGCTTATGGTCTGAGAGATCCTATGGTCCTAGAATTGAAGTGACATCAAAAGCCACCAAGCCCAACCTGTATCAGAAAAGTATTCCTTTTAATGACACCAAAAAGTGCTCATCCAGCCTTACCCATACAGTCTCTAGTGACGAGACACTACACACTACACCCTAATGCAGTTCATTCCACTCCTGGATAGCTCCAATTGTTTAGAGATTTTCCATTACATTAAATCTTCCTTCTTGCAACTCCCTCCCCACCCTCTACAATCCAGAAGAAAAAAGCTAGTCCCTCTTCTATGTGATCAACTGAAATAATAGCTGCATATCATTTTGCAAGTCTTACAGAGCCATAAATGGTAGCTATTGTTTTTGCTATTATTATTAAGACTGGCCTTCACGTACTTGAAGATAACTATTGAATCACTCTGTCTCCTCTTCTTCCCCTTCAAATGATTCCTTCAAATGATCATCATATGACCCTTCACCATGCTGGTTGATCTCCTCTGGAAACATTCCAACTTGCCAATGATTTGAAACTGACAAACTTTTGGCATGTGGAATTTATTCTGGTGGATACTGAGAGGGTCTCATATGGCTTGCATCTCTGCCTCCTTACCTCACAGCTTTGTATAATTGTGTTCCTACCTGTCCCAAACTGAAGTCATTCATAGTTCTCCTGAGGACATTCCAAAAAGAGCCAATATGTCTTCATCAAGAACAGGTCATCTCAGACAGACCTTATTTTGTCTTTTGGCAGAGTGAATGAAGTGGTCGATCTGAGCAGTGCTGAAGATATAGTTCCCTGAGATTTTCACAAAACATTTGAAAAAGTCCCCAAACCATTCTTGTGGAAAAGATGAAGCGGCATAGATGAGACAATAGCACAATTCAGTGGATTTGGAACTGGCTGAATGAGTAGATCCAAAAAGAAGTCATTAATAAATAATAAAGTATTCACAAGATATAGACTTGAGTTTTGACTCTGGTTCAATGTCAGCTTAGGAAAAGTCCTCCAGTGGAGTGGCCCAGATACTTTTGCTTGACCCTGTGCTGTTTAACATTTTTATTAATAACTTCAATAAAGGCATTTACAGATGAAACCAAGCTGAGAGAGAGAGCTAATATACTCGATGACAAATTCAGAATTCAAATATACCTCAAAGGTCTAGAATATTATGTCAAAATTAATAAGACAGACACAAATGTAAAGTCTTAAATCTGGGTTAAAAAAGTCAACTTCAAGCAATGATGGAGGAGTCATAGCTAGATAGCAATTCATCTGAAAAAAAGATTTTGGTGTTTCAGTACACTGTCTGCCCAGTTTGAGTGAACAATGTGATTTTAGTCTGCACTGAGAGACATCATATCCAGAATCAGGGAATCAAGCAATCAATAAGCATTTACTAAGCACCTACTATTTGCACCGCATTCTTCCAGACACTAGGAATACAAGGACATAAAATGGAAGAGCCTCTGACCTCAAGGAGTTTGAATCCTATTGGTTTGTGATAGTCTCTCTCTGTACTCAGCTCTGGCCAGATGATATCTGAGGGACTTGATTTCTGGGCGCTATATTTTTGGAAGGCCCTGGATAAAGTACAGAGAATCCAGAGGAGAGGAGCAAGGATGGTGAAGGACCTTTAGATCATACCATATGAGGACCAATTGAAATAAATGAGGACATTTAAGCTGGAGAAGATAGCACTTAAGGGAAGGAGCAGAATAATGCCTATCCTTGAGTATTCAAAGGGTTGTCATAAGAAACAGAGATTAAACTTGGTCTACTTGACACCAAAAAGTAGACCTAGATGTAATGAGTAGAATTTGCAAAAAAAAAGAGCAATTTAGACTTGATATTAGAAAAAAGTTCAATCCATTAGAACGGTCTATATGTGGAGGGGAAGGGAAATAGGTTTCCCTTAACTGGGGGTCCTTGAGCAAAGGAAGAATGGCTATTTGCAAGTAATGATGCAGAATGGGTTCTTGTTTAGGTACTAGGATGGATTGCTGAGATCACTTTGAACCTTAAGATTCTGGGATTTGGCAATTTCTCCTTCATTCCCTGATTTTGTCCATATTGTCATGATAGTACAGGTGTGTTTCATCAGTCCTAACAGTAATATCATCATCACCATCCTCATCATCATCATCATAGGTTATGTCTTCATCAGCTCTCTCCTGAACCATGGAAATAGCTTCCTAATAGATCTCTCAGCCTCAGACCTCTCCCCATCACAACTGATCCTTCACCCTGCCAAACTGATTTTCCTAAAGTCCAGATCTGACCATGACATACCCCCACTGAATAAACTTCAGTCATTCCTATTACTTCCAGAATCAAATATAAAATCCTTTGTTTGGCATTTAAATCCCTTTCCAATATGGCTCCTTCCTGTCCCTGCAGGCTTCCTACATTTTACTCCCCTCCACAGCCTCTACAATTCAGACAAATTTGTCTGCTGTTCCTTCTAAGAGACTTTCCATCTCCCATCATCATGTCTTTGCTTATGCTTGGAACACACAGGTTCCTTTTCATTTTCTTCTCTTGGAATCCTTAGTCTCCTTCAAGACTCAATGTTCACCTTCTACATGAGACCTTTTCTTCCCTCTCTCCCTATGCTAGTGGCTTATTTATATCTGCTTTGTATGTATGTATGTATATATATATATATATATATATATATATATATATATATACACACACACACACAATATGTATGTAGATATGTGTATATGCATATAGCCTTTTTCATTAGAATGGAAGTTCCCTGAGGAAAAGGACTGTTTCAGTTTTGCCCTTATATCTCTCAAGGTCCTAGAATAGTAAATCCTTAATAAATGCTCATTGGTTGACCAATTGATCATAATTCTGCTTTCTTCTTTTTCCCACTGCTTTTTATCTGTATGTATTCTCTTTACATTTATTCTGTAGGTACTTACATATGCACTTGTCTTTTTTGATAGAATGTAATCTCCTTGAGGCCAGGGGCTGTTTCACTTTTGTCTTTGTAATCCCAGTGGGTAGCACAGTGGTAGGTATTAAATACTAATACTTAGTGACTGAGTGGTCATAATCACCACCTGCTCCTTCACATACATACATATGTATATGTATGTATGCATGTATGTATTGAATGTATACGCACATATCTATTACTTAATAAATGCTTATGAATTGCCTTATCATCATTACCACCATCCCTTTCAACTACCACCATTTTAGAAATGGGCAACTTGATATTCAGAGATGTTAAGTGATTGTATAAGTCATGTAGCCATATACATAGTAAGCAAAAAGGTCAGTCATAGAGGTAGGAAGTATTTTCCTTGCCTGCCTTATCCCTCCCAACCTTTAAGATACCATGAAGGCTCTTTAACATCCTCTATGTTATAACTAAAATCTTCCCTTTTGGCTCTCAGCCCTTATATCAGGCAACCAATTTCTCTTCATTGCTATCTCTTTGCCCACTCCACCTTTGCTTAGGCAGAACTCTGCATTCTTCTTGTCATTTCTATGCCTTTTCCTTATCTTCATTCATTTTACTTTCTAGTTCTTACAACAAAGTCCACATTAGGAGGTAATATTGGTATAGTAGTGAAGGTTCAAATCCCACATGTGTTACTATCTTTGCGATGTTGTCCAAGTCACTCGATGTCCCTGGGCTACAGTGTCCTCATCTGTAAAATGAAGGAGTTAGATGAGATTGTTACTGAGGACCTTCTTTCAAGCTCTAGATCGATGAGGTTTCCATAAAGAGAGGCCATATAATATTATGGAAATAGCATTATGTTCTACTTCCTCCCAGGGAAAAAAAATTGTGAAATAAGCAAAATCTATTTTTAGCTGTACCCTCCCCCCACAAAAAAATGTCTCCTTTCACAGTTCTTT
This sequence comes from Trichosurus vulpecula, assembly GCF_011100635.1. Classification (NCBI taxonomy): domain Eukaryota; kingdom Metazoa; phylum Chordata; class Mammalia; order Diprotodontia; family Phalangeridae; genus Trichosurus; species Trichosurus vulpecula. The sequence goes on along the minus strand of NC_050577.1, from coordinate 216,195,457 downwards.
CCCAGGTATCTCATGCTTTTTTCTTCCCTCTCCCTCTGCTCTCACACAAGTATCTGATATATTGATTCACATCATTTGTTGTTGTTGTTGGTCCTTATAAATAACAGAGAGTGCTTAATGTGTTACCTCCTCCTGGAATATTTGCATTTTAGCAAGATAAAGAACCTTAAGGTAAAAGAATGACTTTCTAACTGTAGAGTATTTGGCACCAGCAAGCCAGACTTTGAATCTACTCCCTGTACTCCCAGAAGCCAAAACATGTAGGTGGCCACTTAATGCACAAGGGCAGCCCTGCTCCCAGAGAAATGATAAGCTATTTATCAAGGGGTGGTACGAAGCATGATGGGATTCCTCAAGGGATAAGCAGTTGAAAAAATAAAACATGGAGAAGTACTGGATCCAGCCAAGACAGGAATATATTCACTCATTTGATGGATATTTCTTGAGTACCTATGAGATGCAATGCACTGTGGAGGATGCTGGGACCACAAAAAAAAAACAAGCTCATAGAACATGGACTCATAGATCTAGAACTGGAAGGGAGCTTATAGGCCATCTAGTTCAACCTCCTAATTTTACAGATAGAGAAATTGAGGCCCAGAGGCATTAAGAAACTTGCCCAAGGACACACAAGTCATAAACAACAGAGCTAGGATTTTAACTTGGGCTCTCTGACTCCAAAGTCCAGCACCGTTTCCACTATACCATGTAGAATTCCCTGTTTTGGGGCGGGGGGAGAAGGGTAAATTTCCATAAGGAACAGAAATGTTTAAATATTAAAAATGCCTATTATGGGTGTATTGCCTCCTTCCTGGACTCCATGTCTTTAACCTTGTTTGATTCAGTTTCCTCACCTATAAAATGAGTTGGAGAAGGCAATGACAAACCACTCCAGCATCTCTGCCAAGAAAATCCCAAATGGGGACATGAAGAGTCAGGTACAACTGAACAACAACAAAGCATCTCACACATAGGAGGTAGATAAACACAAGATGAGTTAAAGGTGAAAATCAAGCTGTTGTGTAAGGCAGGGATGTTATTGGTTAGGCCGTTTTTCTCTCTCAGCCTGGAGAAAGGTCTTGGAATTCAAAGCTCTAAATATCCTTGCCCCTCCCACCTTCACTCCTCTGAAGCAGCTATAGCTGAGCATTCTCAGAGCAGGACTCCACAGTCCCAAGGCCCTCCTCACTTCTGGGGATCTTGCCCTTTAAGGTTGATGGCAGGTCACACATGAACAAGCAAGTCCTAGAGCATCCTTTAGTTTCAGTCCCCAAAGCCAGACCAGGCCCCAGTGATGCTGTGTAAGAAAGCCTCTGCGCAGCACAGCTGTCCAATTCTGTAATCCAGCCATTATCCATCACCAAGCGAACCAACCATGACAGTGCACTGGATAACTACTAGCTCTATTAAACCAGGAAATGATTTCTCTGCACCCTAAAGGAATTTTGCAGCCATCAGATTACTAATCCATTACAGGGAAGACTTGTCACTTTTTTTTTAAATTCTTCACCAGGTAGCCAATTAAGCAGAATAAGTTGTACCAGCAACATCATATTTTATTGAGAATTCTGTGCTCACTAGATTTCCTTCAGCTTTCAAACAGCCCAAATGGTCAGCTGCCAAAACTCAGTAGGTTTCTTTTTAAGGAGAGCATTTGATTCATGGTGCTCTCAAAAACCTTAGATCTCTAGACTCTCCTGATTAAAATCAGTCTTTTCTTAACTCTACTTTTGTTGAGTTGTTTCAGTTATGTCCAACTCTTCATGACCCCAATTGGGGTTTTCTTGGCAAAGATACTGGAGTAGTTTGCCATTTCTTTCTCCAGCTCATTTTACAGATGAGGAAACTGAGGCAAACAGGGTTAAGTGACTTGCCCAGAATCACACAGCTAGTAAGTGTCTGAGACTGGATTTGAACTTAGATCTGCCTGACTCCAGGCCCTGCACTCTATCGACTGGCACTGCCTAGCTGCTCTATTCTTTACCCTTGTGATCATGACAACATAGACTTAAAGCTTGAAAGAAACTAAAGGTCTGCTAATCCAACCTCCTTCCCTTCCTTTGATAGATGAGGGAATTGAGGCAATAATATCTCTATTACATAAGAAAAGGGAATTAAAATCCTGAGATCTTAACATATTGGTGTTCTTTAAACTATATTCAATTATTTGGTTGGGTATCAAATGGCTGTTATTTTTGTTCCATTCAACTCAATAAGATTGTCTTTCCTGGTTTGTTTTTGTCCAGGCTGGTTCAGGAAACTTCTCATGAAGAACAGAGGTTCTCCTTCCCTCATTCCAAGGAACAGCTTTTCTCTAACTGATCATTATAGAGAGTAGCTTGGTTTTGCAGGGAGGTGGTGAATAATCCATGGTCTCAAAGACAAAATATATCAAGCTCAAGACTTGAACCCAGGTCATATGGACTCCTAAGCCTGCCCTCTCCCTTTCCTCTCCACCATGTGGCCTTTTATTCCTGACCAATGGGGCAAAAACTCTGCTGTTATAATGTAGGTAAAATTTAGAACTCGCTTACCTCTCTCACCAAGGCCATTTTTGGTTAAGGAGAAGTGATACCTTATAGTCAAAGATTTTGTAAGCTCTTCTTAAACAGGTTCCTTCAAAATCTCAGGTCATCGAGATACCATGGAGGAGTAAAAAGAGCAGGGGCTTAGGTGTCAGAAGACCTGGATTCAAATTTCACATCTAAAACTTTACCTCTATGAGTTCAAGCAAGTTATTTAATCTCTGAGGGTTTAAGGACCCTACCATTTGCCACACTGGTAGTATAACCTTAAAATTTTAGGGGCTTTCCATCTGCCCTACAGTCTTTCATATGTTACTTTCATATGTTACTCCCACTCTCATGTGTGAGTTTCTTGAGGTCAACAGTTGGCTCACTATTTCTATCTGCATTCCCAGTGTTTGACACATGTTATTCAACCATTTCAGTCATGCCCAACTCTTCATGACCCCTTTTGGGGTTTTCTTGCCAAATGCACTAGAGTGGTTTGCCATGTCCTTCGCAAGCTCATTTGACAGATGAGGAAACTGAGACAAAGAGGGTAAAGTGACTTGCCCAAGGTCACACAGCTAGTAAGTATCTCAGGCCAGATTTGAACTCAGGAAGATGAGTCTTCTTGATTCCATGCCTGGCTCTCTGTCCACTGCACCACTTAGCTCCCCATTCTTTAAAACATAGTAACCCCTCTACAAATGTTTGTTATTCATTCATTGGTAAAATAAAAAGGGACTTGGGCCTCATGGTCTCTGATATTCCTTCCATCTCTAGATCTACGATCTAACATTACGTCTTTCTGTTAAAGAGAGGATAAGTTCCAGAGTGAATGCAAGGATTGAAAAGATCCTGATTCAGATTCCTGTTAGACTTAGAATCATCAAGGCATCATGGCGCAGAAGAATGAGGCTTGGCCAGATCAGGAGTCAGAGGGAAAACCTGCATTGTAATCCTAGCTCTCTCCCTTACTACCTAGTGACCTTAGGTAAGTCACTTCTGCCTCCCCCTCCCCATCCTTAATTTCTACATCCATAAGGTATTGAGGTTATACTTAATTTTCCTTAATTCCTTTATTAACCTTCTTCATTCATAAGCTACTGGGGTTGGACTAGATAAAAGGTTCTTGAACCAGGGTCCACAGACCCCCACAAAAGGGCTTATGGTTAGATTTCAGGGTATCTATTACTTTAGATAAGAAAAATTACAACTTTATTTTCATTAGGGCAGCTAGGTGGTGCAGTGGATAAGAGCACTGGCCTTAGAATAAGGAAGATTCATCTTCCTGTGTTCCAATCTGGCCTCAGATATTTACCAGCTGTGTGACCCTGGGAAAGTCACTTAGTCTCATTTGCCTCACTTTTCTCATCTGTAAAAGGAGCCGGAGAAAGAAATGGCAAAACCACTCCACTATCTTTGCCAAGAAAACTCCACAAGAGGTCATGGAGAATCAGACACAACAGAAATGACTCAACCACAACAATTTTCATTAACCTCCAACTGAAATTTAGCATTTCCTTCAATATTTAAAACCATTTCTCTGGGAAGGGATCCATGGGCTTCATCAGACTGCCAAAGGAATCTATGACACGAAAAGGTCCAGAGCTGCTGAATTAAGTGGCTGCATGATCTGGGAGTTCCCCCGTAGGTCTATATCTATGATCCCATGATCGAGCAAAGGAGGGATGAAGCATTGTCAGCTCTTTTTCAAGGGATTATAGAGTTAAAAGTTATGAGGGACCTCAAAGACCATCTAGACCAACCCCCTGATTTTGCAAATGAGGAAACTGAGACCTAGAGAGGTTCTCTTTCTTCTTTATGTATACAAAGAGACCAAAAATCTGGCTGCCGTGGAGAACATCTCTCTATCACTTCTCTTCCCCTGGTAAATGTGCTAATGCCATGACTGACCCCGGAGTGCAATAAACATGGCATAATATATTGGCCCCAGCCACTGCAGTGTGTTTTCCCAGGAAGTGGGTTTGATGGCATCCACCTCCTTGGAGACCTAACAGCCTAAAATAAATAAGACAGAGATCACTGGGTTTATTGCTTTTGTTTCATTCGAGTGTTTTGCAATTTATAGTTTCCCTGACAAATTAGGACCAAATCAGCTGGAAGATGGTGGACAACGAGTTGGGGAAGAATGTATAGCTGTCTGTCCTGCACTGAAGGTTGAGAGATGGGTCAGTGCTTTGGTTGTGGGATAACAGGGTCTGACAAAGTAACACATATCTATCAAGGCTCTTTCTGTAGCTTTCCAAATATTTTTACCCATATAGTAAAGCAAAAGCATCCTATGGGCTGGTAGCAAAGATGCACATATACTCTTACTGCCAGCTCTCATCATATTGGTCTACTACGCCTTTCCTTAGGGAGAAAATGAAATGGAGGTGCATTTTCTCATGCACTCCAAAAATCATCACTGAAAGTAAACCAGAGTGTTCAATCCAACACTGCATTTCTGCTTTCAGCTCTAACATTCATGATACAATTTGAGACTAGACTCACACATCTAGAGAAATGACCCTTTTATGCCAACTGTATAGACTTATGGTTACCTCTTTGCCAAAGAATACATAAAACATCAAGCTTCAGTGGCCTCATATACTCTCTAGGCTCCTAATTAATTCCATAGTGATTGAAATCAGATTTTCCAAGTTGTGAGTCTATGAAATTGGAAAGTGAGCCAAGAATTTGGGGTTATTGATCATTAATTTTGGCAAATGCCTTGAAGTATGTTGGTGGAGGGAGAGAACCCCAACCCAACGTCGATTGAGTTGTTTTGTTTCTAAAAAAAATCAACCTGATTGAAGAGTAACTTTCAACCCAAAGGCTGGTATAGATTTTAGCATTCAGACTTTGAAGCCATTGCAGATCCTATCCGGCTATTAATCTCCAAAGTATGAGGGATTTATACTAGAAGCTTCATCCCTGAAAATGCCCTCCTGCTGGGTCAATAATTCCTGAAAATGAATTTACATGACAAAGTTCAATAACATGGTAGATATTGTTAGGTTGCTCTGAAGGGAAGAAAGGAGGGAGAAGAAAGAAAAAAGAAGAGGAAGGAAGAAAGGAACAAAGGAAGGAAGGAGGGAGGGAGGGAGGAGGGGAGGAAGGAAGGAGGGAAGAAAAGAAGGAAGGAAAGAGGGAAGGAAGAAAAGAGAGAGGGAGGGAAGGAGAGAAGAAAGGAAGGAAGGAAGGAAGGAAGGAATGAAGGAAGAAAGGAAGGAAGGAAGGAAGGAAGGAAGGAAGGAAGGAAGGAAGGAAGGAAGGAAGGAAGGAAGGAAGGAAGGAAGGAAGGAAGGAAGAAAGGAAGGAAGGAAGGAAGGAAGAGGCTTCATTCCCATCCAGCTGTAGGTTGCACTCCTCTGAACTTCATCATGACCCCAAGCTGGGGAGTATCTTCCTTCCCCCTCCCTTATCCTTTTCCTATTCTATTTATGTGTTGTCTTTCTTCCTTAGATCGTAAACTCCTTTAGGGCAGAGACTATCTTTTGTTTTCATTTATGTATCCCTAGCACTTAACGTAGTATTTGGAATATTGTAGGTGCTTAATAATGTCCGTTAACTGACTGACTATTCCCTTCTGTAGTTCTTACACTCCTTCTACCAAGATTAGGAACTTGCACACATTTCCTTACACCTGTAATTCATTTTTTCAAGTTACAGGATCATAGCTTTAAAACCAGAAGATATTTTCTAGGTTCTCTATTCCAGTTTGCTCATTTCACACATGAGGAAATGAAGCACGAGGAAGTTAACTGATTTGAACAAGGTCTCCCAGAGAGTAAGTTTCAGAGATGGGATTTGAGAGACTCCAAGGTCAGTGCTCTATCCCCTGTACCACACCGCCTTTCAATCAAGACTACAACAACAATAATGATGATTTGTAGTGTATCAAGACCTAAGAAGGGCTTTCACATACACAAATGCAAAAGGACCCTAGGTCTTCTGAACATGAATGCAACATCCCCTGAAAGGGAATAGCTTCCAAACAATAACATCCTAACTAGCAATTTAAAAAGAACTTTTCCACCCTCCATTATCCAGCCACAAGAGTGCCTTCCTTCTGTGCCTGGGTCCACTCACCCTGAACACTTTCAATTACTGTGTGTTAACGAGTATAAAACAACTTCACAAAACCCTCTGGAGGAAGCCTGCAGGAATGGCTGATAATCAGTGGTTCAGGGCAGGGGATGACCTCAACTTGAAAGAAAACAAAACAGAAACTGCTCAGCCCGTGAGCCCTGATGACTTCTCCGAGGAGAGTCAGTCATCCATAGGAGCAAGTCTTTTCTTTTTCTTTCTTTCTTTTAAAATGAGGTTTCTAGTGAGGAGTACTGAGAGTGATCTGCAAAGAACCAAGAAATTTAAAACCCTAAGAATACCAAGAGCAAACAAGGGGTTGGACTGTGCCCTAGAATCTGGGAAAAGTGGCCATTCCATGAAGGAAAGGATACTTAAAAGGAGAGAAAAATATAGTCCATCCATGTGGCTGGGGATAAGATTAGACAGTGAGGTAGCATAACGGAAAGAGTGCTAAACTTGGAAAAAACAAGTTCTCAGTTCAAATCCTGCCTCAGACATGTGCTAACTGTGACACCTTGGGCAAGTCACTTAACCTCTAGAAACCTCAGTTTCCTTGTGTGTAAAATGAGGGAGGGGAGCTATAGCACTTCCTTCACAGAGTTGTGAGGATAAATTGAGAAAATAAATGTAAGTATTTTACAAATTGTAAAGTGAGCTGTTATCGTTATACAACTCTTTTTTGATTCTTTGAATTATTTAAAGGCCATTCTTTGCCCTATCTCCATCTGCAAATGCCAAAATACTCTTTTACTTGCTTTGATTTAAATCTTTGTTTTTCCACTTACTATTTATATGACCGTTAGCAGATCACCTAATCTAGACTCAGTTCCCTCAACTGTAAAATGAGGGAGATGGATTAGATAATTTCTGGCATTCTTCAAAATATATGATCCTATAATTAGTGGAGTATGATGGTGGATGAGGAGCGGGGAGAGGATCTGTGAGCTATGAGACCCAAGACTGTTTTATGGAGGGGTGAAGGAAAGTAAATGAGAATATTTATCGAAGACCATGACCACCAACAATCTCTGCCTTCCTTAAAAGCCTACCCCACAGGATGGTGCGATGTAAAGAATGCCAGAGCTAGAGACTAGAACCTGGGGTTACATCCCAGTTTTTCAATTTGATCTTTGCTGAAGTCATTCACTCTGGACCTTAGTTTCCCCATTTGTAAAATGAAAGTGTTGAACTAGAAGACCTCTAATATCCTTTCTAGCTCTGAATCGATGACTTAGCCTTTCATTGTTTGTATATTGCTTCCTAGCTATCTTTTATTGTTCTTTGCTTGCTTCATTTTTAGAGTGTCTGGTTTCCCTAAGTAGTTTGTGAGTTCCCTGAGGCTAGGAGTGCTTCACACTTCTCAAGTATTATAATCAAAAGACTAAAGATCTCATGAAATACCATCTAAATCTAAAGATTCCATTAGACTGGGAGCTCCTTGAAAGCAAGGACTGTCTTTTACCTTTCTCAGTATACCCAAGGCTTAACATAGTGGCTGGCACATAGTAGGTACATAACGTTGTGTTGTAGTTGTTTGTCCTTCATTTTCGAAGAGGACCAATGCCATCATGGGGTGATGTCTTGAGTCCTGCAAGAAGTGGCATTTAATGAGGCAGGGTAGCACAAAGTCTCCAGCCTCACTCTCTCTTCCAGAGTCATCAAAGTTCAGGCAAAAATCAGGATAATTGGCAATACCAGGGAATGCAGTGGATGACCTTGGCATCTTCTATGTCTGACAAAGGTCTAAACTCTTCACAGAGTTTGTTTCAGCTGCCATCATGGCCGTTGGAACAAATTGTTCTCATCTGTCCATTCAGACTAGCACTTCTGGAGTGCTTGCTGGCCCTTTTCAGGGCAGCTTATCCACTTTTGGTGGCTACCTGGCACTCAACTCTCACCTGTGGCTCTCAGTCCCACATCCCAGTAAACCCTCTTAGCAGACATGCCAGACCAGGTAACTGACAAACCCATCAGTGAGTGAGGGAGGTTTCTACCCCAAATATGTGAAGGTATATAAGAAATGTTTATTGACCAACTGACTAATGGAGGCAGGAGAAGACTGGATTTGAATCTCGGCTCCAACCCAGAATCATAGAAGCTCAGAGTTAGAAGGGAGCTCAGAGGCCATCTAGTCCAACCATTACCTGAACAAGATTCCTCTTACACATACTGGACAAATGGCAACCCAGCCTCTGCTTAAAGACTTCCAAGGAAGGGAAACTCACAACCACCCCAGATAGCCCACTATAAATGGGGAAGTTCTCATTGTTACAGAGTTTTTCCAGTATCGAACCTGAATCTGCTTCTCTGTAATGTCTACCCATTTTTCCTGGTTCTACCCTCTGGAACTACATGGAACCAGTCTAATCCATCTTCTATTTGGGGTCCTTCAGATATTGGAAGAAAGACATCAAGTCACCCCAGTATTCTCTTCTCCAAGTTAAACAGTACCCATTCCTTCAACTCTTCTTCAAATGATGTAGACACTTTTCAGAAAATCCGGGGAACAGTTCATCCCCTCCCCTCTCCCACACATACACACTTTCTTTTTCTCTTGGTACTTCCAATATTTGGATTTTTCAGGTTTTTGATGTTTTTCTTTTTGGTTTTTGTTTGTTTACAGAAGAGTCAATTGACCAAACCAACTAGCTGACCCTTTTCCTCTAATTCAAAAATTCTATAATCCACTAAAATCATATTCTTTCTAGAGAGATCTCAAATGTAACCACTGACAGAGAAGATCAGCACTCCAGCCCCACCTCCATACTGGAAGGAATCCCAAGGCAACTCTCTGTTCTCTCCAGGTTTCCATTTATTTGAATTTTTCCTGATCCTTATCAACACAGATACTGAGGCTCAATGTCCAAATATTAGTGGAGTTCCAGCACCGTGGTCACTATAGTGCTTCCTCGGGGCACCAAAGTGAGCCTGGCTCTTTTAAGATGTGCCAGTAGAGCATGAATTCAGGTATCCAGGGTGGTAGAGATAATGCTGGGTGTTGAGTCCAAGGCCTTGGGTCCAAATTCCACAATACCATGTGACCCCATGGCATCATTATTCTAGAGTTGAAGAGACCTTAGATGTTACTGAGTCCAACTTATTCACCCCCATTTTGAAGATGAGCGAACTGAAGAATAGGAGTTTAAATGACTTGTCCAGGATCATACTACAAGTTCAATATTTGAGGTAGGATTTGAGCCTAGATTCTCCTGCCTCCAAATCTAGGGGCCTATTGACAATGAGATGTACTGGAACAGAAGGAAATCAGTAGGGCTGGAAAAGCTGAAAACTTCCTAGAGCAAGGTCATAAAGAATGGGTAAGATTTGGATGGGGAAGGTTTTCCCAGCAGAGGAAAGAGTATAAACAGAAGTTCAAAGTTGAAGGTCCTTCAGAGGCCACCAAGTTCCAACCCATCATTTTACAGATGGGAAAACTGAGATTTAAGGAAGGGAAGTGATCTACTGAAGGCAACAAGCGTAGTAAGCTTCACATGAGAGATTTGAATGAGAGGTTCTTACTCCAGAGCCTGTCCTCTTTCCACACTGTGCCATACTATCTCTAAAGGGATCCCCACCCTCCTACTAACACAGAAACAAGACATCTATCCCTTAAGCTTTCCCCTTCAGCTCTGTTCTGAATCAGCCAATTAGAAAAGATTTATTAAAAGTTTACTTTGCACCAGTCACTATCCTAAGCAATGGATATTAAAAGAAGGATTTTTTTAAAATTCCCTTCCCTCAAGGAGCTTACATTGTAATGGGGTGGGAAATAGATAACTAGGTACCTACAAGATATACCCAGAGTCAGAGATTCTTAACCTGGGGTCTGTGAACTTTTTAAAAAGATTGATAACCATTTCAATATAATTAGTTTTATTTCTAAGTATATGTATTTCATTTTGTGAATTTAAAAATGTCATTCTGAGAAGGAATCCCTAGGCTTCACCAGGCTGCCAAAGGGTTCCATGAAATACACAAAAAAAGGTTAACAACCCCTGGTGTATGTAGAATATAGTCTGAAAATGAAGTCATTAGCAGCTCAGGGATCAAGAAAGTCCTCTTAACAGAAGGCTGAATTTGAGCTGAGTCTTGACAGAATCCAGGAAAGTGAAGAAATGGAAGTGAGGAGGGAGCTCATTCCAGGGATAAAGGACATATAAAGTCACACACTGACTTTTCCATTAAAGAAGGAACCTCAGGCACTGTAGGAATGGAGGGGGATTCAGAGTCTTACAGTCCTGAATGCTCATCCTAATAATAGAACCACAGAGTTATCATTCTAGGACAATCTGTTTCAGTAGGCTGAGTGGGCTGGTAGCTGGTGCCATTATTCCTGACTTTATCTCCAGGTTACTCCTGCCCCTTTGATTCCCTTAAGGCATTCAAATCATGCCAGTTTGGCTGTGTAGACTCTGGTTGCTGGATGAGAATGGCAGTCTGTAGTGTGGATTACATACTGTCCTGGACCTGTGCTTCTGATGCCCCAGGGCATCATCCTGTTGGCAGTAGCAGAAAGCTGGAAAGGTGCCAGGAAAGCTGACTAGAGTGGAATCCAGATGGGAGGTAGTGAGGGTCTGGACTACGAAAGTGGCAGTGAGACTAGAGATGAAGAGATCAACACCCATTTTAAGTCTCCTTTAAGAATTTTTTTTAAAGACAACTTATAACTTACGTATAGTTTGATTTCCAGGTAGAGGAAATGATGAAAGAACCTGTTACTATGGATTTAATTCTCATAAACAGAGAAATACTGGTTAGTGAGAACACAGTGAAGAGACAGGGAGAATGTTAACATGGAATCTTGGAATTCATGATAGCCAAGGAGGGAAGTGCCAGGCTGGGAATAGTGAGATGAGAACCCTAGAGAAGATTTTTCAAAGTTCCAAGAAAAGCTTGTGAGGTGCAGTGGAAAGAGGTGTGGATTATGAATCAAAGGACCTGAGTTCAAATCCTGGCTCTCCCTTTTTACTATGTGTGTGTCCTTAGGCAAGGGAGTTCACCTCTCAGGGCCTCAGTTTCTTCATCTGTAAAATGAGAGATCTAAACTCAATGATCTTTAAAATCTCTTTGATCTTATGACTCTAACAGGTAAAATTCTCAAGAAAAGTCAAGGAATATATCAAGGAATGATATTCTCACAATAGGATTGTGAATATTCCTTGTGGGAGGTGGAAGCATCTATGTAGATGAAGCTGCCTATATCACAAAGGGCATGCTTATCAAATTTGCATATGATGAGAAGTGGGGAGCAACCACTAGCTCCATAGATGACAGAGTATGGATCCAAAAGGAGCTCAACAGCTAGAATGATGTGTATAACCTATTAAGATAGAATTTAATTGAAATAAATGGTATTTTACACTTGGGCTCAAAAAATCAATTGCACATATACACAATGGGAGATTTAGTGGGATTGCATGTCCTTTATGAGTCAACTGTATGACGTAGCCCCCAAGAAAAATTAAATTGAGTTCGGCTTGCATTTAAGAGGCTCAGTGATAATCATAGCATATCGTACCGTAGTTGGATGGCATCTACAGTATTGTGTTCATTTCTGAACACCACTTGTAGAAAGCAAATGAGAGACATTTTGATAGAAAAACCACTAAAGTTTTATAATTCTCCACATATTGGTGAGGGCAGGAGGTAGGATAAAGAAGAAGAATGAGTCATAGTTGACTCTAAGTTTTGAGATCCCATCCTTGGGTTAATAACACTATGTTAATACAATTGGCTAGGAAAATGGGAGGTAAGATGGTTTGAGAGAGAATATGTTGAGTTTATTTGGGGACATTCCATTTCACTCAAATCAATAGACATTGATTAAATGCCTACTATCTGTAAGCACTGAGCTAGGCTCAGAGAATACAAAGAGGAAAAGGAAAGAGTCCTTGTCCTCAAGGCAGTCATATTCAAATGGGAGAGAGATACAAACAAGTAAAAGAAAAAGCAGCCACAAAATAATTTAACAGACTCAGTTTTAGATGGGTAGGTCATTATATATCATTGGAGATCCAGACATGATGATGAGAAATCAGTAGTAGAGATAAAGATTTGCAATTCAAAATCGACACAAGAATTAAAGCTTGGAAAATGAATGAGTCTTCAAAAGGTGTTGGCATGAAGGGAAAAGCAGATGACCAAGATCTGAGCTTTGAGAAAGACCCAGATATGTGGGTACTTCTTTCATCTTGACCTCCGTTACATAGGTAGGCCAGCTAGGTCAATTTTAGAATGATTGTGGTGAAGACATTATGAATGGGCTAACATATATAAACAGGGGTGACAACTTTTAGCAAATCCATTAATTGGGTCATGTTTATTCTTCCCTTGTTAACTATACTCATTTGGTTAAACTGAACGAATTTTAATTTATTAAGTCATTCCTGAACATTTTTATACTTGTGTTTCACAAAGATGTGTGAATTACACTGGCCTTGCAATGCCTGGGAGGGATGAAAGGACCATAGAAACAGAGCAAGAAGGGCACTGTGATATACCCTGTGCCAGCCTTTGCCCTTCATCTCAACAAATATGGGTGAGAGAGGAGGCTCAGTAATGCTTGGGAAAGATGGAGGAGCACCCTTGAGAGGAAGAAGGGAAAGATTAAGAAGGTTGGGGAATCAAATAACAATTATTAGCCACATGTTTATAAGAATAAATATTGCTGGTGATCCTAAAGGCCATGGATCAATCAATCCTTTAGTTAGTCAACAAGGGGAGGGCTACAGAGAGCCAAGAAAAGTAGTCTGCTAAAATAAAAAAGAAATGTGGAGGCAGGGAAGGAAAGCTGGGGAAATGACACACAACACATAGCACACAAGGGTACCATGTAACCTATGGACACCATCTTACTATACACACATGCTGCCAGAATGCCTGGGTGGGGATGTGGGACATAAGATGTGTAGGTAGCATAATGGATAGAGGACTGGATTCAGGAAGACCTGAATTCAAATCCATCCTTAGACACTTGCTAGCCATGTGACCCTGGGCAAGTCACTTCAACTTTTTCTCAGTTTCCTCACTTATAACATGCGAATAACAATAGCATCTACCTCCCAGGGTTTTTGTGAACATAAGATGAAATTACCTTAAAATACTATATAAATGCTAGATTTTGTTAATTCAGCCTTTATGATGTTTTGTCTATATAATGATAAGTATCTAGAGAATTAATTGGATTTTTCATTTTTCAAGTGGATGTTTCATATATCCCACAGCCCTTATATACCAATGGATGACAAAAAAAGACATAAGAGAGGAAGGATGAAAAGCTATTGTCTTCTGTACTTTTTCCAACAAGCCAGGGTACCCTCATCCAGTATACACACACACACACACACACACACTGCATCACCACACCAGTCTAGAAGCCACCCTAATTCACCCATAAGCTTTCTTTTGCATTTCATTAGATGATATCCATGCACATACTAAGCTCTCAATATCAATGATATTTTATTTATGAATGATAATATTTTTAAAATTGGAGCAATAGAGATAGAAACAATAGCTCACATTTATGTTGTGCTTTAAGATTCACAAAGCACTTTCCCCACTGTAACTCCCTGAGGTATACCTAGTTTGGGCTCTATGATTTGCATGGTACATGAGTTTCATGATAAAGGGTTTGAGAAGAGTCTCTTCATTCTAACTTCACTCAGCTCCTTTGCAGTTTTACTAGGTACAGGCCCCAGGAAGTTATCGGGGTTCCAGGAAGAAGAATGATATTAATTAAAGGGATTTTTATAACTATAACTTAGATAAAAGTTAGACTGAGAGAGATAAGTCAGGGCAGAAAAGTGAGTTCAAAAGTCACACTTACAAAGATGCCTAAGGAATTCTCTACCTAGCTGACTGGGTATAGTTGGTGGGCATTTGAATCACAAAAGAACAAACACTGGTCCCTGTGACTAATAAGATGGTGAGCAGACCTCTCCTTCTTTGAAGGAAAAAGAGACCACACAGTACCTGAAGACCTGCAGATGGTAGCACAGAACAGTAGCAGCATCAGGTAAGAAACAGACACAGAGGAATCAAGCATTGAACAACAAAGTGGTGAGAACAGCGTAAATAAGGACTCCAGCTCAGCAGGAAAAGCATCTTGCTAGATAAGCATCAGAAAACTTTAAGAGTTTGCAAGATATTGGAGCAAAAGCTCTCTAGGCCATGAGTCCATGCCCTGCCTTAGAACCCCTCTATGTATATGCTCTGGCCACATATGTTTTCTACTCACATGCACATTCCCTAGGCATACTTGTTCTCTGGCTTGTGTCCCATTCCCTGGTGATGGCTTAATTACCTATAGGACAGCGTGAACCTGTATAGAGAGGGAAAATCTTTCTGCCCTACCCACAATGTGCCTCAAACTTAGGGCCCAGATACAATATAGACATGCACAATGTAAATGGGATATAATCTCAAAGGGAAGGCACTAGCAATGGGAGAGACCAAGAAAGGTTTCTAGGAGAAGGTAGAAATTGAGCCGAGTCTTCAAGGATGCCAGAGAATTGAGGAATTGGAGATCAAGAGAGAAAGCATTCCAGGAATGGAAAACAATAAAAACGCACAGAGGTAGCACAGTAGGTGAGCAGTAAACAAGTGCTTAATAAAGTTGTACTGGGTACTTAATATTTGCTAAATTGCATCAAAAGATCGAATTGAACTGAAGTGATGACACAGTTATCAAATTTCCAAATGGCACAAATCTAAGAGGAATAGTGGAAGATGATCCAAATTCACAAAGGATTCTATAGGCTAGAACAATGGGTAAAGCCTAGTAAAATAATACCTAATGGGAATAAATATAAACTTATACTTGAGTTCATGAAAGAAACTTTACAATATAAAATGGCAAAGCATAAGGACACAAAGGTGTTTATGAGGGGATTCTGGACCAGATCTGCAACAGAGGTCAACAATATCCTCTATATTGTATATGGAAACCTTGTGTGGAGAGGTCCCAAGTCTTACATATGTATGTGTGCATGTATGTATACATACACATATATACATAAATATATGTGTATATGTATGTACATGTATACATATCTATGTGCGTATATATGTGTGTGCTTATATACCTATAAATACATACATATATGTAATTATTATAATTATATTCTATTTAAGAATTATTTTTTTAAAAACAGGGGTATGTTTCTACTATGGAGCTTCACTTTGTAGCTAAGGAAATTGGTCTGAAGTTTAGTTTTTATTTTAAAATGCTTTCCCCAGGCTGAAAACAATTAGAATAAAACTTTCCTGATTCACACGAATGACAAGGAGACCCAGGGTCCACAAGATCTGCTGAATTCTGCTAGTTAGTGAGAATGTGGAAAGATAAGACTAAAAAAAACCCGAAGTTTTTTCATGTTAAAAAGTAAACGAAGAAAATGTCTCTCAATGATTTGTTCTTGCTTACTCCTCAATTTAGGTTATCCACAAAAGCATTTTCCAAAATCCAATTCTTACTTGTTTCAAAGTAAATTCAGTTGGGTTGTTTTTATTAATAATTGGGAGCAGGAGGTGACCAAGAAGGGGTATGTGAGATGAAATTCACGAAAATTCAATCCAGCATTCATTTATTTCAATGGTGAAAGTGGAAATGATTCTCTCTTCTAACCTTAGACACATTAGAAAATTGTTTGATAATTGGTAGACAATTTGACAGTGGTTTGCATACCGATGGACTTAGGAAGTTTGAAATTAAATTTTCCTTTTACATTTCATCTTTTCTCAGGACTGTAATGGGACAGGTTACTTTGTATCTTCAACATTCTTTATGCCAAGGGGATTTAGCATCTGCCTCCCACTAGAGAACTGCTTCGCAAAGTCCTAGTCTCATAGATAGAGCCGTGGACAAGAGCTTTGCGGTCATCTTGTCCAGTTCCCTCATAGTACAGATGAAGAAACTGAGTCACAGAGGCAATGAAGTGTCTCATCCAAGGTTTCACAGTCACTGAGAGAGCCAAGATTCAAACCTAGACTCTCTGACTGCAAAATCAAATGCTCTCTATGCATCAGCAGACTAAGCAACCACTTAGGTCATATGATTTTTTATAAGTCCAAAGTTCTGACTGCCTCAAAATGCATCCCCATTGGACTATCACAGGGCCTTAAAATTCCCATTTTCAGAGTAAGTTCTTTCGACTAAAGCATTGTCTCCAGAAGGCCCTTGCTAGTATAAAGATGTGTTACCAGTTGAGGTTAATGTGTTAACACGTGGAGATAGATTAATTAACTGGCTGTGTTAGTTGTAACCTAGCAGAGAAAAAAGTTTATTAGGTAATAAATTTAGGACTCACAAGTTTTGGCGAGGAAGGGAGAATCAAAAAAATTTCAGGCACTGGATACTGCCTTATCAGGGAAAATATTAGTGAAGTATTCCAGAGAGGAACCTTGGTGACAACATGAGACCATAACACATGCAGCTACCGATGTGATTGGGCCAGTCCTTTGCCTTTAGAGACACTCTCAATGTTTTCATTGGCTAGTCCTAATCATTGTAAATTCAAATCAGTTCAACTCAACAAATACTTATTAGGAATCTATTATGTGCAAGGCACTGTGGTAGATGTTGAAATACATAGACAAAATGAAAAGCAATTCCCTTCATGAAAAGGCTGATTTATAAGTGGAACGGGATAAAAATTAATTCAAAAGAAAATAATAGGGGAAAACAGAAGCCTAGCATTATACCTTTTTAATGTGAATAAATTAAATAATCCAAAAATGAAAAAGACAGAAAGGACCAGAAAACAAAATTATCTGACATTTAAAATACTTCACAATATGACTTCCATTATTATGAAGACCTACCATTACAGTCTTATTTTGCATTACTCCCCTTTACTGACTTTCTGTTCTAATTAAAATTGCCTGCTAGTTGTTCCCCCATACATGACATCCTATCTCCCACCTCCATTCCTTTGTCCAAGTAGTCCCCTAAGCAATCCCTCCTGACCTTTTTAGAATCCCTAGTTTCATTCAAACCACACTTCCTACATGAAGCCATTCTTTTTTTTACCCCCTGGGCAAGGCAGTCAGGGTTAAGTGACTTGCCCAGGGTCACACAGCTAGGAACTGTTAAGTGTCTGAGGTCAAATTTGCACTCAGGTCCTATTGATTCCAGGGCTGGTGCTCTATCTACTGCACCACCTAGCTGCCCCCATGAGCCCATTCTTGACTGTCTATAGTTATTTGTACTGATAGTCCATTGTTGAGACTAAAAATGCTTTACAGGAGAACTACATCATCTAGTCACTGCAAAAGCAATAACTCCTTTTATTTAGCCAATTAGCAACAATAAACGTCTATTAAGGGCTAGCTATTTGGGCTGGGGATAGAACGAAAGAAAAAATATGGCTTCTGCCCTCAAGAAGTTCCCATTCTAATGGGAGATACAGTGTGGAAGAAACTATATACAATATAGACATGCACAATGTAAATGGGGAAGGCACCAGCAATGGGAGAGACCAAGAAAGGTTTCTAGGAAAAGGTGGGAATTGAGCCAAGTCTTCAAGGATGCCAGAGAATTGAGGAATTGGAGATCAAGAGAGAGAGCATTCCAGGCGTGGAAAATAGCCAGTGAAAAGGCACAGAGGTCGTACAGTAGGTAAGCAGTGAATAAGCACTTAATAAAGCTTTACTGAGTACTTACTATTTGCTAAATTGCATCAAAGGATCGAATTGAACTGAAGTGATGGCACAGTTACCAAGTTTCCAAATGGCACAAATCTAAGAGGAATAGTGGAAGATGAACCAAATTCACAAAGGATTCTATAGGCTAGAACAATGGGTAAAGCCTAGTAAAATGATACCTAATGGGAATAAATGTAAACTCATACTTGGGTTCAAGAACAAAAGTTCACAAGTATAAAATGGTAAGGCATGAAGACACAAGGGGATTCTGAGGGGTTTATGAGGGGATTCTGGACCATATCTGCAATAGAAGTAAACAGTATCCTCTAGGAAGACTAATGAAACCTTAGATTATATTAAGAAAGGTACACTACTCAGGACTGGAAAGTTGCCTGGCACTCAGCTCCACGGTACCTCTGTAACCCACTTGGAGTACTGTGTTCCATTCTGGGCATCATTTTTAGAAAGGACATTGATAAGTAGCAAGTGGCCAGAGAGGGGCAATCAAAATGGCATAAGACCTTCATTCATTCCGTATAGAAATGGGTTGAAGGAACCTGCGAAGTTTAGCCTGAAGAAGAGATGATTTAGAAGGGCTTTGATAGCTGCCTTCAAGTATTCGAAGGACTAAGAAGAGGAAGAGAAATTATGCTTGGTCTAATCCAATTCAAATGAAATGATCAAATGAGATAAAATATGTAAAGTGTTTTGCAAACTTTCAAGCATTTTATAAATATTATCCCTTAGGCTGATTATTATTGTCCAGAGAACCAAACTAGGAGTAATGGGTGGAAGGTGCAAAGAGGCTAATTTTCTTTAAAATTAGAGCTAACCAACAGTGGAACGACCTGACTTCAGACACAGCAGGTCACCCCTTACCTGAGATTTTCAATCAAAGACTCTATGAACACTTATCGAGTATGATTTTCTTGTTGTTGAGCTATGGGAAGGACCTCTGAATGCCACTGTGGTATTCAGGCCTGTCACTTAACCCTGATTGCCTTGCCCAGAGGAAAAAAAAGAATGTCTTCATGTAGAAAGTGTGGTTTGAATGAAACTAGGGCTTCTAAGAAGCCCAGGTCAGGAGGAATTACTTAGGGGACTACTTGGACATGGAAGGGCATGGACAAGAATCATATAGGATGGCTAGGCACGGTAGGGTGCAATCTATTTCATTGTAAGAAACAACCAAACTGAGGCCTCATAGATCCATTTGAACTTTTGAGTAAGGGTTGAAGTGAGACCCAGTATTGCTGTTACTGTTTCTCCTTTTTTCTTGAAGAGGACCACTATGACTTTGATGACTTTGATGTTCTCGAAGACGACCATGACATCAGGAAGGTGATGCCATGACATGCAAGTGAATTGGATTTAAGTGAGGGAGGGCTGTGCAAAGTCACCAGCCTCACTCTCTTCTCCTGAGCCATCTGGGCCCAGTGGCAAGATATAGATTAAGATGACCCTAGACTCAATGTGATATATTGGACACAGAACCAACCTCAGACTCATGAAGACCTGAGTTCAAGTCCTAACTCTGACACATACTGTGTGTATGACTGTGTCATTGCCCCCTCTTGGTAGTCTGGTGAAGCCTATGGATCCTTTCTCAGAATTATATTTTTAAATGTATAAAATAAAATACTTAGGATTACAAAAGGATTGATTGTATTTAAATATAATTTTCAATCTATTTTTTCTGAGGTCACAGACGTGAGATTAAGAATCTTTGCTCTCAGACTACATATTGCAGAACAGATGTTGATTTTCATTGGTAGAAAGTGTTTCCTCACCAAGATCTCCCTATACCTAGGAAGTCGCGAATCTCAATCCCACCCTCCCCCTCACTCAAAAAAAAAGAAAAGAAAAAAGAAGAGAAGAGAAAAGAAAGGAAAAGAAAAGAAAGGAAAAGAAAAGAAATAAGCGCTTAATAAAGCTTTACTGAGTACTTACAAGAAAAGAAAACAAAAGAAAGGAAAAGAAAACAAAAGAAAAGAAAAGAAAAAAAAAGAAAAGAAAAGGAAAGGAAAGAAAAGAAAAGAAAAGGAAAGAAAACAAAATGTTGGACAGATGGTGTCTGATGTTCCTTCCATGATTCTGAATGAATTGAATTCAGAGGATCATAGACTGAGCTATGGAAAGGAACTAAGACATCTCATATCTAATCTCTTATTTCACAGATGAGGAAACTGAGACCCAGAGAGGTATGCAAGCCTTCCAGCACTATATAAATGTTAGGTACTGTGGCGATTATTATCGTTGCAGAGAACAGAACTAGGAGTGATGGGTAGAAGTTGCAAAGATGTAAATTTAGGCTTAGAGTTTCCTAAAAAATAAAGATCTTTAGTTGTCTCACCCAAGCTCCCACAGGTAGTAGTCTCAGAGTTAAGAGGAGAATCCAAGTCACCCAACTACAAATTTAATTGAATTCACTCTAATTCCCAATTTATAGTGAAGAAAAGTGACAAGCAAGGTCTTCTGAAGTATCCAAAGTCCCTAATAAAAATTAGGGCTGGAAACTCAAAGGAAGAAGTCTAGTAAGCTAACGCTACTCTGCCATTTCGCTACTATACTATTTCATTTGCCAACGAAAGCTGACCAGGATGGAAAGCTGGACAAGCCTGCCACATGATGAGCCCCGGGAAGGCAGCAGCTCAGCTTAGCATCCCTCCCTGCCCCACCCCCCCCCATCCCCCACTTCTACTCTGCCAGCTTCTGGAAGCACAGCCTAGACATCTAGGGGAGAAAACCTGATATCTGTCATTCTTTGAGCAGTGGGGGGAAAGGTACAGCTGTTCAATTCTCTCTCCCCATTTCTACCCATGGAGGGAATCCCTAACCCCATTTATACTGTTCTAGTCTCCATATACAAACTGTAGTAATACCTTGACCAAATAGGATAAAGCTACCTTGGCCCTGGGGAGGGGGGCTGTGGTCAGGAAGGGCTGGGGGTGGGCAAGTCTCCCTTTATCAGTCCAATCTAGGGAATTGCCCTTTTTCACACCTCCAGCCTGCTGCCCGCTAAGTTTCCAGTTAGTCAAAAGGCTTTCCTGGCAGAACTGTCTTTCCTCTATTATTCAGTCCTGTCCCCTGTTGCTAGGAAACAGATGTGTCCCCTGAATTCCTAACTATTCTGCCTTTTTTCATATTTATATGCAACGCTGTACATCGTAACCGACAAAGTCATGTCATGTGGTCAGGTTGTTGCCAGTCAAAGAAAAAAATTTGAGAAAATTGATATGCAAATGTATGCAGTCCCTATGCAGACAGAAGCGTGCCCCAGATGTATAGAAAGCATATAGAGATACATCTCTCCAGATGGACGCATGATTTGTAAATGTGTTTTTCTTGAATCTCTCCATTAATTTCTTAGTAGGTTTTCTTTTTTGCTGTTTTTTTTTGCAAAGAATATCTTTGTCTATAGCTAATTTTGAAGGAAATAGTGGGGAGAGTTTTCAGCAAACGCAGTTTCCATGGTTACATAGAAGTCAGGCTAAAAATAGCACATGATGTAATCAGCAAAACTTTCACTGGGAAAGTAACTAAGGACAAAAAAAACCCGATCTGCATTACGGTTGGAAGTTTGTGGACGGCCTTTCCGTGTATCCATAGCACTTGAATGATGATGATGATAATAGCTCACATTTCTAGAGCCCTTTAAGGTTTGAAAGGTGCCATTCCTACACGATCTCATTTGCTTCCCACAACAACCCTGTGAAGTAAGTGCTACCATTATCCTCGTTTTATAGATTTATTGGACTACAGCTTTAGAGTAGGAAGGAACCCCAAGGGCCAGGTAGTCTGCCCTTCTCATTGTACATATGAGGAAACTGAGGCTGCCCCAGGTTAGTGACTTGGCCAGGGTCATACAGCTAGTAAATGCCTGAGGCAGGATTCAAACACAGATGTTAGCATCCAAGTATAACAGTCTATCTCTGTCTTTGAGTCATTCTCATGGCTCCAAGGTTTTAGTCTCTTAAGTTTCTCTGTCTCTCTCTCTCTCTCTCTCTCTCTCTCTCTCTCTCTCTCTCTCTCTCTCTCTCTCTTTCTCTCTCTCTTTCCCTCCCTCCATCTCTCTCTCCCCCTTTATTTATCTTTCTCCCTTTCTCCCTCTTTCTCTTCCTCTCTCCCTCCCTCACATTCTTCCTCTCTCTTTCTCCCTCTCTCTCCCTGTCCTTCTTTTCCCCATCCCTCTCCCTCTCCTCCTCCTCCCCTCCCCAATGAATATATAAGAAAATGAGTTCTCAGGAAAACAACATGCGTAATGACTACAACAATGTAAAAGAAAAGAACAACCATAAAAATGAAGCAGAATTCTGTGCAATTATAATGACCAAGCGTGGCCCCGAAGAACAGCTGAGAAAATGCACCTGCTTCCCTTCTTTGCAGAGGTGGGGAGCTATAAGTTTGAGACACAGCGCATATTTCCAGGCTTGGCTGAAGCAATATATAGCTTTATAAAACTGCTCTTTTTTCTCCCCACTTTCTTTTCTAATAAAAATAAATGTGCAATATATGAGCCTCCTCCTCAACCCACCCTCAGGCACTTGGGCCAGAGCACACATGGCCGCCAGAAGTGGCTGGCTTAGTGACCTATAGAAAGAGGCTCACCTCTTTGCCTCCATTCCAATCTCTTTTTTAAATTCTTTGTTACAAAGGACAGCACTCTGTGGAGGGAAGGGGGAAGGGATATTTTGGAAATGAAAATGATGTGAAAACAAAAGATAGCGATTAAAATTTTTAAGAAAAAAAGAACAATGATAGTCTAAGAACCTTGGATTATCATCCCTCCCCTGGCATGATTTCCCAATGTGACATATGATAAATAATTTGATTCCTCTGTGTTTCAGATATCTTAGCTGTTAAAAAAAAGATGGTCCCTAAAGACTATTCTAGCTCATGCATCTATGAGAATTGGTAGAAATAAATTTATAATTAATTGCAATTCCTTAGACATCCATTTTCTATATTTCTTCTATAAAAATTTAGGGAAATTTTCACCAGTATGAAAAGGTAGCAATGGAAGTATGGCCTCAATGCCAGGAAGACCTGACTCTGACATTGCCTGGGTGACCCTAGGCTAGTCTTAACTTTCTTGTGTCCCAGGCAACTGTCCAAGAATTTAAATTGCAAAGTGTGAGCCTTGAGAGCAGGGACTGTTTAATTTTACTCGTAAGAGTTTATTAAATGCTTCTTCATTCATGTGTATAGAATAATGCATTTATTGAGCACTCATTATGTACAGAGCACTGTGCTGAATGCTGGGGATACAGAGAGAAAAGTAAAATGGGTCCCTGCTTTCAGGGAGCTTACTTTCTAGTAGAGGAGATAAACATTTCATGGAGGGCACTGTCTGGATATTTGTCTAGAAAGGTAAGCTTGAGGCAGACTGTGAAGAACTTTGAATGTCAAGCTAGGAAGTTTATATTTTATCCAAAGGGCAATAAGGGTCCATAGAAGATTCTAAAACGGAATGAGCGAGTAACTCAGTTGTCCAGAGATATAGCAAGCCTGCCACATGATAAGCCCCCAGAAGGCACCCATAGCTCAGCTTAGCCCGCATTGCTTCTCAGTCTGCAGCTTCTGGAGGCACAGCCTAGACATCTAGGGGAGAAAACCTGACATCTGTCATTCTTTGAGCAGTGGGGGGAAAGGCATGGCTCTTCAGTTCTCCCTCCCCATGTCCACTTGTGGAGGGATTCCCCAGTTTATGCTACTCCAGCAGCATTGTGGCCATATAGGATGAAGCTACCAGAGGTAATTGTCTTTCTACACAAATAAGCAGGGCAATATTGATACTACCATATTAAATTATTATATACCCTAAAATTATCTACTCATAACAGATCCTCATGGTTTCCTACTTGATCTCTCTTTTCCTATTCATTTTTGTATATTGAAATATTCACTTTTTGCCAAGGAAAAACAAAGTTTATTAAAGATTCGCCATGCTTGAAAAAATAGCTTTTTTTTCTTTTTGGAGGGTTCCCCCCTCCAAAGGCAGGACAATTGGGATTAAGTGACTTGCCCAAGGTCACACAGCTAGTAGATGTGTCAAGTGTCTGAGACCTGATTTGAACTCAGGTCCTCCTGACTCCAGGGCCAGTGCTGTACTCACTGCGCCACCAAGCTGCCCCCTAAATATTCACTTTTAATGATGTTTCTTAAGTTAATTTAAAAATTAGGAGGGAAAGATTTGATCAAGACCTGAACAAGAGTGCTGTCATGTATGACGTATGACCTGTGACATTCTTCCCTATTTCCTTTTGTTTTCCCATATATCCTTGTCCCACACTTGCTATAATTAAGTCAGAAAAGGAAGAATAGGGACCTCATCAGGGTCCCTAACCCAGACCTTAGAAGCTAGGGATCAAAGGGATGATTAGATAAAAAAACCTCTGCAAGGATTAGATTCAGTGTCAAGCATCACACTTGCAAGTGTCCTTTCTCTGGTCACAGAATGAATTCTGACCTAATGGACTGCCAGATCATTATCTCTGTGACTTTATAGTTACCCAGTGCCAGGCCCTTTCTCTCCTAACCAAGCTTTGTTACAGGGATACTCCATATACAAGCCTTTGTAGAGACTAAGTTTCTTTTCCTTGGCTCCTAAACTATGAGATCTAGGGGAAAAAATAGAACTGAGTTCCCAACTTTTATTACTTCCCCTGTTTCCTTTTCCTAGCTAAAGCAAGAGAGCTGATTTCTAGTCAGCCCTGAGTCCCTTTTTGAAGAGAAGGTACTCTAGTTAATTTAGGTTCATGGCACTGGAAACAAGTAGACTGGAGAGATTTTGGAAACATCATTGCTGTTGAGGATGTTGGTGTTTTCTAACGTTTATTTCTATGACAGTTATTATCAATAACAACAATAATAAAAAGCCAGATCGACAAGTCTAGTCCCCTGCTTTTACAGCAGAAGAAACTGGGGTACAGAGATAGATTCAATGTCTTGCCCCAAATAACACAAATCTTAAGTAATATAGCTAAGATTTGACTTTTAGTCTTCTACATTTGCTTTTTAGAAATGCAAATTTGTGGTTTCCTGTTAAACACTTTATTTTGATATGTTTTTTCTGCATATACATAGATACAGGCTCATAGATTTAGAACAAGAAAGGATATTAGAGATAACCTAGTCCAATCCCTCCATTTTACAGTTGGGGAACTGAGGTCGGGAAAAGTCAAGTAAATGCCCAAGGTCACACAAGTAGCAGGCAGTCATGGAATTTTAACTCAGCCCTTTTGATTCCAAACCCAGCATGCTTATCACTTTATTCTGCCATACTGTTGTGCTGTCTCCTTTGATAGAATGTTAAGCTCCTTGCGAGCAGAGATTTTTTTGACATTGGTGTTCCCTGTGCCTAGCACAATGCCTCATGCTCAGTAGGTGCTTAGTAAACATTTGTTTGGCTAAAAGATGAAATGAAGAGTTCCATATATGGAAATAAATGAAGAAGGCAGGAAGGCAGGCAGACAGAAAGGAAGGAAGGGAGGAAGGAAGGGAAGGAAAGGAAGGAAAGAAAAGAAAAGGAGAGAGGAAGGAAGGAAAAAAAAGAAGAGAGAGAAAGGAAAGAAAAGAAAGGGAAGGGAGGGAAGAAGGGAGGAAGGGAGAGAGGGAATGAGGAAGGAAGGAAGGATGGAAAGAAGGATAGAGGGAGGGAGGTAGTTTCCTAAAACTCAGTTAAGAAAGCTTTCTTCTTAAGTGGCTATAGAAAGGTACTTGGATCTAAGATTTATAAAGTGATTTCTAGGACATATTTAGAATTCATAAGGTTTTATTACTTATTATACAATATTGACACTTATAATAACATATTTCTATAGCACTTTCAGACTTGAAATGAGCTTTCTTCACAACAACCCAATGAATTCAAATACTTAAGAACTTCGTCTTACACCATATGCTTATTCATATGCAATAAACTCTAAGTGAATATATGATATAAATATAAAAGGTCACATCATAAAAAGCGGTGGCTGGAAGTAGCTACCATTTGGATTTATGGCTGGAGGAGGATTCTTGAGCAAACAAGGAGGAGAGGTGATCATAAAGACATAAAGACACTTATAATTATATAAAACTAAAAAGCTTTTGTGCCAATAAAATCAAAATAGATGCTTTTGGAATAAGAAAAGAAGCTGTCGTATGGCAAAATATTTGCATCAAATGTCATTAATAAAAGTCTCATATCCAAAATATTTAAGAATTTGCCCCAATTGATATAACCTGCAAGGAATTGACACACAAAATTGCAAAATGTCATTCCTCAATAGATAAATGGTCAAAGGAAATGACTAGTTTCCCAAAGAGGAAATTCAAGTAATAATAATACCTAATACTTATATAGCAATTTACAATTTATAAAATCCCTTATATCTAGAATCTTATTTGATCCTTACAATACTCCTATGAGATAGATGAGATGCTATTATCACCCCCTCTTTTACAGATGAAGAAACTGAGGCTGAAAGGTTAAATGACTTGCTCAGGGTCACCAAACCAGGAAGTATTTGAGGTGGGATTACAAATTCCAATCTCTCAGACTCTAACTACAGAGCTCTAGTGCTTCTCCTGGGCTGCATTTCCTATAAGGAAATGCTCCAAATCACTAGTAAGAGAAATCCACACTGAAACAGCATTGACATTTGACCTCACATCCGCCATCTTGTCACAAATGAGAAAAGATGAGAATGGGCGATGTCAGGTGAGATCAAGGGAGACAGGCACACTAATACACTGTTGTTTGAATTGTGGATCCAATTATCCTGTCAAACAATTTGGAATTATATAAGCAAAGTAACAAAATGATTCATCTCCTTTGACACAGCAGTCCCTCTACTGGCTATACACTACAAAGAGCTCAAAGATCCCAAAATATTCCAAGTAATTCATGGCAGCATTGTGTGTGTGTGTGTGTATGTGTGTGTCTGTGTGTCTCTGTCTCTGTATGTCTGGAAACCATGTGGATGCTCATCAATTATAGAATGAATTTTTACAAATTTTGGTAGGTGAATGTAACAGAACAGCCTTCTGTTGTTGTAAGAAACAGTATGACAAATTCAGAGAAACATGGGAAGACTCATAGAACTGATGGAGAACAAGGAAACAGCACAGAAACAATATATACATATATATATATACATATATAATGATCATAATGTAAACAAAATGTAAACAAAATAACATTAAAATGCAGTTGACCTCAGATTAATTGTAATGACCAATCTTTGTCCTGGAGACTAGATGATGAAAAACCTTTCCCTCCATTCAATGAAAATGGGGTAGAAAGAGAGAAAGGGGAGGCTGGGAGAAAAATGTGGCATAATGCATCAGATGCAATTCCTTTGTCAGTAAGTCAACAAGCCCTTATTAAGTGCCTATTATGTGCCAGGAATTGTCCTAAGCACTGGAAGTATAAAGGCAAACAGGAGTCTGAGTAAAGAATGAGGCATATTTTTTTGACATGGCCAATGCAGAAATTTGTTTGCAATGGATTTGGTGTTTGTTTTGTTTTGCTTTCTCAGTGGGGGGAAGTAAGGGGAGGAGAGAATGTGAACCTGAAAATAAAATAAAATATTTTTTAAAGTCACACTTTCTAGGAGCTCACTTGGAAGAGACAACTCTGAACAAACAAGATACATGCATAATAAGTTGGAAATAATCAACAAAGGGGAAGCATTAGCATTGAAGGGGGTTAGGAAAGACTTTCTGTAGAAGATGGGATTTTGGCTGGTACTTGAAGGAAGCTAGGGAAGCCAGGAGGTAGAGATCATGAGGGAGAGAAGTCCACATATGGGAAGAAAATGGCCAGAGTTCAAAGAGACATCTTATGTAAGAAACAGCAAGGATGTCAGTGTCACTACATTACAGAATATTTAGGAGAAGGTAAGGTTTAAGAAGACTAAAGAGAAGGGACCAGATTGGAGAGGGTTTTATAAGCCAAAAAGAGGTTTTCATATTTGATCCTGGAGGTAATAGGAAGCCACTGGAGTTCAATTCACCTCCTTCAGAGAAATGGTCAGACATGTGCTTTAAGATGATCATTTTGACAGTTGAGTGGAAGATGGCCTAGGTGGGAAAAGACTTGATGTGGAGAAACTAAACAGAAGACCACGGCAATAACCTAGTCATGAGATGATGGAAAACTGCACCAGGATGGTGGCAATGTGTATAAAAGACATGTTAGGAAGGTGGAACCAGTAGAACTGGGCAACAAATTGGATATGAGGAGTTGAGAGAAAATGAGGATTTGAGGAGGCTGATGGTACCCTTGCCAGCAATAGGAAAGTCAGGGAAAGGGGAGAACTTGGTGGGAAGGGGGGATGGATAATGAGTTCAGCTTTGGACACATTGAGTTTAAGATGTCTACAAGGCATTCATTTTGAGATGACTAGAGATTAGGAGAAGTTAGGGCTAGACAAGTGGATATGAAAAATGGTAAGTTTTTTGAGGGTAGAAACCATCTTTTGGGGGGGGAGTGCATTCCCAGTGCTTTCATAATGCTCAATAAAAGTGTTTTTATTGATTACTTGTGAATACTCTTTAAGTCAGGTTCTTCCAAAGCTTGAGTTCCTTGAAAAGTGGGGTGCCATATTGGATTCCAAGGATAGTTAACAGGATCCAGAAGAGGGCACTCTGCCAGACCAATGAAGTATGGTCCCAATCTTTATCCCATAAAGAAAACAGAATGCCTTGATGGTTCAAGCAAGGGTGAACTGAGTCATTATATCGAAGGTTCAAACCAGAATCAGAAGGAGTCCATTGGCCAGGGAGATCAAAACAGAACAAGTCAGGGAAGCACCAAACAGGGAGCAGTATACTTCAGCAAAATGCACGTTTGTTTCCTACAACTTCTCAAGTGGGAGACAGGAATTTTTGGCAGGAGATATAGTCAGGGATTGGCAATATCACTTCCTTGCTCTGCTGTGTCAATCAATCACTGAGTCTTTATTAGGTACCTATTATGTCACTGTCCTAGATGCTGGAGATAGCAAGCATTAAGCAAAACAAATTTAAAACAAGAATCAGTAGCTTAATAGAATACAACTACTATTACATTCTATTGGAAGGCTGATATTTAAACTTCATAACACAATGGAGTTTGTAGTACAATTGCTTAGGCATTTCATATTCCAACTTGGCTTGGCACTGTCTGAATAACTTCTAGTGTGTGTCCACCTGTGAAAGGATCTAAATAGTCACTATGCTACATGTGCACAAGTCATTTAAATCCATCCATGTCTTGTGTCCCCCCTTAGTTTCTTTCAAGTCTTCAAAAGCTTCTCAGATCACCTGAATTACAAGGGTTTGATCCAATTCAATGGAGTTGTAATGTTGTATTGTCAGCCAGTGGTATTGGAGTCTCCAATTAATCAATCAGCAAGTATTTATTAAATGCCTACTGTGTTCAAGGCCTATGCCTGGCACTAGGAATACCAAGACAATAAGTGAAGCAATCCTTACTCAAGAAGTTAGTATTCCAGTTGGGAAACTAGAAGGAAGCTAAATAGATCCCACAATAGAAATGGGTTTGGGGCATGAAACAAGACTTCCAAATTCCCATAGCCTATAGGGACTGGGCCATACATAGTGATGAGATTAAAGGCAATTAACAAAGGCTAAGGGAGAGAACCTCCCTACACAAAAACAATGATCTGGAACAATAAATGAGCACATTGAAATTGCTGCCTCACTCATTCTGGACTCTGCTCCTTTTTATTTGTTGGCTGCCTCATTATACTTTATTTAGCTGAAATCTAATGCAGCTCCTAGATCTGTTTCACATAAACCTGTGCAGCCATATCACCTCCCTCCACCCCCTCCTGAACTGATAGAATGAAAGGCCCTAGATGGAAGAGTTTGCTTCATTTTTGCCTTTTTCTTCCCAAGCCCCAAGCAAAGTGATTGCCATACAGCATATAGTAGGTGTTTAATAAATGCTTGTTGGATTGTTAAATCAGTTTGTCTGATTTCATTTTACAGATGTGGATTAGTCTTGTCTCCCCCAGCTGGAATTTTTTGAAACTCTGATGCTGTCTAGCAAGCACTGGTTACATGGTAGCCTCTAGTGCCTTCCCATACAAGGTTACCTGGCATCTGCTTTTTATGTACCTCATATATAAGGTGCTTAATAAATTCTTGTTGATTTGTATCCACAGAACATATCACAGTCCTAAATAGTATAGTAGTCACTTTATACATAGCATAGTGTTATGTAGTATATTATATAATATATGTATTAGTATATATACTACTATATAGTGGTTATATAGTAGTCACTTAATAAATGCTTGCTGACTTACTGTGTTAATCGATTGTTCTTACACTTGCACATTTTTAAACCTCCTGTATAGGACTCTACGTTTGTTATTATATGTCATCTAGATAGATCCAGCCCATCTTTTTGCTGTGTAGATCTTTGGGGATACTGACTAGGTCATCAAATATGGTAGCCATCCCTTCCATAGTTGGAATACTCATAGATTTGATAAGCATGTTACTCATGCCTACCTGAAAAACATTGATAAAAATGTTGAACAGTTCACTACCAAGGAGAGATCCCGGGGGCATTCTAATCTCCTTCCAGATTACCCTTTCAGTCCAGTCATTCAGCCATTTCCAAATCCATCTAATCACTCCATCATTTAGCCCACATCTCTTCACCTTGTCTTCAAAGATAGCATGAGAGAGTTTCTCAAAGGCAATGGTAAAATGCAAGTAGGGCGATCCCCTCATCTACTAATCTAGTAACTATCAAAAAGACAAATCATTGCATGCCTTGTTATGATTAAGTCATATCATCTCTTAGGGATCTCTGCTTCTCTCTCTAAAACTCATCAACCATATCTTTTACAACCAATTTGAATTTTGCCAGGAATCAAAGTCAAGCTCATCACATTTTTGTTTAAGATTCTTACTTCTTATCTCTTTCCTTTTTCACTCCTACTCTTCTTTTTGAGATAAATCCCATAAGGAACAAGTATAGGAAGCTTTATCCCAACTCCCTCCATTTTCATTCAAAAGTTTTATCATTTTCACAAGTCTCTTGACAAATATGTGTCTTTTTTTCTAATCCCTTATTATGGGTATTTCATCCCTAGCCAGTGGCCCAATATTCTTAAATTTTAATCCATGGTCCACTGATCCAGATCACATTTTCTATTATCATATGTTCATTTCCCAAATCCTCCTTTCTGTAGCCCCTTCTTTCAAGCACCAGCAGAGATGAAAACACTATACATCCCTTAGGTGTTAAGTTTCTTATCCAAAGCTTTGCTTCAAGTAGGAATGCTTCCCAGGTTCTTTCTGATGCTATCATTTGTAAACTTATGAGTGACCCTGAGCTTTGACATGCCCTGGAAAAGTCTCTATTATGTTCTGGACACAAACCCCTGAGGATAGCACTCCACTCTATTCTTTTTGCTGGGTCAAAATATGGCTCTATTGATACCCTTCAGATTGGCCTCACCAACCACCACTACCTAATTCTTCTTTTTCTAACCAGGATGCCCTAGATTATCTCTCCTCCAGTGGCACCTGTACCTCCTCATCAATTTTACAACTCACAAGAAGCTTCTTCCACCTCAGTGAATCGAATTATATCCTGCCTGAGAAGAGCCTGAAATCTATTATATCATGCCAAAAGTTAAGGAGTACTTGCAGGACAGTTGCCTATCTGCATTGGTAAAGGAAATTTCCTCCCTGAGAGTTCCCTAATGAACAATGAAATCACATGAACAATCTTAAAAAGCTAATATTTACCACTACGTATATATATGTTGTTTCTCCAAATAGATTATAAATTCCTTGGTGATAGGAAATGACTTATTTTTGCCTTCCTATCCATGAGATGAAACAAAATGTCTAGCACAAATTAGGTGATTAATAAATGTTTGACTGGCTAATTGATTGAACAGACACCTAATTGTCCCATACAATCTGGAAAGTAGAGAAGTTCTCTAGCCCATGGTTTTCAAGGTGTGGTCCATTAACCCCTGAGCGTCCTCAAGACCCTTTCAGGAAGTCAAAGAACTCAAAACTATTTTCTTATTAACATTAATCTGTCATTTGCCTATTAAAATATTCCTCCTTTGTCCAACTACAAATTTGTGTGAGGCTGGATTTTCTTCATGTATTTCAATCAAAACAATATCACAAAATTTTGAATGCAGAAGCAAATGTGAGAATCCAGTTGTCTTCTATTAAGCTAGGTGTTAAAGAGATTTGCCAACATATATAATCTAATGCCACTTTGCCAACTGTTTGGAGAAATACAATTACTTTTGATTTTTTAAAAGATGTTATTTTTAAATAAATTAATATTTTTTAAATTTATCAGCTTTTATTTCTAACAAGGTAACTTTTGATATATAAACCACACAAACAAAAGCTCTTTGAGATTCTCAATGATTTTTAAGAATGTAAAGGGGTCCTGAGACAAAAGAGCTTGAGCTTTGACTTTGGCTTTTCATTAACTCTTCTAGTATTGTGACCAATTGACATTTTGCACACACTTAGTTCTTAATTGGCACTGACAAAGACATTTGACATAAAGAATAGGGAAGTGTACTGTCCTGTGGGATTGTTTCCAGGATGTGACAGAGACCCTTCCAAGACTGGTCAAGCCTGATGACCACCAGCCAATGGTCATTCACGGTTGTATGAATGCTAGAACCAGAAGGAACCTGGGAAGCATTCCTACATGTAGCAAAGCCTTGAATAAGAAACAACACTTAAGGGATATAGGTGGTGTTTTCATCTATGCTGCTGCCTAACAGAAGGGGCTACAAATATAACACACTCTCTAGAGGTAACTGGAGAATCCCGCACCATTTCCCATCAGCAATGCTTGCCTTTCCAAGACATAGATATAGCAGACCAACTCAATGGATTAGTCTCTGTGATAGCTGGCACAGTTGTCCAAGTTCCTACAATAATCTGAACAATAGATATTTTCCATCTACCCTTTCCCATACAATTGAGAGCCATGGTAGCTAAATTCTCTAACTTTAGAGAATCTCCAACGAAATACTTTGTCAAAGAAAGTGCCTTTATTTTTGTTGTTTTCAACAATGATTTATTCTCCACTCCGAAGAGTTAAGTAATAGTCTGCTCCAAATAATCATCTGAGTGTATTTATTGCATGCTGTCTATAAAACTGGCACATAGAAGCCTCTTCAAGCAAGGACTGGTACATCCAGTATCTGAAGAGCACCTACTAACTCTACCACATGACAGCTGATGGCTGTGAATCTATATTAAGGAGTAACAAACTCTATTGTATTTTCCCACACACAAAAAAGGCTGTTATGAAACTGAGTATCTTGGTCATTTCTTGAGTGGTCCAAATAGCCTGTAGGTTCCATTGTGACAGTGAAAAAAGACTGTAATAAAAGCCAACTAGAACTTCAGTCTCAATTTTTCAGTGAACTTTCCACTTTTGAGAGATCCCTGCCATTGAAAACTGTAATTGCCTTTGTATATTATAAGAGGATGTGAGTTTTACATAGAATAAAAAATAAATACTCTTAGCACCTACCTCCTTGTGAGGTTCAAATGAGATAATGTATATAAAGTCATCTGCACACTTTACTAGAAATATAGAAACACCAACCATTATTATCCTATGGAGGAAAAGTATTGGCCATATTTATTTATAACACTAATAATAATATTAATTAGCGTTATGTAGCATCTACCATGCTAAGTCATTTGCAAATATTATATTATTTGGTCCTCACGTCAAATCTGGAAGGCAGATGTTAATTGTAATTACAAGATGTTAATTGTAAATGAGAAGTAAGTGACAGATATAGGCAGATTTGAACTCAGATCATACAAGAGGTAAATCTCAGAAATGGGATTCAAATCTAAGAGCTCTGAGTCCAGAGAAAGCAATTGTTTCATTGTGCCATGATGTATCCTTCAGGAAAGCACTCTAAGATTAAACGAGGAAGCTCCTAGCATAAAAATGAATGACTTTTTTAAAGATTACAATTCAGCTCAACCAATCAATAAGCATTTATTAAATGCTTAGTATGTGCTTACAATCTAATGGGGAGACAACCTATATATAAATCGAGTGTGTACAAGATAAATACAGAGTAGATTGAAAGTAGAATTAAAGGAGGAGCACAATTGAATGTTTGCCTCCGTTGCATATTCAATAACACACATGGCCAATTAAGTATATGGTAGAACACTGACTCAGTCTGGGACAATTGACTCAGACTATTCTATCTAAAGATAACACTCCTCACCTGGCCCAACCATCCAGCCAGCAGGATTGGTCACATGGGAGACTAGAAGAGAGAATGTACACAGATTAACACAAACTCAACCCCAGCACTGGGAAATACTAAAAGCATTGTCTTTACAGATGGAAAACAGAAGATCTGACTTTCATGAAATTACTGTTTTTCAATGTACTGCAGATAACGTTTTTCCTGGGGTTGTTTTACAAATTCTCAGAGAGACATAAAGCATTTCTACTTACTTGAAAAAGCATGTTAATCATCCCCAGCTGATAGAAAATTTCCAAGTTTGAAAAAGTCACTAAGAGCTTTCCTTTGGGGTTACTTTTCCTCATTACCTTGAAGACCCCAACAAAGGAACTTAGTTAAAATCCTTGCTCTATCACTTACTAGATGTGTGACTTTGGATAAGTCAATAAACTTCTCTGGGCCTCAGTTTCCCCATCTATAAATGAAGGTGCTGGAATAAACAACCTTTAATGCCAACTCTAAATCTATAATCTTCTGACCCTAAAAAGGACAAGCTTAGATTTCAATGAGTAACCTATGGTTGTGGAACCAGTAGCCTCAAGGCTACAAGCGTGGCCCTTCAATGGAATCCAAACCTTGGTTCTGTGAAGTTTGGATTCAGTCGAAGGGCTGCATTTGTGGACCTAGAGGGCCACATGTGGCCTCAAGACCACAGGTTCCCCAACCCTGGATTAGACATTTCTGATTTCTCAGAACAAAACATGCCTTTTGGAACAAGGTCAGGAAATCTTCTCTAGTATTTTTAAGGACAGGATTGACATGATTCCCAATTCCACCCCATTCACTACTTGTACATTCCATGTGCTCCCCTAGAATGATGTGTGGCAGTGGACAGATTTACCCAGAAGAAAAGGTAAATGACCTCTCTGGGAGAGCCCAGTCTCAATTATTGTCTGACAAATCGATGCCTTCCTTGGCACTGAAGTCAAAGACTGCTTGGTACTGGGGAAAGTGGTATGCTCTTATCAGAAACTGGAATTTAATTAGTTTAGTTTCCAAAATATATGGCACATTTCTGGGGTAGAGGTTAGATTATCCAGAAAGCAAAGAGTATTTGGGGAAACCTAGGTTCCTTCAATACTCAACCAATGAAAGTTTAAAATGGAAAGGGAAAAATATTTTTTAAAAAATTCAGAGAAACACATTTGGGACTAGGGTCAAATGGGCAGGGACTGGATTTCAACTTTCCTTGGTATAATGTACTCCCAGATGAAACAAACACCTTTACCAAGGGAGATCAGCTCCTTCTTTGCAATTTAAGTCTCTCCAAGATTCCTGGGAGCACTGAGAGGCTGTGACTTGCCCAGGATCAAACAGCCAGTATGTGTCATAGAGAAGACTTGGAACTTACAAACTGGGTCCCATGCCAGCTTTCCATCTACCCTGTCATGTGGCCAGGGCCAAGTCATCAGTCATTTCTAATCAATGGCAATGATTCCCAACTAGAAGGAGCATAATAGAGAGAACAAAGATAGCAGACTTGCCATCAGGAAGACTTGAGTTCAAATCTTGCTGCAGACAAATAATAGCTGTGTGATCCTGAGGAAGTCATTTAACTTTTATCAGCCTCAATTTCCTCACCTGTAAAATGAAGATAATAATAGCACCTCACAGGTTTTTGTGAGAGTTGAAAGAGACAGCACGCAAACTTTGAAATGCTCTATAAGTGTTAGCTACTATCATTACTTAACTTCTCTGGGCCTTAGTTTCCTTATCTAAGATCCCTTCCAGCTCTATTCTGTGATCCTGTGATGTGTGTAAACACTGCCCCCCACCCTCTGTGTCTCTATGACTCATTACAAGTTTGACACACAAGGTTTCCCCAACATATGGGTTCTCTTCTTTGCTTTCTCCTGGCATCATAAAGATATCATATGGGGACCCAGCTATCCATCAGTTACTTTTGCTCTCCTAGTGTGACAAGCCAATCTTTTCTGCTCATTCATTTGCCTTCCCCTGAAAGCCTTCCTGATCAGCCCAGCCCAGCCCAGCCCAGCCAAGCCTGTCTCTTCTGAATTCCAGCAGTTTTCACTGACTACCAGCCACTGGGCAGTTAGTCCTGGAACCTCTTGTAACCACTCTTTATAGACTGAGGCTTGCCCAAAGGGTCAACAAAAGGCATATTGCTGACAACAAACATCGCTCATAAGGATTAACACAAGAAAAAGTATGGAAAAGGAGCTTATACAAGAAATGGATGGGCAAAAAAGATGGGCTGATCACATGACAAGAACAAAGATAGCCAATGAACAGCCTGGGTATTTGTGATACCCTCACCATCCCGGAAGGAAGGGAGGAAGGATACCAGCATGTTGGGTCAAAATTCAAGAGCAAAGTGGACAAGAGCCTCATAAGATAAGCAGGCAAGCTTGGGTCATGACCTGCGTTCTGGGTGGGAATATTCAAAAACATCACAAATTACTTTGTGAATTTGAATATGCTTCTTGAGAGTCGGTGTCACGTCCTATTAAAACCGTCCATCCCCCCTAGCACCTAGCTCCATGCAGAGACAGTACTTGGTAGATGGGTGTCGATTTCATAGTTGGATTGAACTGTTATTTATCTCTTGTATTGCCATTTAGACCTTTCATGTGTTTGGGGCTTGTTTCCCCAACTAAATTATAAGCCCCTAAAAGTCGGGGATCTGATTTTTGTACTTCTTTGTCTCTCCACTCCACCCCAATTGGGTCTTCACAATGCATGTTATGTGTGTAAGCATATATATGCATCTGTCTATCTATCTATCTATCTATCTATGTATATATGTGAGCATGTTCAGTCATTTCAGTCATGTCTGATTCTTTGTGACCCCATTTGGAGTTTTCTTAGCAAAGGTACTGGATGGGTTTGCCATTTCCTTCTCCAGCTCATTTTACAGGTGAGGAAACTGAGACAAACAGAGTTAAGTGACTTGCCCAGGGTCATACAGCTAGTAAGTGTCTGAGGCCAGATTTGAACTCAGGAAGATGAGTCAGGAAGGTGCTCTATCCACTGTACCACTTAGCTGTCCTACACACGTGTATACAAAGGTATAGATATGTCATTGTTTTTAAAGGGGACCATGACATCAGGGACATGATGATATGACTTGCAGTTGACTTTGATTTGAGTGAAAGAGGGCTGTGCAAAGTCACCACCCTCACTTTCTCCTCCAGAGCCATCTGGGCCCAATGGCCAGATATTCATCAGGACAACTGAAGGTGCCCTAGTATAGATATGTATATTGTACACTGAGAGGCAATATGATATAGTAGATAGAGATCTGGGATTTAAGTACTGCCTCTGACTAATACTGGCTATGTGACCCTAGACAAAGTCACTTGATTTTCAAGTACTCCTGGAAATGCTCTAAGATTCTACGTTAACAGGACAGTTGCTGATCTGAGAAGGTGCTTCCCTTCTGTCTCCTCTACCTTCCCTCTCCTTCCCTCCTTTGCTCTCCTCTTCTCTTCTCTCTCCACTTCTCCTCTCCATTCTTTCCCTCTCCCTCCTCTCCTCTCATGTATGTCTCCATCTAACTATTTCCCATGCATCCCTCTCTGGCATGGTTACTGTAAATCAGTCTGGGTTTTTTAAGCGCTTCTCAGCAGGACGGTTAATGAAAAGGTCCCAGACAGATCAATTCCAGACTCCCTGCATTTCCCATCCCCAGAGCATGCTGCTCCAAGTGAAATGAATGAATGAGGCATTTATTAGTTACTTCCTATGTGCCAAGGATGTGCTAAATGCATATGATTCAGAGGAAAGAGACTATAGTTAGAAGATCTAGAGTTCAAAATCCCTCCTCTCTGAGTCTTAACAACCTGTGTGATCTTGGACCAGAGTTTTCACCCTCCTGGGCCTCTATTCTCATCTATTAAAAAAGGGAGGGAGTTTGGACCACATGGCCCGAGGCCCCTTCCCAGCTCTAGAGACATGTTCGAATAGCAGAGACAGCACATATAGAAAAGCTATAGCCAGAGCAAGTATTTTGGTTTGGGACTCCAAGGAAGGAGGGTAGAGGCATAGGGGAGTTCATTGGAAGGTTTTTCCCAGTAGAAATGGTGGGATTGATTTGAGAATTATAGAGCTGAAAGAGGCTTACATTGGACAGATTTCATTTATGCAGTAATGGACACAGAAAGGATTCACATTTGTGGTCAGTAGGCCCCTCATCATGCTAAGATTCACGATAATACCCTGAATAAGACTCTGGCAAAAGGAAAAGAAGACTTATCCCCATCCCCACCCCCACCACCCACAGCCAGGATCTTGCATTCCTGAGCAGCTTAATAAATATTTGTTGATTGGTTCATTGTTTGAGCCTGTGATACAAGATAGCTTCCTTGGTATGTCTCAGAGTAATTTAAGAGGGATTTTGTGTACTTAAACTTAAATATCCTAAAAATAAGCTTGCCTGTCCTCTAGTCTCTCAAGCAAGAATTCCAGAAGATGCTCCTTTGATATTTGAAAAAATAAATGGATCTTTACCCCTTCCCGTCTGCCACTGCTCTCCATACATGCATTCACTTCCCTAGGGTTTAAATTAACTGGATATTATATGTAAATACAGTAAGGATGGCTTCTTTTGGTGGTCCTTAAACTCAGTACAATAACAAAGTCATTCTCTCTCTCTCTCTCTCTCTCTCTCTCTCTCTCTCTCTCTCTCTCTCTCTCTCTCTCTCTCCCTCCCCTCCTCACTCCTTCCCTCCCTCTCTCTTTCATAGGAACCTTGGATGTCCCTTGAAATATCTAAGATATCTGACTTGCTTAGGACAAGTAACTCATCTAGTTGTGCATTAAGGGGAGTAATTAAATGGTAGAGAATAAGCAATCCTTGGCCAGTTGCCTCCCTTTTCTCTTTGAAGAAGTAAATTACTTCCAAGTAACTCCTATCTTGGAGTGGCTAGCATCTTTTCTTCTGCAAGTAACAATAGGTCAGGAAGGCTTGCAGAAATTTTTGCTTCAGAACTCAGAATTTAACCATGTACCCCTAAAATAAATACCGAGCCTGAGATTGGTCTTGTGATTTCATTTGTATGAAGAACTCCCAGGTGAGGGAACTCTCCCCACCATGCAGGTCATCACCTCTCTACAATTTATATTCTTAGCAAGTTACCTGGAGTGCTGAGATGTTAAATAACTTTCCCAAAAGTCACACAACCAGTGGGTATCAGAGGAAAGACTGACTTTTGGTTTTCTTGGCTTTGAGGCCAACTCTCTAACCATTACATCATGCCACCTCATAACTCCCTTGAGACCCCTAAGTAGAAACTAAGACTGAGGGGTCACATAGTTAGGAAGGTTTTGAACTCAGATCTTTCTGAGTCCAGGTGAAACACTCTATGCACTGTACCACCCACTTCACGGGCAGCTGAGCTGTCCATATCATGGGGAGTCACAACTTTTTCACCCATTAGACTCTCTTCTCCACCTAGAATGGGAGGTCCTTGAGAGGAGAGACAGTGTTTTCACTGTCTTTGAATCCTCAATGCTTAGCACAGTGCCTGGATCATAGTCAGTGATTAATAAATGCACTTTTATTGTTTAATTGATTCTGAAGAGACAGATCTACAAGACACTGAGGCCATGCTAGAGAGGTATTATGGGATAGCAGATAAAGTGCTAGACCCTGAGTCTGCAACAACACTTGTTTTCAAATCTCACCTTTAACATTCCCCAGCTACATGACCGTGAAGAAGTCACTTAACTTAACAGTTATCAGGC
The DNA here is from genome assembly GCF_011100635.1 of Trichosurus vulpecula. NCBI lineage: Eukaryota > Metazoa > Chordata > Mammalia > Diprotodontia > Phalangeridae > Trichosurus > Trichosurus vulpecula. Next base: position 216,155,217 of record NC_050577.1, on the reverse strand, counting down.
AACTTGTTAAGATTTCCTAATAAATGGTCAATCTGCCTGGGTAGATAGAGTACCCACACCTATGAAACCATACATATAGACCTGAAATGTTGACATACTGAAGCTCAAGAGGCCAATAGCCAGGAGTCCCAGACACACATATCCAGCTGCTCCAGCTCATCTCCATTACCTCCACCTATGTGGAAAGCCCTGGCCACAATTTCCAAAGCACAGCTGAGTAGATGTTGTTTTCCATCTTTCCTTCTTCATTTCTTCTCTATTTCATTTTCTTTCTTACTGTATTTTCTTCTGTATCTCTTCTTTTCTTTGGATCTTCTTTTTCCTTCCCTCACCTTCCCTTTTCCTTGCCCTCCCCTTTCCTCCACTTCTTCCTCTTTTTCACTCCACTTTTCCTTTTCTGTCCCTTCTCTTCTCACCTATTCACTTCCCTTCCACCCACTTCTTTCACCTCTCCTCTTTTCTCCTCTCCTTTTTCCCCTTCTTCCCTTTATTCTCCCCTCTCTCCATCCCTCATTGCCTTTCGGTTCCTCTCCTCTCCATTTCCATCACCTCCCATTCCTTTCTTTCCTATTCACTATTACTCTCCCTGCTTTTTCTTTCCTTCTTTTTCTCTATCTTAGCCTAGGATATACACTTCAAAGATCTACCTTACCACTTCCTGCCTCTCTAAAGCATAGACAATGTTACCTGATTATCCTACCAATTGGACCTCCACAACATCTCTAACATTTGTCCCCTTCTCTCTACTAAACACAGCCTGGTTCAAGCCCTGATCATCTCTCACCTAGATAAACAAAAGTTTACTATAAAAAGGCAGTATGTTCTAGGAAATTGCTATAAGGCAGTGGAGTCAGAGTGGACTGAGCAGTGGACTTCGAATTCAGAAAATATGATGCACTGCTAACACCCCTCACAAAATCACATTGCATTCATTTTGTTCATATCTATATTAACTTCTATGTATACTTGTTACTGGGTCAACTAGATGGCTCAGTGGATAGCGTGCTGGGCCTGGAGTCAGGAAGTCCTGAGTTCAATTCCAACCTCAGACACTTACTAGCTGTGTGACCCTGGGCAAATCACTTAACCTCTGTTTGCCTTAATCCATTTAAACCACTCCAGTATCTTTGCCAAGGAAACCCCATGGACAAGTATGGACAACAGGGTTGTGAAAAATCAAATATGACTGAATAACAACAATATTTCTTTCTCCTTAACAGATTATAGATTCTTTGAAGACAAATGCTTTGTTTTTGTCTTTGCATGCTCTGACATTGGGGAAAATTTAGTAAACTTGGTGAATTATTAAATGAGAGATCTCTAACTCTGATTTTAATCGAATTTTATTGGAATTGGGAGAGAATAGTATAATCATAAGATTATAGATTCAAAAGAGGATTTCTCAAGGCCAGACAGGTATTAAGTGACAAAGCTAGGAATTAAAATTAGTTCGTCCTTCTTCTCATGCCAGTGACATGTCTACTACAGCAAGTTCTCAGAGTCCAAGGTATATCAAGGAAATTATCAACATCTAAAGATGTCATAATTGTTTTTTTTTATTTTATTGTTATGGACTAGAACTGCACCGTGATCTCACTGGCAGAGTGAACTCCTAGGTGGGGAAACTCCTTTCAAAGCAGGTTCTTATCTTCTCTGCAATGTATAGTTCTAGAGAGTTGCCACAAACACTTATTAGCTCTGTGACCTTGCGTAAGTCACTTAAACTCTATGTTCCTCAGTTTCTTCATCTGTCAAATGGGATAAAGATACCCCCTACCTTCCACAGTAGTTGTAAAGCTCAAATGAAATATTTGTAAAATGTTTCTTAAAATTTAAAGTGCCATATAACTGACAAATTGTATTATTGTTGTTGTCAATCCTGAAATATTGAGAGGTTAAGGGATTCACCCAGAGACACAGACAGCTATGTGTCAAAAGCAGGGCTTGAAGCTAGGTCTTCTTGAAATCCAGGCTAGCCCTCTTTGCTACATCACACTGTCTCTCAAATTTTATTGATATCTTTTTTGTTTTAGAGACAACTGGGTGGCGCACTTGATACAGTTCTGGACTCAGAGTCAAGAAAACCTGAGTTCAAATCCTGCCTCAGAGACTTATTAGCTGTGTGACCCTGGGCAAGTCACTTAACTTCTCTAAGCCTCTACTTCCTTGACTGTGAAATAACAAATATTAATGACATCTACCTCGGGGATATTGAGAGAATCATATAAGATAAAATGTGGAGCACTTTTCAGACATTAAAGCATTATATATAAATGCTAGCTATTATTCTTATTTCTATACAGCCTTCATTTTCCAAAATATCTCTTACTCCTTCCCCCCAAAAAGCCATCTTATAACAAAGAAAAAAAGAAGACAAAAAACTAGTCCGTCAAAACACGTTAGCTAAGACCAGCATTGAACTGAGTTCTATGCTACAGTCTGTCCCTTTGCTAAGAAGGGAGAGAGGTACATTTTTATATCTTTTTGGGTTGGATTTTTTTGGGAGGAATGGGGCATGTCAAGCTTGGTCATAACAATTTCTTAGCATTTTTTTCTAATTGTTCCATCACTGATGTTCCTTTTGCTCATTTACATTGTCATAGTAATTACACATTTATTTGGGTTTTTCTGGCTTCTTCTGACTTCATTTTGCATCAGTCCATATAAGTCTTCCCAGGTTTCTCTATATTTATCATATTTATAATTTCTTATGGCACAGTAAAATTTCATTACATTCATATACCAAGCCTGTTTAACCATTCCCTCTTCAATGGGAACTTATTTTGTTTCAAGCACTGTGCTTCTACAAAAAGTCCTACTATAAATATTTTGGTGAATCTGGAGCCTTTCTTCTTCTCATTGACCTCCTTGGGCTACAGGCCTAGTAATAGGATCTCTGGATCAAAGGGTATGGTCATTTTACTTACTTTCTCCACATAACACATTGCTTTCCAGAATGGTTGGACCAATTCATGAGTTCACCATCATTATATTAGTCTGTTACATTCATTTAAGAAACACCAAATAGTTAGGTCATTATTATGAAAAAAAATTGAGAAACACTCATGTTTTACACGTAAATATTGTTCATGTGAAACTTGTGAAAGAGATGAGTCAGTCCTAGATTAACCCTGAACAAACAGGTTTTCAAATCAGAAATAATAAGACACTGACAAAGTTGTTGACTTTACCCAGTTATGATCTTCCTTGAAGATCCTATAATGATCTTGGCTGATGTTCATATGGTATTTTTGTTGCACAGTGGCTAAAGAGCTCACCTCAAAGCCAAGAAGATGTGGGTTCGTGTCCTGCCTCCACCACATACTGGCTGTTTGACATTGGACAAACCACATAACCTCTCAGTGCTCAGGAGAACTTACTAAGACTGCTACTAGCAATGAAGGTAGCAATTTGTATTGGTAGAGGGACTTTCTTTGCCTGGAAGTTATCTATACCATGGGTCCAATCCTTATCCCTTTCCTGTTCACAAAGACATTACATATCCATATAGACACAACTTGTTTAGCCATTTCCCAATAAACAGAAATCTACTTTGTTTCAAATACTTTGCTTCTACAAAAGCTATAAATGTTTTGATGAATCTGGGATTTTTTTCATCATTGGCCGCCTTGGGATATAGGTCTAGGAGTAGGAGCTCTGGATCAGAGGTATGAACATTTTAGTTACTTTCTCAGCATAATATCAAATGGCCTTCTAGATTTTTTCCCAAGAAACTGAGGCCACAAGAGGGTGAGTGACTTGCCCAGGGTAATCTAGCTAGTTTACCTCATCTGAGGCAGAATTCAAATTCATATCTTCCTAGCTCAAAATCCACTCCTCTCCTCACTTTGAGTCACTGTCTTATAGCATAGAAAGTTTCAATAAAATCTTGTCTTTTCTTTTAACAATAAACTTCTGTTAATCCAAAATCCAAATAATTGAAAACTTCAAACAATTGAATTTTTCAGTTATATATACTTTTATCAGAAAAAGACAAGGAACCAGTCAACAAGCTTGGATCCAGTATTTATTAATAAAAGTGCCTTTTGGAGCATGTCACAGGGTCAGTGCACAATCAGTCCTGCTCGCCTACACCTCCTACATCTGATCTGCCATAAAATGATTGATGTTCATAAGGACCTGAAGGCACACTCTGAGATTCAAGAGTGCTTTCTGACTCATCTGAGAGATGAGAAAGTATCCTCTGAATAGATAAAAGCTTATAGTATTTTATTGGAGTCTAATTCTTAGTATAATTGGGGAGGGGGTGATTGGGATAGCCTCTGATAGAGAAGTCTGAATGTTTCTCCCGATAATATTTGATGACATTATAGGTTGAGAGGACACCTGAGGTCCCATGGAAGTGGACATGAATACTGGCCGTTGCTGAGAGATATGTGCCTTGGCACTTTCCTAGAATGATACAGGGCACTTCCCAGTGACTCAGGCATGCAGCAAATGTGATTGATCACTGTTTTGTCTGGGGAAGAAAGTGGAGGGAAGGAAGGGGAAAATGACTCATTTGGAGGAACTTCCTTTCTCCCCTCCCAGTCTTTGTGCCAAGTGAGTCTCTACGCTCTTTTGGACCCCTCAGCTTTGGGACTGCTTCCCACCACTTTCTTTCCCTTGGCCTTCCAGCAAGGACAGCAGGGAAAGGATTATCTCTCCCCTCTGGTCTTCAGTGGCAATGGTGGCTGGCAACAGGAGAAATGGCAACAAGAAACATGTGGCTGCCTCAGCTAGCCTGTGACAGTTCCAGTCCAATATATCCAATCCAATAAACATTTAGTATGTTTCTTCAATGCGCAACGGATTATACTAAGTAGTGTCATAATAAAAAGACAGTCCATGCCCTCAATGAGTTGATAATATAGAGGGAGAGACAACACATGATAGGAGGCAAGAAAGAGAGGGGACACTATGGGGTACCCAGCTTGGGAGTATCTTGTTCCATGGGATTGAAACCAGGTGGGGCAGCAGGAAGGCATTGGAAGGAGTTTGGTGCTCTGCCCTCCAGTCCTCCAAACAGATGGAAGAGGAGGCTGAGGTAGGTGGAGTCAATCAAGGCTTTAGTAGGCAGCATGGTGGATGGGCTTACTTTGTGAGGGGCATCTTGTCCCTTGAAGTTGAAACTAGGCAGGGAAGCAGATGTAAAGTGGCGTGATCTGAGGGTCCAGTTCATGTCAAAAACAAAAACATGGAGACCCAGGGAGAATCCAATTACCCCTCAAGCTAGGCTATTTACCTGCATGTGTATGTGTCATTCTTGCAATGAACTCTTAACCAAGTTCTAGGTTTAATGGAAGCCACGCTATTCATGAATCATTCTCAACATGGGTCAGCCTCACCATTTTAAAACAGTGCAAGATAGTCACTATCGTCATTCTTCTCCAGCTAGAATTTTGATTTCAATTGTCTAGAAACACAGATTAGGGGATAATGTACTCTATGGTTACTGCATGTTCTGGTTCCTTTTGACTTTTATTGAAAATTGTGGTTCATTATGACTGCCATGTACAAAAATACTCACCAATATCTCATTCCCTAATAATAATGTAGATAATTGTCATGCTTTTGAGAAAATTTTAGGTAAAGGAAGCCTTTCTGTATAACCTATTATTTAAGTATGGGTTGGACTAGATGAATGAATGAATAAACATTTATTAAGCACTTACTGTGGAAGAAGCATAGTGGCGTCAATAGATCACTGGATTTGGAGTCTAAAAGACCTGGGTTCAAAGCCTACCTCAGACACTTGATAGTCATGTGACCATGAGCATCAGTTAACCTCTCTGTGCCTCAATTTCCTCAACTGTAAAATATTAATAATAATAGCACCTATTTGACAGGGCTAGTTTAAGGATCAAATAAGCTGATATTTTAATTTTTTTATTTTTAGAGCAACTAGGTGGCACCATAGTGGATAGAGTGCTTGGTCAGAGAGACTCCTCTTCCTGACTTCAAATCTGACCTCAGACACTTACTAGCTGTGTGACCCTGGGAAAGTCGCTTAACCCTGTTTGCCTCAGTTTCCTCATCTATAAAAGGAGCTGTAGAAGGAAATGGCAAACCACCTCTGGGGTCTTTGCCAAGAAACCCCAAGTTGGGTCACAAAGAGCTGGACATGACTGAAATGACTCAATAATAATGACTTAATATTTATAAAGTAATTAGCACACGCATGGCACATAGTAGGTATTTAGTAATGTTTCTTCCTTTTGCTTCCCTATCAGAGAAAGACAACACATATAGGAATTTTTAGCTACTGGTCTCATGGCAAGTCCCAGTGGCTCTTGGGTTTATTAGCAGGGGTTCTAGGAAGGCCAGAAGCCATAATGTAGATGCCAAGACCATGAGCTCATCCCTTGGTCATCTTAGAACCTGCGTTTCACTCAGAACCTCATTGCTGAAAAAGAAGACCAAGGGTTCCTTCATTGTGGGCTTCATTAACCTCCAACTGCATACAGGTTCACAGTGCAACGTTGATCTCTCACCCCTACCCCTTCCTGCACCACTTCCATGGCCAAGAGCTATGGGAATTCCATGTTCCTATTGAGGTTCTGTGATTTACCTTATTGAATGGCATCTTGGAAAATGATTTTGTCACTTTTTTGTCTCCTAAAAAGGCACTGCTAGAAAATGGGGACTTTTTTAAAATCATAAGAAGCAATTTTGAGCGGCAAGAGAGTTTAGAGGTAATTAAGTCCAACACTTTCACTTTACAGATGAGGAAACTGGGGCACAGAGAGGGTACTCGGCCCAGAGTCACCCAGTAGGTACATATCTGAGTTAAGATTTGAACCCAAGTCTTCCTTACTCCAAGACCTGTTTCCTAGGATTACTCTTCATGGGTGACAAGTACTAAGCATCACAGTGGATAGAGCAGAATTGGGGATTTAGAATCTAGAATCAGGAAGGCATTCAGTTCAAATCATGCATCAGACATTGACTAGCTATGGCACATCCAGTCATTTACTGCTGTGACCCTTACTTTCCCCATTTAGAAAATGAGAATAATAACAGCATCTTCCTCACAGTGTAGTTATGAGGCTCAAGTAAGATCATGTGTATAAAATGTCTATTATATGTTATACAATATTATATAATATCATATATTATATACATTACTATGTATATATTATTATATTAATATTGCATAATTATAGATCACATATATGTTATTTTGTATATATATTATATTGTATAATTATGTAATATTACATGTGCTATACATTATATACAATATATTATCTATAAAATGATATATACTAACATATAATATTATCATCACTTCAGCCCCTTATAAAGGGGGAGCCACTGTGAAAGGCCAGGTACATAATAAGAGCCAAATCTCAATGAGTTGCCAACCTGGATGCCCTTTCAAATCCTTAGTCCTGTTCATTTTTCCATCTCTTTTTTCTTTCCTCACCTTTCCCCATCCATCTCTCTCACTTCCCACTCTCTCCAGCTTCTTGCCTCAGGCCAGTTCATATATCACACGCCTAACTGTTCTTAAGTGGCCAACTTAAGAAGCCACGTGGCCAAAGAGCTTTACATAAATACTGGCATCGGTGGCAGCACGGATTATTCAATCAAATTTCCAATCGGCTAGAGAGACAGACTGGAATAATAATTTTTAAGAATGTTCAGCCGGTGAGCAAATTGGCCTGTTTCTCCGAAGATCTGCTCTCAGCAGTTCACCGCAGGCAGAGAGTGTTTCACAAACTCCAAATTCAGAGCAACTGCATGTGAAAGGAGACGGTGACTTGGAGAACATCATTTGCTGACAGAGCAACCAAGCTGGAAATACCATATAGATCAGATAACCGAGGCTGGCCTTTCGGGGAGCAGAATTGCACTGAGAGAGGAGACAGACATAATTGTGCTTCTGACAGTTCATTTAACTGTTCGGATTTTAATTATATTTTTGTCATTTGAAAGGAAACATATTCCCAAGAAATGTTCTCTCCATGTAGCTGTTAGCCTTCCTTCCAATTACAAGGAACTTACACTAGCCTTTTGGAAGATTAACAAAGTTTAATGAACATCGTCAGCCCCGCTTCTTGTCCTCTGCTTTGACAATGAAATTTCTGTTTACCTGTTAGGAAAGCTAATGACATTGGGTGAAATCATATGGGAGGGAAGGACACAGTAGGAACCTGAAGCCTGTGTCTGCTATTTTTGAAGAAAATATTTTATTGGGTATTCATTCTGGGGAATAGCTTCACATAGTGGACAAAGAGCCCATCCTGGAGTCTCTGTCTTTACTGCATACTGGCTGTGGGAGTTTGGACCAGTCACTGTCCCCTCAGTGACTGCAGGAAATTCAAAAAGACAAAAGAAACAGATGAGTGGCCAAGCTCAATCTGTGGAGAACGCTTTCAGTCAGTCAATAAGCATTTATGAAATATTTATTATGCCCCAGGCACTGTGCTGAGAGCTGAGGGATAAAAAGAAAGCTGCAATCCCTCCTCTCAGGGAGCTCACATTCTAACAGGGAAGGTAAAATAGAAATAACTGTGTACATACAAGATATATAGCATTTATGGAAGGTATTCACAGAGGAAAGGGGAGTGGGGTGGGACTAGTACATTGGGAGTTTCCAATAAGGATAAAATCACAGGTTCATCATCATCATAAAATGTCTATTTGGCTAGGCCTATTAATTTTGTGAGGTGGTGCAGTGGATAGAATGCCAAGTCTAGAGTTAAGCACACCTGAGATCAAATCTACCCTCAGACATTTACTAGCTGTGTGACCCTGGGCAAGTCACTTATCCCTGTTTGCCTCAGTTTCCTCATCTGTCAAATGAGCTGGAGAAAGAAATGGCAAACCACTCTAGTATCTTTACCAAGAAAACCCCAAATGGGGTCAAGAAGAGTAGGACATAACTGAAGAACAACATTAATTTTGTGTGTGGCTGAGTGAGTAGGTCAGTGAGGAAGAAACAGCAGCATTTTTAAATCCCAAACCATATGGTCCCAGACAATATCTGTGTCATCCTGATACACCCCAAGCACTGACAAGAGATTCAGCTATAAGATTTCTTCCCCTTTTGGCTTTCCCTGTAACGGCTGTTAAGCCACGGGGACACGCTACCTGCACTCTGTACCTCAGTTCAGTGGCAGCCCTTAGATACCAGCCAATGCAATGGATTTCCCAGTATACTCTGGCACCTGCCTGACTTTTTTCATGGCGTGTGCATCAGATGGCACATGATGTTTATTTGCTTCTTGTACACAAACCTATCAAATGGTGAAATTCATCAAGGAAAGATAGCAGCGTCATATTCTTTCCTACATTCTTTGCCTATATTCCCCTTCTCGTTCCTCAGTGGAACCAAAGCAGTAACTGCATTTTTATACATATGCAGAAGATCCTTTTCAAATAGTCTTTATATTGCAAAGAAGGGCTGGCATCCAGAAGATATTCACCTTCCTCTGAAGGAAAAGGTCATTCTGATTCTATTCTAAACCTCAACCCTTGTCCATTATCTCTCTAATAGTCAATAGGATTTCTGTTTAACTTTTCATTCTTTTATTTTTGATAGCATCTTTTTGTTTCTTTTCAGAAATGGAGTCAGACTTCCACCCAAAGTGAACTCTCTTCCAGGGGACAAAGAACACATTTCAAAGCTGTTCATTGGCTGCCAGCAGAGAACTAGGCTAATATAGGGTAGGGGTGGGGGCAAAGGAAGACTATGCACAACTTGGCAGTGGGGCAGCTGTAGCCATCACCAACAGCCCAGTGAGGAAGCCTGTGAGACTGCACCCCAAGTCCCCCTGGATCCTGAACAAATTAAGCTCATACCCCTGCCTGTCTCCAGCTACCAGGTTGGATTGATGGTGTACTGTTTTCTGCTTCAAGTAAAGCATTTGTCCCCAGACAGAGAGCTCAGCATTGTAATCCTTCCTTGATTCAGTAGATTTGTACTTTACCACTCTGACCTTTTCAATGATATATGTTTTGATTGACATATATTCCCTCCATTCCTTTAAAATAAGGGTTCTTATATCAGAGGATGAAGGGGAGGGAAATTACTATTTATTTTCACTAACCTATAACTGAAATCTAGCTTTCCCTTCAATTCTTTAAATACATGATTCTGAGAAGGAACCATAGACTTCTACAGATTCATATCATTAAAAAAACAAGTCTTGAAGTGGTCTGGGCCAAGTAGCTGAGAGATGAAGGAGGAGGCAGGAGAGGAGAGCTGTCCAGCAGCCTGATCCTGCTTGGCCCTAGTGGGCAGAACCAATACCAGTGGGTTTGTTGTTGTTCTTCAGTAATTTCTGGTCATATCTGACTCTTTGTGATCCCATGTGGGGTTTTCTTGGCAGAGATACAGAAGTGTTTTGCCATTTCCTCCGCCAGCTCATTTTACAGATGAGGAAACTGAGGCAAAGAGGATTAAGTGACTTGCCCAAGGTCATACAGCTAGTATCTGATGTTGGATTTGAATTCAGAACTTCTTGACTCCAGGCCTAGCATTTTACACAAAGAGTCACCTTATTGCTCCTTGAACTACAGGTGGAGCACTACAATTCAACAAAATTTGTTAGTCCTCTGTCCCCCTTGAGCAGAGAGAAGTAATGGCATGATCTTCAGATTCAAATCCAATGAAAGACATGACCTGAGAAATCATGAAATTTTAGGATCATAGATGGAATGCTAGAAGGGAACTCAGAAGCCATTTGTTCATACATTACGTGGGGTAGCTAGATGGCACAGTGGCTATAACTCTAGGTCTATGGTCAGGAAGGCCTGAGTTCAAATCCAGCTTCTAAAACTTATTAGTGAGGTGACCCTGGTCAAGTCACTTCACCTCTTTGCCTCATCTGTAAAATGAGGATAATAACAGCACCTACCTCCCAGGGCTGCTGTGAGGATCACATGAAATGATCATTTTAAAGCATTTAGCACAGTGCCGGGCACATAGTAAGAGCACAACGAATGTCAGCTATTGTTCTTCAATCATTTGATCCTTCCCCTAGCCCTCTGGGATAGGTACTAACATCTTATCTACACCTTATAAAGGTGACAACTGAAGGCCAAAGAAGCCAGATGACTCGGCCAGGACCTCGCAGCTCACAAGTGTCTGAGGCAGGAGCTAACTCAGGGCTTGGTCTCTCCAAGACCACCCCTTTCTCCACTATGTTGTGGGGATTAAGAAAATTCCCTGCCTGATAGAAATCTAGGGAATATCTTCCTCCTCTTAGAAGGTTCAACCTCCTATTGTCCTGCCTCCAAAATTCCTTAGAGATAAACTCCTAGAAGGAAAATATAGCTAGGTGGCACAGTGAGTAGAGCACTGGCCCTGGAGCCAGGAGGATCTGAGTTCAATTACGGCCTCAGACACTTGACACACTTACTAGCTGTGTGACCTTTGGCAAGTCACTTAACCCCAATTGCCCTGCCTTCCCCCCTCCAAAAAAGTGTATTAAAGGAGGAAAGATTACAGGGAGAAAGAGAGTGATGGAGAGAGGGAGGGAGAGAGGGGGGGGGAGAGAGAGAGAGAGAGAGAGAGAGAGAGAGAGAGAGAGAGAGAGAGAGAGAGAGAGGGGAGGGAGAAAATGAGAGAGACAGAGAGAATTAGAGAGAGAGAGGAGAAACAATGAATCTCACTCCAAAGGGGGAAATTCCCTGAAGTCTCTAGTATACGCCAGCTATTCTACATATCGACTTCTTCTAATAGCCTTTCCCTTCTTTCTGGACCCAAAGAGACCCTAAGGTCATGCGTCTTCTTTTTTGAAGCTAGAAGTTAGATGACTAAGATCTCCCTTCTCTCCCACTCTCGCCAGCTCTGACCCTCAGCCCTACCTGGAGCACTGAGTGATATATCTCCACCAAGGATACAAATGGACTTTGAGCCACAATCTACTTACCCCTCTAACAATATACAATATAAAGGCAAAGAATAATATGACAACCTGTCTATGGATATGCAAAATCAACCTGGGAATCGAGGAATGCAATGATGGATAGAGTGCTGTACCTTGGCATCAGCAAGACCTGGGTTCAAATTTCCCCACTGGAACTAGCACTATTCCCATGGACAAGTCAGATAATGTCCCTGAGCCTCAGTTTGTTCATATGTAAAATGGGGGGAGAATGACAATAAAGCTCCTACAGTCCTTGGGAGATCAAATGAGACTCTAGGTCCAGCTTTGCAAGCCTCAAAGCATTATAGAAATGGTTGTTATAAGTGAATTAACTTTCAGGACCTTGGAAAAGTTGGGAGAGGGAGGGATATGATTGAAATTGTATATTTCCCTTTGGAGCTTGAAAAGTACTAGTATATTGACATGAGGGCAAGATGTAAGAATACAGAGAAAAGCAGCACCTTGTATAAAATGGAAACACTCGGGTTTGCTGGGATAGAAAGCATGTATTCAAAGGTCAGGAGATCTGGGACCTCTCCCAGGCTTTGCCATTTACAGGCTCCATCTTTAGGTGAGATGGTAAACCTGCAGCAGTGAAATTAAAGCAACAGGATCTGAGTTTGATGGCATGAATCTCCATCACACCACTTATGACCTGTGTGACCTTGAATAAGACCCTCCACCTCTCTCTGTCTCATCTTTTTTAACTTTAGGGGGTATGTTAGAAAGGGTCAGGATCAAAGAACCTGAATTTGAATCCTGGCTCTGCCTCTTAAAAGTTCCATGACCTGAGACAAATAACTTAAACTCTTACTTTCGATTTTGTAAAATGGAAGGACTGAACTAAGTGAACCCTAAGATCTCTTCCCATTCTATCATCATGTACTTATCCTAAGCCTCAGTCACCTTGTCTACAAAACGAAGTAGCTGGACGAGATGATCTCTTAGATTCCTTATGGCTCTGAAGTCCAGGATTTTCCAAAATGCTCTGTTTCAGATTAATAGTCATAATAAACATGTGTACATGAGTATGCATGTGTGTATGTATATCTGTGTGTGTGTTTACCTGCATGATATCATTTGAATCTCCTGATGACCAGGAGGGGTAGAGTTTTTTTTAACCAGAGGTGAGATTTCATTCATATAGAAAGCTCCTAGTAGGGAACTTCTTTTTCCGTATGCATGCATGCATGTATACATGTGTGTATATACACACGTGTATATGTATATGCATGTGTATGCATGTGTGTACATATATGTATGTGTTTCTATGCCTATGCTGGGTGGCATGCATACAATACAAATACATATATGTAAGTATGTGTATGTGTGCATGTATATGTTTTGTGTTTTGTATATAAGTGTGTTTCCTACATGTGTGTGCATATATGCATATATTATATATACATATATAGAATAATGACAACAACATTATAAAGAAAAGCAACTTTGAAAGATTTGAAAACTTTGATCAATGCAATAGTGAAGCATGAACCCAGAGGACCGAAGACTAAAGGCACTACAAGCCCTTTTTCCAGAAAGGACAGGGACTTAAAATGAAGACTGGGACATGCATCTTGGGACATAGCCGATGTGAGAATCAGTTTTGTTGGACTATATGTGTTTGTTGTAAGGATTTTCTTTTCCTTTTAAAAAATTGTTCACTGGAAGAAGGGGGCACAGAATGGAAGGGAAATATAATTAATGCTTGGAAAATTTTAAAAATAAATACAAAATCAAGTATTCAGGTACACACAAACCCCACCAGCAAACGTAAATGAATATGAGCCTGCTTGGCTCCTCTCATTACTATGTGGAATAAAGATTAAAAACCCTCTGAGCTAAAATGCAAAATATTGTGCCATCATTGAAGAGCTAGACAATATATCACCAAGGAAGTGAAATAGCAGCCAGCTCCTTGTTTCGTTATGATAAAGGAAAAGCAGAGTCAAACAGAAAGCAGCCAAGCATTAATCCCACCTCACATCAAGCAATGTGAAAACAAGCCACTAATGACACCAAGGCTGGTCCATCCCTATATAATGCCATCCTCTTAAAGAGCAAAATGAAATCCTTGGTCCCCCTTTCCCTTCTGCATCACTTCTTCCTACCCTAGCTTGCCACTAATCATTAACAGGCTGCCTTCCATCCTCTCCAGGTTTCCAAGAGTAGTTTGACTTTTTTATTGTGATTTGAAATAATTTTATGATTCCATTCTATTGTTGTTCTGGGCATGTTGAGCAATGAAACATTTTTTTAATGGCATCTTCAACTCCTTTTTGCTTTTATACTCCCGGCTTAATGACATTATTGGAAGGACCTCTGGGATCACTATGCAGATGTACTTCCTACCAAAGTTGCTGCTCCAGGATACACCGTTACTTTTTTGTGGGTCCCAGAGGCTCTGGGAAGGCGGCTCATACAAACAGCTTCCTGCGACAGTTACCTCGTGAAAAATATGTTACGTGTCAAATTAACTTCTCAGCACAGACCTCAGCTAAGCAGGCCCAGGACGTCTCCCTAACAGAACTTGAAAGGTACCCAGAGTTTTAATTAAAATTGAGAATGTAATTGTGCTTAGTTTACTCCACAGAGATTATCCACCGAATAATATATAGTGCTTCCCTTTCAGTTTCTGACAGAATAAATGAAAGTTGATTTGTTTCTCCCTGTAATGTTTATTACCGGGGAAACAACATTTTAATTGTTGTTGACAAATATTCTGATTTATGGGCCACGTAAAATGGAATGTGGAGGTGGGGCTCGGCTAGTGGGGGTGTCGACAACTTTTTTCCTTCTTGGAAAATTTTGCTGTGGGGAAAAAACTCCCTCGTCTTGTCATGGGCATTCTTTCGTCCAAAGCCTATTAAAGTGAATCACCAGATTGGGTCTTGACTAGTAAAAAGAACCATCTGTTCTGGGAAAGATCTGAGCAGTAGGCTAGATAGATGATGGTTGCCAACATAGGGAGGGCAAAAGGCCCAACTGCAAGAATGGCAGTGCCCAGGGGATGCTGTCGAGAAACGAGTTCTCTTTCCAGCCTCTAAATCATGCATTTTAAATCATCACATGGCAAAAAGACAAGTCAGCCACTATTGGCACAATAAAAGAAAATTCATCCTGGACAAGGGTTGGTTTGATGAGGGAGATTTTACATGCTACTCTGACTAAGCCAGCTTCTATTCATTTTAGAGAAAAGTTGAGGAGCGGGCATAAGGGCTTGAAAATGGCAAATAACCCCTTTCAAGCCTGGTGTCTGTTAGTTATACAAGAACCATTCTGAAGGAAGCATTTGGAAGTATAGACACATGTGAAATTTTGTGACTCCATTTTCAACTAGAAGATTTCAGTCACTGAATTCAACTCAGTAAGCATTTATGAAGCATTTACTGAATGCAAGACACTGTGCTAGGTACTGGGAGTACAAAGGCAAAAACAAAAAGAAAATGAATAATAAAAAAATCCCTGTCCTGTAATGCAGGAGCTTACATTGTGTGATACATAAAATTGCAACAAAGACAGTTTTCTCCAGGGCAAAATAATAGTTTATTAACATTATGAAAATTGTTAATAAAATCAGTCATGCTAATCATCTCAGCCAAAAACCCAAGGACCTGTGCACAATCAATTTATTAGACAAACAATAAATTGGGTCAATGGCCTCTCTCAATGACCAAAGTGAGGTTGACCAGGTTCTTTTAAACCTAGCTGTGTCTTCCTTCTGACTGGCCTGCCAGTATGTCATTTGGACCAACCCCTGGCAGAGGTAAGACAGTCCCAATTGGTAGACACTTTAAGGAGAAGGTAGGTTAAGAGTTACCTAAACTACTCCCTGTTACTTCCTCATTAGGAGAAGGGAGTTATCCTCAGGTGATCAGTCTGTAGCTGTAGCAGTGTGGCTTCAGGTGTGGCTGATCATGCCCCTCTCTGACAATTAAGTAATGCTAATTGCTTTATGGGCCTCAGCTGCCTCTTGTAATCTTGACCAGAAAACCAGAACCATCCCCTCCCAGTTTGGCTTCCCCTTGGAGACCAAATCACCCCTAATTTTAACAAGGTGACAGAGGACGGGAGAGCTGTCCTTTGAGGAGGGCCTGGCTCAAACTGGTTCTCGGTTTATCTGTAAATAGAAGCAAGGATCCCACTTAAACTGGTTATCTAGTGAGTACCCTGGGAGCTAGGAGTCATCATATTACTCTACCAAGCCTTGTGAGCTGGACTGAGAAATGGGGTTTTGGCAAAATGGGGAAAAGGAGGGATTACAGAGTAATATTAATTATTAAATGATACAGCATAATATTAATTTTCTTCAATTGTCATGTAATAAACATGCATTGGACACTGATCATTAGCTGCATTGTAGACCAAAGAGCTAGTACATGATGGCTAAGAGTTATTAAACTAATAAATCTTAATACTCAAAGTGGACTTTGTTCCCTAGACATTATTAAGCCTCAGTGATGAACAAAATTGTTTGATTTCCAACTCAAAGACCTAGCAAACGCTAAATAGAAGGGTGTTCATGGTTAGTTTTGCCCGTGGGTAACGAGAGAGAAATCTTTTCCAAATTTATTTTGCTCTCACCTCCCCCATTATTTTTATGATTGCTTTTTCAAAACTTGTATCCCGAACACACTTAGCTCTGTCACATGTCATAAAAAAGCTCCTTCAGGCATAATTAAATAATTTAATGTTCCTAAGCATTATTTCATTCCTTAAGAAATGCAATTTTCTGTCATTTTTAAAATCTGAACTCTAATTAGTGCTTCTGTCTTTAAAAAGACCTAAGCCTTCCAAATCCCTGAAGATGGTCCCTGGAGTTGGCATCTATGGGGAGTTAACCTGCTGATGGCTAATGCCAGGCTCTGAATAGGATGGGAGAATGTGTCCGTTTTCACTAGAATGTCCAGAGAAACATTATGATTGAAGAGCATACACCTTGCCCAGAGTCTCCCAGGCAGTATGTGTCAGACTTAGACCTGGTTCTTCCTGATTCTAAGACCAGCTCTCTAGCCACTAGGTCATGATGCCTCTCACTTTACACATAATAGTTACTTAGTAAAAAAAAATTATAAAATTACCCAAGGAACATTTCAGATGTAGTAACAAGCCTAGAAAATTTAGAGAATAGGGACAACAGAGATACAATTGAATGCATCTGAGTGGAAGCAACAAAGAAAGTGAGGAGGGCAGGAAAACGCAGGTAGGCAATGAGCTGTAATGTAGTATCTTCAAAACTTTTGAATGTGTACCACTATAATTTTCAAAGATGAGCACATATCCTCCACATTTGTTCATTTACTTAGTTATAAATTATACCAATAGGTTACTATATTAATCATTATATACATTACCAAAATTTCCCAAAATAGTGTTTGATCTTGGACTCAAAGCAAGCCTCTAGAGTTTATTAAGTAGGATAGGCAGGTGGTCAGACTTAAGCTTTGAAAAAATCCTTTTGCCAGCTAAATGGAGATGGGGTGTAGAAGGAAGAGATTGGACATACTCCTTTGATCATGGTTCCAGAACTGAAAGAAAGTTGGGGGGAGGTGTGGAAGCAAGAATAATAGAATAAGGTGGTTGGCAAGAAGGTAGATAGAGAGTAAGGAGTGAAATAAAGCACGGATGAGGACTGTCTAAAATAGTGGACCACATGAAGCAGCTACCAATGAAGACTTCAGGTCCCCACAGTGCTGACTCTAAAAAAATCAAAGAGCTAAGCCTCCAAGGCACGGTTGCTGGTCCAGGAAATAAAGCAACTATTGAGAAGATGACTTAGGAGAAAGGAGGGAGGGAAAAATAATTGAGAAGCTATCCAGGAAAGAGGTGATGGGGCCTTAAATTGGGGTGGGAGCTATGTGTGTAGAAAGGACACAGAAGCCTGAGATGTTATTGAGATAAAAATGCTAAGATCTGGCGACTGGTCTGATATGGATGAGGGAAGATGAATAGTCAAAAATAATGTGGGTAATGGAAAAGATGGTGGTGAACTCAAGAAACAAGAAAGTCAAGAAAAAGAAGTAGATTTGAGGGGATCAGCATGTGTTCTGTTTCAGACAGGTTGAGTTTGAGGTGCCTAGGGTACATCTACTTCACTGAGTCCAAAAATCAGTTCATGGTATGATGCTGAAGATCAGGAGAGGGACTGGGGATGGATATGTAGACCTGGGAATCATACACATAGAGATGATAAGTTCCAGTGGGAGGTAATGAAGGAGTGTAGACAAAGAAGAAAAGACCCAAGCTAGAATCTTGGAGTATGCCCAGAGTTAAGGGACATGACATGATGAGTCAGCAAAGGAGACTGACAAGGGGTGGGCAGATGGGGAGGAAGAGAATCAAGAAAGAGTTTTATGGCAACTCAGAGGTGAGAGAGTAAGTATTCAAGAGAAGCATGTAGCAATAGTGGCAAGTACTGCAGCAGGTCAAAAAGAATTAAAGCTAAGAAAATAAAACATCATATTTGGTCATTGAGCAATCATTGGTCACTTAGGAGAAGGCAGTTTCAGCTGAGTGAGGAGTAACCTGGCAAACTGGAAAGATGGCAGTGCCCACGTAGAACAGGAAAGTTCAGAAAAGGGATGCATATGATGAGAAATATTGCTTATCCAATGCTATTCATTCTTTCCTGCCAAAAAAACGAAGAGAGTGTGTGTGTGTGTGTGTGTGTGTGTGTGTGTGTGTAAAGACAGGAGCAGGGCAGGGGATTGAGGGAGGGGAATACTTTCTCACTTTCCTCTGGACTAGATCACAGAGCCAATGACTGCGGTGAAGGGGGATAGGGAATGGACATGTTGAGGAATAGAGTGAGGGAGAGGTGAATTTCCTCTGCCCAGCTACTGCCAATTCCTGAGTCTGTTCAGATCATAAATACAACCTTGGAAGGCAAGCACTAATAGGGGGCAGAATGTAAGAGTGTTGAAGAGGGTAGTCTAGTGGTGTTGTAGACAAGCCCACAACTGGCTATGGGGGAGGTGAGATGTTATCCAGTGTTCTACCTTCTGATTTGTTGACTGAACACCTCTTAGAGTCAAGCCATGGCCCCCTTGGGCTTATTCCACAGCCAACACTTTGAAGACCACTGTAAATAGGGAGCTGGCCTCAGAGCCAGGAGGACCAGGGTCTGAGACTTCCTAAGAATGTGCATTACAGAACAAGAGCCATTTGCATTGGTAGAGGAAGTTCCTTCCCCTAAATCAGGGCTCTATTATCTGGGGTTCACTGATCCTCGAGGGGTGTTTGGAGAAATTTCAGAGTCTGTGAATTTAGATGGGGAAAATACACCTTTATTTAATATGATTGCTCCATCTCTATCTCTGTCTCTGTTTGTCCTTCCCTCACTCTCTCTCCTTCTCCATCTCTGTCTCTCCTCCCTCCCCCCATTTCTGCCTGCTGTTAGGCACATAATGCGTGCTTAAGAAATACACGTTGTATCATACTGAATTGAATTGACTTGACTTGCCCAAGATCACCCAGGAAATGGTGGACAAAGTTAGGACTGGTCCCCATATCTGCTTCCTCCTGGCCTCTCTCCTTGCCTCCAACAGCACCTTTCTGCCTGAGTCTGCTCAGTCGGTTTTAGCTCTTTGGAACACCATCTCCCGGAAGGCACTTTGTGCCCTGTGCCCACAGCACCAGACACTTCATGGGTACTCAGCCAACAGTACTTGATCAGGATATAAAGTACAAGTTGTCATCTGTGGACTTCACTTTCAAATTTCCTCTGATGATAATAGCACTAAGCCTTTATTTACATCCTTTTCAGACTAGGAAATGATGTGCATAGCTGGGGAGTGATCATGTAATAAGGTCACATTTACTAAGCTATCAGGCAATGCAGTAGAGTCCATAGCTTACTAGACCTGGAGTCAGGAAAACCTGGGTTTGACACTGGGTTCAGACACTTACTAGCTGTGTGATCTTAGGTAAGTCATGACACTTCCCTAGACACGAGGTTCCTCGTCTATAACATGAAAAGGTTGGACCAGATGGATTGTGAGGTACCTTCAAGCTGTCCAGAGTTATGACCCTAAGATCTTCCTTTGACCCTTGCTACCTATGTAACCTCAGGCAGGTCACTTAACTCCCCTGGACCTCAGTTTCCTCACCTGTAGAATGAGAGTGATAGACTGGGGTTACCTCCAGCTCTGGATCTATGCTCTTGTAATCCTTTGTTGTCACTTCACTGCTGTCTACCTCAGTTTCCCCATCTGTAAAATCGGAGATAGCAACAGCACCTACTACTTCACAGGATTGTGGTGAGTGTCAAATCAGTTAATTTTCTGTGACATTTGTTGAATCATTTGTTTAATTTGTTTACTTGTTTATTTGTTTACTTAATTGTTTAATAATTACTATATAAATATCAGCTATTCTCTACTTAAAGTTTTGAAAAGTTGATAATCCTGGCTCCAAATGACCAGAAATACAGTTTAAAAGACAGAGACTGTAAATCTCTCACTCACAGTATGCTATGTGCAATCCTTAATAAGATCCTGTCATATTAGCTTCCTTTGCAGAAAAATTGTTTTCATACAGAAACATTTGAATTAAATTGCTAGAATTGTGGTTACCATTATCTAAATAAAATGACTTCTTGTTGTTCAGTCATTTTAGTCATGTCCAACTCTTCATGACCCCATTAGTGACCCAAAGATGCTGGAGGGCTTTGCTGTTTCCTTCTCCAGCCCATTTTACAGGTGAGGAAACAGAGACAAACAGGGTCTTACTTTCTCTCACATGTTTAGTTTTTTGGGAGTGTGTGATTTCACCAAGTTCTCTCTAACTTGAGAGTTTCTCTGGTTAAAATCTTTAGGAAATTAAATGTAAAGTCTTATATGATGTAAAGAGCATTGGCTGTAGAATCCACTTCTGTAGAACAAAGAGACTTGCAAATATATATATATATATATGTATGCATATGTGTGTATGTGTATGTGTGTGTATATATATATATACATAGATAGATAAATAGATAGATAGATAGATAGATAGATAGATAGATAGATCAGCACCTTTTGTTGTAACAAAGAATAGGATGCCCATCAGTTGGGGAACGAATGAACCAATTATGATCTGAACCACAAGAAACAACAAATATGAAGAATTAGGAGAAACTTGAGCAAGATTTGTACAGACCTACATGTAGAAAAACAATCAGAACCAGGAAAACAATTTACACAATGACCACAAAAGCATAGGGAAAATGACCCTGAAAGATATCAGAGCTCTGATCAAAGCAACGACGAATGTTGACTTCAGAGGACTGAAGGCAACAATAACAAATAAGCATTGATGAAGCTCTTAATATGTGCCAAGAACTATGCTAAGTGCTTCACAAATATCTCATTGGATCCACACAGCTCCACTGGGAAGTAAGCACTACCATTATTATTTATTATCCTTATTTTACAGTTTAGGAAACTGAGGCAAATGGGGGGTTGTACCTTGCCTAGGGTCACACAGCTACCACGTTTCTGAAGCTGTATTTGAACTTGGGTCGTCTTGACTTCAGCCCAGTGCTCTAATCACCTAACTAATCCTGGTACAGCATGAATACATCTCCCAGAGGGAGAGGTAAGATATGACAGAGGGAAGGAAAGGAGGGAAAGACAGACAGAGACAGAGAGAGAAGTAAGGAGGAAGAGATAGAGAAAGAAAGATGGAGACAGAGACAGAGAGCGGGGGAGGGAGAGAGAAAGAGAGAGAGAGAAAGAGAGAGAGAGAGAGGGAGAGAGAGAGAGAGAAAGGGAGAGGGAAGGAAGGAGGGAGGAAGGAAGGAAGAGAGAGAGTGCATGATGGTGGACGATGGCTGCAAAATGAGACAAATATAGTCAGACACGACCAATATGTTGGTTTGTCTTGCTTAGCTGCAACCTTTTGTTACAAGAAGAGGGTGAGAGGTGTTATTGGCAAATGACAGAAATGAGAAAGAAAAAATACATCAATGAAATATCAGTTTGAAAATAATTTTTTAATTAAAAAGCATGAGGGGTTAAGAATAGATGTGATATTTAGATACTTATGGTCCTAACCAGAATATTTTTAAAGGCAAAGATTGTTTCATCTATGAATTCCCGGAGACTTGTGAGTCAAAAGACGTGATATTTAGTCCTGACTGTACTTATACTTGAGAGACCGACTGACATAGTGGATGGAAAGTTGGCCTCAAAGCCAGGGAGCTTGGGTTCAATTCATCCATATGACATGCTGTGTGACCTTGGACAAGTCACTTAACCTCTCATTGCTCCAGGGAACTCTGCAGAACTATAAGTTTCTAGGAAGGTGCCAACACACATTGGTAGAGGGAGTTTCCTCACCTGGGAGCTCCTTATATAAATAAAATCACAGTTCCGGTCCCTATGTACATGATCATATATATTATTTCTTTGTACTAGACATACTTTTGTTCATGTTCCATTCCCCCAAGTAACAGGGAGGCAGCACATTTTATTGGTCAGAACATTAGAGCAGGAATCAGAACAACTCAGTATGAATCCCAGCTCTGTATCTGCTACCCACAGCACCTTGGACAAGTCACTTCACTTTCCCAGGTTTGTTTCTCCTTCTATGAAATAAACAAGATGGACTCAATGACCTTCACAGTCTGTTTAAACTACCTCAAAATCAATGATCCCAATAAGAAGGCAAAATCCTAGAGGGTAAAGACCCTTTGCAAAGCCCCACCTTTCATACATGATAGGCACACCATAGATGTTTGTTGAATTGACTCTACCTTGAATTAGCTGTGTGACTTTGGACAATTCACTTTCTCTTTCAGCCCTTCCTTCATCTATAAAGCGATAGTGTGGACTACACTGTCTCTAAGATCACTCAGAGATCCAATATCTGTGGTTCAATGGGTCATCTTGGAAAAGTTCAGGAAAACCACCCTTAGATAATTAAGTTATATACTACGTATCCACCACCAGTACCTAAGGCATTTGGTGGCACAATGGATTGAGCGCCAGTCTTAGACTCAGGAAGACCTGGGTTCGAATCTAGTCTCAGATACTTCCTAGCTAAGTGAGCCATTTGCCTGATCTGCCTCTGTTTCCTCAACTGTAAAATGGGAACAATAAGAGCACCTGCCTTACAGGGTTACTGCGAGAGGAAAATGATGTAATATTTATGAAGCACTTTACAAACATTAAGGCACTACATAAATGCTAGCTATTATTATTATTTATGATTTTATACAATCGAAAAATAGTTTTCCAAATTGGACTTACACTGAGCTCATCTGGTTTATAATAAGCCCTCTAATAATGCAATGCTGCTCTGTGTGGCTTAATCTGCCACTAGCAATGTGCAACTGGCCTTGTCTTTATGACTTTTGCATGAAAGAGCATCCAGTATTTCTTTTTTTTTAATGAGCTAATTAAATCTTAGCAGAGCATGCACATTGATGGGGAGGTAAAATATCATGCATCTTTGTCTTTCTTCCAGGAGAGCTGACCTCCATGGGAGAGTCAGGATGATCTGAGTTTGAATACTATCTCAGATATTTACTAGCTGTATAACCCTGGACAAGTCACTGGTACAGAGGAGAGAGATCTGATGTCAGAAAGACGTGTATTCAAATCCTACCTCAGATACTTTCTAGCTGTATAAGCCTGGGAAAGTCACTGGTACAGAGGAGAGAGTTAGATCTGATGTCAGGAAGACTTGTATTCAAATCCTGCCTCAGATACTTAGTAGATGTATAACCCTGGGACAGTCACTGGTACAGAGGAGAGAGAGTTAGATCTGATGTCAGGAAGACTTATATTCAAATCCTACCTCAGATACTTTCTAGCTGTATAAGCCTGGGAAAGTCACTGGTACAGAGGAGAGAGTTAGATCTGATGTCAGGAAGACATATTCAAATCCTGCCTCAGACACTTACTAGATGTATAAGCATAGGCAAGGTATTTAACTCCTGTGTCAGTTTCCTCATATGTAAAAATAAGGTTAATAATAACATCCGTCTGTCAGGATTGCTGTAACGATCAAATGAGACATTTGGAAAATACTTTGCAAACCTATATAAATGTTATATAAATTATTATTACTCACCCGCTCTCAGTTTCCATTTCCCCAAATGTAAAATGAAAGGGTTAAACATCACAGACTCTAAAGTCCTTCCAGCTCTAAATTATGATCTGATTAGCTTTTGACCAGGGTTCAGGAAACAGAGGAGGATAGAACAAACAGCTCGCTTAGCTAGTAAGTATCTGAGACCAGATTCGAACTCAGGCCTTCTTGAGTCCAGACCAGCACTCAATCCACTGTGCCACCAAATGCCTTAGGTACTAGTGAGGGGTGGATAGTATATAATTCTTCTTAAACAATGGCTGTGCTTGTTCTATTCTGTTTATTTATTTATTCTTTGCCTCTTAGTCCAATTACAAACAGTACATACAATAGGGCCTCCCATATCTTTTGGGACTCCACCCTATCCCTTGGGACTCCATTTCAGTCTAATTAACCACATAATTAAGAAAGTTTCTTAAATTCAGTGACAGGTAAATTTGTATTTCATCATTCGAATGTGTCTTGAATAAGATTCCCTGCGTAACAAACATGACCAAGATTTCACCCACCCACAGAACTGAAGAATGCGACTACATACAAGCCACCAAGTCACCATATGGTACATGAGCAAAAGAACCCATGGCCTGTAACTTCTGCTATTTATAATTTAACAAAACTAAGTCAAAACACTTTGTTCAGTAGGTAAAACAGAGATGAGGAGGAAATGCTGGTTCTTCCATTCTTCCAGGGTGAAATTAAGGATGGCAATCAAGAGAAAGAAAAGAACCACCCACCCCCACCCTTTCTGGGAGGGTAATTTACCTGTTTCAAACTTAATGCAAATTTCACAGGGTTGGATTTTTTTAAAAAAGACTTTCAAACAACTTCACAGGCATAAATAAAAAATCTTTGCCTTCTCACAGGTGAATGGTTTAACATGGTAATAGCCATTTGTCAAGCCTGAGAAAAAAGGAAGAACAACTGAAGGGATTTTTCTATGCTGCAAAGTAGTAATCAAGTCAAAGGAAAGCCTTTTGTAATCATTGTTATTAGGAGTAATCACAAGGAGAAGAGAGTGTGTCAGACACCCTCCGGAGTCTAGAATTAGCCCCTGCCCTTTGGATTCGGCAATTTACATCAGATGAGCCAGGGAAACCAGAAATGCTTATGCTATAGAAAAGATGGTGGCCTAAATGGTGAAGGTAGGAGTCAACACAGGTGTACTTATGAAAACAGGTAGGATTCTCTCGACTCAACAAAGCAACCACCTGCTGGAAACTGGAGTTCATAAACAAAGTTTCATCCTCAAGTAACAGCACCCCTAAGTCCATCGCAGGGTGATGGTCATTGATAGTCACATCCTACAGTTCCATGGGTGAGATCTTGGTCATGTTTGTCACCCAGATGACACAGTGGATAGAGCTTGGGACTTGGAGTCAGGAGACCTAAGGGTAAATCCCACCTCAGACACTTAACTAGTTGTATGACGCTGGGCCTCATCTACAAAACGGGCATAATAATGGCACCTATCTCGTAAAGTTTTGTGAGTTTCAAAAAAGTTAACATCAGTAAAGCACTATTATGATCATCATTATCATTATGCGGTGTTATACAGATGCCTGAAGTCAGTACCAGTTTTAAGACTTGTTTACATTTCTGTGGGAAAGAAGGCTTCTCTGGATATGATTCAGGGTGAACTTCTTGAAAGAATAGAACAGTAAAAAGGGGATTGAAGAGGTGTTTTGGGTTTTGATTTATTTTGCCAGATGCCAGCTGGGTAGAACTTTGTAGACTGATAGATTGTAAGTAATAATAAGGAAGAGAAAGAAGAGGGTGGACGTAGGAGAGAGAAAAATAATCTTACATGCCAGTTGATCCAATGTAGGCATTTCCCCCCATGATACAGTTCGCAATCCATACATATCTTTGATAATTCTAAGGGGGTGTCATTCATATCATATCATCATCTAAGGGGATATCATTCATATCATCTAAGGGGATAGCATTCATATCATTAATTCTGAGGGGATATCATCCATGTTTTCCTACCATTCTGCTTTGGTCTGTTTGCAATCCTTAACTTGAGTTTTCTTCTTGTTCATTTGTCCATTTCTCAATCTCTCTGAGCCCCATTTTCCTCATCTGGAAAACAGGGATGATAATGATAGCACCTCCTCTTGTCTTCTTGCTGTTCATTTTTCAGCTGTGTCCAACTCTTCCTGCCCCATTTGGAGTTTTCTTGGCAAAGATATTGGAGTCTTTTGCCATTTCCTTCTCCAAGTCATTTCACAGATGAGGAAACTGGGGCAAACTGGGTTAAGTGACTTGCCCAGGGTCATACAGCTAGTAAGTATCTGAGGCCAGATTTGAACTCAGGAAGATAAGTCTTCCTGACTCCAGGCCTGGTGAACTATGGCGCCACCTAGCAATCCTCATCTACTTCCTCCTATAAGCTTTTTACAGTAGGTCCAACCAATGTACCTTTTCTGAGTCCTCCTAATATCTAAAGCATACAAATGACATTACAATCTGCAAACCCACCAAACCACAGTTCTAGCTTACACATATCATGTTTAATTATTACAGAAAATGTTATAGATATGAACTCATATGGTCCTTACAACAATAATTATAACTAATATTTCTAGAGCACATTAAGCTTTGCAAAGCATTTTATATATAGTATCACACACGATCTTTAAAACAAAGTGCTGTGAGGTAAGAGCTATTATTATCCCCATTTTACAGATAAGGAAACTGAGACTTACAAGTTCAACGATTTGCCCAGGATCATGAAGCCAATAAACATCTGAGGCAGCATTCAAATTTGTATCTTCCTGACTCCACATCTAGCACTATCCATTATAACACCTAACAACTTTATGAGGGAAGTATATCCTAATATTCCCATCTTACATATTTGGAAACTGAGGCCAAGGGAGGTTAACTGACAGGGTCACTCAGTGTCTAAAGAAGGAGTAAAGTAGACTTTCTGACCTTGAAGTCTAGTGTTCTATCTATTACTTCACACTGTCTCCTGGAGTTTGCAAAGTCCTTTGCATACACTGTTATTGGATCCTTTCACAAGTCCTATGAGTTACCTGCTAATATTATCACCATTTTCCAAATGAAGAAACTGAGGCTCAGAAAAATTAGGAAATGTACTAAAAGGACTGGAAGACAACCAAAGTGAGGGACTAAGAATGAGCCAGCAATGGTGGCAAATTATGAATTCTAGCACCTTAAGAGGCAAGGTGATCCATTGGATAGAGTGGAACCAGGAAGCCCAAAATTCAAACACTACCTTAGACACTTATTCTCCATGTGACCCTGGGCAGGTTCCTTAACCTCTCCCAGTCTCCATTTTCCTATTCTTTAAAATAAAAAGGTTCAATTTGTTGGACACTAAGACTCCTTCTGGCTCTAAATCTGTGATCTTAGTAAGATAACAGAAAAGGCATGAAAGGGCTTCAAAAAGAAGTCCATGACCATAGTTACACGAGAGGATGTTTAATAATTTGATATTGGCTGGTAGAAAAGGTCCTGAGAAAATGGCAATAGTCAAAAGATGATCAAAGCAGGAAAGACACAGTTTGTAACAGAGAAAGGGCAAAAAGTATATTTTCAGAAAGTCGTGGAATTCATCCATCATTACATTTAACTGGTCAGATGCTGAAAATGGATGATGGTCTGGGCCCAAATTGAATAAGATAAAGGTTGGGAATTTGCACAGATCCTTTTTTTAAAAAAAAAATCAATCAACAAGCATTTATTAAGTGCCACGCACTATGCTAGGTGCTGAGTTGGCTGTTAATGACCCAAGCTTTCAGCTAAAACAAGGGCCCCCCATTTTAGCACCAATGTTACATGAAGGCAAATCAAGGAATACTATCTTTTATAATGAATTGAAGTTGTAGGCCTCTCAAAGGGCAATGGAGAGGGATGGGGTGGGAGGGATAAGATTGTAGTGTCACATGAGGAAGCACTCAAGAGGATCCATGTAAAAGATGTCTTCAAAGAAATGAATGACAAGAAAGAAAAAAATGACATCTAAATATGAGTAAATCCCATATGTAACAGTGGCAAAAGAAAGGGATAGAAAGAAGATAGCTTCAGTGTTCCATTGGCATCCACCCAACGTTACAAGAACACAATGAAGGCCCACACCACAGCATGTTGGGTGAACCCCGCTCTGATAAATCTAAAAGAAGGCCTGTACAGGAATCACTAAGCATGGACAGGTATGGATGGCTGACATCTTCAGAGGGAGTGCCCACCTCAATGAGATCATAAATCCATTTAGTTCAACAAATATCTCTCTTTTGTAGTAAATCGACTTATTTATTTTTAGTTTTCAACATTCACTTCTGTAAGTTTTAAATTTTCTCCTGCTCCCCAATACAGCGTGCAATCTGATACAGGCTCTACATATACATTGCTATTAAACATATTTTCACATTAGTCATATTGTATAGAAGAATTAGAATGAATGGGAGGAACCACGAGAAAGAAAAACATAAAACAAAACAAAAAAAGAAAATAGCCTGCTTTGATCTGCATTCAGACTCCATATTTCTTTTTCTGGATGTGGATGGCATTTTCCATCATGAGTCTTTTGGAATTGTTTCAGGTCCTTGCATTGCTGAGAAGAGCTAAGTCTATCAAAGTCACTCGTCGCACACTGTGGCTGTTAATGTGTATGATGTTTTCCTGGTTCTGCTCACTTCACTCAGCATCAGTTCATATAAGTATTTCCAGGTTTTTCTGAAGTCTGCCTCAACAAATACTTCTTACCATGCATCTAGATCTAGAGCTGAAAGAGGTCATCAAGCCCAATCATTTCACAGAGGAGGAGACTGAGGCCCAGAGAAGTGAGGTGACCCATCCCAGGTCACAAGTGCCTCAATGCCTTCGAAGAACTGAAATTCTTCTGAAACTAACAAACTATCAAAACTGGAAGGAAGACTTTCTTTAGCGGAGGATTTCTTAATCTGAGGGGGGTCTACAAACTTGTTTTCTTTCCACTTTGATAACTCGAATTGTTTTCTTTGGTAATCTATATATTTAATTTTTTGAATATAAAAACATTAGTCTGAGAAAGGCTCCAAAAGCTTCCTCAGACCACCAAAGGGGTCCCAGGCACACACACACACACAAAAGGTTGAGAACCTCGGCTTTAGAGAATGAATGTTTCTCATTGTCCTGCTGCCAATAGCCTAGTCCCTGGAAAATACCATCATGTTCATGAACTAGGGACCCTTTTTCTTCCAAGGAAAAATCAAGTGGCCTAAATAATCTTCCATTAAAATTGCGTATAATAGCCTTGCTGATATTCCAAACCAGACAAGTTTGCTGATGGGTTGATAATGCCACAGGTGCCCGTAACAGAATCAATAGAAACCTAAGTTCCATAGAAGCTATTTGGTGTTCCACTTTCCTCCACTGCCAATTACTTTCCCTCATAATTAAATTTTTGAGTAAACACAGTTCCTCAGCAGTGAAGGGCTTAGCAAGATGCACTATAGAATGATTCACAGCATTGATATAAGCCTCCTGGCTGGCCTTGCCAAATTCCTTATTGAAGGGGAGATACCAGTGACCATTTATTATTTTGCTGCTTGCTTAATTAAATCCTTTGCCAGCTACCTATTGATGGGAGCTGGGTTTTTGTTTTGTTTGGAGTCGGTTTTGCTGTTGACACTGTTGAACAAAAGTTTTAAGTGAAATAGTTTTTATTAACTTGTTTACAATGTGGGTAGCTTGCCACCTTTGATTAAACTTCATGTGGATTTATAGCCATGTCTTCCCCACATTTCTGTGACCTTTAAGGGATGTCTGATAAAAATCAAAGGTCATGGATTCTGAAAGCTATGGTTCTCATAAATGTGAGACAGCTTGCCCCCAAATACGGCTGTTTCTTTTCCTCTCTTTTCCTTTTATCCCCTGTTCCCTTCCTAACTATTATTTCCAACAAGGATAGAAATTAACCCAAATAAAATTAATGATTTAATTTTGTAGGAGAAAGGAGAGGATTTGCAGGGCTCCACTGGGGAGAAGGGGCTTTTGTCTTTGTTGATGACCTAAACATGCCTGCCAAGGAGAAATATGGTGTCCGGCCTCCCATTGAACTGCCACGACAATGAATTGACCATGGCTACTGGTTTGACAGGTGCAATAAATATTAATTAGTGTGCTTGGCTACAGAGGGAGTAATGATATACACTGTTTCTCTGAAGCGTTAAATTGTAGTGTTAGTCTTGATAATTCTTCATCTTTTCCATCACAACGGGAAAAACATTTGGAGTTACATGATTCCCTTCACTACCACCCCCCATAAAAAGGGGCATGAAAGTTGATATGTGGCAGGGAGTTTGAGTGGCAGACAGTGGGGGCTCGAACACATCTTCAAAACATGCAATATGCATGTCCTAAGTGGATTTGTTTCTAAATCCGCATCTGAGCTGGTACAAACCAATTTCAAAACCGCTTGCTGCGGTGAAGGAATAGAGTCGAAGCATTTTCCTGTAGACGAGGGATTTGATTGCCTCTAAAATTGATTTCAAAGGGCTTAAAAAAAACTAATATGCATTAAATGTTGAGCGGCACGTTGCTTATTAGATTAGGCTTGCGTTGGTGTGTTTATGGGGTTGGATCGAATACCATTGCGGGGCCGTCCCTGGCGTTTCACTAGAAAGTACACCCAGGGAGCTGTACTGTGTTGCTGAAATGGAGAAACCCCACTGAAGTTACAATGCTCTTAAAATTCAGCTTTGATCAAGCACAGCAAAACAGGCAAGGAAGCCTCGTTAAGCAAATTAATGCGAGCGCTATGATCCTATTCAAGTTTTGTAAGTGGGTATATTTAGTTGTTTACACCTGAAGAAACAACAAAACAACAGCATTTCACCAAGAAAAGAAGCCCTAATTAAATACTGATATTTTCCCAATCCTTAATTATAATGGCTCACAGTTATGCCTAAGAGCTTCTCCTGCAGTTAATTTGTCAGGATATTACCATTTACACGTTTTCATTTGTGGAAGGTCTTGCTCCCCAGTGAAGTGCATTTTTTGAGGATAATGTAACTCCATTTGGCAATCTCATCGTCTGTATGCTCCCTAGACCCTCTGAAAAATAAAAAGACATAAAAGATGAAAAAAATTAGCCAGGAACTTGGAATATAATGTTCTTTTGAAAGTGCGAATCTTTCTCTCTCCTACATGACTTTAATGTGCTGATACGGCTTTGGATCCTACAACTGCAAAGAAATGGATCTTGGCAAGATGGCTAGCAATGAGTTGCTTGTTCCTTCCCAAAGCTCTGGGCCTGGTTGGCAGCATTTTCCAAACTAAAGTTTTTCTAGAACAGCAGTTGGCAGTGTGCAGCAGTGTGGGCACTAAAATATTAATTGACGATGAGATGAGATGTTGTGATTCTATGACCCAAGTCCAGCAAAAACACTCTGGTGACCAGGGGTGGCATTCTTTTGATTAGGCGCCTACTAGGTGCCTGGTACTTCTCTGGGTACAAAAGATATAAAGGCAAATAATAAAATAGTCCCCAATCCTCAAGAAGCTCAGTCTGTCGGGAGGAAACAGCATATTTATAGGCAAGTAAACACAAAGTTTATTTATAAAGCAAATAAAATAATTATTTTAATAAATTCAAAATCACTTCTGACAGCAACGGAGGAAATTTGCCACTGGAGGAATCATATGTAGGCTTCCTGTGGGAGGTGGTGCTTAAGCTGGACCTTAGAGTGGGAGTTCTTCATTTTTTATGTGTCTACAGACCCTTTGGCAGTGGAGTCAGTCAACAATCAGTTGACAAGCATTTATTAAGCACCTACTGTGAACTGGGCTAATCAATGAAGACAGTCCCTGCTCTGTCACTGTCAAATGAGGGA
Source organism: Trichosurus vulpecula (assembly GCF_011100635.1). Taxonomy (NCBI): domain Eukaryota; kingdom Metazoa; phylum Chordata; class Mammalia; order Diprotodontia; family Phalangeridae; genus Trichosurus; species Trichosurus vulpecula. Next base: position 216,123,416 of record NC_050577.1, on the reverse strand, counting down.
AGACATATGAAAATAACTATGTACAACAAGACAGAAACCAGATAAAGTGGAGCCCCTGCCCTCAAGAAGTTCAGGGTCTAATATGAAACATAACATGCAAGCAACCTTGCACAAATAAGAGAGACAGAGACAGACAGACAGATGGATAGATGGATGGATAGATAGATAGATAGATAGATAGATAGATAGATAGATATGTAATGATCAATTAGAGGTAATATCAGAGGAAAGGCACCAGAATTAAGGGGAACCTAGAAAGGCTTCTTCCAGAAGATTAAATTGAGGAAGTGTGGTAAAGACTATAGCTGCCTTCTTAGAATAATGTTTTTAAAAGCATAAAATAAAATACAAAAGAAATCAATTCTATAGAAATAAAGTTAGCAAAATATTTCCCTATCCAAGTTCACTGATCCCCTGGAATTCAGGTACCCCTGTCTTTTGAGGAAGCTCAGGATTCCATAAAGGGAAGATTAGGAGCTAGTGGATTCCAGGCAATGGGGAGAGCTTTTGCCAACTTAAGGAGGCAAGAAATAGAATATCTTGCACAGGTTAGAGCCACTTTGGCTAGAACATACAATGTGTGAAGAGTGGTGTACAATGAGCCTGGCAAGGTAGGATGCAGACAGATTATGGAGCACTTTTATTTTTTTAATTTAATTTTATTTTATTTTCAGTTTTGAATTCTCTCCTTCCCTCTTCCCCCTCACCCACCAATTGAGAAAGCAAGAAAAAGAAATATCATTACAAATGTGTATAGTCATGCAAAATGAATTCTCCCACAAAAGTCATATACAAAAGAAAAGGAAAGGAGGGAGGAAAGGAGGGGGGAGGGAGGGAGGGAGGGAAGGAAGGAAGGAAGGTAGGAAGGAAGGAAGGAAAAAAGGAATGAAGGGAGGGAGGAAAAAAGGAATGAAGGGATGGAGGGGGAGGGAGGGAGAGAAAGAGATAAAAGGAAAAAAGGAAGAGAGGAGAAGAGAAAAAAGAACAGAAAACCAAAAGGGGAAAGAGGAGGGAAGGGGAGGAGAGGGAACAGAAAGGGAAAGGGAAGGGAAGGCAAGGAAAAGCAAAGGAAGGGAAAGATGTTTAAATCTGCACTCTGAGTCCATCAGTTCTCTCTCTGGAGGAAGATAGCATGTTTTATTATGAGTCTTTTGGAAATGTGCTTGGTCACTGTGTTGATCAGAGTAACTTAGTATTTCAAAGTTGAATATCTTTAAAATATTGCTATTATTTTATAAGTCATTCTCCTGGCTCTTCTCACTTGACTTTGAATCAGTTTATCCAAGTCTTCTGAAGCGTTGTAATGCCTCAGAGAGGAGTTTTACCTTTCATCCTGGGGGCAGGAGGGTGTCCCTGAGAATCCCTGGAGCTTCTGGAGCAGGGGGGTGATATGGTAAGACTCCTGCTTTAAAAGCATCACTTGGCAGCTGTGTGAGAGACAGATTAACAAGAGAAGAGACTAGCTACAGGGAGAACAATAATGAGGTTTTCGTGGTAGTCCAGATGAGAGGTGATGAGGCAAACTGCCTGATAGCCCACTTTTTTTCATGCATTCCCTTCAGGGCCCATCCTCTTCTTTCCCTAGGCCCAGAAGCCAGAACTAAGAATGATTAGTGTAAGTCCAAGAGAGGCAGATTTCAGCTCTTTGTAAAGAAAAACATTTAAACAGTTGGAGGTGTCCAAAAGTGGAATGGATGGCTCCAGAAAACAATGGGTTGCCCCTCACTGAAGGCAGTCAAGCAGCAGATGGATGATGTCATCGCAGCAATAGAAAGAAGGAATTCTTGTCAAGTGTGGGCTGGATACGATGGCCTGATGTCCCTTCCAAGTCCGAAATGTTATCATTCTGTGGAAAAACATAAAAGCTCCAGGATCTGAAAGGACTTCGCTAAGGCGTTTGAAACCAATGAATGTCAACATGCCCTCAATGAATACCAAGTAAAATCTGAAAGTAAGCAGGATACACAAATATGGATGTGTGTGTGTGTGTTATATGTGTGTATAAATATACATATATATCCCATTTCAACTGATGGTTTTCAGCTTTCTGATGAATATAACTTTTTAATAGTGCTATTCCCAAATGGACCAAAATGGAATAAATTTTCTTTAAGGAAGTGAATTCCTCACTACTGATGGTATCCAAGAATAGGCTGGGCAACTACCTGGTAGATGTAGTATTAAATAATGTATTCATCAGACTGGTAAATGGATTTGAGATCTAGAAGTTCCCTTCAAACTCTAGGATCCTGTAACTCTATGGAAAGTGGAGATTGGAGTTTGTATAAGTAGTGAGAGGTAGAAAAGAAATAAATTTATTTTAATGAATTTTATTATATGACACCCCTACCCCCATCATGGGTGGTCTATCAAAGAATTTAAAAGGGGAGAGGGAGTAAAGTTCAGCAAAAACATGTTGAAAATGTCTGGCATTATTCGCAGTCTAACACACCATGGTCCCTCACCTCTGCAAGGGAATATGGCAGCACCTTGGGAAGAAATAAATTGGAATAATATTCTCTAACATTGGCTATAGAAAGGCTTCTGGTCCTTCCATTTTACTTATTTCTTGAAATGGATTTTTTAAAATTTCTGTATGCATGCATAAATGGTATACTCAGATTATGGCAAGATTTAAGTAAATTGAAACACCTCAATATAATATGCAAAATAATAGATCTAGAGTTAAAAGGGAACAACTTAGAGGTCATGAAGTCTAAGCCCCTCATTCTATCAATGAGGAAACTAAGGCACCACATGACTTGCCCAGAGTCACACAAGCAGCCAGTGTCTGAAGGCAAGTTTGAAATCATTTTTTCCTGTCTTCAAATCTAGTGCCCCACCCACTATATGTTACTACCATCCTAAGAATCAGGTGACCAAGAGATATCCTGGCAACCTCTACAAGGCATTTAACGAAAAGTAAATCATGGTTCTTTAACTGACAAACCCTGGGGCACGGAATCTCACACTCCTAGAAGCCTTTACTGATGATAGAGTCTTTTTGGAGGACAGTTTTATCACACAGCAATGTGGAATTCATCCAATCTGATATTCACTTCAATAATTCAAGCATCCATGATTTCAGCAGCTGTGGGTTCTCATTCTACTGATAGTGATCATGTCACTATATTTTAGGGAACAGTTTCACAAGTTACTTGTAGTAGAAAAGAAAATTCATCACTGGGTGGCCAGCATTCTGATAATAAGCCTCTCTAGTTCTCAGACAACAGATACACAATCTGCAACTGGTATGACTTGGAGCTGCCAGTTTGTGCTGGGATAACCTTCCAGATCTCGGGATCACCTCTGTGAAGCAGCTAAGTGGTGTAATGGATAGATCACAAGGACTGGGGTCAGGAAGACCCAAGTTCAAATCCTGCCTCAGATACTAGACGTATGACTCTAGGTAAGTCATTTAACCTCTGCCTCAGTTTCCTTATCTGTAAAAAGGAAATAACAGTAGTAGTAGTAGTAGTAGTAATAGCAGCAGCAGCAGTAGCAGTAGTAGTAACACTTACTTCCCAGAGTTGTTGTGAAGATAACATTTGCAAAATGTTTTGCAAACCTTATAAAGTTCTATATAAATGCTAGCTATTATTACTGGGGGAAGAAGTCATTAGTAAATGATAGTAACATAAAAAAAGAAATGAGAGTCAATAAAGCATTATTAAAAATAAGCATTCGTTATATACAATTATGAAGCTTCTGAGTTTTTCTAAAACACTGGGCCTTTCTTATCTTGAGTCACATTTTCCAACATACTTTTCATAGTCCTCCCCAGGGAGAGAAGTCACCAACAGAAGCACATACACTGACTACGGAGCACAGAATCCTACCTAGATCTAGCACCAGGAGGGACCCCAGATGCCAGCTAGTCCAACCCCCTGATTTTGCATATGGAGAAATTGAGGTCCAAGGAAGCTAAATGACTTTCCCATGGTCACACAGGAAATATCAGAGGCGGAATATGAACCCAGATTATTTTGGTTTGCTTTAATGAGCTGTTTACAAAGGCAACATTAAAAGCACCATTCAATCATTCAGTCACTTGACAAGTGTTAATTAAGCACCTACTATGTGCCAGGCACTGGGTAAGAGCTGGAGATACAAAGAAAGTCAAAAACAGGATCCCTGCACTCACTAATGAGAGCAACAACTCACAAAAATCTTCATAAAATATGTATAACTGGAAAGCAAGGGAGGGCGATTCAATCTTCAAAACGATCTTTTCTTTGTTTCATGTTTTGTACTATTAATATAGTTTTGCTATAGGTAACTAGGTGGCAAAGTGGACAGAGTGCTGGGCCTGGAATCAGGAGGACCTGAGTTCAAATGTGGCCTCAGATACTTCCTAGCTGTGTGACCTTGAACAAGTCACTTAACCCTGTTTGCCTCAGTTTCCTCATCTATAAAACGAGCTGGAGAAGGAAATGACAAACCACTCCAGTGTTTCTGCCAAGATAACCCCAAATGGGGTCACTAAGTCCCAGACATGACTGAAAGGACCCAACAATTTGTAAAACACTTAGCACAGTGTCCGACATGTAGTAGGTAGTATTTAAATACTTGTTTGCTTCCCCAACATAATTCTAAAGCTGGAAGGGACCCCAGAAAACCACCTGGTATACCCCTTCATCTTATAGATGTAGAAACGGAGGCCCAGGGAGGCTAAGTAACTTGTCCAAAGTCACAAAGATATTATCAAAGTTGGGATTTCAACCCAGGTTCCCTTGTTTTGGAGAATCTTATTTCTTATTCTTCATAAAATTGTTAATGGGGGAATAGGGGAATTCAATCTTCAAAGTAATTTTTCTTTTCTTTTGTGTCTTGTGCTACAAATGGAACAGAGTCACTCAATAATCCACACAGAAACTCACATAGGTAGGAGTACATACAGGTGCTGAATCAGGTACCATGAGCATCCTGGCTATAACCAGAAAAGGTCTTCCATTTTCGGAGTTCCAGAGCTGTGCTTTGCTTCTCCCCAGTGGAGGCTTGCCATCCTTTCCAGTTACCACACTCTGGATTAGTGGTTTATTGGCGGTCTCCTGCAGTTCATTTTGTAGACACAAGCATGTTCATTATGGCCCGGTAGGAGCTGCTACATTGGCCCTTGTTAGCAGGCACGGCTACTGCTGCCGAGGTCAAAGGCTGCTGCTTCTGCTGTGGTAGCTGCCATGTGAGCAAGCAATTAGGGAAGAGAGCTGGCTGGGAAAAGGCGCCCCCAGCTCCTTCTTCTTCCCTTGCCTCCTAGTTAGCCCTCTCTTGATGCCTGGGTTCTTGGATGGTCAATTTAAGCAAGACATGTGAAGTCCATCAGAGAAGAATGACCACTTCTTTTACCATCTGATTCCACAAAGGCCATTTTCATCGACCCGGCCACAGAGCTATAGCTGATGCTTTCTTCTTAGAGCTAACAGGAGATAAAAACAGGCCCAGGTACACCAGAAGCTTAAATTAATGCAGCCAAAATATGAAAAAGTAAATCCATGCTTTCTCTTCAGCCAGTAAAAGCTCATGTATGTTTTATTGTTCTAGGGAGAGAATGCTATGGAGCACAAAGTGAGACTTTGAGGATCAGCAGACAAGTAGAAGTCCCCCATTGCTCCCCAGCCTCTCCAGGGCATGGGCCTGAGTATCTGCAGGAAAGGTAGTGTCATCAAATTAGCCTGTCAGAAACTGCCAGCAAGAGAAATGAATATAAAACCCATGGGCTAGACTTTGGGAAATGTGAAGGATGGGATGTGTTCCCTGGGCTGTGCTCTCTCGCTCCATCTATTGGAGCCCAGCTAGTGTCAGAGCCCAACCCAGGCAAGCCCCTTTAAGGACCACAGAGGGAGAGCCATCCAGGACCCTCCAAAGGGGGCTGAGAACATGGAGACCCTATCAATGTCAATTACACCAATCTCTCTGCATCCTGGATCCTCCCTTCCCACTTTGTTCCATGCTTATTTCTGACCTGCTGCCCCCCGACTTCTCCTTTTAGATGTGTCTCTTGGTTTTTGTAACATTGGGCCCAGTCTCGCTTATCCCTGTTTGCCTCCATGGTTTCCAAGAATGTCTCTGACTCATAAATTCCCTCTGATCTGCCCAGATGCAGTTCTGGTAATCTGTCTTTCCTGCCTGGCAGCTCAATATCCTTGAGCTATTAAATTGACCCCACCAGGTCTCTTGGCTGCAAAAGCTTTCTACTTTCAGGCCCTACTGTCAAATTTAGCACCTTGAACCCTAGAATCTCTCCAGAGAAGAATGCCTTTCACTTGTCCCTCTACTATCACCAGGAGGAAAGGAGACAGAATCCAACAGTCTGAAACATAAATTTATTCATCCATAGAGTTATTGCGTAGTAGATGTCCTCCCTGGATAAAGGCTACCTCTAGGTCATGCTATTGGAAGGGCCACCCACTCAGCAAGCCCATCAGTACATATATCTTGGACAGACACTGACAATGGACAATGAGCTGCACCCAAACTTGAAGAGGGAAGGCTGGATCACTTTAGGAAAACTGTGTGATGATTTCAATGATGCCAAGAAAAGTCGGAGTTTAATAGTTCAAGGTTACTCCCTGCCATGAGAGTCCATATTTCTATAGCACCAATAGTCTCCCATTGATTTTACAGGGCTAAAAATCACAGAATACAATCATTTCAGAAGATTAAGGTAACAGGTGAAAAAAGTATGATTAATCAATGGAAAGGCTCATGGTGGGTAAAAGTAAGTTGTAGCATATTACCAACAATGACTTGCGCTCAAGAAGTGGTATAAGTCATGGAAGGACATGTAGGACCAGGAAAGGAGATGGACCAGTAATGATACATGGTGGGGGGGGGGAGAAAGAAAGAGGGAGAGAGAGGGAGGGGGGAGGGAGAGAGAGAGAGGCAGAGAGACAGAGAGAGACAAAGAGAGAGAGACAAAGAGAAAGAGAGAGAGAGAGAAAGAGAGAGAGAGAGAGGGAGGGAGGGAGGGAGAGAGGGAGAGAGAGAGAGATACTCTGAGTACTATACTGGTATCAAAAAATTAACCAAAAACCAAGAAGAAGGTTTCCCATATGTTGAGAGAATCTTTTATTGAGGACTGATGGGAGTCAAAGCCAAGATGGTGGTGTGGAGGAAGAATTCTAGCTGAACTCTCCCAACATTCCCCTCTATACAACTTTAAAATAATGCGTCAGATTGAATTTTGAGGCGCGATAACCAACAAAAGATTGGAGCGAGACTTTTTTTTTGAATGAGAGACAACTTGACAGTGAGGTCAGAAGGAGAGGTCTGTGATACTGGAGTGAGGGTTGGCCAGGAGCACAAACCAATGACAACACTGCAGAAGTGACAGCAACATCGGCAGCAGTATCAGGAGCTCTCACTGCCCAGAGACAGCAATGCGATTGGACACATGGTCAGAAAAAGATTACAGGGGACACCTGAGCTCATGCTGGAAGCAGCACCAAGCACCCTGTGGCAACTTCATTAACCATCATTGTGGTTCAAAGTTCCAGGGTGGAGAGAAGCACTTAGAAACGCAAGGGAGCAGGGGCTCTAGTTAAGGGTCACAGTTCCAGGGCTGAGAGGGAGGAGGGATCCTATTTACTGTTGAAGTTTCAGGGCAGAAAAAAGTGCTAATACTTGCAGTCACAAAGGGTACTGGTCATAATTGCAGGGAAGAGAGGAGCCATAGTCATGAGAGAGCCTTGGCTGTATCTGGGTAAGGACCAGAATATGCAATGGGAGAGCAGTGACCTAGCCCTTCCCAAATTATACCACCTTCTTCTTCTTGTTGTTGCTATTGTTCAGTAATTCAGCAGTGTCTGACTTTTCATGATCCCATGGACTATAGCATGTCAGTACTGTCCAGAGGGTTTTCTTGGCAAAGATTTGCCATTTCGCTCTCTAATGAATTAAGGCAAACAAATATTAAGTGGCTTGCCCAGGGTTACACAGCTAGTAAGTATGTGAGGCCACATTTGAACTCAGGTCCTCCTGATTCTAAGCCCAGAATTCCATCCACTGAGCCACCTACCACCTTGACAGTACCTAAAACTTACAGATCCCCAGAACTAGTTGTGAGAACAACAGGGTGAAAAAGCCTGAAGCTTGGGGCAGTAACCTCCCTATCCCCAAGAGGTGAGCAGAGTCCAACTCTAACATAAAGTTCAAAGTCAATAGATAGGCTAGAAAATGAGCAAAAAACAAGAAGAATCTGACCATAAAAAAACTACTGTGGTAACAGAGAAGCTTTAGACAAGACAAACTCAGAACTTGAAAATTTCTATAATCAAAGCCTCAAAGTAAAACGTAGATTAGGCAGGAGTCCAATGAGAGTTCCTAGAAGAGCCAAAGAAAGAGGTTTTTAAAAACCAAAAAAAAGGTTTTAATCACATGAGCGCAGTAGAAGAAAAATTGGGGAAAGAAATGAGAGCAATGCAAGAAAATTATGAAAAGAGAATTGATAGCTTGGTAAAAGAGGCACACACACACACACACACACACACACACACACACACACAACCTAAACAAAATAATTCCTTAAAAAGAAAGAATTGGCCAAGTACTAAAAAAAGGCACAAAACTTCACTAGAGAAAAGCCTTAAAAAGAAGGATTGGACAAATAGAAAAAGAGATGTAAAACCTCAATGAAGAAAATAATTCCTTAAAAATTAGAATTGTTCAAGGGAAAGCTAATGATTCCATGAGACATGAAGAAACAATCAGACAAAGTCAAGAGAATGAAAAAAATAGAAGTTCAATGGAAAGACATAAACTACAATTAGAAAGGATAAGAAGACATAGATGAGTGCCAATATATACTGGAGGAAGGAATACCAGATGGATGAGGTCATGGGAGTATGGGTCATAGATTTAGGGTCAGAGGGACCTTAGCGGTCAATGAGTCCTCCCACATTTTCCTCAAATCAGGAAACTAAGGCCCAGAGAGGTTAAGTGACTTGTCCAGAGACAAAGAACTAGTAAATGTCTGCGGCAGGATTTGAACCCAAGTCTTCATGAATTCACGTTCAATACTCTATTCACTACATCATGATACCACCTAGAAGTATTGGTATTTCTGAATGTTTGGTGGCACCAACTCTAATTGTTCTATTTTAAAAAAGCTCCTTCACTGACCAAAAACTCTTGGCATACTAAATTGTATTATCTTAGTCTTAAGATATAAAATATAAAACTTGCAAAATTCAAGCACTTGCAAAATCCAGAAAATTTTTATTTCTATATAAATCATACCTCTCAAGTTATTTCTTAAAACTGTAAGTTTTAGAAAAGATGCCAACCTACATAAATAGGGGAGTTTCTTCACTGGGAGGTCTCTGTACCAATGAAACCATTGCTTCAGTACCAATTTCTATCCATAAGTCAAGTCTCTCTCCTTTGAAGATCAGCAGTTGTATATGCTTCTCTCAGTGCCTACTATCATTCTGCCTTACATTGGAGTTAGATGGGCACAGCTCCATGAGGACAAAAAGAATGCCTAATTCTTTTTTCTTCATACCACCTAACATGGTGCCATACATTGGACCTCATCAGTGGGAAAGGGAGGGAATGAAAGAAACTAGGTCCATCGCCTCTTCCCCAAGAATAGAAGCAGTAGACGGTTTTCAGGAGTCCTTGGGAAAACATAGTTTCCAGAAGACAGAGCCCCTAGTCAAGCCATGGTCTTGATAACAGCCATTTATCGATCACCCCTCAAAGATATAAGACCAAATTTCTGGGTCTGCATGGGCTATGCTCATTCTTAAGCACTTCTCAATAATTATCTCTTTGGCTCCTGTCAAAGACTTCTACAAGGAATCCACAACTGCTGTTGCATTTCGTTCACTTGGACCAGAAATATTCAAGACTCAAACCTGAAACTTGAAAGGAGATGAACCCAATGTAAACATCACCTTTCAGTGACTTGCAAATGATTTCTTCCTCCTTCTTTCTGTCTCTCCCTGCTCAAACCAGCACAGCCTTGATTAAAGTGGACTTTCTCTCTAAACATCAAGGAATTGCTGAAGGAAGAGGGAATGTTTGATTTAGATTCCAATTAACTTTACCACTGATTGCTTTGTAACTGTGGATGAGTCACTGTTCCTGTAATAAATAAGGGTGAAAATCTCCATGATTAACAAGTTGCTAAAGGTGGTAGGAGAGCAGAACTCTTGCTTTTATATTAGCTGCCTCTCCACCCCCACCACCAGCCAGTCCTCAGTATTAAGGGCAAAAACCAGGAGACTCTGCAAGGAGATAATAGGATGTTCTCATTAGTTCTTCTACTAATATATTTTGACTCCTTACCCCTGCCTTAAGATCACTGGATTTAGAACTGCAAGACATCTTATAGGTCTAGTTTGCATTCCTCATTTGGCCAGTAAGGAAACTGAGGCCCAGAGAAGTAATATGACTTGCCCTAAGTTACACAGGTGTTAAGGATTTGAACCCAGTATTCTTTCAGGAGGCTCTTCCCCATCCCTGCCACTACAACCCTTCCTTCTATGATTACCTCCCATTTACACCACAAATATCTTGAATGTAGTTATTCCCATTGTCTCCCTCCACCTTTTAGAGTGTAAGCTCCTTGGGGGAAGGGACTTTCGTTTTGCCTTTCTTTGTATTTCAAAGTTTAGCATGGTCCCTGGCACAGAGTGAGCACTTGTTGACTGATTGACTTCATCTACTCCTCCCTTCTTTACACCGCCCCCTCAGCCTAGATCAGCATGACACAGTAAAAACACTGAAAGTAGAGTCCAAGCATCTGGGATCCAATCCTGGTCCATATCATGCCCTCATCTGACCTTGGGCAAGTGACCTGCCCTCAGTTTCCTTATTTGTAAAATGAAACAGTGGGACTGAGGTCCCTTCCAGCTGTATTCAGGACTGAGCTACCCAAAAGACATGTGTATGTCATCCCGCCACAGAATATTGAGGATGAGTTTGGGGGGCGGGGGGCGGGAATCCCATGGTGTTCCATCCAGCTAAACCAGGACATGGCAGATCCTTCCATTGATTGCTTTTGGCTTGCATAGCTTCTATTACTCACTTATATCTATACTTTTACTTGCATCTAACTGAAATTCAGCATTTCCTTCAATTATTTGAAAAATATTCTTAGGAGTCTGTATGCTTCAACAAACTGCCAAATGGGTCTATGACACACAAAATAAGGTTAAAGACTCCTAAAATAAACTAGAATTCTAAGATTTTTTTCTAGATTGCAAAAGTTTTTATCTTCTAAAAAACAGCCATTTTTTGACTTTCAAGACTGTCTTTGCAACTTGTCTCCATCAGAATGAACCATCTTGGTCATGGAATATAGACTAAGTTTTCAGAATATCCAGTGGGAGTCCTTTCCGTCCTTCAGTGTCTTATTGTGAGGTGGAGGTGACCCTGGGTAACAGAAGCCTATGAAAGCCAAAAGCAAGCAATAGGAGATTCCACCATGCCAGAAAGGCTTTATTATGGTCCTGCTGACTGAGTGCATCTGCTATCCAAGGACCAGCAAGTCAAGTCTGGAGAGACTCAGCAGCAGCAGGAGAGGGCACAGGGGAGCGTGATGAAAAATCATCTGGAACATGTGGGATAGGATTGTTTGGCCATGACAAGCCATGGAGTAGACCAAAAACAAAATGGCTGCTTACCCCTGGCTGGGATGAGTCATCGGGAAGACTGAGTCGATCAGCAATGACTTCTCTGTCCTTTGCCACCTGCCTCCCATAACCAGTCTTTCCTTATGTAAGTTCCTGGACTGTTTCATTTTTGCATTTGTGCCACCAGCCCCTAGCCCAGTGCTTGGCACATAATAGGGGCTTGACAAATGCCTTTTGTCTTTAAAATGTTGAATGAATGATATTAAGTACCCTCTGGGTCCCCTGGCCTGAGGATTTTTAGAAGGGTAGTATAGAAGTGACTGCTTATGACTCCATCGATCAAAATGTGTATGGGTGTATAAAATTCTCAGAAGGGATGCCAGATTACAGCCCATCTCTGACTTAGCAGATAAGTTGCTTGGGGCACAGAGAGGTTAAGTGATTTTCCCCAGGGTCACACAGCCTTTATGTGTCGGAGGCAGGATTTGAAGGCACAGCAATTTGTCCACTCTGTCAGTCACCCTACAGGCTCATCCAAATTGGAATAATAAATAACACTTTTATTACAAAGTTATTCAGCCTCAAGACCATTATGTGGCCCTCTAGGTCCTCAAGTGCAGACCCCTAGGCCATTGGCCACACTTGAGGACCACGTGTGGCTTCGAGGCTACAGGTTCCCCACCCCTGTTCTAAGGTAAACCAGGTATAAGGTATTCCATAAACATGAGCTGTCAATAAATCTAAAATGAAGATAATAATACTTGGAGGCATCATGGTGCAGTGGGTAGAGCCTACTGTGAAGTGAAGAAGACCTGGGTTCAAATCCCACCACTGACACATACTTAGCTGTGTGGCCCCAGGCAAGACACTTAACTCTCGGTGCCAGCCCCCCCCAGCTCCCTCCTTGCCTCCACCCCACCCCAATAACTCTCTAAAACCGTAAGTTGCAAAGGGGCTATTCCATATTGATAAAGATGCTTCTTCACCAAGAGTTCCCTAGACTGATGAAATCACAAGACTGCCCCTCCAAAAAAAAAAATACTGCCACTGCCCACCTCGCTGTGTTGTTGGGAGAAGAGTACTTTATAAATCCTAAAGTGCCATGAGCACTAACTCTAATTCCTGAATTGGACTTGACATAAACTTTGCTGCTCATAGAGCCATCCAAAAGTCAAACATTTTGCCTGGATGGGGAGTGGGGTTCCCATCAAAGGAGATCTTGAAATGAAGATTGGCTGAACACTTGTGAGGAGTCCAGGGGCTTCCTGTACACACACAGATTGGATGGGATGGCTTCTGAGGTCCCTTGAATTTAGTGTTTCTGGGCACTGACATTCCCCAGTGCAAAGGGGAGAACCGAGCCAGTAGCTCCCATTCTTAGGCAACTGAGAAGCCAGGAGGGGTCACTTAAGGCAACAGCATTCAGAAGTGAAACCTAGCTTCCCTCAGCCCTGTTTCCCTGAGGTATCAGGTTCTCAAAACCCCTGCACTTTGTGCATAACGATGTCTGATAGATTGTGGTGCTGTAAATTATAATAGAGTAACATAATGTCGTTTATGCTGGAAAATAAAAACGAGAACTTGTTTATATCTTTCAACATTTTCTATGCTAATTAACCTTCTGCTAACCATTTTGAAAAGTCAAGAAGTAGTCTGCGAGCCTTGGAAAGTTCTTTTCTTATCTTCCCCAGACTCAAGTATCAGATGTTTGTTTAAAACCCACAAGAGGTATCAGCTGTTGAACTTTTGGAAAGACCAGAATGCAAGCAACAACAACTTTAAACAGTATGTCCTTTCCTCCATCCTCCTCTCAACCAAGACGAGTCATTAGAGCTTCTAAGTACAGTGAGTTACTATTTGTCATATTAACTAGTTGACTCTGAAGTCTCCAGGTTTTATTTTTCAGTGATTGCTCCACCTGAAGCTCATTAGACCTTTTACATCTTTCTGCCACTGTTTTCCACATTAAGGTCCTAACAAATCCTAGAGATGCTCTCTGATCAACTTGGGTTGACTTGTCTCTACTACCTTGACCAAAGGGCAGGCCAAGGTTCCAAAAATGCTAAGGACCTACTTTTTAAAAGCCAGGAGGAAAACACTAGGCAGCATTGCAGTAGGATGAATAAAGAGCTGAGGTTTGCTTTGAACTGGGGCTGCTCCCACCCGTACCCAAAAGCAGTGCCAACTTAGCACAGGTGTACACCACATGAGCAGACAAGGAAACACGATTATAAAGGCTGTCAGGATGCTCCTGCATCCATAAAGCATCTCTCCCAAAGTGGACTTGTGCATCTGTTAGAGGCTGAAGTGTGTGTTTACTTGGAAACATGGAAGAATTGAAATCCCTGAGCACGTACATCTAATAGCCCATATGTTTAAAAGGCGAGGGGGGAGACAGTACGCTGACAAGATGTAGGTGTCAAGGTGTGCCCTACATGAAGAAAAGAGTGAAGCCTTACAGAGCAGGAATGATAGGAGCATGACAATTATGATTGCTCTGTCCCTTTGTTCTGGGAACACACAGCACTGGAAAGGATGCTGAATTGTAAGGGGAAATTAATGCAGTTATTGGAATGAAGTATTTGGGGGTTGAGGAAGTATTCACTCCGAAAATAAATATGGAGAGTATTTCCTGGGAAGAATCTTAAAAGGACTCTTCTATGAGTACAGATTTTTTAAAAAACAGGTTGGAATAGAGCTGGCCTCAGGCAAAATTGGGGGATAGATTTTCTCTCTGATTCCCCTACCTTAATGCTCACTCTCCTTTCTCAGTAAAATCTCCCACTCTGGATTGGGAGAGGGGGGACTATACCTTCTTGATGCCCGAGGGATCCCCCACTACAATTACTCATATTTCTCTTCTCCAATGTGAACCTCATTCTCCCTCCCAGTCCTCGACCCTTTGCATGGTGCCAGTAAGCTATTCAGATCAAGTAATACTCTGGGGTGCTCACAGAGGAAGCGTAACCTTGGTTCTCCTTCCCCTCTCAGATAACATGCATCTGTTGTAATAATTGGTCTCCAGGGACCATGTAACTACCAATACGTGTTTACATATATATGTGATATATACAGAGCTATAAAATATGTGCATGCATATATATATATATATATATATATATATATATCACTTTAAAGTTTATGAAGCACTTTTCCTACATTATCTCATTTGATTCTTGAAACAACCTTGGGAGGTAGTACAAGCATCATTATTCTCCTTTATTGTTATTAATCATCATCATAAAAATAATAGAACATTGGAGTTGGAAGTGCTCCCAGAGGCCAACCCATATCTGACTAAGAATACCCTCTATAGCACAGCTAATAAGTGGTCATCCAGCCTTGCTTGAAGACCTCTGGTGACAGGGAACTCATTACCTAATGAGGTGATCCGTTCCACTGTGGGATGTAAGTTATCACCTCCTGATTTGTCTCATTTGTAAATTCAGGGTTTTATATAACCATATTTGTTAAGATAGTGGATATTGTTGCCCTCTAAGGAGATTGCTGAGGACAATAGAAGAGTGTAATCAAAAGCCCTATGTTCCGAACTAATTTTCTGCCATTTAATGTGACCTTGGGCAAATCACTTAACTCCAGCTCTGGAATCATAGTCAAGTCAATACAGCCTCTACATGTATGGCAATCAACTCCCCTATGGCTCCATTTACCATCCCTTTGACTCCTTAAACCAAAACCCTTTCCCCTGGTTATTGGCCCCCTATTTGTGTCTTCTCCCATTATTATAATATAAGCTCCTTGAGGGCAGGTGTTGTCTTGCTTTTGTGCTTTGTCTCCAGAACTTAATACATGCTTGTCACACCGTAAATATTTAATCTAGCCTATAGCTCTGGCTAACTAACTCACCATGAGCCAGGAAGGCTTAGGGTTCGAAAGGAACCCTAACACTATCACCTCAACATCATCTGTACCCCTGTCGCTACTAGAGACCAGTGAGTAGCACCCCAGTTCCATCAAACCCCTTCCTAACATAGATTAGCTTTAACAAAGGGATATTTATTTCAAAGCTATAACAAGAACAAATGTCCAAATATTTCTCAATACTTTGCCTTGAACCACCCTAGTCTCTGGGGCTCATCTTAGCTCAGTTTCAACACAGCATTGGAACGACCAAGATCATAGCAAGATTGTGGTATGAATGCCAGATGAGTCTCTGCCTTGGTCATTCTGCACATGCACCAGACCTCATTACTTTAATAAATGTATTTTATTCATTCATTAGTTTAATGGGTAGCACGTGCAGAGAACAGAGTCCTAGATTTGGAGTCAGGGGACCTGGGTTTGGATGAGGGCTTGACCATTCACTACCAGTAAATCTTAGGCTCATCTCTGAACTCTTCCCTGGCCCTCAGTTTCCTCATATGAAAACAATCCTATTTATTTCTATTCTATTGACTTCTCTCATCAAATAAGAATTAAGCTCTTTGTCATCCATGGCAGTGATATTTGAAAATCCATTGAATTGATTACTTTTCCCTCCTAACAATCATTTCACCAAAGACACAAAGAAATGAGCACAACATAGATGGCCAATAAATATTGGCTGAATGAATGAACTGTGACATTAAAAACTTGAAAGTTGGATCTTGCTTTTAAGGTGGAGAGCAAAATCTTAATTCCTGAAACAGGAAGTATCTGTTGAATATCCAAAAAAAGAATTCGCATTTCTGAAGTGCTAGAGGTTACTGAAATACTTCCCCTAGAATTCCCAGCTTCCTGTAAGGCTCCATTCAAAGTGTGCCTTCTACAGGAAGCCTCTCCTGAACCCCTAACCGCTGCTAGCCCCTCCCTTCACAATCACCTGGAGCCAATTTTGGACTATTTGTGTAATCATCATCTACCTGGGCTAGATTGTAAGCTCTTCGAGGGCAGGGGCTGTTTCATTGTCTTTTTATTCCCAGTGCCTGGCACACAGTGGGCATTTCATAAATATTCATTAGAACTGAAGTTCCTGAGGGCAGGGGCTGTTTCACTGTCTTTTTATTCATAGTACCTGCATACTTAATAAATGATTGTTGATTTATTGATTGAACAACCTGTGAAGTAGACATGGACGGTATCTTTACCCTCATCTTACAGATAAAATTGGGATCTGGAAAGCTGAAGCACCTTGCCAATGGTCAGAAGCAGATTTAAACTCAGGGCTCCCAGCTTACAAATCTTCCTCCTTTTCCCTCTATACCAGGACTCTCATTTAGCTTTCAGGGAACAGAGAACATTAATCTCAGAAAATCTCATAAAAAATAGAGATCTGAATAAGAAAGCAGTGATGTGGACATGGGTTATAGAAGAAAAAGCATGAGATCTGGGGGCAGAGGACTTGGGATCATTCAAATCCTAGCTGGGTCACTTTCTATCCGTAGCCACCAGCAAGAGTCAATGAAGTACTGTGGGGTAGCCTCTTCACCTCTCTGGGCCTCAGTTTCCACAACAGTAAAATGAAGGGGCTGGATGATTTCTAAGGTCCATTTTAATTATGAATCCTTGGATTCATAGCCTATGTTATGGATAATCAGAAGGGACACAAGAACTGTTTTCAAGTAGTTTACCAATCTGGCATATGAGAGAGCAATCAGACTTGTCCTGCTTTACCCTTACAGGACAGTCTAGGTCCTGTGAGTTCATAATCTGGGGGGTGTTGATGAACTTGTTATTTTTTTAAATTAGATGACTATTTTTTGATATAATAGGCTTCCATTGTAATCACATGCATTTTATTTTATACTTTTTAAAAATATAACTCTGAGAAGGGGTCCATAGGGTTCACCAAGCCACCCAAAGTAGCTATGACAAAAAAAGGTCAAGAATCCCTGTCTAGGGGCAATAGGAGGAAACTAAGTGGCGTAGATCTAGGTACTCAGGATCAGGAAAACCACGTCTGAATCCTACTGGGCAAGTGACTCAACCTCATTCAGCCTCAAGTTTCCTCATCTGTAAAATGGGGGTCAGGGATGTTGAGTGACTCAAGTGATTTAACATATGTCAAATGCTTTGCAAATCTTGAAACACTATGTAAATGCTAGCTATAACTATATGTTAATAAGAGGCAAAAATAGGTTTGATTTACGCAAAAACTTCTTAGTAATTAAAGCTATATGAAAGTGGAATATGCTTCTGAGTTGGTGGGTTCCTCTTCACTGAAGGTCTTTAAGCAAATGATGAATGATCACTTGTCAACGATGTTGGAGAAGGCATTGTTCAATTTGAATTGGACTGGGTGGCCTTGGAAGTTCCTTCTGATACTGACCTTTGCCAATACAGGTCAGCACCATCTCTGCAACTTATTATCATAGGAAGTTGCCTGGAACACTGAAAGGTTAAGTCACTTGTCTAGAGCCACACAGCCACCAGTCTGGATCGGGGGTGGATTTGAATCCAGATCTTCCTGGACCCAAGGCTGGCTCTCCATCCTCTACAGCATACTCGATTGACTTCCATTTCAATATCATTTCGCCGCCATGTAATCTCTTTGAAGGCAGGGATTGCTAATGAACAAAAATTGAGAGGTGCCTACTCTGTTCCAAGCATTCTTCTAGGTGCCAGAGAAACTAAAGACAAAAATGAAACACTCGATTGATTGTCTCATTTGATTGACACAACTCGGGGAATTACTTTTCTCACTTTAAAGATGAAGAAATCAAGGCTCAGCCAGGGCAAACAATTCGGCCAAGGTCACACAGCTAGAAGGTATCAAAGGCAGGATTCAAACTTTCATCTTTCATGTCTGGCCTAAACTCTTAATTTTTCTGATCAAAAATTGTATGACTCTGTTATTTAATGACGATTTCCTCAAAGAAAGATTTTGTCAAAAACTCCTAAAGAAAGTGGTTGGATCCTCTACTGAAATAATCCCTCAGTGCTTCATCCACCATCTCTGGGCATAGACTTGGTACTGCAAGCAACCTTTCAGGCGGTCAGGTCCAACAATTCCATCTTAAATATGGAGGAATTAAGGCCCAGACAAATTAAATGCTCCTCCTTGGCCACCACTGACTGCCAGATATGTATTGTCTTGCTCTATTAGAATGTAAGCTCCTTCAAGGCAGTAACTATCTTTTGCTTTTGAATTTGCTCATGTTGTCAAGTGAATAGAGGGGCCTAGAATTAGGAACACCTGCGTTCAAATTTGACCTCATACACTCATTAGTTGTCTGACCCTGGGCAAGTCACTTAACCTTCTTTGCCTCAGTTTCCTCATCTGTCAAACAAGCTGGAGAAGGAAATGGCAAATCACTCTAGTATCTTTGCTAAAAAAAAAAACCGAGATAGGGTCATGAAGAGTCTGAGCAACTGAAAACAAATGCTTTTTGTTGATCCATTTATTCACTCACTGATTTTACCTTTCTGAGCCTGTTTTTTTTATCTGTTAAAAGGAGGTAGTGAGATTAGGTAGCCTCTGAGATTCCTTCCAGCTACCAATCTACGATCTTGTGTCTTTCAGGGGGTCAAATATGGGACATCCCTCAATATCCAGATCCTGAAAAGAGGGAAGATGATATGTGAAAAGCCCCTCCCCTTGAGCAGGTGTTTGTCAAGAGTCTGATAGCATCTCATCACAGGAGACTCTGAAACCTGTCATATTATTTGTCATCTCTTTTTTTAATGCAGAAATATAACAGCAAGATTACAAAGTTAAATTTATGTAAATCTTGTTTTGGAAATTACTGGAGCAGACGGTGGGGGCTGTTTGTATTCAATCTGCTAATGAAAGATTCCGTTTCGCCAACACAAAATCAAATGAAGAAAATATTTTGCTGCACTTCTCATGGTCTGTTTGGAAAATGCAAAGGGTTCTGTAGAGAATTCCCTCCCTCCTGCTTCCCTCCCCTCTGCCCAAGGGCTTTATCTGGAAAGGAATGACAGAGAAGTTGGTGGCTATTGTTTCAGAGGCAATCCTGGGAGGAGATGGAGGAAGGTTTCCAACAATTCCATGTCACATAAAGCATCCTGACTCTTTTTTCTCTCTCAGGACCCCTCCAACAATCCCTAGTAAGCGGAGGCTATTCTGCCAAGCACCAAGGGCAGAGCATTCTATTTCCTGAGTTGCTGTAATGAATCCTCCATGAGGCTGGTGTTTTCAACATTCCACCCGAACAACTGAATCACTGAATCTTAGAGCCAGAAGGGACCTGACAAAGCCCCTGGTCCAGGAACAACAATGAAACCCGGATGATACCAATGACTTATATAAGGTCATATAGCTGGTCACTGGCTAAGTTGGAACTTGAATTTAAGTCTCCAAACCCATACTATAATAGATCTATGGCTGCAAGGGACTCGGAAGCCATCTAGTCCAATGCTCTTATTTTACAGATGGACAAACTGAGGACCAAGCAGGTCATAGCATAACATCATGGCATCAATTAATTAATCACTAAGCACTGGTTGAGGCTTTACACGATGTAGTAAGGAGAGCTGGCCTTAGAGCCAGGGAATAAGGAAGGAAGGAAGGAAGGAAGGAAGGAAGGAAGGAAGGAAGGAAAAGAGGAAAGGTGGGAGGGAAGGAAGGAAGGAAGGAGAAGAGGAAAGGTGGGAGGGGAAGGAAGGAAGGAAGGAAGGAAGGAAGGAAGGAAGGAAGGAAAGAAGGAAAAAAGGAAGGAAGGAGAAGAGGAAAGGTGGGAGGGAAGGAAGGAGGGAAGGAGGAAAGGAGGGAGGGAAGGAAGGAAGTAAAGAAAGAAAAAAGGAAGGAAGGAAGGAAGGAAGGAAGGAAGGAAGGAAGGAAGGAAGGAAAAGAGGAAAGGTGGGAGGGAAGGAAGGAAGGAAGGAGAAGAGGAAAGGTGGGAGGGAAGGAAGGAAGGAAGGAAGGAAAGAAGGAAAATAGGAAGGAAGGAAGGAAGGAAGGAAGGAAGGAAGGAAGAAAGGAGGGAGAAGAGGAAAGGTGGGAGGGAAGGAAGGAGGGAAGGAGGAAAGGAGGGAGGGAAGGAAGGAAGTAAAGAAAGAAAATAGGAAGGAAGGAAGGAAAGAAGGAAGGAATGAGAAGAGGAAAGGTGGGAAGGAAGGAAGGAAGGAGAAGAGGAAAGGTGGGAGGGAAGGAAGGAAGGAAGGAAGTAAAGAAGGAAAATAGGAAGGAAGGAAGGAAGGAAGGAAGGAAGGAAGGAAGGAAGGAGGGAAGGAAGGAAGGAAGGAAGGAAGGAAGGAAGGAAGGAAGGAAGGAAGGAAGGAGAAGAGGAAAGGTGGGAGGGAAGGAAGGAAGGAGGAAAGGAGGGAGGGAAGGAAGGAAGGAAGGAGGAAAGGAGGGAGGGAGGGAAGGAAGGAAGGAAGGAAGGAAGGAAGGAAGGAAGGAAGGAAGGAAGGAAGGAAGGAAGGAAGGAAGGAAACCATATTTATTAATACCTGCCATGTGCCGGGCACTGTGCTAAGCGCTTTACAAATATCTTGTTGGATCCTCTCAGTTTTTCAGGCAATTTTCTGACTGTGACATAGAAGTTGCAGAGAAAGTGTTCATTTGCATTGGCAGAGGGAGTTTCATCATCCAGGACTTCCTTATACCAACAAGATCATGGGGTCTAATCCCCGTCCTATGTGCTAAACATTATTCTAGGGACTAGAGATACAAAGTAAAAGCAAAAACAGGATCAGAAGTCAAGGAGCTTATACTTTAATGTCCAAGACATAGATACATAGAAGATACAAAGTAATCTTAAAGGGGAAGCCATTTGCTGCTGGGGAGACTGGGAAAGGCTTCTCTGCTTCAGGTGAAGTTTGAGCAGAGTCTCAAAGGAAGAAAAGATCTCTAAGAGGTGAGGAGGAGGATCCTATCAGGCATGGGGGAGAGCCAATGCAAAGTCTCGAAGATAAGGGTTGGAGTGTTGTTTGTGAAGAACAGCAAAAGAGTCAGTCTAGGAGGACCATCAAGTTTTGGGATCAGAGTAATGAGTAAGAAAGCGTCTGGTTGTGACTTTGGTTCTAAATGCCAAACAGAGGAGTTTATGTGTTATCTTCAAGGGCAACTAGTTCAAACCCTGTATTTTATAAATGAGTAGAACAAGGTCCATCAAGGTTAAATAATTTTCCCAAGTAGTGGAATGAGGATTCTACCCAGGTCTGCTCTCTGTACTATACCAGACAGCCCCCTGCATCTCTAATTCCTTATAAAATGAATCATGGCAGTGCATAAAACACCAGCCCTGGAGTTGGAAGGACATGATTTCAAATTCAACCTCAGACACTTGACGCTAGTGACCCTGGCCAAGTCACGTAACCCCAATTTCCTAGCAAAAAGAGAAAAGAAGAGAAGAGGAAAGGAGAAGGGAAAAGGGAAGGGAAGGGGAAGGGAGGGGAGGGAAGGGAAGGGAAGGGAAATGAAAAAAGAAAAGAAAAGAAAGGAAAAGAAAAGAAACCATGGCCCAGACTGTGCTTCCTGTCATGGAGTCATGGAGCTTAGAACTTACATCTTAGAATTCCCCTCATGCAACCTTGCACCCACAAGGAAGAAGCTGCTTCCCTAAGGTCACACAGTCAGTTATAAGTGTTCCTATTACCTCTAGGATCAAATGCAAATTCCTCTGTTGACCTAGCTCCAATCTATCTTTCCAAACTTATCACATAGTCCTCCATTTTATGCACTCTGTGGTCCAGCCAAACTGGTCTTCTTGCTGCCCTTCATCCCCTCACCCCAACGTAAAACCTTACACAGGCTGTCCCTGGGCCTAGAATGCACTCCCTCTTTGCCCCAACCTCTTAAAATCCCCAGTTTCCATCAAGTTCTACCACTGATTTCTACATGAAGTCTTTCTTAATCCTCCCAGCTACTAATGACTGACCCTTTCCATCACCACCACCACCACCCCCAAAAATAAAAATTACTTTGGAATTATTTTGTATAGTATATATGCAGCAGTGTGCTGATAAATGTTTAGCAACTGACTCTCTAGAGGAAGAAGTACTCAGAACACACTTTTAAGTTTAATCTGCATCATTAATATTTTCCCCATCACTTTCTTAAATCTAGACAAACAACAGAACAATAAACCAAACTTAAATTTGTAGTCATTTGCAGATTTCTGAGTTGTAAATGCTCACCCTGAAAATTTAACAATCGGTTCTGACAAACAAGCCAGTTTAAGCTGGTTCCAGCAGACACCTCTGCTTATAGCATATACTCAATAGAGTATAAGTTCCTTGAAGGCAGTAGCTTCATGTTTGTCTTTATATCTTCCACACCTAACACAATCTTTAGGAGATTCTGAATCATTGTTGGGTCGTTTTTCAGTCATGTCTAACTCTTTGTGACCCCTTTTGGGGTTTTCTTGGCAAAATGCTGGAGTGGCTCTTCTCCAGCTCATTTGACAGATCAGGAAACTTTAGCAAATAAGGTTAAGTGACTTGCCCTGAGTCACACACCTAGTAACTGTATGAGGACAGATTTTAAGTCAGGAAGATGAGACCTCCTGACTCCAGGCCCAGTGCTCTATCCACTTTGCCACCTAGCTGCCCAACCCTAGCACATAGTACATACTTAATCAATAAAAAAATGCATTTATTAAGTACCTACTATATCCCAGGAACTGTTCTAGCTTCTAGAAATCTAAACACAAAGAATGAAATAATCCCTACTCTCAGGGAGCTAAGATTCTAAATGGTAAATGCTTATTGATTGATTGATGCAGACATGTGGTACAGATGCTGAGTACTGGAGGAGTGTGGAGGAGGGAGAGAGATCACTATGTGCTAGGTTTGATTTTAGAGTGAGATCATAAAGTCATTTAAAGGCTATATTAGAGGATGGGTAGGACAAGAGTTCATTCTTGCTCTGGACTTCTGCTTCTGAAAAGATCCATGCATTATACGACCCCAAGCATGGAATGTAGATAACAAACTTATGCCACCTTCAGATTTTGCCCTGGAGCACCCTATCACAATGGAGCTCCTCATAGTGCTTTAAAAGCAGCCCAGGGAAATAAGAGAAAGGCAGGAGTGGGGAGCAATAAGATTTTTGTGCCTGGAGTGACCTCAAAAGAGGATATGGGGGACATGGAGGCATTTGTACTTTGCAAGGCTAGAATAATATTTCCAGTATCTCACTAAATTTGCACCACCAATCAGTTGCCAAGCATTTATTAAGTACCAAAGTACTGGACCATAAATGTGTATTTCTTGGTTCTTTAGTAAGTAATATCTTGACAGGTTCAGAATGTGAAAGTAATTCCCCAGAGCCTTCCTCCACTTTCCTAAATCTTGCTTTCAGAGATAGAATAGGCTTCAGCACTGTAAGGAACATTGGAGATCACCTAGTGCAGCGCCCCACCCCCTTTTTTGCAGATGAGGAAATTATGGTTCAAAAAGGTTAAGGGATTTGTCCAAAGTCAAACTTGGAGTCAGAAGTCAAAAGGGAAAGGACTGTATGTAACAATTATTATAGTTCCTTCTCCTTAATAGAACAACAACTCTAAAATAGACAGCTTTCCTGGACGGCTTTCCTATGATTTCAGTGTTTCAGGTGAACCAATTGACAGCAAGTTTCCCAAATACAAAACAAGTACCCAGCTTGGGGTGTATTGCCTTTTCTCTCTCTCCTTTCTTTCGACAGCCCTATCCAAGCTGTCTATCAGCAAAAGACTTCATGGAGGAATGATTTTTCAGGAGGATTTTGAAAAAGCATTTTTTTAAGTCTCAAGCAACGTGAAATGGGAGAGATGAGAAATGACAATCTTGAGGACCCTGAGATTACCCAGCGCCGGAATAATTGACATTGGGAAACTAAAAGAGAATTGGAGGCATATCGAAAGCTGGCCGTATGTCCCTTGTAGTTCAGCTGGGAGATACCTCGTTCAGTGCGTCCTTTACTCTGCCTTCTTTATGGTATCAGATTATTCTCAAGAATGCTACAATGGAAAGAAGCAATATATTGTTGTCCTGTTAGGTAGCTGAAACAGACTATAGCCGGTGATTCCAGCCCTAAGCTTTTTAACATGGGCATCGCTGTCTTTGTCTTCCACCTTCGGAAATAGTCACCTTGCTTTGTATTTCAGGACTGCCCAGTTGGCTAGCTATTACACACAATTCCCCTGGTTGGGGGTGGGGGAGAAAGGTCAGAGATGTTATCGCTGTCTAATCTTAAAGACACTAGATCTAGGCCCACAGAGGCTGCATTGCCGCACCTGCTCCCTCTCCCTAAGGGGCCTCTCTGCTCTGAACCCTGGAACAAGTCCTAGCCAGACTCCAGTAGCCTGGCTTCTAACGAGAGCGATTATGCTCCCTTTTTCACACTCTTCCTCTCATTAAACCCTCACTTCACATCCAAGAGGCAAATCTGCTGATGGTTTAGCTTACTGATAAACTCATGTCTAGGTTTTTCCCAAAAAAAGGGTTAGGAAAGCAGGTCCACAATGTGTAACTAAGAATCAGGTATAGGATGGGTAATTTATTCCTGCACACAAAAGACATTCTAGGCATAAAGACTCACAGTGCACATTAATAAAAAATAATTTGAAACCAGATTCTATAGCAAATTAGAACTTCTTGTGAAAATCTGCTAGCAGACTGATACTTCAAACCTCCCAAAGTTGCCACATGGATTTCCTAGAAACCAGATCTGAGTGCAGTGTATGGTTGGAGTACAGAGGGGTGGGGGTTGAGGGAGGAAGAAAGAATGTCCTTTATATACTTATTTCATCAACTAACCTACACCCTAATTCAGTTCAATGATAATCCATTTGTACAAGGACAAATAGTAAGAGAGAGCAGAGTTGGGCATAGTATCTAAAGTCTGAAATCAGTGTTTCTAGATGGAAGGGCTCTTTGAGCTCATCTAATCCAAGCCCCCATCTTACAAAGAGGGAAATTGAGCCCAGAAAGGAAAACTGACTTTCCGTGATCATCAAGCTAGTGTTTAGCCCACATCTTTCTTATTCTAAGTTCAATACATTACTGACTATATCCCACTAAATGGATTCTCAGTCTGTGCTGAGGTGCTATGAAATGTTGCTCTCTGAACATTCCTTGTACTTTACTGGAAGAGTGATACAGCAAAGGGTATTGGTCTGACATCTGAAGACTGTAGATAGGACTCATCGTAGAGGGTTGGGTTAGATGGGTAGAGTGAAATATAATCTATGAGTAGGTTATCAGATTGTAATAGCAATACATATACTGCATGTCTGAAAGCAAAGCAACAGCTTCCAGATCAAGGTTATGGAAGTCTGATCGGAAGCAAACAAGTTGACATACCTATCACACAACACAACTACTGATATCTGAGGCTGGAACAGCCCAGTGCACCAGGGCAAAGCAGAGGGAGGGCAATAATTTAAACAGTATATCTTTGGCATGCCCTTTTCACTTTCTAACCCTGCTGAACACATTTGGTATCAACCTATAGAAATCAGAATGAAGGGCACCTCTGATTACTGGTGATCTGACAATGACCATTTGCCTAACCTAGCTGAGACAGCTTAGAATAGGGGAAATTTCTGTGCAGTTTGTCACAAAGTACAAACTACTGCTTTAAGGAATTCCATGTGCAGTGTTTGGACATCCATCCCCTAGTTATCCTTTGTATCAGTTTGTGGACCTGCTTAGGGATCTGCTCATGTTGGGTTACCCCCAAGGAAATATAGCTTTTCTGTGCATTTCCAGAAAACTAGGAACCCCTGGAGGCAGGAGAAACTAGCTAAGTTCTACCTGCAGTTAATGAGAAGAAACAAGGGAACTGGTCCTAGCTGGTCAGATTACTAAGAATCATAGACACTGATGAAAAAAATTCCCACACCAGTGAAACTCAGATCTTGTCTTTCAGTGGGCTCCCTGATGCTCCTTCAAGGAACTATACACTGTGAAGATGACAGTACTCTGAAATATATTATGCTTATAATGGCAGAGACTCATTTGCCAGAGGCAGCTAGGTGAATAAGTGTGCTGGACTTGGAGTTAGGAGAGGCCTAAGTTCAAATCTGGCCTCAGATATTTACTAGCTAGGTGATGCTAGGCAAGTCACTTAACCTTGTCTTGCCTCAATTTCCTCAACTGTGAAAAGGGGATAATAATAGCACTTCCCTACAAAGTTTGTTGTGAGGCCCAAGGGAGATAATATCTGTAACATGCTTAGTGCAGTGCCTAGGACATACCAGGTACTCTATTAATGTTTATTCCCTTCTTCCCTTCCCTTCTCATTTGTGGGAGACAGATATCCTGAAAAGATAAGTCATTTATGAAGTGGGGTGGGGGGAAGAAGGGAAAGCCTATGTGAGTCTCTGTAAAGTAATTAAGCTTAATTATTTTGGTTATTAGCATGCTTTCCTGTGTGATTAATGTGATGTATAATACAGAGAAAGCTAAGAAGGTTAGGAGGTTCAATTAAGATAAAAAATTAAAAAATATTTTGTAGAATACAGTCAAATCCTTGAACTTTTCTGAGGGTTTTTCATAACTCCTTGTGATCCGCGCAACATACCTGCTAGCATTACCTTGTGCCACCAAGTGCATTAGATCTAAATCTGCTCAAAGAGACAACTCAGATCAAAACATAGCAGATCTATTTAGTTGGAATGCTTGAGAACCCACTACTCATTAAACTTTTCTCTCAAAGGTCAATGATCTCTTTCTAAAATTTCCTCATTTAACAAGCATTTATTTTCTCTTTCTCCTGTTTTAACAATCTGGCTAGCAGCTTCTGTGCTGGTGTAAGATCCACCCACAGCCAGCACCCAGAAAGCTGCCAACAGCACAGGTTCTTTTGATCTGCTTAACTAAGGAAAGCAAGGTGAAGGGGTTGACAAGCTCACTTTAATTCAGCATACAAATATCAGTCACTTAGTTCAGGGGAGAAGGCCAGCACCCTGAACTTCAGAGCAACATACAAACAAATTATAAACATCAACAGACAGACCCAATACAGATTCATAGTTACCAACATCTAGGTTCAGCCCAGGAGCTCAGAACAAGGGCTGGCCCAGAGTCACGTGCCACCACTGCTGTAAGGAGGAGCTCCAAAGAACAGACAGCTAACCCCTGGTTTTTATATCTCTTTCAGTGTCTGGGGTGAGTCACACATGTGACTCACCCACATGACCTAGAATCATCACAAAGAGGCGGACTTAAACCCACGTGGTCTAAGAGCCTCTGCTCTCCCAGACATGTAAACTAGGCCCTCCCTGGAGTTAGCCTCACCTTGGGCCCCACCTTAGTTGCCAATCCATACCCACTAAGATTTTACACCTAATAGTGGTTTGGGCCTGGGGCTTAGCACCTAGTAAGGCTCAATGAATTACTCAAAAGGGAACAAAAGCCAAACTATTCAAGAGCACTTGTTGAACTAAGTGCTAAGGAGCCTATTTTGCTTACCAACACGTCTCCCTACCTCCAATTTAGAAGGGAAAAAACCTTTGTAACAAATATTCGCAATCAAGCAAAGCAAATCACCGTGCTATTTATGTCCAAAAACATCTGCCTCATTCAACATCTTCAGCCCATGATTTCTCTGTTAGGTTATGGGTAGCATCCCTCATCAATCATCCTCTGGAATTGTGGTTGGTCACTGTACTGATTATGGCCTGTGAATGTAATTGAATTCCGCTATGCAAATAACAAAAGGACAGTTTCAGAGAAACCTTGGAAGACTTGTATGAATTGATACAGAGCAAAGTCAACTTACCCAGAACAATTGATATGATACTACCAATGATTTCTTAGCTAATGTCAAAGACCCTGTGTCAGGCTTCACATTCCTCGCCCTCTCTGCAGCTTTAGCTGCTATTGACTGCTATTGACTGCCAACCCAGCTGTTCCTGAATACTCTCTCCACTCTGGACTTCCATAGCAAATCTTTCTTCTCTTCTTCCTTCTCCTCCCTGTCAGACTTTTGTGGATCACTATCCATCCCCTAGCCCCCTTGCAGCTGTTCCCAAAGCACTTATTCTCCTCTCAAATTCACTCTTTGGCTGAGTTCTCATCAACTCAGGGTCCAGTGATCATCTTTTCACTAATGACTCCCAAATCAATGCATCCAGCTTTGACCTCAATCCTGAACTCCAGGTTTGCATTTCTAAATACCTGTTAGACATCTCTGTCTTGATGTCCCATCAGTACTTCAAGTTCAACATGTCCAAAATAGAACTTATTCCCCTCTCCCCCAGACTCCAACATACTGTGTGACCTTGGGTGAGTCACTTCATCTCCCTGGGCTTCAATTTCTTCATCTGCAAAATGGGGGGCTGGACTTTCTGGTCTCTGAGATCCCTTACTGATTCAGACCTATGATCCAAGGTTCCTACCACAGGATTGTCCAAACTTTCTCATCATTGTTGAGAGAATCAACGTCTTTCCACCTACCCAGGTTTGCAATCCGAGATTCTTCCTTTTCCTTTATAGTCTGTGTCTAATAAGTTACTATTCCCTCTCCATCTTGGCCAACATCCAGGACCCTGCCTTCAGACTGGCCCCATTAGATGGTGAGTTTCTTGAAGAAAGGAAACTTGTTTTTTTGCCTTTCTATTCTCAATGCTTAGCATAGCACCTGTCACATAGTAGAAACTCAATAAATGTTTGTTGACTGACTGTCTGATTCAAACAGAACTCATGCCTATACCATTGCAACAAGCATAGCCAATGACATCTTAAATCCTCCTTAAGACTCAACCCCTGTACACTTGGGGATTATTTTCAACAACTCAAACCTCACCAAGTCAAGCTACAGAAAACTCCCCAAAGTATTTTTGAATCTTAGACATCATCAGTTGACATACCACAGGAAAAAATAGTGATAGAGGCAATGTGGCCCTAAGCTTCTCTCTTCTACTCCATAGGTTCCATAGAAACTATGCATTTTCCCAAACTTTCCTTTGCAAAACAGATTCTCTTGGAGCAGCTAAGTGGTGCTATAGTGGATGGAGCACTGGGCCTGAAGTTGGGAAGACTCATCTTCCTGAGTTCCAATCTGGCTTCAGACACGTACCAGCTGAGTGACCCTGGGCAAGCTACTTCACCCTGTTTGCCTCAGTTTCCTCATCTGTAAAGTGAGCTGGAGAAGGAAATAGCAAACCACTTCATTATCTTTGTCAAGAAAACCCCAAATGGGGTCGCAGAGAGTTGGACAAGATTGAACAACAACGTATTTTCCACTCACCTTATCACCTCTCTCAGGTCCTCTCACCTGAACTTTTGCAAAAGTCTTCTAATATTTCTACTTCCCTCTCTATTCCATCCTCTACACACCTGCCAAATTGCCGTTCCTAAAACATAAGTTTGACTGTGTTACTCTGGAGCTCAAGAAATTTGAATATCTCTCTATGGCCACTAGATTAAAATACAGACTCCTTTGTCATCTAAAATGCCTTCAAATGTGGGTCCAGGACCCTCTTTCTAGGCTGATTAAGTCTTTTTCTCCCTCACATACTTTCCATTCCACTCAAGTCCCAGTATACCTGCTGCTCCCCGGATATGACATATCATCTCCCATCTCTGTACTCTGGCACAAGCTGTCCCCTGCTCCCAGAATGTTTTGCCTCTTTGTATCTCCCTTTTCAAAGACCTAGATTCCTTCAAGGTTCATATCAAGTGCTACCATCTTCAAGAGTACCTTTGTGGTGTTCCAGTTGCTAACATCCCTTCCACAACCAGAACCACTCCCTATTTATTCTGTATTTATTGTGCATTTACTTACCTATGAACATGTTATAAACCTCCAGTAGAATGTAAGTTCCTTGAGGGCAAAAACTATCTCACTTACATAGAAAACCACTTAAAAACAAGCATTAATTAATCAATTATACTATATACCAGACAGCCTGCTGGGTACTGGGTATAGGAATATAAAGAAGGAAACATCCTGACTCACGAGACAACACCACAATCCCTGGCATGTAGTGAGCACTTAATAAGTTGTTATTGACCAATCCATGCCTTCCTATCTCAAAGTTCTGGGATGGCTCAATGAGGCAGGAAAGCAAAATGAAAAGAATAGCTAAGTACAACACAGAAAATGTGTAGTAAGGGGGCACAGACTGGCACAGGCAAGGAGGTGGGTAAAGTGTTTGAGAGTATAGATGGAAAGGAAAGCAAACTTAAAATTTTTAAAACAAACCAAAAACAAAAATAAAATCATTGATTTTTCAAATAGAGCAAAGAAGATGCTGAAATAATTGATGGGAAAGTATGATTTCTCAGTCAAAGACAGACAGAGAAAAGCATCATTCACTATGTTAGAAATACAATTGCTATACATCCATGAAGCCAAGCTTGGTAATATAGTCCTTGCAGAACACTCTGGGTTCTTAGCTACCAGCTCCTGCCCCTGAAAAATTAGGATGGAATGGTGAGAGGGGTCTTTTTTTCTAGTTGCAGAGTTTAGAATGAGAGATCTATTTTCACTGGACAATGGTGGAGCATTTCATTCTTCATCAAAGCTAGTTTTGGGGGGGCTCTTTTTTGTGGGAGGGTAGGCTTCAGAGATTCATTTTCTTCCATTTTGTCTCTGCCAGCTCAATTCAGCAGAAGAGAATTACATTTCTGCTCAAGGGTAAGGGACCTTCTGTACTGAGATTGTAGATCTCTACTAATTTCTCCACTCTGCCTGCAGAATCCACAAAGGACAGGGATGAAATTCCCGTCTACCAAGTCTCCCAAAGGAGAAAATTTTGGTGAAATTCCTAGGGTCAACATGAACAGACCCTTCGGTTTCTCTCTCTTTTACTCTTGTTTGTTTATTTCAAAACCAAGGGACCAGTCATCCTTTGAATCCCTTTTATTCTATGAAGGGAAATCTTCGCATGCCAAGCCTCAGTTGTTGAATGGGGCTTCCAAGGACATTTTTGGTTGTTGTTAATCCAGACTTAAATATTTAGAAAGACAAAAAGTTCATTGTGTCCTTTGGAGAATCACATCGGCTGACAGATCAAGATTCTGCAGCCCTTTTGATGAAAACATGTGGGAAAAAAAAGCTTCCCCTCTTTCATTTCCAATCAGTCAACACCGTAGTTTTTCCTTATTTTGTGGCGAAGACTTCGCCTGACTTTGTAATGTTCATTTAAAAACTAAGGATATCACAGTATGTTTATACTACCCACAAAAGGCCATACATTTCTTTGGGGGGTATGAAGCACAGGATAAAAAAAAAAAAGCTCTTTTAAGTGGCTTTTGTTTTTCAGGCAGAAGGGAAAGGCTATTGGAGAGATACAAGTCAAGGACACCTCCATGATTGTAGCTCTGGCCCCTCCTGGTGGCAGGATGGGGTCAATGCTTGCAAATTGTTAGGTTTTGTTTCATTTTTCCTATCAACCTTTACTAACAAAGCTTTGAATTTACATACATCACAGGCCATTCTAGGGGGACACTTTTAGCCAGGGATTTTTCACCTCCTTCAAAGAAGAATCAGGAAGAAAACATCCCCTTAGGCTTTTTTTTTAACTTCTTTCCACACCGGGGCTGGACGTTCTAATAAGAATAATTCTTTTTTTCTTAAATTGGACAAGTATGATATGTGTACATTCATTGAAAATTTTTCGAGTTGGCAATTAGTTGGAACAAAATGCAATTAGGTGTTTTCTTTCAAGTGTTCATTTACATACGAGGAAGCACAGGGCAATATTCTGGAGTAATTGCAAAAATCAACCCTACTCATTGGGTTGCATGCAAATAGGAAAAATCAGAAGCACACCTGCCTTTTTTGAAATAGAATGGAGTCCCTGGGGCCTCCTTGCTTTATGATCTTAGAGGCATGCATGGAGAGGAACCTGATAAGCTTTTAGGAATAAGCATTATCTGTGAAACACTTTATGGTAAAGGGTCCAAGTCATTTCCCTAATTGGCAATGACTTAACCCACAGGTTGAATAAACTAGTTCCTGGGATGATTCTATTCAACCCCCCTGTGAGGTGTGTTATTCCTCTCAGGAACCACTGAGCATTGATTTGGTGCACTGGCACATCTCCTTGGTCCTAGGTATCCCAGTACTAATAAGGCTCAGAGACAGAAGAGACTTTGGAAGCCATCTGGTCCAACCTTTACCTGAACAGAAATGGCTTCCACAACATCTATACAAGTGGTCATCTAGGCACCAACTGAATGGAAGTCCTCCCATGCCGTAGGCCTCTGCCTCATGAGACAACCCAGTCGATTTTGGAATAACATGAAATTTTTAGGAAACAGTTCTTTCTATGGATCTGAAATCTACCTCTCTGAAACTTTCACCCATTTTCTTCCTGGTTCCACCCCTAGAATTATGCAGAAGTCTTCTTTCACATGGCAGCTTTTCAAATACATAAAGATAGAAATCACATTCTCCTCCAAATCTTCTCTTTTCTAGGGCAGACTTTCTGCATCTGAAAAAGTGACTAGACTAGAAGAGTCAAGTCAACAAGTATTTACTATGTGCCAGACACTGTGCTGAGCACTAGTGATGTGGAGAAAAAGAAAAAAGAAATAAATAACAGCCCCGATTCTCAAGGAGCTCACAGTCTCACAGGTAAAAACCTCAAAGATGAATTAGAGTTCTAAATGCTATGAACTAATCCTTACATGACAGTTTCCTGTACCAGCATCATTCTGGTAGCTCTTCTCTGGACATGGTCCAGTTAATCAATTTCCATTCTAGTATGTGGCACCCAAAAGTGGACCTAGTTCTCCAGGTAAGGTCTAGCCATCAGGTAGAATACAAGAGGTCTATGACCCCATTGATTATGGACATTTACACTTCAATCCTAATATCCCAGTGGCTGTTCTGGCTGCCATTTCATACTATTGGCTCATTTATCATAGGGTCCATTAAAAAAAGTGTTGGTGTCTATTTTTATTTGTCCTCAGTAGGAAATATTAAATGCCCCTTTTCTGTCCTTACCATTCAGGTCCATCGTGCCCTTATTATTTTCCTCAGCATTGCTGTATGGTAGCAATTGGTGCAACTGCACAATTTCAGAGTTCTGAATGACCCAGAGGGTAATGGAGAGATCCATTGTGGATACCGGTAGGCTGCAGCTGTTTTCTTTCTCTTTTGAAAAAAAAATTATTGATTTTTTTACATTTTCCAATATATCCCTGAGAGCCATCTTATAACAAAGAATTTGAAAGAGGGTAGGAGAGAGGAAGAGATCAGCAAAACTAACCAACACATTTAGAAAGTCTGACATTGTATGCCATATTCCACACCCATAATCATAGGATCATAGATCTGAAGTTAGAAAGGACCTCAAAGGTCATCTAATTGAATGACCTAATTTTACAGATGAGGAAACAAGGCCCTAAGAGGTGAAATGAATGAATGAATGAGTATTTGTTGCATATTTGCCATGTGCCAAGTGTATTTCCTCTGACGAGCTTCTAATAACCAAGGAGAGCTCCATAGGAAAGTGTTGCATCTCAGCAGTAAGGGGTTTATTGGTGGGGAATGAGATTTTGTGGGAAAACTAAGTTTAGGGATTAAAGAAAGCAAGTGATTGGGTGAACATCACAAAGGTAGTAGTCATTAGAGGCATGATTGAAACCCAGGTCCTCTGTCCCCAGAGTCAGCACTCTTTGCAAAGGGTGGGGGAGGTTCCTTCCCATATCTTTAGGGGCATTATAATCTTATAGCAATCCCTTTTTTTTATCATTTTCTGATTCTTCTGCTTTCTAGCTACATTGTTGCATTCACTTCTCACATTGTTTTGCTGGCCCTGCTTACTTCACTTTTCATTAGTTCACATAAATCTTCCCATGCATCACAGTATATTCATTCAGTCCATATTCATCATTTCTCACAGCAAGGTAATACTTCATTACATTCAGGTAACCCAATTTGTCTGGCCATTCCCCAGTCAATGGGTACCTACTTTGTTTACAGTATTTTGCTACCGAAGGAAGAGCTGTAGCATATTTCTGATGATTATCTGTGCAGATGTAGCAGCTTAAGACGTAACACCAAGGAAATATATGATTGGAAAACAACATTGGGCCAATGACATCATGAAGGTGAGAGAGAACAGATGGTCAACCTGGGTTCTACACCAGTACCCATGAAATGAAGAGACCTAAAAGAAAGACTCTGGCATGTTAAGTAAGTCTTCTGTGGAACCTTAATGAAAGAACATGGAATGGAACCACCCAGCATGAAAAGAGAAGGATGGTTTGCTCTTACCACAACTACAAGGAATACTCACATAGATGAAATCACAGCCCCATCAAAGAAGAAGGAAATACATGAGACTCAAAACTTAATAGCATCTGTTTCCATGAAGCTAAAATAATAGGACCTTGACAATGATCAGCCCAATGTTATCCTTCACAAAATCAATAGTTCATAGAATGGCCCAGCACACTCAAGCCTTCCTCATCTCCTGCCTGGATTATTACATCAGTTTCATAATCGGTTTCCTTGATCACTCAACACTCAAGTCTATTCTCCATTCAATCGCCAAAGTAATTTTCCTTAAGTCCATGTGTGACCATGCCATTCACCTACACAATAAACTCAAATGCCTCCAGATTCAAATATAAACTCCTGTGTCACTTTTAATATTCTTCATAATCTGGCCCCAACCTATCTTTCTAGTCTTATAGTACATTACTCCCCTTCCAGCCAAACCTTAGCTTTCTCTCTGCTTCTCATGCATAAAATGCCCTCCTTCATCTCCATGTCTTTGAACTAACTGTCCCCTAGGCCTGGAATTCACTCGCTACTTAGATGCACCTCAAAGAATTTCTCTCTTCATTCAAGGTGCAACTAGAGCATCACTTTCCATGTGAAGTCATTCCTGATCTCCCCAACATGCTAGTGCCCTACTTCCCTAACCACCTTGTATTTAACTGCTTTGTTTAGTTGTATTTCTTCTATGTACACTTCTTTTTTTAATTAAGATTTTTTTTATTTTTAGTTTACAACACTCAGTTCTGCATTATTTTGAGTTCCAGATTTCCTTTCCCCACCCCAGGATAGCATGGAATCTGATATATCTTCTACACATAATTTTACATTAAACTTATTTACACAATAGTCGAGTTGTAAAGAAGAATTATGACCAATGGAATGAATCATGAGAAAGAAGAAACAAAACCAAAAAAAAAAGAAAAGAAAAAAAGGAGAGCAAATAGTTTGACTCAACCTGCATTCAGACTCCATAGTTCTTTCTCTAGATGTAGATAGCTCTCTCCATCATGAGTCCTTTGGAGTTGTATTGCTGAGAAGAGCCAAGTCTATCAAGGTTAGTCATCACAGAATCAATATATCTGTGGTTGTGTATAATGTTCTCCTGGTTTTGCTCCACTCACTCAGCATTATATGTAGGTTTTTCCAGGTTATTATGAAGTCTGTATCTTCCCCATTTCTTATAGCATGATAGTATTCCATTACATTCATATACCACAACTTGTTTAGCCATTCTCCAGTTGATGGGCATTTCCTTGATTTCCAATTCTTTGCTACTACAAAAAGAGCTGCTATGAATATTTTTGTATATATGGGTCCCTTTCCCACTTGCACGATCTCTTTGGGATACAGACCTAGAAGTGGTATTGCTGGGTCAAAGGGTACGCACATTTTTATAGCCCTTTGGGCATATTTCCAAATTGCTCTTCAGAATGGCTGGATCAGTTCACAACTCCACCAACAATGTAACAGTGTTCCAGTTTTCCCACATCCTCTCCAGCATTTATCATTTTCCTGTTTTGTCATGTTAGCCAATCTGACAGGAGAGATGTGGTACCTGAGAGTTGTTTTGATTTGCATTTCTCTGATCAGTAGTGATTTAGAACATTTTTCATATGCTTATAGATATCTTCTATATATAACTACTTTGTATAATTCTATTTCATATATTTATATATCATACACATGTATTTCATATATGTATGTATATATGTGTATATATGGATATATAAACATAGATGTATGTATTTCCTGTTGTCTCTTACATTAATATGTAGGTTCCTTTCAAATAGGGATTGCTTTATTCTTTGTCTTTAGATGCCCAGACTCTAGCACAGTGCCTGGAACACAGTAGGCACTTAATAAATGCTTGTGGATTGAATGACTGATGAACGAATTATGAACAGACTTGTCCTTGCATATATTTTGAAGAATGGAAGAGAAGGTCCTTCTGCCCCCCAAACCCCATTCTCACCTGTTATAGGAGACAACGAAGTGGTAGAAGACATTATATGGAGAGATAGGGTGAACCAAAGGTTTCCCTATCAGCTCAAGTTGTGGAAGTGACCACTTGAAATCTGTCTAGCAAAATTCCTGATATGATACACATGCTCATGAACACAGCCAGACAGTAGAACTCCCTTATTTGTGACAATTGTCTGCAAGATGTGTGTGGCCTGAGGACAGTCTGAGGAAAAGGAACTTCCCTAGTACCTGCATTGAAGCCTCCATGAACATCAAATATTACCTTGCTGTGAGAAATGATGAGTATGGACTGAATGACATCAAGAATGGTCCTCTACAGGTGACCTTTCTGCAGGGCTTGCCCTTGCTGCTAGAAACGGGAAGTCTACCATTCAATCTTTATCACCTTTAATAAAATTTATTTTTATAACCACATTGTAGTTCTTAGTTTCCTGGTGACCCTAATTTGAATACAGATCCTCCTTAGGCAACACTTGTTCAATGATACCTAAAATGCCCTTAACAGAAATGAAAAATTTCTGTTCTGTAGGTCATGGTGTGATGAGTACATCTGAGAAAGGCGATATAACTCTTCAAATTCCAGTAAGACATAAATAGCTGATTTTAAGGAAAAGATGAAAACGCACCAAATGCAACAACATCAGATTTAGCCTGATCTATTCAAAGTAGATGTTGACGATGAAAAATAAGAGATACAGAAAAGTAAACACACAACTCTGAGCATTGCCGTTCCTTAGAGTTTAGCCAACATAAAACATTCACTACCACGAAGAGGCCAAAAGAACCCAGAAATTACCCCAGCCAGCAAACACTTTATCTCCTCTCCAAACAGAGAGACATGGTAGCCAAAGGCGACACCAGTTTGGAGTATAAACTCATTTGCAAAACATTACAGAAAAAGATGGCAAAGATTCTGTGCAGTGCTGCCTCACAAAACAGCAAAAAGCACTGGAGGGGAAAATGAGCCTGCAGAAAAGTTGGCAGGAGGCTCACCAACCAGCTCACCCTGAGAGTGCTTATAGATGAAACTGGAAGGCAAGCAATGAATAGATGGGAAATGGAACCAATCTCCCAGCATCCTAAGAGCAGGCAGTTTTCATTATCAATGACAGTAGAACCACCATATTTGGACTCTTAAGCCTCAACACATAAAGAAGTCAAAGGAGTAATTTATGAATAAGTCTGAAAAAGCAGTTGGACCAGACCAAATACATACAAGAGAAATCCATGCTATCACTGCAACAATTTTAAGGACACTCAGGGACCAATTGTCAGTATATCTCAAAGGAGAAAATTACAGAAGAATAAAAAAACTATATTGACAATACCATTGCATCAAAAGGTTGAACAAAAAGTACCAGCAACCACTAATAAATATGCTTACTTCTTCCAGCTGCTAATGCTTTCCCTCTAAAGTTATTATGCATCTATTCTCTGTGCATCTTACATATACCAATATCTGTACATGTTATTTTCCCCATTAGAGTAAAGGCAGGAAATGTTTTGCCTTTCTTGGCATACTTAGCACTTAACACAATGCTTGCCACACAGTAAGGGCTTAATAAATACTTATTGATTTGTGGAGTGATTGGTTGATTCAGATTGATAAAAATCTTTATGATGATAGGTGTTTAGACCACATTCTTGATGAAATTTTTTTTTCCAAAAAAAAGGAACAGTCAAGCTTTTCCGACAGTTTTCTAGAGCAAACTATATCTTCGATAGTCACACATTTGCCTGAAAAGTATAGAATATGTAAGATCCTAGCACATATACTAATTGTTGGTTGCAAAAAAAAGGCATTTGACTCAGTAGAACAAAATGCAGTGTTAAAAGCTCTCCTCTAATAAATTGTCTTTCATGCGTAAATTAATGTTAAACAAGATTCCTCGACAGATAGAAACAAAGAGATAAGTTTGTCCAGTGAATCTCTGATTATCAGCATTAAGGAGGGCACAAAAAAGGGATGATATTCACTAAAGATGTTTCCCACTGTCATGCAGGATGGCCTCTTTAAAATGCAGTTGGGAGAAGAATTCCCAAAGACTACAAGGTTCTCCCAATAGTCCAGTTTGTAAATAGCATCAAGGTAAAAGAATAAAGCCATGTAATAACCTCCCCAACAGAATACAAAACCACTCAAATGAGACTATCCTAGACATCCATGTGGGAAAAACCAAGTGGATAAACCCATATGGTTAATGCAGTTAAATGAGCAGTCCATACAGTTAGTCCAATGACACAAATCTAGTCTTAGACACTTACTGGCTATGTGACTCTGAGCAAGTGAAACAGTAAGGCAATAATAAAAAAGTAGATGATAATTGTCAAAATGCCTATGTAGTTCTGTATCGCAAAGTGTACAAGGCTATCCACATAGCAGGTAGAAGAAGTAAACCGTTTATTCAGACACCAGAAAACCATATCCCGTAAGCCAGTCTACCACAGCAGTAAAACATTCCACACACAACATTACAACCTGGAGCTTCACCATCCCAAAACCTCTCCAACCCCCTGCTGGGATCTTCCCCAAAACAAACTAACAGTACAGCTAAGTCAGCCTGTTCAGTTCTAACAATCATGAGGGTGGCCATTAGCAGCCATTAGTAGCCATAACATCTCCATCTCCATCTCCATCTCCATCTCCCCCTCACCCCCTCTCTCCTTCTCCCTCTCTCTCTCTCTCTCTCTCTCCCTCCCTCCCTCCCTCCCTCTGCATTTTCTGTGACATAACATCCTTTTCCTGTCAAGAAGCTCCTCCCACGACAAATAACTTAGGGTTCCTGTGATGTAAGCAGGTCACATGGCCTATTAATAGGTGGGAAAGATCTTCAAATCCAAATTGCCACTACAGCAAGTCACTCAACTTCTGAGTGCCTTAGTTTCCTCATCTTTAAAATGGTGAAAATTATAGCATCTATCTCCTAGAGTTATTGTAAGGAGAAAAATATTTGTAAAGCACTTTGCCAACCTTAAAATGCTAGTCATTATTATTATCATTATTATTATTATTATTAAAATGGGGGTGATAATACCTGTATAATCTATTTTTCAGAGCTGGTATGAGGAGAGCATTTTGTAACCTGTAAAGCACTATAAAAATGTACTATTACTGGCACTTTCCATGTGCTTATTTTCTATTTTGCATGATAATTCTTTTTGTACTTGCCTTTTTCCCACTACTGGATTATAAGGTACAGGAAAGCAGGGGCTGGGGCTGATTTATTTTCTTATCTCTTTAGCTTTGAGCAGGGTGTTTTGCACACAATACAAATATAGTGGATGAATGAATGAATGAATGATGAAAGACTGTAGAAAACTAAAAAACAATCAAGTAGAGAATGAGACACACAGTTTTAGACATTGCCAATTCAAAATTTCCTTTGCTTGATTATGCATATCTATTACATGAGTTTGAGTGCGTGGGTTGGTTTGGTGTTAGTGATGGTTCTAGAATGTGAGAGAGAGAAAAAATAAAATGTTTTTAACTGAAGAAAATAAAATTTAGTTTAAAAAATTCCTGAGGATCTGTCGGAATTGCAAATATGGCTTGGGGAGTAGGGCAGGAAGGCATGATCCACCAGCCATTCTGTGATTGCTTCTGTCACTGCCTGGTGATGCAGGTCCTACACCAATAACTTTGTTTCAGAAAGGGCAGAGGGACTGCTTCTGTCATCCTTAGAGGGTGCATGAAACTTCTAATGACCTTCCAAGCCTAGGTTTTTCGGGAGTTCCTACCTTTATGTACTTGACTCATAGTTAGCATTTTAATAAATGCTTATTAACTGAGAGTAGAAAATGATGAAGCCTCTCTTCTGTCCTCCCACCCTCCATCTCAACTTTGGTGATATCCATAATAACATGCAGAGGGAGATAGTACCAAGGCCCATGAGCAGCAGTTCAGGAGTGGGATCTGTTGGGCAAACCTGAGGGTTTCTTTTTGAATTGCTCTTACCGACGGAAGGGTGATGTGGGAATGGAGTGGAGGAAGGGCGTTCACTAAGGATGAAAAAACCATTAGGGACATAATACAAGCCTAGGGTTATTGTGGAAAGGATCTCAGAGGCCATCTGGTACAACCCCCAACCTTTCCATTTCACAGATGAAGAGGTTAAGTGTCTTGCTCCAGGTCACACAGCAGTAAGTGTGAGAGGCCAGGTTTAAACCAAGATTCTCTGACTCCAAACTCAGTACTTTTTCCACTTGAAAAACAGCTTTTTTTCAAAGATTGGGGCTGACAAAAGGAAAGTTCTTTACATGAGAAGGAAGCTCAGAAAATCATGGAGTACAGTTTTTTTTAAATAAAGAAAAGCATCACTGGAAAGATGGGGGAAAGGAAGTCACCTAGACAGTGGCAAGGAGAAGTCATAAGGGACATGAAGATCCAAGAGCTAAATGAACCTCCTAAGCTAAGGTCAGCTTGGAGAGAAGACCACTACCTGACTGTGGCTGAGAGCTTTGATCTGGCTCTCTGTAGGCAGCTGGCCTTAGGACCCCAATCAAAGGGACATGCAGAGAGAGAAGAATGCAAAACTAAGTAGACCGGGTTAAAAAAAAAGAAACTGGTTAATTGCATTAAGGGCCCCTTCCTTTTGCAATGTGCTTTGCATACAGGCAGTAGGAGTAAAGAGCAGAAGCCAATTTATTTCTATATTACACACACACACACACACACACACACACACACACACACGAGTTTGGAATTTTTCAAATATAGCACTCACTTTTGGAGAGATAGTGTAGCATAACATATTGGGCCAAGCGCTGAAATCTGAGCTAGGAAGACCTGGGTTCAAATCCTACTTCTTATACTTACTAGCTGTGTGACCTGAGCAAGTCACTTAACCTCTGGGCATGTTTCCTCATCTATAAAAGGAGAGGTTTGAACTAAATGTCCTCTAAAATTCCTTCTAGTTCTAGGTCTACGATCCTGTCATTATTTTCTTTTAGGTTTACCTGAATTGGAAGGCATTTAATCTGAGGCTACTTTCTAGTATAATGATTCCTTAGGTATGGCAAAGATGAACTTTAAAAATTCATGTGGTGTGGATTGCTTCCTAAAGATAACATATTTATAGTACTTTGCAAACCTGAAAGCACTCTAGAACTATATAATAAATTCTCGCTATTATTATTATAAAAGAAAAATTAAGAAGTCATCTTGCTTGACATGTATGGAAGTATTTTTTAGTCACATGAGGAAGTTCATTGCAATGGACAAGCATGTTTCTGGGAAGAAGAATGCCAGGTTCTGGCCCCAACAAGCTGTGTGAGCTCAGAAAGTTACCCATCCTCACCCTCCTTCTCCCCGCCATTGCCTTGGTTTTTTGGTAAATTATCGTGATAGCCCAGATTTATATGATGTTTTAAGATTTACAAAGCGTTCTACATATATTATCTCATTTGATTCTCACAACCGTGCTGAGTGGTACATGCTATCATTATCATTATCATTCTTGTTTTACAGATAAGGAAACAGACATTCGGGTTAAGTGACTTGTCCTGGCTCATATAGCCTCTTTCTTAGAGCTCTGAAACAAATGCTACTTACTTTTCTTGCTCAGTATAGAGGGAGAAACCTGAGCCCAAGAAGGTTATTCATGGAAGTGCCTCCAGCAGAGATCCTGGCCTACCTTAGGCATTAACTAAATGCTTGTTGCTAAATTGATGGTTTGACAATACTTTACCCAGATAGTGTGGCCAAGTTTCATAAAATATAGGACTCAAGCACAGGACTGTGAGATTAAGAGTTGGAAGAGGCCTTGAGGATCATCTAGTCTTCTACAAATGAGGAAACTGAATCCCAGAGAAAAGCAACTTGCTCTAAATCACACCACAACCGGTGTTTTCTCCACTAACCAGGCTGCAGAAAAGGAATCAACTCCCACCTCTCTACCAATAAACCAATCAACGAACAAGAATTTGTTTAATACTTACTATGTATCAGATACTCTGCTAGGCACTGAAAATACAAAATACAAAGTCAAATAAAATTGGACCTACCATCAAGGACCTAATATTCTGTTAAGGAGGACATGTTTGTCTATAAGTCATGCAGAGAAAGAAAGGGAGGGAGGGAGGGAGGGAGGGAGGAAGGAAGGAAGGAAGGAAGGAAGGAAGGAAGGAAGGAAGGAAGGAAGGAAGAAAGAAAGAAAGAAGGAAAGAAAGAAAAGAAGAAAGGAAGAAAGGAAGAAAGAAAGAAGGAAAGAAAGAAAGAAAGAAAGAAAGAAAGAAAGAAAGAAAGAGAAAGAAATAGAGAAAGAAAGAGAAAAGAAAGAGAGAGAGAAAGAAAGAGAGAAAGAAAGGGAAAGGAAGGAAGGAAAGAAGAAAGAACGAAAGAAGGAAAGAAAGAAAGAAAGAAAGGAAAGAGAAAAAGAAAGAGAGGAAGGAAGGAAGGAACTTGAGAGCAGGGACTAGCAACCAAGAGAAATAAGAAAATCCTCTCTTAGCTTCCTTTGAAGAAAACTAGGAATGCTAATAAGCAAAGGTGAGGAAGAAGAGCATTTCTGGCACAATATCATTCAAAACTATATTTAGCTCATGCAAGATAGTATCTTATTCAAATGGAAAAGAACAAAAAGCAAATGAGAAGTTTGGTGTATTAGAAAGACATGCTGCTATGTTAAAAATCCATGAAACAGAGTACATGCTATTGGGAAGCATGGGAGAAAATATTCTTGTGAAAATCAAGGGAGGGAGAAACAGAAGCAAAATTGTGATGGTACAATACTATGTACTGCCCAGACAGAGGTAGGAAATGGATGATGAATTCTGGAAATAGATCCCAAAGCTAGGATAGAAGTAGTCTGTAATTATGATGGGCAATTTCAACTAGATAGCTAGACATCTGGTGGAAATCTCTGTGCTAAAAGCAGAGCAATTAATAAATTCTTTACTTTTCTTATTGATAATTTCACCCTTCAGAAGGTAGAAGTAACTACAATAGGTACTGTATTCTGAACCCAATTATGACCAATAAGGAAAATTTGATTGCCAAAGTAGAAATGACAGAAACCTTGAGCTTATACCATCTTAGATTTCGTGAAAGATGAGGGAGAGAAAGTTGAGCACCATCTTATGTAGACCCTAGACTTTGGGGGAGAAGATTTCAAATAATTTAAAGAAAATACCACTACTAGGTCTGTACCCCAAAGAGATCAAAGGAAAAAGAAAAGAACCTACATATACAAAAATATTTATAGCAGC
This sequence comes from Trichosurus vulpecula, assembly GCF_011100635.1. NCBI lineage: Eukaryota > Metazoa > Chordata > Mammalia > Diprotodontia > Phalangeridae > Trichosurus > Trichosurus vulpecula. The sequence continues at coordinate 216,079,574 of NC_050577.1, read as the reverse complement.
TCCTTTTGTGGTGGCAAAGAATTGGAAATTGAGGGGATCTATCAATTGGGGCATAGTTGAACAAGTTGTGGTATATGATTATGATGGAATATTATTATGCTATAAGAAATGACAAGGAGGGTGCTTTCAGAAAAACCTGGGGAGACTTACATGAACTGATGCAAAGTGAAATGAGCAGAACCAGGAGAATATTGTACATAGTAAGAGCAATATTGTATGATGATCAACTGTGAATGACTATGCTACTTGGAGCAATACAATCATCCAAGACAAGTCTGATGGACTTAAGATGAAAAATGCAATGAACTTCCAAAGAAAACACTGAAAGAGTCTAAATGTAGACAGAAGCACACTTTTTTTAAAAAATTATTATTCTTGAGTGTTTTGGTCTGTGTTTTCTTTTACAACATGGCTAATATGGAAATGTTTCTCATGACTACACATGTATAACCTATATTAAATTGCTTGCCTTCTCAAGAGGGGAGAGGGGAGGTAGGGAAAGCATATCGAACTCAGTTTTAAAAAAAAACTGAATGTTTAAAATGTTTCTTTGCATGTAATTAAGAAAAAGTAAAATAAAAATTAAATGCAAAGAAAAAAATGAGTTCAACAAAGGTCTATACTCCAACATCCTTAGAGAGGAATTTGGTTTAGAAAGTTTGAGAAAGTTTGCAGATAACATTTGGGCCACAAAAAAATTATCAGAATGAGGAGGGAAAAAGAGGGAGGGCCATCTAAAAAATCGGTCTGCCTATACTGCTCACCTATCAACCAATTCAATTTTTTTAAAGATATGTAATACCATATGACATTTCTCTATGGTCTTAAGATTTGCAAAACACTTTACATATATTATCTCAGTTGAGATAATATCATTTTTATTAATTGTTATTATCCCTGTTATTAATACTGCTATTATCATCAGAAGTAACTGTGGTTCAGAGAGCTAAATTATTGACTATGATCACACAGATTATGTCAAAGGTGCTATCTGGACTTAAGTTTTTGAGACTCTGGGGTTAATACTCCCTCCATGCTATTTCTACAGAAGAAAGATTACCATGACAAGTAACTGAGACTAAAAACCAAAAACTTTCCTGTAAGAGTAATACTGGGAAAGCCAAAACAAAATGAGTGGAAGCTTGGGATAAATTCTTGCTAGGGACCATTTTAAAAGGTTTTTAAAAAAAACTATGTTGGGGTGAGAGAAAAAAGGCTAAGATTGCATCTTGATAATGAAATATGGAGAGAAGGCAAAACTACTCAATTTCTTTTGCATCAATTGCCTAAGGTCCCTAATGGTCCTAAATCTAAGCTCCTCAGACCTAAAGACTTAGGTGTGAGATTATGGGTCTTTTAGGATATGAGCCTAACACACAGAGGAAGGATGAGAATTGATGTCGAATTTTGTTTCCCCCATTATAACAGAGAGGTGCGAGATTCAATATGCAGAATAAGGCACACATTTTGGGAAATGGCTAATGTGGGAATTTGTTTTGCTTGATTGTGTGTTTGTTACAAGTGATTTGCTTTTCTTTCTCTTTTTAGTGAAGGAAGGAGAAGAAAAAAATTGCTTGTTAATTGAAAAAAAACTAAAATTCCATTTTTAAAAAAGATTCAATGAGTAAAACTGGAGGCAATATGGCAAAGTGGATAAAGAACTGGCTCTCAAATCAGGAAGACCTGGGATCAGTATGTGATCCATACCATCTATGTGACCCCAAGCAAGTCACTTAACCTCTGTAACCACATCTCCACAAGCCCACAACCCCTGCAACTCAGAAAGTTCTGATCGGCATTGATAAAGGGAGTTTCCTCACCTGAGAGTTTTTTAATACCAATGAAATCACAGGGTCAGTCCCTATCCATATAATTTGAAGAACAAATGGATAGAATGGTGGTAGAGGTATATTTTGTCTAATATGAAAACATCCTACCTTTAGAGTAGAGAAAAGTAAAAGGGGTCATGCATTCCCCAGCAATGTAGATACTCCATCAGAGGCCACTTATCAGCTATAGAGGGGATCCCTGGTACAGTCTATATCAGAGTTCTGTTCATTCTATTAATCAATGCTTGCTTTCTCCTTTCTCATCATCTTATTTCAATGAGGCCAAGTCTGGGAAAGGCTTCAGTTTCAAAATTTGGAAGGGCCTTCAATATGCTTGAGTTCTGAGAAGCTGATCTTCATCTTTGTTAACTGAAGGTTTTGATAATTAGGTCTTCTATCACTATGTCCAAACAGAGCAAGAAGAACCAAACAACATTAAACTTCACTGACCCGCATTAAGTCAATATGAACAAAATGGATAAGGTGATCCAATTTTTTAATCTCTTTCAGGATGAAAAGCTCAATCTCTTTATGCTTTAATTGCCTCTTTCATTTTTTTAAAAAAGTATGTTCCCATTACATCCATGTATTTCTCAATTCCCACATTATACCATTGTTAATATAATAAACCATTGAATTTAATGTATTCTAAGAGATTATGAGTGTGATCATATAATGCTAAGAATCAGAGAGAAGTTACAATAGCATCATAAACTGAGCGGGCTTACAATTTCGCCCATTTTAATTTCAATTAAATGCTCTATGTTTTCCTCTGTAATTGTCAGTACCATTAAATCTTCTTTTCCAATTAGAAAAGAATCAAAGATGTTAGCTGCTGAGCCTATTTGAGTTCTATGTAAGTTGCCTTTAACAGGTAGAATAAAATGCCACATTTAGCACCTTATCAGTCCCCAACAGGGCTATGACACATCAGACGTGGGGAAAATATAGTGACATGTCTCTATAAGTGTGGGTGACAGAGCCTGTGTCTGAAATGTTCTTCCGTTTTAATGAACTGAAATTACCATTCAGCCTGCCCAAGACAAAGCATATTGTATTGGTTTGAATGAATGAGCCAATCAGAGGTCAGGTGCAAATTAAGAGGTGCTGGAAATGATTAAATAAGAGACTTAGAGTTAGGAAATGAACAAAGGTCTAATGGAAGGAGGCATGGCAGCAGATGACATTTAGTAGACCCTTCCACTTGGAATATACCCAGTACTATGTACAGTTTGATCCTTATTCTCTTTGGCTTTACCCTTCTCCTCCTCCATCTCCTCCTTCTCTATGTCTACGTCTTTGTACTTCTCCTCTTCTTTCTTCTTATGCTCCTTGCTTACTTCCTGATTCCTGTCCTCTTTCTCTTCCTCCTTCTACTTTTCTTGCTTTTTTCTCCATGCTTTGCCCTTGTCCTCTTCCTTCTCATTCTTTTCCTCCTTTTTTTCTTTTCCTTCTCTACCTTCATCTTCTCTTCCCTCAGAATTCCAACTGATATAAACAAGTAATGTAAGAATGAATGAACAAATGAGTGCATAAATGAATGAATAAATGCCATCTTCTTATCATGTCATATATGTGGCCTGTAATATATAACCAATTTTTGAAACTTCAAGCTAGGTCAAAACTGAGTAAACCAAAGGAAATATAGTTAATCTCCACACTGAAATTCCTTGAGGATAAAGATAGAAGCATCTTAGAAGGGGAAAACAGTAACCACTGAAGCTTTTTAATGGATTTTAAAAAACATTTTATGTCATTTATGGAAGTAACTTGCAATTCACCCCCTGAAGCTTTCCATAGTTACAGATGGTAGGAAAATATTGAACATGACTTCAACCTTTAAGTCATACTTATTTTAATCTTTATCACTGGCTTCCACTGCTTGAGTCTCCTCCAACTACTAGCATTATTTTTCTTTTGATATTCAACTTATGAAAACCAAAAAGAGGGAGAAAATTGAGGAAGAAGAATGGAAAAAACCCAAAGCCAGAAATGTAAAAACCAAGTTAAGAAGGGAGCAAATCTATACGGTCATTATTTTCACAAGACATCACAGACCGGTTCTGCATATGTGTATAGTGTGTTAAAGGGTCATATATTTAAAGCTTGAAGGAATCTTAGAGACTGTCAGTTCTAACTTCCTCACTTTATAGGCAAGGAAACTGAGTCTTAAAGACATTATGTGATTTGTCCAGAGTTACAAAGCTAGTACATCTCTGAGGCAAGATTCCAACTGAGATCTTCTTAACTCCAAATATAGCATCTAGCTATGTCAGGTTGGCACGGGATATATAGATCTATCTCACCTAATGCCATTAACTGTCTCTATGAAAACACTATGCATTAGGTAAAACAACACTATTAAGTGCATAGTCCCATAGGAACAATGTTCTACATGAATTGGTAAGGAGGCTGAAGATTAGGGGAGTTGATACCACTGTAGCTCAAGGGCTAATTTAGATCCTTGTGGACTGCCTGGTTTCTACACAGTGCTGGGCACATAATATGTATAAATGCTTGTTGAATGAATGGCTACCTCAATGGATTAGTGGAACAGCATGGATCAAAGTGGGATTTCATACAATTATGATGGAATTTGCTTATGCTATATTGATAGTGTTATTATAAAGTGACATTGATCAGTATAAAATAATAAATTCTATACCTGTGATCTATAGAATCACAGGATTTAGACCTGGAAGGGATTTTGAAAGTCACCTAGTTTGACCCACTCTCATTTTACAGATGAAGGAACTGAGATCTCAGGAGGTTGAATAATTTTGCCAAAGTCATTTGGATAGTATATAGAAGGACTGGGATTCATCCCAAGACAGTAGAGAGAATACTTGCTATGGAATTGGAGGACTTGGGTTCCAATCCTGCCTTTGGCACCTCCTACTTGTATAACATTTAGTAATTTGCTAAACTTTACTGGGCTTCAGTCTCATTTGGAAAATGAAGAGGCAGTTGGATTGGATGGCCTCTGAGGTCCTTTCTGGCTTTATATCTATGATCCCATTACCATTCTTTGGGCTTCAGATCCAGGTCTCTCTGCACTACACAATAGTGTCTGTAACAACGTGGGAGCTTTGTGAGGAAGGTTAAATTCATATAATTACCTTCCAGCTATGATCCTCATTTTTCATCTGTAATTCTCTGAATGTTCTCCAAATCACTGTCCTTCCTAAAATGTGACATCTACACATAAATATTAAGCATTAATGAGGCTAAAAAAAATCTTCCCATCTGTCTCTCTTCTCATGGATAGCCAACCACCACATCTCTCCTCACCTATGCTTTACTTAGGTCGGTATCATTAGAGATGAGAATATAATCCACAGTAACTATGAGAGCATCTCTAGCTGATTAACAGGTAACAGAACACACAGTGTTGGATCTAGGTGATTATTTAAAAATTCAATATGGCAAAATGATGGAGGATTGATAATTGCCTTTCCCTCCTCCATCATTTTAATTGCTAGTGGGAAAATTTGTCTACTGAAAGCAACCAGCTCACTGGAACAAAAAAAATGTCAGCTGAGGAATAGATAAGATAAAACAACTTAATAAATTAAGAATGGGAACAACAGTTCTCCCTTACCTGTCTCCCCCTCAACTGACACTGTCATGACCCCCCAGTACAAAGTGTAGTTTAATTCAACAGACATCTATTACAATCTTACTCTTTGTGAGGCACTGTGTTACCACTGGAGCTACAAAAAGGAAAGCCAATCTACTTAATCAACAAACACTTATTAAGGACTTACTATGGTACTGTACATATACTGTCTATAGACAGAGAATGAAACAATCCCTACTCTCAAAGAGCTTATATTCTATCTAGGGAGAAAACAAGTACATGTAGTAGTACATACAGAACAAATATTAAAAGACTTGATACAAATAAATGCAAGGTAATTAGGAAAGGAAGGCACTAACAGTTGTGGGGGGTGGGTCAGGAACAACTTCAGATAAAGGTTGTACTTGAACTATGCCTTAAAGGAAAGAGAGGATACTATGAGGTGGAGATGAGAAGGGAGTATCTTTTCCCTGCCATCAAGAAGCTTACTTTCTACTTGTAAGCTACAATTTATACACAGGTAAATAAAAACTAAGTATATACAAAGTAATATTAGAAAAGAAAACACATTGATACTTAGTGAGATCACAGATGTAGAGCTTTAAGGGAACACAGAGATCATTTAGTCCTTGAAGAAAGTATAGGATTCCACAATATGAGTCAAAGGAGAATAGGGAGAGCAGTCCAGATATGGGAAACAGCCTGAGCAAAAGCATGGAGAGGGGAGAGGAGGGCATATTGAGTTCAACTAATAGCAAATAAGCCCTTTTGGATGGAAGGTAGAGTGCATGAGGCAGAATAATGCAAAATAGCTATGAAAGCAAGTACTATCTGCAAACACTTCATACCCTTCTATTATGATTATATAACTCATTGTAACAATTGTATTTTTTAAGTAAATTACAGTAGGGTGGAAAGGGAGTGTAGAATTCCTACTTGCACATAACTGCCCTAGAGTCAAGAAATCTGGATTCAAAGTTCTGGCTTCTTTTACTAAGTAACTGGAAAAATCACTTAACTTTCTTTGCATTGTTCTCCTGACTGTAAAATACTATCCATGATACTTGCACCATTTGCCTCATGGGATCTTTAGGAAGTGCTCTTGAATCTAGTAAGTTCTATAATGGCATGGAGTATACCGTTGTATTGAGGAGAGCAAAAGCTAGGACCTAGGTGGATCCGGTTACCCTTTGAAAAGTCCATTTACATTTTTCTCGGCAATGGAGGATAGCCATTTGCTTTTTACAAGGGTTGTTCTTTCTTTACCCCTCAATTTTATAATTATATCTATTAAAGATAATGTTTTTGATATTCTCTCTCATCTCAATGTTATCTCAGGTCAAGGCAAAAACAGATAAATGATTCATGACATTTGACTGAGCTATAAAGATTGGGGGGCAGGGGTGGGGAGGAGAAGGTGTTTCTTGGGATTTCCTCTGAAAGACAATACCACGTTCTCCTAATATTCCTGTGCGGTTATTATACCAATTATGGATTTTGAAAGATTCATATTTTCTGCTATTTCCTATTGATTAGTCCAGGGCTGATTTTATTGAAGGCTGAGCAAGTACCTAATAGAATTGAAAATGAACAAAAAAAGAAAGGAGCTCTTGATTCCTTGTGCCTGTTGAGTCCTTTCTAATATCTCTGTAAATAGTCATGAGTGGAAATAGCCCTTCCCTAATGTCAAAGTGGGCTGGGGCAATCTGTCAATGACTTCTCTCAATTTTCAGATTTTTAAGTTTAATTTTTTTTAATTTTATTGAAAACACCTCTGTTTTCTTTTTTTCTCTCCTACTCTCTTCCCAAGTTCCCTATTGCCTTGCTAATAGGTTCCAGATTTAGGTTACGAAATTAAGTTGGCACAGTTAATGATGCCATCCTAAGGCCTCTGCATAGGAAAATTCTAGTGCTCCTGACCACACACCTAACCCCAGCATGATATCTCATAAATGATGCCATCAATCACAAGAGGGATTTAGTTAGGAAATCATTGGATCCGGAGTTGTCAGGGACCTTAAAGATCATTCATGATTCATAACCTGGAGGGTCTGTGAATATTTTGTTTTTTAATATTTATGGCTAATATTCTTATATTTTTAAATATTTTGATGAGCATATTTCACTGATTTTCAATTTTTCCTTCATGATCTTATATATTTTATACATTTAAAATATTATTCTGAGAAGGGGTCCCATAGGCTTCACCAAGCTACCTAAAGGAAACATGATACAAAAAAGTTAAGAACCCCTGACTAAACCCCTCTGAAGCTCAGAGAAAGAAACTATACCAATAGTGAAAAACTAGGCTTGAAACCCTGGGCCTCTTTAAATCCAATGGTCTTTTGACTGGATCAGTGCAAACCCCACCAATGCAAAACAAAAAATAACTCAATCATCATGCCCTCCTGATGCCAAGTAGCATCTTCTTTACTGTCCATAGATAGCAAGTGGATCTCAATACAAAATTCCATCCAGAAAATCATTATTAAATTAAATCATAAAACCAGGTTCACTGTAGAGATAGTCACAAAAGTCATCATAATTCTTGACCCCAAAATAACTAATGTAAAACTCATCCCTGCTTTAAAAGATAGATATAATCATTTATTTGCCCAGCTCCCTGCTCTTGCAGAGGCTGTCCCTCATGCCTGGAATGCACTCCTCCTCACTTCCACCTCTTAGAATTTCTAGTTTTCTTCAAAGCCTGGTTCAAATACAGCCTCTTTTGGGAAACCCTTCCTCATCATCTGCTACTAACACACACACACACACACACAATATCGCCCCCATTTTAACATATTTTGTACGTGCTTATGGGAGGATGGAGAATGACCGAATCAATCGATTGCTTCCACTTGAATTAATGTAATTTTAGGCTTCCCTATACCTCACTGCCATTATTAGGTGAAAACACCCCTATTGACAGAGAGAAGGAATGGGGAGAGATGTGTGGATAAATAGACATGTAGATGGATGGATACCCAAATGGATAGACAGATGGGTGGATTCATAAGTGGATTGGTAGAAAGAAAGAAAGAAAGAAAGGAAGGAAGGAAGGAAGGAAGGAAGGAAGGAAGGAAGGACATTTGTTAAGTGCTTACTCTTGACCAGCCACTGTGTTAAGTGCTAGGGATATAATTAAGAGCAAGTAAGATTGTACCTGCCTTCAAGAAGCTTGCATTCTAATAGAGAAAGATAACATATAACTAGGAGGTTTAAAAATAAAAAAGACTCTCCAGAGAAGTCCGTGGAATGCTGCAGAGATCTGGAACTAAGCAAAGTAAAGCTAAAGCTGTCTGCTCAAAGCTCAGAGTAGTTCAAAGTGGGAGTCCAATTTTCCCATGAGGAGGGAATGGAGATGATAGCTCAGTGGAGGGGAATAGAGTTGGCATAGCTGGAGAAGTCCAGAAATAACCAGATCCATCAATCAAAGGCACTAAACTAAGTGTGAACAACCTACTTAAGTTGGGAAGCAATACTATGTTTCAAACCAAATGGGATGAAATGAAGTGATCCTACAAAGGAAGGACTCTACATATATTGGGATTGTTTGAGGAGACTTAGTTATGCCTTTGGGGTTTGGATAAAATCATAAGCCAACTTGGAGTTTCCAAAAGTTTAGAAGATTTGGGAATTGTCATTGCCATCAGTAGCAGTGTCCCCAGAGAGCAGTGATTAATTGCAGTATCTGCTTTGGGAGCCAAGGATCAAGGAAAAGAAGGCTTCTCTATAAGGAGCCCAGCAGAAAGATCCACCATGCCTAATACCTACTTCATGACTACTCTCACAAAGGAGAGAAAAGGATATGCAGCAATCAAGACTCAAGTTAACCCTAGCTGTGTGTGCTAAGTTTGAGCCCCCTTTCCTGTGGATGCTTCTTGTATTTGTGGGAGAGCGTGCCCCTGGTTTGGGTGGTGGATGTTGGTATCATCTATTTTTGTTCTATCACCACAATAAATACTAAAGGTGAATTAAGTCTTCTGGTTAAGCCAACCAAAAATGAATGAGGGTGGAAGGGGCACAGTAGGGGGGTTAGTGAACAATAGCATTAGTAAAACACCTCTAAATCCTCAGTTACACACAGAACCCTGAGAAGAGAAGTACCCAGCCAACTGAGGGGGAAGCCAACCTGCCAATCCAAGTGTATATTGATAGTGTGGTCTCTAGAACCTCCAATTCACTGATACTAACATGTTTCTATAGCACAGGGACTGTTGCATTTTTATCTTTTATCCCCATTGCCTATTATAGTGTCTGGCACATAGTAGGTGCTGAATAAATGCTCTCCATCTTCACCTCTGCCTCTTATAATCCCCATCTCCCTTTGGGATTTAGCTCAAGCACCACCTTCTACAGGAGGTATTTCCCACTGTCCCCAGCCCCTAAAGCCATCCTCCATAAGGGTACCTTCCGTCTTCTATGTAACTTGTATTGATGTATATGTCATGCCTCCCATTAGAATGTAAGTTTCTTGTGGAAAGGGAATGTTTGTTTTGTTTTGTTTTTTAACAGTATTTCATTTTTTCCCAATTACATGTCAAGACAATTTTTAGCATTCATTTTTACAAGATTTTGAGTTCCAAATTTTTCTCCCTCCCTTCCCTCCTCCCTTCTGAACATGGTAAGCAATTTAATATGTTATACACATGCTATCATGTAAAACATATTTCCCATTAGTCACAGTTATGAAAGAACAGATCAAAAGAAACAAAAACATGAAAAAGAATAAAGTAAGGGGAAAAGTATGTTTCGATCTGCATTCACAGTCCATCAGTCCTTTATCTGGATATGGATAGCATTTTCCTTTATGAATCCCATTGATTTGCCTTGGGTCATTGTGTTGCTGAGAAAAACTGAGTCATTCATAGTTGATCTTCACACAAAGTTGCTGATACTGTTTACAATGTTTTCCTGGTTCTGCTCATTTCACTTTGCATCAGTTTGTACAAGTTTTTCCAGGTTTTTCTGAAATTCGCCTGTTCATTATTTCTTATTGCACACAGTATTCCATTACATTCATATACCGCAGCTTGTTCAGCCATTCCCCAATTGATGGGCATCCTCTCAATTTCCAAGATTTTGCCACCATGGAAAGGGCTGCTATAAATATTTTTTCACATGTATATCCTTTTCCCTTTTTAGTGATCTCTTTGGGATACAAACCTAGTAGTGGTATTGCTGAATCAAAGGGTATATATAGTTTGGCTGCCCTTTGGGCACAGTTCCAAATTGCTCTCCAGAATGGTTGGATCAGTTCACAACTCTACCAACAGTGCATTAGTGTCCCAATTTTCCTACATCCTCTCCAACATGTATCATTTCCCTTTTTTGTCATATTAGCCAATCTGATAGGTGTTTGGTGATACCTCAGAGTTGTTTTAATTTGCATTTCTATAGTCAAAAGTAATTTAGAGCCCTTCTTCATATGTCTATAGACAGCTTTAATTTTTTTATCTGAAAACTGCCGTTCATATTCTTTAACCATTGTTTTCTTATTAATCTGACTCGGTTCTCTGTATAGTTGAGAAATTAGGCCTTTATCAGAGATGCTTGCTGTAAAGATTGCTTCAACAGGGAATGTTTTGCCTTTCTTTGTATCCCTAGCTCCTAGCACAGTGCCTGGAATGCAGGAGGCACTTTAAAAAGCTTATTGTTTAATTTAATGATTGATAATTGATTATCTTAATGAGCCAATAGACTGAGTTGCTTATCAAGTAATACCCACCTATTTAATATCAAATATCAGTACCTTAGTACCTAGCTTATAGAGCTAGCATTAGAAAGGACCTTAGAGGACATCTAGTCCAGACCCATCATTTTAAAGATGAGGAAACTGAGGCCCCAAAAGATGATATGACTTGTCCAAGATCACCCAGGGAGTAAATGGTAGAACTGAGATTTGAACTCAGGACCCCTGACTCCAAATCCAGAACTCAGTGAAGAATTCCAGGCTTTCTAGTCAACAAAAGTGCTGCCTTTCACCCTAAAAATCCCTTCAAAATACTTTGTATCTTGTACAGTTCTGTAATACACCCATAAATCCACATTTTGATGAAATCTATTCCTTCATGGATTTGCCTGTGTTCTTTGCTATGCTTGACACTACTAGGCGGCACCATAGGGCACAGAGTACTGAGTCTGAAGCCAGGAAGACTCCTCTTTCTCAGTTCAAATTCAGCCTCAGACACTCACTAGCTGTGTGACCCTGGGCAAGTCACTTAACCTTGTTTACCTCAGTTTCCTCATCTGTAAAATGAGCTGGAGAAAGAAATGGCAAATTCCTCCATTATCTTTGCTAAGAAAACCCTAAATGGGGCCATGAAGAGCCAGACATAACTGAAATGAGTGAACAACAACAAAATCACTTTCACTTCTAAGCCTCAGTTTCTTCATCTGTAAAATGTATGGGTTGATTTAGATTATTGGAATCCTGACTCAGATGCTTGCCAGTTGTGTGATTCTAGGCAAGTCATTTCATCTCTGCCAATTTGAGTTTCCACCTCTGTAAAATGGGTAGAGGGTTGTTGCAAGGACCAAATGAGATAATATATGTAGAACTTATTACAAATCTCACAGCATCAAATTTGTTATTATTATTAATTATGTCCCATGGTTCTAAATTGATTTCCATTTCCAACACCATTTCTTGGCAACAGAAGCTACAGAAAGATAATGAGATGGGAATGAACAAACCACATCAATACCTTTGAAAATTAGGAAATATATTGAGGGGGAAAAGAAACATAAAAAATATGAGAGTAAAAAAAGATTTAAATTTAAATAGGATTTCTTTTAATGTTATTCTATTATGCAAGGTCCATCTTTAATTCATATGACACTGAGTAATTTGTAATATGGTGTCAAAATGGATATGCAAAAAAGGAAATGCATTTGAATTTAAAATCGGATCCCTAAGTTTAAATTTAATACAGCACCCTAAATGGAGCCCTGCACATAGAATGGGAATTGGGATTCTGTTTTGAATGTCACAGGGATCAGCAGCCATGCATGTAGTGTTATCATTGTTCATTATCTTCCATGACTCGTGAAAGAAACATGAACTAACATCAATCATTGTTTTATACTAGTAATAATATACTTTTGATGCAAATTTCTCCATTTGTTCAACATCTAACAGAATGTAACAGAATCTAACAGAATCTTAGGTCCTGCGCACCCCCATTTTCATCCTGATTTTGTAGTTGAAAGCTTGGGTGGCAGATGATGGGGACAAAAAAGACGGGTCTAATCAAAGTTGGAGACTATGAGACTATCAGAAAAAATGAACCCATGGTCCAAACCAATCAATCAGTAAGCATCTATAAAGCACCCACTATGTGCCAGATACTGTACCAGAAGCTGGGGATACGATCTCATTATGAAGAAACAACACATAAAGAAGTATATGCCAAAGAAATAAACACAAGGCAGGGTTTGGTAGAAGGGTCAGGATTGTAAATAAATAAGTATATGAATGATGTAATGCATATAGAGCTGACCTGCAGACCAGGAAGACCTCAAGTCCCACCTTTGATATGCACATGAGTGTGACTCTGTGCAAATCACTTAAATTCCCAATGCTCTAGGCAACACTCCCAGATTAGAAGTTGCAGAGATGGTGCTGACCTCCACGGGTAGAAAGAGAGTTCCCTATAATAATGAAATCTCAGGTCAAGTTCTTATCCCTATCACCATATAAAATACAAGATAGATAGATAGATAGATATTACATATACACACACACATATACATATATACATGCAGAGAGAAAGAGACAGAGAGAGAGAGAGAGAGAGAGAGAGAGATTGAGAGAGAGAGAGAGAGAGAGAGAGAGAGAGAGAGAGAGAGATTGAAATTAGGTAGAAAGGAAATACCGATAAATAAGTCTAAATAAAATACAAACCAAATGAATGCAAGACAGCGGGGGGTAGGATATTTGGGGTACACAAGTAGAGATCAAGAACCAAAGAGTTCATAGTTCAAACATCAATTAGATTCAGTGAAACAAGCATCTATGAAGGATTTACTTTTTGCCCATTCTGTGTTAGGTACAAATTCAAAAATTAAAAGATCTTTCTTCTTAAGCTTATATTCTTCTATGGACATATTTAAACACATGGACACAGAGAAAGAAATGCAAATATGCACACATACATACATATATTCAGGGTATTACAAAAGTTTCAGTGTGGTTTAGAGATAGATCAATTGATCGATAGATATATATGCATACATATACATATACTTACATTATATATAATACACATATATATATGCAGACACACATACAAACACACAAACTCATACGCAAAGTAATTACCAAGTAATTTCAAGTGTGGAGGGATAGAAAACAAATATCTAACATATTAGCAAAGGACTCGTTGGCCTTTAAATAACCATGGTTCTGAATAGCTAAAATAAAACTGAGAAGATATTAAATTGGGTTTATTGGTATCCAAGGTCTACTGGCCAATGAAGTGCCTGACTCTCTAAAGAGAAAAAAATTGTTTTACCTTTATTATAGGCTTACTACCAAATTTTCTGCCAATACAATATGATTTTGTTTACACAACTAAGCTAAATGAGGTAGGGGAAAACTTCTCTAGCATGAAATCAGTCTCCTTAAGCCCACTGTTATTGCCAAGTTCCATAGATACAAGCAGATTCTCCAATTGGAATTTCTATATAAATCTAATAAGGCTGAGTTTCTTTAAAACTGAATAATAATGGCTACCATTTATGCAATACCTTAAGATTAGCAAAATGTCTTCCATGTTACCTCTCTTGAGCCTCACCATAACCCTGGTAAGTAGGTCTTGCTATTATCCTGACAACTGAGGAAACAGACAGTGACATTATTTGCCCAGGCTCACACACAGCTGGGAAGTGTCTGGTCTTCCTGATTTTCGGGGCAGTGCTGTAGCCAATGACAGGCCAATGATCCACCTCAACAGAACATTTCCAAAATAGAGACCTAGCTCCAGAAGACAGGACTTCAGAATCATTTGCATTTAGTTCAATATGGGAAAATAAATTTGGGAATTAGAGAGAACATTTTGTCAGTGATTCAAGCAATCACAGATGAAGAGTCTGTTTTGTTCATAGTAATACTAAGTCTACATATTTTCAATGGTGACAAAAACCATCAATCAATTGATTGCTCCACATGGATTTGCTAAATACTTTCTATGTGCCAGGCTGCGTGCTGTAAGCATTTCTTTCACTAATTTATTTAATAACAACTGTGTATGGCCCATGACATGTGGCTTCATACTTTAAAAGAACACTCCTTACCAAACCAGTTTTAAAAAAACATCCAAATGATCTTAAAAGCAAATAATTCCTACATGCATGTTTAGGCAGAGCCTTTATTCAAAGAGGCATAAATCTCTTCTGTACCCACATCTTCCTGAAATTCCAATCCCCACAGCTATGGCACTCCACTCAAGCCCTAGCTCTGGGGCCAATCCAGCACTTGGGCAAAGGAAAGTTAAAGACCAAGAAGCAGTCTGGTACAGTGGAAAGAGTGCTGTCTCTGGATTCAGAATACTTGGGTTCAAATCCTACTTCTGATGATTGCTACCTGTTTGACCTTGGGTTTAGTGTTTCTGGGCCTCAGTCTCCTTATCCTCATATGGTTAGACTAGATAACCTCTAAGGTCCTTCTCCAGCTCTACATTTCTAATGCTACCTTATAGATAATGAGAATTTCTATAGTACTTTAAAGTCTTCAAAGAACTTTGCACGTTACCTCATTTGACTCTCACAACAACCATTTTACAGATTGTTTCACATGCAAAAAAAAAACCCCAAACACTTTGCAGGTGAGGAAACTGAGGCAGAGAGCAGTTAAGTGACTTGCCCAAGATCACACAGCTAGTAAGTAAGTGAGGCAGCATTTGAAAGCAAGTCTTCCTGACTCCATGAGCACCACTCTATCCAGTGAGCCACCTGACTGCCTAACAAGGAATTGTGAAGGCAAGGGGTTGTAAAGCAGTGGTGTCAAACTCAAACAGAAACCAATCCCTGCTGGACACATATTGACCTAGAAAAGCAAAAATTAACAGCTTCCACATTGTATTGTATTTTTATTTATTTTGTTAAAACATTTCAAGAGTGAGTTTGTCACCTGTTTTAAAGAGTATCTTTAGGGAGGTGTATGATCAAAAAAAATAGCATGTGGACTGGTCACATGGTGAGAGTAAGGGATACTTAATGGACAGCCTGAACATGCCAATGGTATCCTTGCAATGTCAAGAAACCAGGAGGAAGGCCCTCAATAGGTTGGGAAGGTCCCTGAACTCATGGGAGGATTTGGACAAGTGTCACACTTTATGGGCAGTCATGGATGGCTTCCCATCATCATCACTGGAGGAAATACTGATTTCATTCTTACTGATCCATGCTTTGGGGTCAAGTTAGAGGGAAGCAGGATGGTGTTATTAGAACCAATTATCCTGCCAATTGTATAGGATTTAGACTTGTGAGGGCATGTAAAATAGAGACAGAGGTAGAGACTAAGACAGCGGCAAACAGACACAAAAGGGAACAGAGACAGGGAGAGAACACAGACATGGAGATAAAGAGACATACAGAGAAAAAATCTAGGCTGGTTATTTGAGAAAACATTTTGGCAGCAAGAGCCAGGGCTGTGATAATGAATCTAAAGCTCTATTAGGAGAGAGAACTGTGCGATTCATAGAATCTGAGTTGGAAAGGACCTTCTTTGGACCCATTTGCAACCCCAGGTCCCTGATGCAAATTAATTCTCCACTTAGGCAGGCAGTACATGGAAAAAATAATCTGTAAAGTTGGCCATGCATCCAGATACACTTGGCACTGTGGGAACAGCCAGTGGGAGGTTGTTAGGGCCATGCGAGGTGCCATAGTCAAAGCTATAATTATCCAAATCTCAAAGTCCCTCACCCTTTCCTATTTTCAAGTCCCTATGCGATGTCACCCTCTGGCAAATGGAGTGGGTGCATCAATGAACCTGACAAGCTCCAGCCTATCTGTGCTCAGCCTGTTTCCTGGAAGAATGGAATCAGTGTGTTATCACTCTCTCATCTCACAGCAATTCCTGGAGCCCCCAACAGAGAAACACATCAGTTCAATCTTAGCATTGGAGAGGAGCTCAAAGGTCATCTAGTACAATGCGTGCCTGAGTAGAAGTCTATTCTATAATGTCCCCAGCAAGTGGCCATCTTCTTGAAGACCTCTGGTGATAGGAAACCCATTGCCCCTGAAGGCAATTTCAGATGGGTCTTTTGTCAAGCCAAAGTGTGCCTCTCTGCAACTTCCATCATTTGTTTGTAGATCTACCCTCTGGAATCAAGAAGAAAATAAATCTAATCCCTTTCCACATGCCATCCCTTCAGATTCTCAAAGACAACAATTCTGTTTTTCCTGCAGCTTCTAATCTGCAAGCAGACATTCTTGACACCTTTCGTTAATCCTTATACAGCATGATCTTAAGGCCCTTCATCTTCCTTGTCTCCCTCACCTGAAAACACTCCATCTGGAAAGCGGCCTCCTTTAAAAATGGCATCCAAGATTGAATACAAGATGCCAGAGGTCTGACCACAGCAAAATCTAATGGGCCTATCATCCTCCTCATTAAGAGCACTGTCATTCTACTAACGTAGTCTAGGATTGAGTTAGTTTTTACTACCATTTCAAACTAGTGCTTCACATTAAGCTTGTGGTCTGCTAAAACTCCCTGGTCTTTTTCAGGTGGATTTTTTTCAAGTTATCATCCTTGCTGCTTGTACTTGAGAATGTGATTTTGTGGAACTGTATAATAGAATAAATTCCATATGCAACTTGTAATAGCAATAAATAGGACAGTGAGGATCAATAAAAGGAGTGGGTTCCAAGGTGAAGTCCCCTGATTTCCCAAATCTACTCCCTAGGAGACTGAGAAGGGGACTTTGGTTCAGGCTGCTCTCCTCCTGGGGTTTGTCTTGCCAGGGCTCCCATTTGACTCAAGGGCTTGTCTATGTCAGGTCTAGGCAGATGTAAATTATGGTATCTGCTTATATATGCTTTTCTGCTTATAGAAAATTTGTATTTACCTAGAGATATGATTATAGTATATCTGTCTCACCTGCAGGAAAACCAAATGAAATCAGTGCCCACTGCTATTCTTGGGCTTCAGATCACACACTGAGGCATAGATATAACCAGAGATTTTTATTTATAATCATGCACAGGAAAATATATGATAATGCAACATAAGTGATCACTTTGGATGGACAGCCAAAAGGCTCTGACCTCTGTATCTCCTTCTGTTTCTTCCTGTCTGGACTGAGCAGGAAGCAGTAGGGCCAGCAGGAAGAGTACCAACACTTTCAATTATCAGAGGCCTGAAGCCACAACCCACCAGAGTCATAGAGAAAGGGGGGAGGGGGGAGCAGGAATCCAGAAATCAGATACCCCTATAACCTGCCCATCACATTTTCTCCCATGTGGCATGAAGATGGATGATGTTTTCAGACTTCTCTTTCCCATGAACCTCTTCAAGCCACGTTCAAAAAAGATGGCAGCAAGCTAGAGACACAAGCTGGGACACAGTCTATTTGCCATTCTGAGAATCTGGTATTTCTCTTTCAACACCCTCTGTGAAGCAACCTGGGATCCAACCACAGTGCCTGGCACATAGCTTAGGTAATTCTTATTTGCTTCCTTTCCCAAAGGTTACTCACAGATTTTCCATTTATCCCAATTATATTTTATCTTATTAGATATAGGTCATTGTTGTAGCTTATCAAGATCTTTGTGGATCTCAATTCTGTTGTCCAATGTATTAGCTATATCTCCTAGGTGTGAGTGTGAGAAGTATGGCACTTGTGCCTTCATCAGACACTCAGCTAATCAACAGCCATTTATTATTCACTTTAATATAGTGAATGGGCATCTAGGTGGCAGAATGGATAGAGCCCTGGGCCTGGAGTCAGGAGGACCTGAGTTCAAATCCAACTTCAGATACTTATTAGCTGTGTGACCCTGGGCAGTCTCAGTTTCCTCATCTGTAAAATGAGCTGGAGAAGGAAATGACAAATCACTCTGGTAGCTTTGCCAAGAAAATCCCAAAAGAGATCACAAAGAGTTGAACAGGACTGAAAATTATTAAACAGCAACAATATAGTGAATAGAGAAATGGCTTCAGAGCCAGGAAGACCTTTTTAAAAAGTACAGAATGTCTTTTCAGAAGGTATTTTTTAAAGCAATGAATTTCTAAGTGTGGTTAGGCTAAAATGCTTTTCGATTCCTAATACAGCCTAATTGTGTTGACTTCATACCACTTGATAACTTTTAACGAAAGTGTGTTTAAAGTGTCCAGCATAATTTTGCCTTGCATATCTCTAAATTAGAACTGAATAACTAGCCAATAGATACATAGGAGAAAATGGCTTATTTGTAACAGGAAAATTGTTCAATCTATCTTGCTTTAAAACCAAGTTCCATCAGCTTTGATTTATCGGTACAGTTTAGAAAGCTTGTCCCACACCGAGTTGTAGGACATCACTTTCATTTGGATACTAACTGCTTTGGATTTTTTTCCTCAACATAGTCAGTGGTCTTGGTGATTGGTTTTTACTCTGTAAACCAATTCTTATTATGTAGGTCCCCAGTAGGAAGAGAGGATTAGCTTACCATGCAGTAGACTTCATGGCCAACCAACATTTATGTCTGTTTCAAAGAAGATGATGAGGTGGGATGTGGTTCTTTGAAGTCTGAAAGGTCGGATACAGTATTCCATATCAATATGGATTCTCTGGGGGTGTTTATTTTCTATTTTTCTTAAAGACAGACTTTTCTTATAGCTTAAAATATTGTTGCTGTCACTTCATTAAATAAAATAAATCATAGAAGCATAGATTGAGAAGGGTAAAAGACCTTAGAAGGTCATCTAGTTCAACCCCTTTGTTTTACTGGTGAAGAAGCTGAGGCCAAGAAAAGAGAGAAAAAGAGAGACAGACAGACAGAAGGACAGACAGAGAGAGAGAGAGAGAGAGAGAGAGAGAGAGAGAGAGAAGAGGAGAGGAGGGGAGGGGAGATGAGGAGAGGGGGGAGGAAGGAAGGAAGGCAGGCAGGCAGGAAGGAAGGAAGGAAGAAGGAAAGGAAGGAAGGAAGGAGGAAAGGAAGAAGGGGGAGGGAGGGATGGAAAGCTGATATGTCATGATAGAAAGATAGATAGATAGATAGACAGACAGACACAGATAGATAAATGGATAGATATTCAGGACTTCTACTTTTCAAATGGTTTATGTACCTTTGTCCACGAATGGACTTTTCACACTATTCAGTAACAAAGGTCCTATGAGAATTGCCACTTCTGGATAAAAGCATGAATTCATCTTGATTCTGGAAGCTAGATCTTAAAGCAAAGGGATTCCTAAGTGAAATAACAAACTAAGGAGCAGGGCACTGGATATGAATCAACTACCTCATCTCAACAATAAATTTGAAACTGTACGAAGGCAGAATCCCAGTGAAAATATTTAAAGAGAACACACATATTTCTTGAAAGCCTAGACGATGGTATGGTCACATTCATTCATTCATTTATTCAGCTCATCTATCAATTTTTTTTCACTTGACAAATATTCACTGTGTAAGGCACTGTGCTAGATACAAACCTGAAATAAGACATGGCCCTTGGCATCTATGAGCTTACAATCTAATAGAAATGCTGGTACCAACTTGTCCTATTGTTCCTCCATTCTATTTTTGATATTTGTGGCTTCATAAATGTACTTCCTCATCATCTCTAACTCTTATTGGCCCTAGCTTCCTTCGAAGCCCTCACCCTCAACATTATCTTGAATCGACTTCTACATGAACCTGTTGTCTCCCCAGATAGAATCCAAGCCCCCTGAGAGCAAGAACTGTTTATTTTCTCTATTTTTATCTCCATACCTTAGCACAGTTCCTGGCATGAAATAGGTGTTTAATAAATGCATGTTGATTGATAGATCATATGATCATAAATATAGAGCTGAAAAGGACCTTAGATGCCATCAAGGCCAACCCTTAATGTTACAGGTGGAGGAAATTAATCATAGTGAAAACTGAACTTGCCAGGGTCTCACAGGTAGTATATGGGATAAGATTTGAACCCCGGTCCTCCTGAATCTAGTTCATTATCCATTAATTATTACTCCATGATATGTTTCAAAGATAAATTAGCCACTATCAATAAAGGGCCTCTATTCCCTCATCTTCAACCTTGAAGGCTGTAAAAGGCTTCCAGGATTCCATGCTAACATAAAGTACACTCATATCAACACAATAAAAATTGAGTAAATATAGACTCATTTTGCTCAAGATTATGACAAAGCCATCAGGATGAGGTCCTTCCAGCTATAAACCTGTGAGCCTAATACTCTGAAATGGGGTAGGAACTAGATTAAATGCTTAACAAAATAAAGAAAAATACAATACAACATAAATAACATTAATTTGTGATTTTCTAGGTCAATATGCTACTGGCAAAGATCCATCTCTATTTGAGACTGACACCACTGCTATTATATTCACCAGGACTTCACCTGACTTGGTCAGAAGAGCTGGAGTAAGAAAAGCCAGGTTCAAAACGTAACTCAGCCTTGGTGCCTGTGTGACCTTGGACAATCACCTAACATCTCTATGCCTGAATTTCCTCATTTGTGAAATGGGAGGTTGGAGTAAAGACTCGCTAAAGTCATAGGATCAGATATCTGGAGTGGAAGAGGCTACCCACTCCAACCCCTTCCAATTTTACAGCTAAGGAAGCAAAAGGTCAAAGAGTTAAAGAGAGTTACCTAATGTTATAACAAGCAGTATCAGAGACCAGATTGTCACCCAAGTCCACTGCCTCTGGAGTCTAGAGTCAGGGCTCTTTCTTCTGTACCATACCACCTTCCTAATAAAGAAAATTAATCAGTCAATACACATTGGGAAGTGCGCAGTGCCTGGAATATTGTTGTTGGTCAGTTGTTTCAGTTGTGTTTGACTTTCTATGACCATTTGGGATTTTCTCAGTAAAGATGCTGGAGTAGTTTGCCATTGCCTTCTCCAGCTTATTTTACAGATGAGGAAACTGAGGCAAACAGGGTTAAGTGATTTTCCCTGGGTCACACAGCTAGTTAGTGTCTGATGCCAGATTTGACCTCAGGAAGATGAGTCTTCCTGACATCAGACCAGGCACTCTATCCGCTATGGTGCCACTTAGCTTAGCAGAGCAAGAAGAAAGAGTTAAGATCTGTGTTTGGTGCTTTCCTCTGGAAGTTCTTAGACCCTTGCAAAAGCGTAACTATAGTCATGGCTGGTGTTTTTCCAATCCCCGAAAATGCTGACAGAGTGACTTAACTAAGGAGTCATCTTAAATCCTATGGCAGGCTAATTAAATCCTACACATTGACATATTTTGGCTAAAAATGCTAACTATGCTAATTAGCACTTTAGAAACCTGTTCATATCTCATTGTGCCAAATGAGAGGGAATTCCTCATAATTATTCCTTGAGGATCACATGTGACTGGCATGGAGGTGACTGGATTGCCAGCATCCACCAGCTTTATCCAAATCCCTTCTCTGTACTTAAAGATCCCAGTGCTGGGTGTATGCTGAGGATGGAGGAGGTGGAATTGGATCTGTCTCCTACCATCGGAGCTCATTATCCTTCCACTCTCAACTTTTAGGAACTTAATGAGTTTTTGGAAGCGATAATGCTGTGGCCCCTGACTTCTTACCCATTCTGCACTGTCTAGGGAGGGAAGGACGCCAAAACTGTAGCAATGAGCATGCTGCGCAGACAATTAAAAACATTGTGAGCCTTTATATTAAGAAGTTGTTAAAGCTATACGATTTTATTTGCATGCAAGGAAATAGAGCCCATTAAGGGCTTTCAAGAAATCGTTGACGCAGATGAAATCACTAAGGATTTGCTAAATGTCATGCAGTGAAATTAAAATGTCATCATATGACATGGAGGTCAAAATAGACTTGATCAAATGAAACTAAATTACTCCATGACTGTGATTGTCCGAAACCCTTTACTTTTTGCATCTGGGGCAGGGGTGTGGGGCAGGGTGGTGGAGGGGTGGGGGGTTTGGGGAGATTAAAAATGAGCTGTGGTTTCCTGACTGCCTATGAGTGACAAAAGTCATTTAAATGCAGCTACTGTGCATTTTATTACTTTTGACAGAGTAATAACTCATATTTTCAGAGTACATTGAGTTCTAAACGGTTATACTAATTGCCAAAAGGTAATACTCATTGCAAGCTGCAAAAGTAGGTAGTTCAAAAATAACTATTCTCATCTCAAAGATGGGGAAACTGAGGTTCAGAAAAGTGAAATGACTTGTCCAATGAGTGTTAGGACCCAGATTTGAATGGCAATCTCTATTAACTCCTGTCTGGATCATTGTCCGTGATACCATACTGTTTCTCAACTAAGGAAAAGCTGATATCTGGTAGTTGAAATGCACTCTCCTCTCTCCTCTCTCGACCCTGTGGTCCTGATCAAATTTCTTCCTTTTGAAATCTTATCTCTTCCTCAAAGCCCTGCTCCACTGTCAATCTCATCATGAAGTTTTTCCTTATCAATCCAATATAGAACATCTCTCTCTTTAAATATATCATAGAACTTTACTTCCATCCTAATCACTGACCTTATTTCACTCTGTGTTATAGTTATTTGCGTGGCTTTTGTCTCCTCGGCTAGACTGTAAGTTATGTGACAATTAGACTGTATTTATTCCATCTTCACAACCCCTAGAACCTAGACTAGTGCCGTGAACACACTGGGCATTTAATACCTATCAAATTAAATTGGTGAGTCAATTACATGTGTTCAAAACAAAAAAAAAATAGCTTGCCTATGCTGTTTAACATAACTATCAATTACTTGGATGAAAGCATTGATAGCATGCTCACCAATCTGCAGATGATTCAAAGCCAAGCAGGCTAGCTAATACATTGAATGACATGATCAGGAGACAATGAGATGTTGGAAGGCTAGAACAATGAGCCAAATTTAACAAGATGAAATTTACTAAAGCTAAGTGGTATCTCTAATATGGGTTAAAAAAAGTCATTTCTCAAGCACAAGATGGACGAGGTGTGGCTAGACAAGAATCCACATGAAAAAGATGTGGGTAGGTGTGTAGACAACAAGCTCAAGATGAGTCAAAAGTGTGACATGGAACTCCATGGAGTTCCAAAAAGAAGGTACAACCTTGGGCATAGTGGCCAGAAAATGGAAGGTGAATTCATAATCAGGTACAGCCTGGATCTGATGCCTCTGAGGTCTCTTCCAGCTCTAAAAGTTTAGGATTCTGTGACTCTCTTCTCAAAAAAGCATTCCTGGTATCTTCTGAGAAATCTGCAAGGCTTCATACTTTTACACACACACACACACACACACACACACACACTTTCCATCCTCCACTGAATTCATCTTCTTAATGTTAATCACAGCCCTCCCTCCCTATCTCTACCTCCTGGTTTCCCTGAACTTCTTAAAACATTTGCCTCAAATCCTACTTTCTGCAGGAGACTTTTATTGGTTCCCCTAGCTTGTGCCTTCCCTCTAAAACTACCTTCTATTTAGCCCATAAAAAGTTGTTTTATGTTGTCTCCCCTGTTAGAATGTAAGGTCCTTGAGGTGCAGGGGCTGTTTTTGCCTTTCTTTGTATCCTTGGTGTTTACCATGGTGCCTGAAATACAGTATGTGCTTAACAAATGCTTGTTGATGATTATAATGAGTATCTAAGTTTATGTTGACTTGGTTTAGTAGAATGTCTCTGGGTCTTTATCCTCTGCAACATACAATAATAAGGAGAAGGAAGAGGAGAAAGAGCTGGAGGAGGAGGAGGAGGAGGAAGAGGAGAAGGTGCTAGAGAAGGTAATAAAGAAGATGAAGACAAAGACAAAGATGAAGAAGAAGAAGAAGAAGAAGAAGAAGAAGAAGAAGAAGAAGAAGAAGAAGAAGAAGAAGAAGAAGAAGAAGGAGGAGGAGGAGGAGGAGGAGGAGGAGGAGGAGGAGGAGGAGGAGGAGGAGGAGGAGGAGGAGGAGGAGGAGGAGGAGAAGGAGGAGGAGAAACAAAAGAAGCAACAGCAGAAGAAGCAGCAGAAGAAGAGGAAGAAGAAGGCAGAGGAGGAGGAAGAAGAAGAGGAGGTGGACAACAAAGTCGTATATAGCTCTCTAAGGTTTATACAGGGTTTTTCATCTGTTATCTCATTTGATCCTTATAACAACCCTAAGACATAAACGCTCTCATTACCTCCATTTTACAGATGAGTAGCTAGTAAGCCTCTGAGACAAGAGTCAAACACAGGTCTTTCTGACTCCAAGTCAAGTACTCCTAGAAGCCACCTAGCTCACTTGATACATCCATTTTTTAAGATCATACATTTGGAGTTAAAAGGGACTTCATCAAACACCTAGCCAAATCTCCTCTTTTTACAGATGGGGGAACTGAGGCTGAAAGAAGTTAAGTGACTTGCCCAACATCCCACAGGCAGTAAGCATCAGAGTCAGGGTCCAAAGCTAGGTCCTCTGAACTCAGAGGTCCTTTCCACCATACCATATTGCCAGTGGTCCCCTTGTCCAGGCTTACTATGGCTGCTGCAAGGCAATATGACCAGGTATTCCATGAAAACACCATGAATGACCAAAAAAGCAGGAGTCCTTTCTGATCTCCTGCTTAGAATGCTAACAATTAGACTCTGCGTTTGGGAAGACAGTTTTGCTAGGGTGTACATTTCAGCAGTTGCCTAAGATTGCTGGATATTGTCACATGAATTTTCTACTTTGGTGATTTAATCTCACATTTTTATTTTTAAAGAGAAGGAATTTGGATGAGTGTTCTAATGTGGTAATTAGCAGTTGCATTAATAGAATTGATTTCACATTACTCTAATCATATTTCTCTTTAAATAATTTTTCAGACCATAATCTCCTACTCAGACAACTTTGATATCCTGAACAACCTCTCCTCCCCACGAAACACCCTAAATTAGTGATGTTGTCAAGTCTTTTTTTAACCAAGCAATTATAGCTAAAGAACACTCCAAAGAGTCTGGTGTCAGTTTGTTCCCTACAATTCAATCAGCAAAAGAACAAAACAGCCTTGCAGGCTAACTTTAGGAAAAGTTACAGAACGTGTCCTGGATGGTGGATTTAGGATGGAAGGAATGCTTGGCAGGCCTCAGCTTAAAAAATTCTCCCCCGCTAATAACCAGGATGATGCCTGAAGAGAGAAGAACAATGGATTTGGAAAGTGGAAATTGGTTTTAGCTGGATGACCTTTAGCCTTTAGACAGTCCTTATACCTCTGTGGTCCTCCTTTTCTCATCTGCATAAATAAAAAGAGGGTTGAACTAGGTGATCTCTAAAAATGAGGGGTTAGGCTAGATGGGCCTCTGAGTTCCCTTCAAACTCTGGGCCTAGAGTGCTTTGAGTTCTAGGTTCTACAAGAAGTCAGTAATTAAATGTAAATTATTTTTGTTTTAAAGTTTTATATAATGAAGTAACTAGGTAGTACAGAGGATAAAGTGCTGAAACACAAGTGAGGAAGATCAGAGTTTGAATCTAGCCTCAGGTACTTATTAACTAGTCACTTAACTAAGTTTCCTCTGCCCAAAAAAAAAATGGGGATTCCTAGGGTTGTTGTAAAGATCACATGAGATAACAGATGCAAAGCTTTTGCAAACTTTGGAGTGTTATGTAAATGCTAGCCATTATTAGATAAAATAACGGACTGAAAATGAGGAATGTTGTCTGCCATCCCAAAGCCACAGGATGCCTATCAGCAAGTCACATCTTCCCAATTCCTAAAATGAGCATGATGAAGATGAGGCCTGCCCCAGTACCCATCCCTGAGCAAAAAGAAATTCCATAGTATCGGTTAAAATACTCTGAATTTCTTGGACCTGTGTGCTGCGAGCCCCATGCTATTACAGATTCACTGCCAGACCTTCTCTTTCGCAAACCAGCCAAGTTTAAATGATGATTTTCTCCTCCTTGACATGAATAGTGGAAGTTTTATCTCACTTTAGAATAAGTAAAACAACAGTCATTGTTTAGATGGGAGTTTTTGGCTGGGATCCCTGTGCTGAGGTCTTTCGTCCCCATGCTCACTGGAACGCTTCCCCCAAGGGACATTTATGAGCAACTCAGGCAGGCAATGACATTGTTGTTGGCCTCAGAAGAGCTCTTCACCTTCCAGGCCCAAATTCACTTCTAGTGCTTTAAACTGGCCCACTCCATATCAATATATTCATACTTTTGATAGTCATATCATGTTCATATTCACATTCACGTTCATTTCCCCAAGGCTGTGTCCTGGGTCTTCTCTTCTCTCTCTACATACACTCTAGCTCTGTGACCTTGTCACAATTATCATCTCGATGCAGATTATTATAGATCAGCTCCAGTCTGTCCCCTGAGCCTCAGTTTTACATCATTTATTGGATACTTGCCTATTGGATATTTCAAACTAGATGACCCAGAGATGTCTCCAACTTAACACAGCCAGAACAGACTACCCAAAACCCGTCCCTCTTTCAAAGTTTCCTTTTTCTATCAAAGGTACCATCATTCTTCCAATCTCTTAGGTTCATAATTTTAGTCACTTAGCCAGTCGATAATCATTTAAGGGCCTATTACACACTAGCTTTCTCTTTGACTCTTCACTCTTCTTGTATCTGACATATTCAATCAGTTACCAAATTTTGCCATTTCTACCTCTATAATTCTCAATTCTGACCCATTCTCTCGATTCACATCACCACCACCCTAGATCTGGCTCTCAACACCTCTTGTCTAGACTAAGTGGTGTTCCCACCTCAAATCTCTCCCCACTCCAATTTATCCTGCACTCCATTGTCAAAGTGATTTTCCTTATGTACAGACTTGACCAAGACACTCTTCTATTCAGTAAACTTCAATGGCTCACTATTGCCTGTAGAATAAAATAAAAACTTCTCTCTTTAACTTTGAAAGCCCTTTATATTCTGTCCTCAACCTATCTTTTCAACCTCACTAGACATTATACCTGTTTTCACACTCTATGACATCCAAACTGATTTCCCTGTCCCTTGCATATGATTTTCCATTTCTATCGCTGCTTTTGCACTGGTGTTCTCCATGCCTGGAAGGAAGGCCTTCCCTACTCCTGATTTATAGAATCCTTCACTTCCCTCAAGACTCAATCCAAGTACCACCTTCTCTATGAAGCCTTTCCTAATCCCCCAACTGCTGGTCACCCTTAATTGCCATGTATTTACCTTGTATTTATTCTTTCTATGCATATATACATACATGTATATTACATGTATATATATATATGTGTGTGAATATATGTGTATACACACACATACAGCATGTTCATGTTAATTCTTGATAAAATGTAAGCTCCTTGAGTTCAAATCCAGCCTCAGACATTTACCAGCTGTGTGACCCTGAGAAAGACACTTAACCTCTTTCTACCTTGGTCTCTGAATCATTTTAATGAGGGGTAAGAATAGCACCTACTTCCCAGGATTCTTGTAAGGATCAAATGAGGCGATATATATAAAATGTTTTGCCAACTATAAGTACTACATAAATGTCAGCTGCTATTATTATTATTATTATTAATATTCATTGATTGATTAATATCTATTTGGGACCACGAACTCATAGAAAATAATGATGTATGTCCCATCAATTAGGAAATGGCTAGAGAAACTGTGGTACATAGATACAATGGAATATTCCTATGCTACAAGAAATAATGGCTATGAAGAATTCAAAGAAACATAGGACGATTTGAATGAACTGGTGCAGAATGAAGTGAGTAAAGTGAGCAAAACCAGGTAAACAACATATCCAATGACTACAGCAAAGGTCAAAGAAAAACATCTAAGATAGTTTTATCATGCTATGTTATGGAAATTCTTGTTTTATTCCACAAATTTAAAAGAAAAGAAAAAAGATAAACTGAATGCTTTGTAATATTATAATCATGCTTGACCCCAGAGAAGAGATGAGTAGGTATACCAGCCTCATTTCTTTGCAGAGGTGGAGCTGTGGGTACAGACCATTGGATGTGCCATCAGCCTTGGTTAAGTATTAGTTAGTTTCAACAAATTGTTTTTTCCTCTCTCTCATTTTTTCTTTACAAGGTATGTTTTACTGGGTATAGGAGGAAAAGTATATATTTGGAAATAATGGTGATGTTTAAAAATTAATTTTAAGAGAAAATGAAGCATGCTCAGTATTTTATGATGAACATTTGCTAATTTTGAGTGGAATTGCTTTACACATGAGCTCTCTGAATTAAAACTACTCTCTGTTGCATTTTCCAGTGTTCACTTGATCCTTAAAGTTCAGCTATCCAGTTCAAAAGACCATGGTTCAAGTCCTCCATCCGACACATAATAGCTGTGTAACCATGGACCATGGATGAGACATTAACTTTTAATTTTTTAAGTAATTTAATTTTTGTTCCAGGAAACTCTTGGGTTTGCATCTTAGTTCTACTCCATAGTACTCATTTGACCTATGTCATTTAACCACTCTGGGCCTCCATTTCTTTATTTTGACAATGAAAAAATTAGACTAAATGGTCTCTAAGGCCCTTCTACCTCCAAATCCCTGATCCTATGATCCCATATTTGACTCAGCAAATCTTAACCTCCCAGTGCTCAAAACAACTCTCTAAGTATAAACAAGTTGCAGAATTAGCACTTCTCTGCTTTGACAGAAGGAGCTTCCAAGACCACTAATCCCCCATATCTGTGAAATCACAGGTCCAAGAGAAAATTAAAGTGATCCTTTAAGTTATAGATGGGCTAGTTATCTACAACAATAGAAGGAATCCTCTTGAGAGTTCTACTGATGGTGATGATGATGATGATGATGATAATTCATTAATATAATATCCTAACAGATAGAACTGTGATTTCTACTTATTTTAAACGTATATAACACATGATGATTTTTGGTCATCTTCAAACATCCCCAAGAGCTAAGTAATTAATATCTGACCTCACTGAAAAAAGCATTCCCTGGACACATCTTTTTCCTTCCAATCTCCACAGGGTTGAACCACGCATCCAGAAATCATAATAGTGGCTCACCATTTACAGGATCTTTCCAAGCAATATCAGTTGTGCAAGCATTGTTATCTCTATTTTTTTTAATTTATTTATTTAACATATTTGGTTTTCAGCATTGATTTTCACAACAGTTTGAATTACAAATTTTCTCCCCATTTCTACCCTCCCCCCCACTCCAAGATGGCTTATATTCTGGTTGCCCTGTTCCCCAGTCATCCCTCCCCTCTATCAACCCCTCCTCTCTCATCCCCTTTTCCCTTCCTTTTTTTGTAGGGCAAGATAAATTTCTACGCCCCATTGCCTGTGTATCTTATTTTTTAGTTGCATGCAAAAACTTTTTTTTTTGTTTTTGAACATCTGTTTTTAAAACTTTGAGTTCCAAATTCTCTCCCTTCTTCCCTTCCCACCCACCCTCCCTAAGAAGTCGAGCACATCAACCTAGGCCACGCATGTATCATTATGTATAACCCTTCCACAATACTCATGTTGTGAAAGGCTAACTACATTTTGCTCCTTCTCAACCCATCCTGCTTTATTGAATTTTCTCCCTTGACCCTGTCCCCTTTCCAAAGTATTTGTTTTGATTACCTCCACCCACATCTGCCCTCCCCTCCATCATCCCCCCCCTTTTATTTTTTTTAATCTTCCTCCCTCTTCTTTCCTGTGGGGTAAGATACCCAACTGTGTATGTATGGTATTCCCTCCTCAGGCCAAATCTGATGAGAGCAAGGTTCACTCATTCCCCCCTCACCTGTCCTCTCCCCTCCTCCCACAGAACTGCTTCCTCTTGCCACCTTTATGCGAGATAATCCACCCCATTCTATCTCTCCCTATCTCCCTCTCTCAGTATGTTGCTCTCTAGTCCCTTAATTTCATTTTATTTCTTTTAGATATCTTCCCTTCATCTTCAACTCACCCTGTGTCTGCTCTTTCTCTTTTACATATATACATGTATATATATATACATAAAAACACACACACACATATATATACATACATACACATGCATACATATACACATAGATACATACATACATACACATTCACTTATATATATACATAAACATATATATATATGCATATTCCCTTCAACTACCCTAATACTGAGGTCTCATGAATCATACACATCATCTTTCCATGTAGGAATGTAAACAAAACAGTTCAACTTTAGTAAGTCTCTTGCAATTTCTGTTTCTTGATTACCTTTTCATGCTTCTCTTGATTCTTGTGTTTGAAAGTCAAATTTTCTATTCAGCTCTGGTCTTTTCACTGAGAAAGCTTGAAAGTCCTCTATTTTATTGAAATTCCATATTTTGCCTTGGAACATGATACTCAGTTTTGCTGGGAAGGTGATTCTAGGTTTTAATCCTAGCTCCATTGACCTCCGGAATATCGCATTCCAAGCCCTTCGATCTCTTAATGTAGAAGCTGCCAGATCTTGGGTTATTCTGATTGGGTTTCCACAATACTCAAATTGTTTCTTTCTGGCTGCTTGCAGTATTTTCTCCTTGATCTGGGAGCTCTGGAATTTGGCAACAATATTCCTAGGAGATTTCTTTTTGGGATCTATTTGAGGAGGTGATCGATGGATTCTTTCAATTTCTATTTTGCCCTGTGGCTCTAGAATATCAGGGCAGTTCTCCTTGATAATTTCTTGAAAGATGGTATCTAGGCTCTTTTTTTGATCATGGCTTTCAGGTAGTCCAATAATTTTTAAATTCTCTCTCCTGGATCTATTTTCCAGGTCAGTGGTTTTTCCAAGGAGATATTTCACATTGTCTTCCATTTTTTCATGCCTTTGGTTCTGTTTTATAATATCCTGATTTCTCATAAAGTCACTAGCTTCCACTTGCTCCAATCTAATTTTTAAAGTAGTATTTTCTTCAGTGGTCTTTTGGACCTCCTTTTCCATTTGGCTAATTCTGCCTTTCAAGGCATTCTTCTCCTCATTGGCTTTTTGGAGCTCTTTTGCCATTTGAGTTAGTCTGTTTTTTAAGGTGTTGTTTTCTTCAGTGTATTTTTCAGTATTTTTTTGGGTCTCCTTTAGCAAGTCATTGACTTGTTTTTCATAGTTTTCTCGCATCCTTCTCATTTCTCTTCCCAATTTTTCCTCTACTTCTCTAACTTGCTTTTCCAACTCCTTTTTGAGCTCTTCCATGGCCTGGGACCAGTTCCTGTTTTTCTTGGAGGTTTCTGTTGTAGGCTCTTTGACTTTAGTAATTTCTTCTCTCTGTATGTTTTGGTCTTCTTTGTCAGCAAAGAAAGAATGCAAAGTCTGAGACTGAATCTCGGTGCGTTTTCGCTGCCTGGCCATGTTCCCAGCCAACTAACTTGACCCGTGAGTTTTTCAGTGGGGTATGACTGCTTGTAGATTACAGAGTTCTATGTTCCACGTTTGGGGGGGAGGTGCCAGCTCTGCCGCACCAGCACTGCTCCTTCCCCAAGGACCCCCAACCCGAACTGGGCTTAGATCTTCGGCAGGCTGTGCACCCCTGCTCTGATCCGCCACTTAATTCCTCCCACCAGGTGGGCCTGGAGCCGGAAGTAACAACAGCTGTAGCTGCCCCACCTCCGCTGCCCCCGGGGCTGGAAGCCGAACCGCGAACTCCTTCTACTCCCGCAGCTTTTCCCACTAACCTTCTCCACAGTCTTTGGTGTTTGTGGGTTGAGAAGTCTAGTAACTGCCGCAGCTCACTGAATCAGGGCGCTAGGGCCCCCTCCGCCCGGCTTCTGGTCTGGATGGTCCACGACGCTCAGGCTGGGCTCTGCTCCACTCCGTTCCCAGCTCCCAGCTCCAATCTCCGAGCTCCGTGTGGGATAGACCTCACCCAGAGACCATCCAGGCTGTCCTGGGCTGGAGCCCTGCTTCCCTCTGCTGTTTTGTGGGTTCTGCCGTTCTATAATTGGTTCAGAGCCATTTTTTATAAGTTTTTGGAGGGTCTCGGTACAGAGCTCAGACTATTCCCTGCTTACGAGCCACCATCTTGGCTCCGCCCCCCTTGTTATCTCTATTTTTACACATGAGGAAAGTGAGGCTCAAAGAGTTTAAACAACTTGCCCACACTCGTCTATTATTTGTTCAAATTGTTTTAGTTGTGTCTGACTCTTCGTGACCCCATTTGGTGTTTTCTTGTAAAGATATTGGAGAGCTTTGCCATTTTCTTCTCCAGCTCATTTACCAGATAAGAAAATTGAGGCAAATAAAGTAAAGTGACTTACCCAGGGTCACACAGCTAGTCAGTGTCTGAGACCAGATTTGAACTCACAAAAAATAAACCTTCCTGACTCAAAGCCTGGTATTTTATCTACTGCACCACCTATTAAGTATAGGACTAGGATTTTAAATTTAAAGCTGAAAGAGACCTTGCAGAACATCTGATCTCATCCTTTCCTTATTCAAATGAGGAAACTGAGGCACAAGAATTGAAGTGATTTGACCAAGGTCATTCAGGTATTAAGGAAAAACTGGGATTCAAACTCAGGTCCTCTGATTACAAATCTAGCCCCATTGGATATACCAGGCCCAGTGGCTTCCAGTCCTTTTGATTCCCAGATCAGTACTCTTTGCACTTCAAAGCACTGGCTCACACATGGGGAAGTGAAGGTGTGCCCACATCAGAGAAGGTGCTGTGCTCTACAAGCAAAGCAGAACTGAAATATCTCAAAGGAAATGCAGGATGCACAAGTTTAAAGTATCCACTTCAAATGTTCACACAGACTATTTGTGCCCAACCTGTGGTAAAGCATTCTGAGCTTGTCTTGGTCTGATCAGCCACAATTGGACACACTGAAACTTGAGTCTAGCATAGTGATGTCATTTTGGTTGTCTTTGAGAACAAGGGCGACAACCAACTATTGAGACGGAAGATGAATTGTCCCACCCTCAGGTAAATCCATTTCCTTCCATCTACAAGTGAAAATCAAGCCAGATGTCATTCACCAGCTGATGGGCTAATTATGCATTTTCCACACACTAAGCCAAGTAGTAAGAGAAAAATCAGTTCACAGGACAAAGAGTGTTATAAAGTCTGAGTGCAATTTTAAACTATTAAAGCTTAAAAATGGTCTAATATTTTTGTAACTCCCTGTATTGGGAAAAATAAACACAATTCAATTTAATTTAACAAACATTTATTAAGCACCTACAGTACATAGAGAAATATTTTAGGCATTAGGAAAGAATCAGTGTCCCTGACTTTATGGAGCTTACACTCTATTAAGAGGTCATGTATATGCACAGATAAAGACTGTATGCAATAGTCAATTGATAAACACTTATGAAGCCCATTTTTATGGGCCTTCTCTGCTCCAACATAGTCCCCCAACAACCAAGTTTTAACCTTACAAAGCCCCAAACAGATACTAAGCCCTGGAGATAAAAACACAAAAATGGATCTAAAGGAATTGACATTCTATTGGGGTGGACAAGGGCATATGTAAATATACAGAGAATAAATTTAAAGAGAATAAATAAAAAATAGTTAAACATAAAGTAGCTTGAGAGGGAGAGTACTAGCAGACAGGGAGGGAGGGAGGGAAGGAAGGAAGGAAGGAGGGAAGGAAGGAAGGAAGGAAGGAAGGAAGGAAGGAAGGAAGGAAGGAAGGAAGGAGGGAAGAAAGGAAGGGAAGAAGGAAGGAGGGAAGGAAGGAAGGAAGGAAGGAAGGGAAGAAGGAAGGAGGGAAGGAGGGAAGGAGGGAAGGAAGGAAGGAAGGAAGGAGGGAGGGAAGCAAGGGAGGGAGGGAAGGAAGGAGGGAGGGAAGGAAGGGAGGGAGGGAAGGAAGAGAGGGAAGGAAGGAAGGGAGGGAAGGAAGGACGGGAAGGAGGGAAGGAAGGAAGGAAGGAAAGAAAGAAGGAAGGAAGGAAGGAAAGAGGGAGGGCGAGAGAAGGAAAGGGAAAGGAGAATGGAGGAGGAGAAGGGGAAAAGGTAGTAAAACATTTAAGCACCTACTACGTACCAGGCACTGAGCTAAGCACTGGGGATTCAAATAACGAAAGGAAAGATAATTCCTCCCCTCAAGGAGGTTACAATCTAATGGAGAAAGGTAATAACAAAAAAAAAGGGAGCTGAAAAGGAGGGAGGTAAAGTCATGGAGCCAAAACAAGCAGGGCAGCTTGTGGGAAATGAACATTGGCTAGAAATTCTGAGCACCATACTAAATAAGGCATTTATTGTTCAAGTAAGTATTGTTTGGTAGTTTACATCATTGGATCATAGGATTTAAACCAGAAAGAGACCTCAGAGAGTATCTGGTCCAGTGATTGTTCTACAAATAAGGAAAGTGAAGCCCAGAAAGGATGGGCAAATTGCCCGGAGCCATCCAGAAAGTAGGTAGCAAAGCCGAGATTCAGACCCAAGTCCTCCAAAGTCAATGTTCTTTCCACGATAACATATAGAAACGAGTTTGGCAAGGTAGATTGGAGCCATATTGCTAAGGGTTTAAATGCCACACTGAGGTTCTATGAAATCCAAAAGGTAATAGAGAACCATTGAAGATTTTTGAGCGAGGAAGAGATATGGAACAAATCTGGCAGCCACCAAGTCCAACCTCCTCATTTTACAACCAAGAGATTGAATGACTTGACCAGGACCACACAGATAATCAACACAGGACGTGGTATGTGAACCCATGATTTCCTAACTCCAAGTCCAGCACCCTTTGGACTACACCATGGAGCACAAATTGTTTCTTCCTAAGGAGAGGGAATTTGAAAGAATGGTTAGGAAATCAGCAGGTAAAGAAAAGGAAGGACAACATTCCCGGCATAAAGAATCTTTGCATTTATAGCAGCTCTTTTTGTGGTGGCAAAGAATTGGACATCAAGGGGATGCCCATCGATTGTAGTATATAAATGTAATGGAATACTATTGTGCTATAAGAAATGAGAAGCAGATGGACTTCATTATAACCTGAAATGACGTATATGAACTGATGCTGAGTGAGGGGAGCAGAACCAGGAGATCTTTATACACGATTACAGACACATGGTATCTGTAAGGACTAACTTTGATAGACTTGACTCTTCTCATCGATACAAGGTTCAAAGACAGCTCCAAAAGACTCATGATGGAAAAAGCTATGCACATCCAGAGAAAGAATTATGGAGTCTGAATGCAGATTGAGGCAAACTTTTCACTCTCTCTTTTTTTTCCTTCTGTTTTGGTTTTATTTCTCCTTTCTCATGATTCATTCCATTGGTTATAATTCTTCATTACAACTGGACTATTAAATAAGTAAGTTCATTGTGAAGGTATATGTAGAACATACATTCAATTACATGCAGTCTTGGAGGGTTGGCGGGGAGGAGTGGGAGTGAGAGAAAATTTGGAACCCAAAAACTTGTGGAACTGAGTGTTGTAAACTAAAAATAAAAAATAAATTTATTTTAAAAAAATGAATCTTTGCACAGGCAAAGGCACCAAGGTGAGAAAGTCCAGGGAGTGTTTGGGGCAAAGGGAATAAGTATCTAGAACAATTTGGTGGAGCCTAGAGTGTCCAGAAAGGGTGCTCCTCTCTCTGTGGGAAGGCCCTTGTGTCGACTACTTCATTCCAAATGTTTGTTTGTCCTATTTTTTTCCATTCACTCTCTAAGTCACATTCTTTCATTGTCCAACCTTATAGTTTCATTTTAGTTGTTAAAAAAAACTGAGCTCCAGACTAGTAGATCCCCTTACTTAAGGCTGATCACATGACTATTGACAGACCTAGGTCTCAAACCCAGGTCTTCTGTTTTGTAGTTGTCTTTTTCCAATCTTATATCATTACTAACTTTGGTTTTTAATATCACCGTCATTCCCAACTATAGCTTTGCTTCCCTCCTCTACCCAGTGAGATGCGCCTTATAATGAAGGTTAGAAAGGAAAGCGGGAGAGGGGCAAAACTCTGCAAAGCTAATCAACACACCATTCAACCAACAGGCATTTATCTAGCACTTACTAAACACAATGTACTAAGATCTGAAGATACAGGGAAACATAGCAATTGTGTCTCACAGTATGCACAACAATTCACACCCATATTCCCCTAATTCTGAAAAAAAAATAAAATAATAAAAAAGAAAGGAAATGCATTTTCTCTATAACCAAAGCTGAGGGTCATTTCTTTTTTTATTCTTGTATCCTCAAAGCTTAGCAGAGTGCCTAGTATGTAGCAGGTGCTTAATAAATAAATGTTGATTATTTGGTCACCAGACTCAAAGCCCATGGTTCCACAACTAATGCTATACTCTTTCTCCTAAGTATTTCAATTGCATCTTATTATGGCTGTTTTTTCATAACATCAAGAATGGAAAAAGAGAGAAGGGGGCATCCATCGTTTACAGCAAACAAGCTAAGAGGAAGCTCTCCTAAGTTAGTAATCAGATATCACATGCATTTGTCGATCAGCTAAATGATCTCTGGAGGTGGCAGAGAGGGAGAAAGCAAAAGGATGCCCACTGCGTTTCTGTTTGCCAATGATCATTTAAAGGTAGAGCTTGCTGTTACTGAAATAAGTTAAACTGGGGAGAAAAATATCAAAATATGCCTATTACTTCGGGCCTCAGCCATTATAGGCAATGGAATCGTACAATAAATCCTTTGAAATGAGGAAAGGTAGTGAGAGACCCTCAAAGACTGAGAGGTTTTGTCACCAAATTGCAGCATTAATAGCGTTTGGACACTACCCGCTAAATTGTCTATTTCTGACACTGAAAACGAAGATTAGGAAAATCATCCTTATTTTATGGTGACTCATTAACAGGAAGGCAGCAAGTAAGATGGTATTTTGAAACCATAAATCCCTTTTATAACTAACCATGAATCTGATAACATTGGTGGAAGGAAACGAATCAAGAGGAAAGAAGATTTGCAAACTGATTTTTGTTTTTTTCCTAATCAGGAACTCAAGTGAAGCACTATCTTATCACTGGTGGGATGAGTCCCATTTAGAACATTAAATAGGACACTGAATGCGGGGAAGTTGGAAATCATAGAAGAAAAAGTTATTGCTTTTTTCATTAACAGCAAAGTCCCAATACCAATTTCTATATGCTTACCATTTTGTACCAATTTTTGTCCCTGATGCATATATTGATTTATACCTTTTTAATGAAACTCCATTACTCTTATTTAATACCTAGTTTATATTACTTCCCAAAAGCTATATTTTTCAGGCAACCTTGAATCTACTGGATAATGTCAATACCTGATATTCCATTTTCCATCTCCATGAATTTGCATAGGCAGTGTCCCCTCATCCACACCTCTTGGAATTCTTGGACTCCTGCCTTCAAGGCTCAGTTCAAATGCAGCCTTGTAAAGTAAACAATCTTTCCTGATTCCCCCTAATTATTAGTGTCCTTTGCAAAAATTATCTTGTGTGTATGTAAGACCATGGAGTTAGAATTGAAAGGGGCCTTAGAGGTCATCTAGTCCAGGGCTTCTTAAACTTTTTCCACTCTTGACCCCTTTTGGTTTTTCAGCAGTATTTGTTGGCATTGCAGGGTCTGAGGGCATGTGCAGTGCGAAGTGCACAGGCTTTGTGTTCAGAACCAATGCTACTGTGAAGCTGTATAATGCAACAGGGGCAAGCACTGCCAGAAACACCTTGGATTCATTACAAGTTTGATTTTTAATTAATTTTTGGTCATTATGTGTTCAGAAACCTTTTACTGTTGCCAAATTTTTGTGACCCCATATGGGGTCAAAACCCACAGTTTAAGAAGTACTGATCTAGTCCAACTATTTCATTTTATAGTTAAGGAAAGTGAGACCCAGATAGATTAAGTGACTTAAAGTCACAGAGCCAAGGGTCTGAATGGCAGAGCCAAGGGTCAAACCCAAGACCTCAGATGATAAATGTACTTTTCTTTCCACTGCTCCATACTACCTCCTTTATTTGCTATATGCATGTTTGAAGGGCAATGTGATATATTGAATAGAAAGCCAACCTTTGAGTTGGAGAAATCCAGATCACGTACTGGTTCTGTGATTCTGAACAAACTGTTGGGGTTTGAGATGAAGAGCAGGAACCCCAAGACTGGAGTTCCCAGACAGGGTCATTGAGGGGGTTACCTCTCAAGCACCCAAGTACTGAAGAGGGTCGGGGCTATCTGGAATGAATTCACCATCTCAAGCATTCTTTAAGTGGAGGTGGCAAAGATTTATTATGCTTTTCAGTGGGCAAGAGTTCTTAGGGAATCTGCAACCTTGGAGCAGTGGAGGTAAAGTTTATATAGGTTAAACTTCAATAAAAACATGTGCCAAATATGTTAATTAGGTGACTCATGGCAGGATTAGGGAGTGGTTAAGGGGTGGTCAGTTCTTAAAGGATCATACATTTTTGTATCTACTGCTCAGGTATCTTACCCAGAGTTCTCTAGGAAATAGCCCAAAGCGGGGCTACATGAAAGTGTGGTTTTAGACCTGAAATGTCACTAAGTCAACAAATAGTCAGGGCTGACTGGGCAATACCCAGGCTGCTCCCATCAATGTCTTGTTAGATGAGATAAGTGTAGGGGAGTATACATATGTCTAGGTCTAGCATGCATATGATAGGTCAGTGAGTAGTAAATATCATAATGACCCAGTATACAGACAGTTCAGCACATATGCAGCTGGTTCAGACAAATAAATTCTATAGGTACAGCTAGCCACTGTATCAGGAAGAGAGATAAATGTTTTGCTAGGGCATGCTGTGCTGTTTTGCTATAGGGAAACTGCTAGGGACAGTGTTTTGAGACTAGGGAGAGATGTGATTTTGGAACTGGGGCCCAAGCACAGGCACTCAAGAGAGAAATGTGATTTTGGAATTGAGATCCAAGCACAGGCACCCAAGCACCCCATCAAGATGACTTAACTTCTCAGTGGCCCCAAATCTCTAACTTGGGCAAATCTCTAAAGCAGGATTCTTGACTATTTCACTTAGGCAGCCTGATGAAATCTCTGGACTTCCTTCTCAAAATAATGTTTTTAAATGTATAACATAAAATACATAGGATTAAAGAGAAAATCAATTAAAGTGAAATAAAGATGTAATTTTTCTTTCCCCATCCAATTTCTGGCATTCCCAAAATTTGTCCATGACATTTAAGTTTAAGAAAACCATCTCTAAAGACAGTAAATTGCAGAAATGATTATAATGTATATTAGTATAGGGAATTTCCTCTCTGGAGACTCCTCACACTGATGAAATCACACTTCTGATCAAATGTGTGTGTGTGTGCATGCACACATACATTGCATTTACAGATCTAGATATATTGAGAGATGGGGGAGAGAGAGAGAGAGAGAGAGAGAGAGAGAGAGAGAGAGAGAGAGATTGCAATATTGCTTCTCTATAACAGAATATAAGCTCCTTGAGAACAGGGACAGTTTAGATTTTTTTTCCTTGTATACCCAGTGCCTAGCATAGTGCTAAAATACAGGAAGTGCTTAATAAATTCTATTGAACTGAGTCAAACACTACACATTTGCAGAAGGAATCTGAAGGAATTTGCCTATGTAAGAGCATTCAGTACCCTTAGAAAGGCCCTGATGATTTCTAGCTTCAGGTTCAAGCTTCTATCCCTCTGTCTCTGCTGCCCAGTTCAGAATTGTAGTTTATGACCTAATCTTGTTTAATTTGTGAACAGAAGTCAAAGTCATGACTCAGCTGAAATATGGCAGCATCTGAGTGCTATGGCGGATCTGCAGATATGCCAAGTGGTGTTCTAATGAGATATATCAAGATCATTTTTCTTCATGTTATTTCTAATTCAAGCTCATTGCACCCAAGTGTTTCTATAGGACATGTGTCCATGTGCAAACTTTATTTTATGGTCATTGAGCTGCTATTGCAGTGCAAAGAGTGATGCATTTGGTTTCAGAGGACTTGAGTTTGCATCCTGGTTCTATCGCTTATTGGCTGTGGGACTTTGGGCAGGTCATTTCATCTCTGAGTCTCATTTTCCTCATCAGTAAAATGAAGAACATGGCCTAGGGTAGGGCATCACTAAGTACCCTTTTGTCTCTAAAGCTATGGTCCCCTAACCTTGCCACATTCAGCTGGCCTTCTCAGACCCCGACCTGATAGATGAGGCTATCATAAGCCAACATTAGGAAATCTCCTTGTAGGAATATATGTTTGGAGGCCAGGAAAAAATAATGTGTAAACATGAAAAACAGCAGGGAATCATGGAAATAACAATGGATTGAAAATAAAGGAGATAGTCTGAAATTGCAGTTCTGCCCTCTCATCATGTGGTTGGCCTTGAGCAATTCTCACCTCTCTGGACTTTGGTTGCTTCATTTATAAAATGGAAGAGTTGCAGTAGATTGCCTCTAAGGTCCTGTTCATCCTCAAGGTCTATGATCCTCCAGTTTCCCCATCAAGCAGAATGCAACAAGCCTCCTATGGGACCCTACCTCTCGTAATATGAATATGTTTAGAAAGATGCCTCCTAGAGGCAGAATGATATGGTTTTTTTTAATATTTTCCACAGTTCTTTCTCTCCAACCCCACTCCAGGCTATCTTCTTAGCTCTACAGGACACACTGGTCTAAATCAAGCCCATTAACCAGTAAGCTGATTAAAACCCAGTAGTATAGACAGAGAACCACTGGCTATTGAAGGAGGAAAAGAAAAACT
The DNA here is from genome assembly GCF_011100635.1 of Trichosurus vulpecula. Lineage (NCBI taxonomy): Eukaryota > Metazoa > Chordata > Mammalia > Diprotodontia > Phalangeridae > Trichosurus > Trichosurus vulpecula. The sequence goes on along the minus strand of NC_050577.1, from coordinate 216,038,463 downwards.
GACTGTAATTTCTACATATTATAAATAAATGATTAATCTTTCCAGGAACCCTGGGGGGGTCACCCTGATGAAGCTTTGTAAGACTCTCCATTATTTGTCTATCCATTAAGGCTACCATTTTCTTTGACAGTTGGTATCAGTCTTGGTAATATCAGGTATCTTTGTCCAAATCCCTAGAGAGTGAACCTTACAAGTTTCTATCACTCCCCACTTAGCTGGGTGTAGGGAGAGGAAAAAGCATACCATTGTCATTTTCTGGTGGACATCTATAGACTTGGGTTTTGTTTTGGGGAGGGGGGCCTTGTTAGGGTTTTTTGAAGTAAGCTTAGCTTTAGCCTTTCTAGTCCCTACTGATTTCCTGCCCCACTCTATGTCAAAAGGGAAAAAGAGGAGGAGAAAAAAATAAGATTTTGATCCCAAGGTTATTCTGTGGAATAGCTAAAGCTCCCATCTTCTGGGTGGGTATTGCTCCTATCACCCAGGCTCTGATAAAGTCCTAGTTTCCCCAGACACAAGAGAGATATTGTCCCTGTTCCTCTTATTACCTATGTGGCTTAGTGCTCGATCCCTGAACTATTTCCAGCTGTTTCCTTAGAAACAAATGTCTCTGAGAAGAATGCAGAATGAGAGCTAGACACTCTCCTCTGCCTGCATTTATGCCCTGCTCCCCACTGTTTCTTCTGTGGACCAAAGAGATGAAGGACAGTGTCATCCATAAATTTATAGCCCTCCACATTGATATGCATTAGGCCAACCATTTTCAGCCACATAGGCTCCTTGAGTAATATACCTTCTCTGAAGGAAAATGCTTGTAGTTGATTCCTACCACGACCCAGTTTGAGGAATTAATTGTGTTGGGCATCTTCCCCAGGCTGTACTTAAGGAAAATAAATGGTTAATGAAATTCTCCTTGCCTGGGGAATTTTCCATATCTCATTCTGATGGAGCCACACATCTCTATTATAAATAGTCAATGCTCTCTGGCTTGATGTGGTGGCAACTAATGAATTGCCAATTTCATGAACTTTTTCAGGCATATATAGTACTGGGGAACTGGACCAATTAAAAAGTTTTTATCCATTTGGCTGATCTGCACAAAAGACGCTCTACAGGGAGATAAATATCTCTGACTCCCCAGTGAGCATTTTAAAAAAAAGAACCAAATGACTTTGTAATGTCATTTGTAAATATTAAAACAATAATAGCATTTATAAAGATGGTTAAAGTTGCAGAGCACTTTAGATATGTTGTCTCATTTGAGCCTAACAACAACCCTATTATGTAGGAGCTTTTATAATCCTCATTTTATAGACAAGGGAACTAGGACTTTATTGGAGCTTGGGTGATAGGAACAAATTCAAGGAGATTAAATGGCTACTGTAGGGTCCTATGGATAGTAAGGGAGTTGGGATTTGAAGACAGGTTTTGTTGACTGTGCCAGTGAGCATTTGTTAAGCATCTGCTTGTGCTAGGCACTGTGACAGGTCCTAGGGAATACATAGGCAAACATAAAGTAGTCCCTCAAAGAGCACACATTCTATTGAGGGAGATAACATGTTGTCTAGTCATATTTCAGTTGAGTTTGACTCTTCACGACCCCATTTGGGGCTTCCTTGGCAAAGATACTGGAGTGGTTTGTCATTTCTTTCTCCAGCTCATTTGAAAGATGAGGAAACTGAGGTAAATGGGGTGACGTTTAAGAGTAGTCCAGGGTCACACATCTAGTAAGTGTCTGAGGCCAGATTTGAACATGGGAAAATGAGTCTTCCTAATTCCAGGTACAGCACTCTATCCACTGTGCCATCTGGCTGCCCTGAGACAACATATATATAGTCGAAATATAGGCTAGAGACTAGTCCTTCAAATTCACTGGCATAAAGAACTCCTGAATGAATAAATCCACTCTACCAATGTGGTGGGTGGGTGTTGCTCCTGTCACCCAACTGATGGATGCTGATCAACCTTCTCCGCAGCTTCTGGTCTTACAGAGTTGCCCATGGCACTGAGAGGTTAATTGGCTTGCCCAGAGTCTCACAGACAGTATGTGTCAGAGACAGGACATGAACCCAGGTTTTCCTGCCTTGGAGGTCAACTCCCAACTAAAAATAAAGCCAATGAGCCAGCGAGAACCACTGTGGTTCCTTCCCTTATGGAAGGGAAGGAAGTTGTAGCTTCACGATTCCAGTGGAGCTGTGATCTCGGGAGCTCCTTGAAGAGATGCAGAATGTACCAGTCCAAGCCTGCTCATCTTTGTCCATGCCCTTCCATAAGCTCACACCGAGAATCCAATCAATGGACTGGGGACCTTCCCTTACTTCTCTTGACATTGCAAGGATGTCACTGGATTATATGGACTGTCCATTGCTTATCCCTCGCTCTCACCACATCTTAACATCCTAGATCTAGCTAGCAGGGGCATCACAAGATATCTAGTCCTACTCCCTCATTTTACATATGGGGAAACTGAGACCCAGGGAGTCAAAGTGACTTGTAAAGGGGTTATAGGGTCATAACCTTAAAGTTGGATGGAACCTTTGAAACTAGTTATATCCCCTCATTTTATAGAGGAGAAAACTGAGACCCATGGAGTTCAAGTGATTTGCCTAAGGTCACACAGATAGTAAGCATCAAAGGTGGGCTTCAAATCCAAAGTCTTGACTCACAAGCTAGTGTTCTTCCATTATACCAAGCTTCCTCCTTAGTCTAGTCTTTAAGGCTTCTGCTATCTGAACCCAACCTAGCTCTCCAATATTATTTCTCACCACTCTTCTTCATGCACTCTACATTCGAACTAAACAGTTATACTGGCTGTTCCTTGAATTGGACCCAGCATCTCCTGTCTGTGAACGTTGGCTGGCTAGGGCAGACTAAAACACAGTCGAAATAAGGAATTACAAGGGAGAAATGACGTGAGGATATCACCAAGGAAACATGTGAACAAGGAAGCAATGAAATACGGCAAAAAGACCACTGGCTTTGGAGTCCAAAGACCTTGGTTTAAATCCCATCCCTGACACTTAATACCTGAATGATCTTGGGTAAGTGAACTTATTTCTCTGGGTCTCAGTTTTCTAAGTAACAGAGAATGCTAATTTAGCAAAAACTTTATAGTGAAAATTCATGTCTGTATGATTCTTCTTGGGGAAATTATAATCCCTAAAGAATTAAATACACATGGCTTTTCACTATAAAGTTGTTGCTAAATTTGTCCTTGGGTATGGTATTTTTTTTTTAAAATACCTCACCAAATTTGATAAAATGAAATTTCTAGACAGTCTTTGAAGATCCACCAGGATGGTTTGGGGGTGTGGGAATAGAGGTTGAGGGGCTTTTTAAAGTTATTTATATACCTAACTCTTCTGTTCTGACCTCCTTGGCATCACTGCAAAGAAACTCTTTAAGAAAGAGCTGAGAATTATGCTTCAGAGAAGCCAAAGTTCAAACAAATGAGGATTGCATTCCACTTAACTGCACACGAAGAAAATCGGCTTTGGAAAATTACCTCAGCCCTCAGGACTAGGTTGTCTCTTGCCAGTCAACCTTGTTCCTTTAATGTGTGTTTGTAAGCAAATGTCCTCAGCTTTGACTTACACTGGACTGAACAAATTCTCATTAATAAATCTGGCCTCAAGCTGCCCTTGACGAGGCCACTAACCATTTTTTATGTGATGAGAAATGTTGCACAGCATCTGAAATACTGGTATTTCTGCTGGAGTGCTTCTGCCCAGGGATCATGGCCTATTCCAGCCAAATGGTTCATTGGAATTGGTCATAACCTCCCTTCAAACTGATTCCAATTCAGGAATCTCATCCTCAGGTTATTAAACAGGACAGTCTTTTGGACCTCAGTTTGCAACAAAACAAAGGACTTCTAGCCTGTATCCCAAACAGATTAAAGGAAGAGAAAAAAGATGCATATGTACAAAAATATTTATAGCTTTTTTTGTACTGACAGAGTAGAAACTAAGGGATTGCCCATAACTTGAGAAAGGACTAAATAAATTATGGTATGTAAATATGATAATAGGATGCTATTGTTCCATAAAAAATTATGAAATTATGAACAGGGAGAAAATAAATGCATGTTAATTGAAAAAAAAACTTAGTTCCAGGAATTCTAAATCTAAGCCCTTGAACTCTCTCCTAATTCTAGTCCCCCACTTCTGGCTGCCACTAGAACCCTGCTCCTAAAAGTACTGTTAATTCCTCCAACTCAGTGTGGCCAAAATTGATACAAAATAATAATAGAAAATTAAGGACTTGAATGAAATTTTAAAAATTAGATATGATAGATATCTGGTGATTACTGAATGGAAGTGTAAAGGAGTATACATATATCTTCAGTTACATATGACACGTTTACAAAAACTAATCATGTAACAGGACATAAAAATCTCACAAATACGAAAAAGAAGATATATTATGCACATCCTTTACTGACTACAGGGCAACAAAACTGAATTAAGTAAAGGGCCACTGAAAGTACAAAAAATCAACTGATGGATCAAAGAACAAAGCCTAGAAAAGAAAGCTGTCTCCATTAATATTAATGACAAAAATGAGACAACATACAAAATTGTGGAGGATGTGATGAAAGCAATTCTTAGAGGAAAATATATACCTCTAAAAATTTTTATTAACAAAAAAAGCTAAAGAACAGCTCATTTAATTGGGGGGTGCAACTAAAATACTAGAAAACAAACAAATTTTTTTTTAAAATGTGATTAAATACCAAAACAGAAATCCTAAAAAAATTGAAGAAAACATTAAAAAACTTGAAAACAAAAAATAAAAATAATAAATTGTTAAATAAAACTAGGAGCTTTTTCTTTAAAAAGATGAAAACAGATAAACTATTAGCTAATTTAATTAAAAAGAAAAAAGAGGAAAAAATTAATTTCCAACATCAAAAATGAAAAAGATGCTTTGCATTACTGCACGTAATTAACGTATATCAAATTCTATGCCATCTCATTGAAGAAAGAGGAAAGGAAGACAGGGAAAGAATTTAGCACTTAGAATTTTTTAAGTGGATGTTAAAAATTGTTTTTACATATAATTAGAAAAACAATGAAATATTTGAAAAATGAAAAGGGGAAAATTAGTGAGAAATGAAAAAAGAAATAAAGGATATTTTTATAAACTATTTTGCCCAAATATGTCAATAGGACCAACAATTTTAATGAAATAAATACAAAAAATAAAAACAACCAATCAACAGAACAAGAAATAGAGAATTTAAATAATGTAATTTCAGAGGAAGAAATTGAACGAGCCAAAATGAACTTTCCAAAATAAAAGACTTCAGGACCAGGTGTATTCAAAAGTTGATTTTATCAAACATTCAAAGAATAATTAATTCCAATACATACTACATAAACTGTTTGCAAAAATAGCAAAAGGAAACCTATCAAATAGCTTTTGTGATACAGATATGGTCTTGATATACAAACCAGGTATTGTCAAAATAGACAAAGAAAGCTATAGAAATATATCTCTAATGGACACTGATGCAAAAAAAATTTTTAATAAAATATTAGCAAAGAAGCTAAAACAATATATCACAAAGATTTGACAGTATTACTAGTTTGGATTTATTCCTAGAGTTCAAGCTCCTAGATCAAGGAGAAAATACTACAAGTATTTAGAAAGAAACAATTAAAATGTTGTGGAGCTACAGTCAGGATAACACAAGATTTAGCAGCTTTTACATTAAAAGACCAAAGAGAATGGAACACTATATTCCAAAGAGGAAAGGAGCTGGGTTTATAACCAAGAATAGCTTATCCAGCAAAGCTGAGTGTAATCCCACATGGAAAAAATGGATAGTTAATGAATTAAAGGGCTTTCAGGTATTCGTGAGAAAAAGACCAGAAGTGAACAGAAAATTTGATCTATGAGGATCAGGAGAAATATAAGAATGTAAATTGAAAGACCAATTATAAGTGATTTAATAAGGTCTAACTGTTTACTTCTTCTATGGGAAAATGTTATCTATACCTCTTAGGAATATTATCATTACTATAGTAGTTTTGAAGAATATACATAGATAGAAGGCATAAGGTTGAGTATGATGGCATGATCCTAAAAAATAAAATTGGGTACATAAAGGTAAAATGAAGCAATTACCTCATGAAAGCAAGATGTGAATGGAAGAACTATTACAGTGGAGGGCAGGAGGAGATAGAGGGCTGATAGTGCTAGAACCTTATTCTCATCAGAACTGGGTTAAAAAGGGGAAAACATTTACATCTAGAGTTTAAAAGATTTAACTTACAGAGAATTAGGAGGGTGAGGGGATAAGATAAGGGAGAAATTCTTAGAAGGGCATTCAAATTAAGAAATGAGAAGGTAAGGAGGTAAGGGAGGGATGGATAAACAGTGAGGAAAAATAGGATGGAAGAAAATATACAACTAGTAGTTATAATTTATGGGGCAGCTAGGTGGCACAGTGGATAAAGTGCCAGGCCTGGAGGTAAGAAGACTCATCTTCCTGAGTTCAAATCTGGCCTCAGACACTTACTAGCTGTGACCCTGGGCAAGTCACTTAACCCTGTTTGCCTCAGTGTTCTCATCTGTAAGATGAGCTGGGGAAAGAAATGGCAAACTATTCCAGTATCTTTGCCAAGAAAATCCTAAATAGGGTCATGAAGAGTCAGACACGACTGAAAAAAACTGAACAACAACAATTATAACTTTGAATGTGAGTGGGTTGAACTCACCCATTAAATGGAAACAGTAAAACTGGTTAAGAAAAAACAGAATCTGACAATATGTTGTTTACAAGAAACACATTTAAAATGACAGATACATATAGAATAAAAATAAAGTGCTGGAGCAGAATTCATTATGCTTCAGCTAATGCAAAAAACAGCAGGGTTAGCAATGATCTCAAACAAACTTAAAGCCAAAGTAGATTTAATTAAAAGACATAAACAGGGAAATCATATTATGTTAAAAGGTACCATAAATAATGAAGCAATATCAATACTAAATGTCTATGTTCCAAATGCTATAGCATCCAAATTTTTAAATGAATTTGCAGGTGGAAATAGATAGCAAAACTATAACAGTAGGAGACTTCAGCCTTCCCCTTTCAGAAATAAGTAAATCTAACTAAAAAATAAGAAGTCAAAGAAATGAATAGCTAGAAATGATAAATATCTGGAGAGAATTCAATGGGAATAGAAAGGAATGTACCTTTTCTCAGGGGTATATGGTACCTTTACCAAAATCAACCATATAGTAGGGCATGAAAATTTATAGTTAAGTGCAAAAAACAAAAACAAAAACATTAAATGCATCCTTTTCAGCTCATAATGCAGTAAAAATTATATTTAATAAGGGACCATAAAAAACATTAAAAATTAACTGGAGACTACATAACCTAATCATAAAGAATTAGTAGGTTAAAGAACAAGTTATAGAAACAATGAATAATTTTATTAAAGAGAATGATGATAATGAGACAACATAACAAAATTTATGGCATACAATAAAAGTAATAATCAGAGGGAAATGTATACCTCTAAATGCTTACATCAATTAAATGGAGAAAGAGTAAATCAATGAACTAGGTATGCAATTTAAAAAGAAAACTAGAAAAACTATAATTTAAAAATCCACAATTAAACACCAAATTAGAAATCCTAAAAATCAAAGGTGAGAGTAATAAAACTAAATATAAGAAAGCCATTGAATTAATAAATAAAACTAGAAGTTGGTTTTATGGGAGAAAAAAACAAAAAATTGATAAACCATTATTTAACATGATTTTTAAACAGAGAGAAAACCAAATCACTAGTATTAAAAATAAAAAGGGCTAATACACCACTAATTAAGGTGAAATCAAAGCAATTATTGGGAATTATTTTGCCCAATTATACACCAATAAATTTAGTAATTTAAGTGAAATGGAAGAAAATTACAAAAATATAAACTGCCTAGATTAACAGAAGAGAACAGGCAATAATTGAGCTTCTTAAGAAAAAAGCATAAGGATCAGACAGATTTACAAGTGAACTCTACCAAAAATTTGAAGATCAACTAATTCCAATATTAAACAAATTATATGGAATAACAGGCAAAGAAGGAGTCCTACCAAACTCCTTTTATGAAACAAATACAATGTTGATACCTAAACCAGGAAGACAAAAACAGAGAAAGAAAATTATAGACCAACCTCACTAATGAGTATGGATACAAAAATTCTAAATAAAATACTAAGTAGGAAACCACAATATATCAGAAATATTATACATTGTGACCAAGTGGGATTTATACCAACAATGCAGGGATGGTCTCACACAAGGTAAACTATTAATGTAATTGATTGTATCAATGACAAAAGTAACAAAAATAATATGACTATATTAATAGATGCAGAAAAAGCTTTTGATAAAATACAATTCATTCCTACTAAAAACACTTGAAACCATAGGTATAAGTGGATTTTTCCTTAAAATGATAAGAAGCATATATCTAAACCCATTAGCAAGCATTATCTGTAATGGGGATAAGCTCAAAGCCTTCCCAATAAGATCAGGGATAAAACAAGGATGACTATTATCATTAACATTATTTAATATTGTATTAGAAAATGCTAGAAAATAGTAATAAGAGAAGAAAGAGAAATTAAATTAATCAGAATGAGCAATGAAGTAATAAAACTATCTCTTTTGCAGATGATATACTTTGAAAATCCTAGAGATCCAATTAAAATACTAGTTGAAACAACTAATTATTTTAGCAAAGTAGCAGGATATAAAATGAGCAAGCATAAACCATCAGTATTTCTATATATCACCAACAAAACCCTGCATGAAAGGATAGTAAGAGGTACCCCATTTAAAATAACCATAGACATCATAAAATACCTGGGAGTATATCTACCAAGACAAATCTAGGAACTACATGAACATAATTACAAAAACTTTTTACACAGATAAAGTCAGATTTAAATAATTAGAGACATATTACTTGCTCATGGGTGGGCAGAACCAATATGATAAAAATTGAAATTCTACCTAATGTACTTATTCAATGCCACCCCAATTAAATTACCAGAAAATTGTTTTATTGAACAAGAAAAAATAATAAGAAAATTCAGTTGGAAAAACAAAAGATCAAGAATATCAATGGCATAAATAAAAATGTAAATGAAGGAGATTTAGCAGTACCAGACCTTAAACTTTATTATAAGGTGGTAATTATGAACTATCTGGAACTAGCCTAGAAAGGTGGGTAAGTGGGACAGAGTAGACATACAGAGTAGACATACAATGCACAATGATAAATGATTATAGTAACCTTGTGTTTGATAAATGTAAAGATTTAAGCTTTTTGGATAAGAATTCACTATTTGGTTTTTAAAAAAAAAATGGGTAAGGGGACAGAGCCAAGATGGCAGCTGGAAAGCAGGGACTTGCTTAAGCTCTCCCCCAAATCCCTCCAAACACCTGTAAAAAATGGCTCTGAACAAATTCTAGAGCTGTAGAACCCACAAAATAGCAGAGGGAAACAGATCTCCAGCCCAGGAGAGCCTGGATGGTCTCCAGGAAGGCTCCATCACACAGTGCTGAGAGCAGAGGGCACCCCAGCGTGGGCCACGCCAGGACAGACCAGGCCCAGAATCAGCCAGCCAGAACAGGTCTTGCAGCCATGAAACAGTGAGCTGTGGAAGTTACCAGACTTCTCAACCCACAAACGCCAAAGAGCAGGTTAGGGGGAAACTGCAGGATCAAGTTCAGAGTGGCCAGATCACTAGCCCTGGGCATTGAGGAGGTGGTGGTGGTGGTAGCAGCAGCAGGAAGCTCCTGAGGCTGCTTCCAGAACTCCAGCATCAGCTGTTCCCGAGTCCCTGGCTCACATGGTGGGAGGAATCTAGCAGCAGATCAGAGCAGGAATGCAAGGAGTGCTTTGTGGCCACAAAGGCAGATTCTCTTGCTGTGCCCTGCGTGGATCTGTATTGCGGTCCTCTTTGGCAATTCTTGGAGGAGGAGGAGCTCTGCTGGGACAAACCCTGGGATGATGGTGGAGTAGAAGTAGCTCTGAAAACAGCAGTGCTTGGACCCTAAACTTGGGACAAAGTACTCTCTACTCTACAAGCAGTCATATCCTGACAAAAAGCTCAAGGGTCAAGTAGTTGGCTGGGAACATGAACAGGCAGCAAAAACAAACTCAGACTCAAACTCAAACTCTAGATTCCTTTTTTGGTGACAAAGAAGATCAAAATATATGGTAGAAGAAGTCAACAAAGTCAAAGAGCCTACATCAAAAGCCTCCAAGAAAAATATGAATTGGTCTCAGGCCAAGGAAGAGCTCAAAAAGGATTTGGAAAGGCAAGTAAGAGAAGTAGAGGAAGAAGTAGGAAGAGAAATGAGAGTGACACAAGAAAACCATGAAAAACAAGTCAATGACTTGCTAAAGGAGACCCAAAAAAATACTGAAGAAAATAATACCTTAAAGAATAGACTAACCCAAATGGCAAAAGAGCTGCAAAAATCCAATGAGGAGAAGAATGCCTTGAAAGGCAGAATTAGTCAAATGGAAAAGAAGGTCCAAAAGACCACTGAAGAAAATACTACCTTAAAAATTAGATTGGAGCAAGTGGAACCTAGTGACTTTATGAGAAACCAAAATATTATAAAACAGAACCAAAGGAATGAAAAAATGGAAGACAATGTAAAATATCTCATTGGAAAAACCACTGACCACTGACCTGGAGAATAGATCCAGGAGAGATAATTTAAAAATTATTGGACTACCTGAAAGCCATGATCAAAAATAGAGCCTAGGCATCATCTTTCAAGAAATTATCAAGGAAAACTGCTCTGATATTCTAGAACCAGAGGGTAAAATAGAAATTTGAAGAAACCACCAATCGCCTCTTGAAAAAGATCCCAAAAAGAAAACTCCTAGGAATATTGTCACCAAATTCCAGAGTTTCCAGGTCAAGGAGAAAATACTGCAAGCAGCCAGAAAGAAACAATTTGAATATTGTGGAAACACAATTAGGATAACACAAGATCTAGCAACTTCTACATTAAGGGATCAGAGGGCTTAGAATATGACATTCCAGAGGTCCAAGAACCTAGGATTAAAACCAAGAATCACCTACCCAGCAAAACTGAGTATAATGCTCCAAGGCAAAATATAGATTTTCAATAAAATAGAGGACTTTCAAGCTTTCTCAATGAAAAGACCAGAACTGAATAGAAAATTTGACTTTCAAATACAAAAATCAAGAGAAGCACAAAAAGATAAACAAGAAAGAGAATTCATAAGGGACTTACTAAAGTTGAACTGTTATGTTTACATTCCTACATGGAAAGATGATGAGTGTAATTCATGAGACCTCAGTATTAGGGGAGTTGAAGGGAATATAGACAGAGGGCACAGGATGAGTTGAATATGAAGGAATGATATCTAAAGAAATGAAATAAATTTAAGGGGTAAGAGAGGAATATATTGAGGGAGGGAGAAAGGAAGAGATAGAATGGGGTAAATTATCTCACATAAATGTGGCAAGAAAAAGCAGTTCTGTTGGAAGGGAAGAGGAGGCAGGTGAGGGAGAAGGAGTGAATAATACTCTCATCGGATCCAACTTGAGGAGGGAATAACATACACACTCAATTGGGTATCTAATGCCCCCAGGAGAGTGAGGGGAAGGGGATAAAAAGGGGGGGATGACAGAAGGGAGGGTAGATAAGGGGAGGAGGTAATCAAAAGCAAACGCCTTTGAAAAGGGACAGGGTCAAGGGAGAAAATTGAATAAAGGGGGACAGGATAGGATAGAAAGAAGTATAGTTAGCCTTTCACAACATGAGCATTGTGGAAGTGTTTTACATAATGATACATGTGTGATCTATGTTGAATTGCTTGCCCTCCTAGGGAGGGTGGGTGAGAAGGGAAGAGGGGAGAGAATTTGGAACTCAAAGTTTTAAAAACAGATGCTTAAAAAAATTTTTTAAAAAGTTAGTTTTTTTTGCATGCAGCTGGGAAACAAGATATATAGGGAATGGGGCATAGAAATCTATCCTGCCATACAAGAAAGTTAGGGGAAAGGGGTTGGGGGGAGTGGGGTGAAAGAGGGGAGGGCTGACTGGGGAATGAGGCAACCAAAATATATGCCATCTCAGAGTAGGGGGAGGGTAGAAATGGGGAGAAAATTTGTAATTCAAAATCTTGTGGAAATCAATGTTGAAAACTAAAATATTAAACAAAATTTTTTTTAAATGGATAAACTAAAAAGCAACCTGGCAGAAATTAGGTATAGACAAATATCATACATCCTTTACCGAGATAAGGTCAAAATGGATACATGACCTAGATATAAAGGGAGATAGCATAAGTAAATCAGAAGAACATGGAACATATTACTTATTAGACTTACGGATAGGAGAAGAATTTGTGAATAGAAAAGAGAGAGCATCATGAGATGTAAAATGGATAATTTTGATTACATCAAATTTAAAAGGTTTTGTATAAACAAAACCAATATAACCTATATTAAAAGTGAAATAGAAAATTGGGGTGGGGAGAGTGGATTTTATAGATAGTTTCATGGTAAAGGTCTCATCTCAAATATATAGATGACTTTGTCAAATTTATAAGAATATGAGTCATCCCCCAAATGATAAATGGTCAAAGGATGTGAACTGGCAGTTTTTCAATGAAGAAATCAAAGCTATCTATAGTCATATGAAAAAATGCTCTAAATCATTATTGATTAGAGATGGACTGTCCAAAATGCAGCCCACGGTGCGATTTTATTTGGCCCACCTGTGGGTTTTAATTTTCAGAAACGAAAAAAATTAAATAATAATTTGCATGGAATGCATGTTAGATTTTTTAATTCCATCACTAATAAATAATCTTGTTGATGTTAATTTTCTTTGGTGTTTTTCAGCAGTATTATGGATGGAACATACCTCACAGAATTTTCAATCAATTTGTGGGATGCATGCTGTCTGTACGATGCTGACTAGTCAGTATGCACCTACCATTATACTGTTGTGTTGTCGCTTTGTTGTTTTGTGTTTGCTTTTGCGCTTCATGCCTTGCCTGTCATATTGATGATGCACATTCCCCCACCTTTTATTAGTGTACTCCATTTTTTATTCTGGGTGCAGCCCTCCAATAATTATTTTATTTTAATGCAGCCCCAAGATAACCTAAGGTTGGACAGCCCTGGATTAGAGAACTGCAAATTAAAACAACTTTGAGATATCATCTCACACCCATAAGATTGGCTAAAATTATCAAAGGGGGGAATCACAACTGTTGGAGGCAATGTGGAAAAATAGGGACACTAATACACTGTTGGTGGAACTGTGAACTGATCCAATCATTCTGGAGAGCAATCTGGAATTATGCCTAAACAGTTATAAAACTGCGTATACCCTCTGACCCAGCTATACCACTATTAGATCTGTTTCATAGAGTGATCAGAGAAAAAGGAAAAGAACCTATATGTTCTAAAATATTTACAGCAGCTTTGTTTGTGGTGTCAAAGAACTGGAAATTGAAGAGATGTCCATCAATTGGGGAATGACTAGACAAGTTGTGACATAGGATTGTGATGGAATATTATCGGGCTGTAAAAAATATGTTAAACTTTGTATGAAATAATGGTGAGATGAGCAGAACCAGGAGAATTTTGCCTACGGTAACAGCAATATTGTTCAAAGAATAACAGTAAATGACTAAGCTATTCTGAGTATTATAAATATTCAAATTAACTACAAAGGACCTATGCAGAAAAAATGCTTTTGTTGCTAGTCGTTTTCAGTCATGTCTGACTCTTCATGATCCCTTTTGGGGTTTTCTTGGCAAAGATACTGGAGCGGTTTGCCATTTCCTTCTCCAGTTCATTTAACAGATAAGGAAACTGAGGCTAACAGGGTTAAGTGACTTGCCCAGAGACTGAGAAAGAAATACTAAATAGAAGTAGGCACAGTATGGTTTTATTTATATGTATATAGGCACATGTGTGTGTAGGTGTGTGTGTGTGAGAGAGAGAGACAGAGAGAGAGAGAGAGAGAGAGAGAGAGAGAGAGAAATTGTGGCCTTCTCTAGTGTGGAATAGGGAGGGAAGGAGGGAGATAGTTCGGAAGTTAAAATACAACAGAAAATTAATTTAATGTTTTTTAAGAAAAAAAACAGTCAGAGGATGTGGATTTGAATGCTAGCCCTCTTACTTCCTAACTGAGTGACCTTTGACAAGTCACTTAAGTTCCCAACCCACAGCTTCTCTGCTCAAACCCCAACCCCCTCTCCCATAATGGAACATTTTGAAAAGTTCGGGTTATCCTATTTTGCAGGGAGCAAATGCTTCCTGGAATAACCAGGGTCTCACTCATCACCCCAGAAATTCAGCAGGCATAGATCTGAGGTTTTAGTGGACCACGAGTTCAATATTAATCAACGTGCTATAGGCTTCCTCATCTTTAAAATAAGAATATTGAGCCCGACAGCTTCTACAATGCCTTCCAGCTCTAAATCTATGATTCTGTGAATGAATGTGTATATGAATAAATGAATGAGCATTCATTAAGTACTTAATACGGGCAAACTGTGCAAATCACGTAGAGTCCTGTGACCCTACACTTCATTATTCCACTTCTGTTATTTATGCACATAACTAAATTACAACAAAGATATGAACTCTAATCAGAGAATTATACCAGATATCTTGTTCACTGGACCATAAGATAATAGATTTAGATATGGAAATGAAAGCCTTGGAAGAGAAAAGAGCATCAGTAAAACATTTAAAAATACATTGAAGAACACAAAAAGATATTCAGAAAGAAACACAAACAAATGGAGTAGTTTGGTTACCTTGCTAAATCTAATATATGCTGTTTTAATAAGACAAACTTTGTAACAATAGTTGATAGTTTCATATGCAGGCCTCTTTCTGTTCTTTGTATACTGATATATTTGGGGTCCTTGGTGATTGCTAATATAGTTTAAAAAAAAGAAGGGACTTTAGAAGGCACCAAGTCTAACCCTCCCATTTTTGCAGACGAGGAAACTGAATCCCCAGGGGATTGAGTGACTTGCCCCAGGATACTCAAGTTGGTAAATCTCAGAGATGGCATTCGAACCCATATCTTCTGAACTTCCATCCAGTGATCTTTCTACTATGTGACATTTGACAACTATGAAAATTTCATGCAGAAATAACTGCATTTGCCCCCTTCCCATAAGCCTAGAGGGGGAAAAAGAGACTTTCTGATGGAGAAGCCATGTAATGGATGGCCAATATAAGCTGTACTCTTTTTAGATCTTCAATAATAAAGCATCTGGGGGGGTGGGTACAGAGGAGAGAACTTTCTGTTTAGAGGCACAAAGAAATGAAATCAAATCTTGAGTTAGACACTTGTTAGCTATGTGACCCTGGGCAAGTTACTTAATCTATTTAACCTCTCTGGCCCTCAGTTTCCTCATCTGTAAAATGAGGGACTTGATGGCCTCTGAGGTCCCTTTCTATTCCAAATCTTTGAGCCTACTAAGACAGTCGTGCCTGAAAACCAGAGAGGACAGCAGAAATGATATGCCCCAAAGTGCAGATGCAGCTGATGCTTACTGATTTCCTGTGTAGGGTCAGCGACAGCTGTAGCTTTATCAGGTGCACCTGATATACAGTGGTCTCTAAAGTGATGAACAGTGGGCTATAACCCTTGGTACTCTCATCACTCAACAGACCTCAGATCTCCCACTGTAGATTCATGCCATAGTACACACTTTCGAGACTCCAGATAAAATAATGAGATTTGCAATTTCATTGACTAGGGATGCTAATTAGAAGCTTTTTAAAGATTTCTCTTTGTCCACCAAGGTGGCTAAATTATCTTCACATGGGTCAGGCTCTGAAATCACACCATTGCCTCATTGATCGTAAAAGTCAGGGAATGGAACCAGGATGGAAGAGCTATGGAGAGCCAAGTGAGAGAGCTTAACAGAACGCAAACTGAAGCATGTACCTGAGCTCACTCAGCTTCTTCATCATGGCAGAAACTCACCTTTTGTCTGCCTGATCATTAAATAATAAGGCATTTTCTTGACCAGCACTCCCATCTCACCCCCACCCCCACCGTGTTTTTAAATACATCTTTTGTTAGATATTAGAGCTTATAAAATATTCAGCAATGCAAGCCACTGTAATTTTTTTTTTCTGCTGACCTAACCCCAGAGCTTCTCAACTGGAAATTAGATTTCTTCTTTTTGTTGTTGTTAACTTGGTAAAACTGCATTTGCTGGATTTCCTAAGGAGCAGGAGGAACGTAATTCTGTGGAATGAATGAGGACAGTGAACATTTTCATTCCAGAAAGAACACCCAAAAGAAGGGGGAAATGCCATTCAGTGAGGATAATTGTACTATAACCAAGAGTCCTGACTAAGCTCATTGTGTTTGGAACTGGCCTGTGGGTTCTCTGAATCTCGGAAGAGAGAGGCCTGCATATCACTAACTCCTTACCTGGAATTAACTAAGAGTTTTGGGGATCTCATGAAATGTAAGAGGCTTGGGATGATAATCAGCAAACACTGCTTGATTGGACTGGGAGAAGACGAAAAAAGATGGAATAGCATTGAAGTCTTTGCACTGCTGGATAAAATAGAACCCCTCTCCCCCAAAAAATCATGCACCTCTCAGCTCAGGGTCTCTTACACATGACTTCCTTCCCTCCTTCCCTCTTCTGTCTCTTCCTTCCAACTGGAAATCTTCTAACCCTAGCAATGCTGGCCTCTAACACTCTCCTTCAGAGATCTGCCATGGTGAATGATTCGTTCATCCTGAGGCAGTGTGGTATAGAGAGGTCTATCAGAAGAGCTGTTTGAATCCAGGCGCTGCTATTTACTGCCTGTATGACCTTGGGCGAGTCACTCAACCTCTGTTTCCTAATTTCTAAAATGACAGTTTAGACAGGATGAGCTCTAAGATTCTTTCCACCTCTGTGATCTAAGATCCTTTTTCTGTCAATCAATGAGAATTTATTAAGAGCTTACTATCTGCCAGGCACTGGAGACAGGAGAGAAATAACCTCTGACTTCAGGAACCTTATCTTTTATCGGAGAAAACAACATGGAACATAGTCCAAAGGCTATTGGCTCATCATTTCATCAGTCAGCAAGCATTTATTAAGGCACTGTGCTAAGGGTATGTATGCAAAGAAAGGAAAAAACAATCCCTGCCTTTAAGGAGGATATATTTTAATGGAAGAGACAATGTATATTATACAAATTATTTGTTGTTTAATCATTTTTCAGTTGTGTTCCATTTTTCATGACCCCATTTGGTGTTTTCTTGGCAAAGATGCTGAAATGGCTACCATTTCCTTCTTAAGCTCTTTTTACAAATAAGGAAACTGAGGCAAACAGGCTTAACTGACTTGTCCAGGGTCAAAAATCTAGTGTCTGAGGTGAGATTTGAACTCAGGAAGATGAGTCTTCCTGACCCTAAGCCCTACACTCTTTACTATGGGATCATCTAGCTGCCCCATATGAATGAATATATGCCTATAGACTTGAAAGGTAACCTCAGAGAAATATAAATTGAATGGTAATCAGGGTAGTGAAGGTATTCAAGCTCATGCCCCATGAGGATAAGTAGAAGGAACTTGAGATGTTTAACATGTAGCAGAGAAAACTTAGGGTGAAGATAGCTGTCTTCAAGGGTAAAAACATGTTAGAAGGATTAGGCCTGCTTTTAATCAAGCAATCAACCTTTATTAAGCACCTACTATATTCCAGGCACTGCACTAAGTGTTTGGTCCCAGAAGATACAACAATAAGTGAGAGTTACAAAGAGGCAAATATCGCTTGATGTGAGGGAAAACTTCAATCAGAGCAATCCCCAAAGAGAAAGGAGATATCATAGGGTCACAGATTTAAGGGGCTTCAGAGGACAGCTAGTCCAGCCCCCTCGTTTTGAAGAGGAGAAAAGTGATAGTCTGCAGGAGGTTAAGTCAGGACTTTCCCCACCATTCCGTGGGGGTGAATACTTGAAGAGTTCATCAGCACCCTTAAAGGAAGGTGGAATAAACCACTTCTTAACAGTAATGTAGAAGGGATTTTCCTTCAGATCAATGATTCAGAGATGCTCCAATTCTGTGAAAGTATCTCGTACCAACGTAGTGATCACCATTACCCTTCTCTACTCACAAAGCCTCTCCCCTAGTCCAAGACCTCACCTCACCTCATCTCTCACCTGTAACAGTCTCTTAATTCATTTCCCTGCCTCTAGCTTCTTCTCTCTTTAATCAGCTATAAGACAATCACAAGCATTATACCAAGAAAGAACATAAGAGCTGAAAGGATCATGAATCAGGCAGTTTATTCTTCAAAGGCACATAAATGGGGCAGCAAGGTGGCCAGTGGATAGAGTGCCTGGTCTGGAGTCAGGAAGACTCATCTTCCTGAGTTCAAATCTGGCTTCATAGACTTACTAGCTGTGTTATCTCAGGGAAGTCACTTCACCCTGTTTGCCTCAGTTTCCTCATCAGTAAAATAAGCTGGAGAAGGAAATGGCAAAACACTCTGGTATCTTTGCCAAGAAAACCCCAAATGTAGTGACAGAGAATCAGACATGACTGAACAACCACAATGTAAATGTGCAACATGGGACTCCCCAGCTCTGTGGTCCTACAGGCACATAAATGGATGAGAGCTTGGCTTTATGGTGGGACGTGTACTCCAAGCAAGAGCTCAGATTCCTGGGTCTCTGCCCTCCTATCTGATCATTGTTGTTGGGCAGATTCATAAGGACTACGTGGGAGTGGGAGCTGCAGTGCAGTCTGGCCTGACCCCCCTTTATACCACAGGGGCATTGTGACTAGGAAAGTTTGCTAATCTGGCACACTTGGATTTGATGAAGTTTGCTAAGCTGATAACACTCAGGAGACCTTTGCATTCCTTGCTTACATGAAGTTGACTAAACCAATATTGGGTACATAAGAACTTCTTGGTGAATAGGCAGGTCAAACAGTAGTCAAATATAGAGTCACTTCTGTCAGGCAGGGCCTACCAAGAGGCCAGTCCTCACAATGATCCTCCTCATAGCTGTCAAACTGATGGTCCTAAAATATAGTTATGACCATGTGGAGAGACAATGGAGCTATGCCTATAGCCCTTAGGGTGCTGGCTGTGGAGTCATCAAGTCCTGGGTTTGAACCCCACCTCAGACACATAACAGCTGTGTGACCCTGAGTAAATCTGGAACATCTCTCTGGGGCTCAGTGTCATCTGTAAAATGAGGAGATTGGCCTCATTGACCTCTAAGATTCCTTCAAGATCTAAGTCTAGGATTCTATGCCCCCCTCCCCTTCCTCAAAAATCTTCAATGGCTCTCTGCTGGGCCATGGCCAAGTCATCTTCACCTTTGTCTTGCCAGTGGGCTCCAACGTCTCTGGAGGAGTGAGGCTCATGACTTTGCACAGCTCTGCCTCACTTCAAATCAAATCACTTGAAAGTTAAGACCTCACCCTCCTGACAGCACTGGTTCTCTTTGAGAACAAAGGACCAACTACAAACACAATGGCTTGCTATTGCCTATAGGATGACATGCAAAATCCTTAGCCCGGGATTGAAAGCCCACAATCTGGATCCCACTTTACCTTGCCACTCTCATTTCCTATTTCACCCTCTTGCATGTATTCTTCATCCTAGTTAAACTGCTTTTCTCAGGGTTCCCCATTCACAACCTTTCTCTCTATCTGAAATCTCTAGTTTCCTTCAAGGCACCTATAGAGTCCCCAGCTTCCCTCAAAGGCTCAGCTCAGTTATGACTCCTCCCTATGTGACAATTTCTCCAATTCCCCCTCTATTAATTAGAAGTTTCCCTCTTACAATTACATTGTATTACTTAGTTGCCTACCTGTTTCCTTCCAGTCTCACCCAGTGGAATATAAGATTTTTAAGGGCAACACTGTTTCCCTTTTTGCCTTTGCATCCCTAGGCTGGCATGGTGCCTGACACAGAGGATCATGGGATCCCAAACTTAGGGCAGGGACCTCAAAGGCTATCTAGTCCAACTACCTCATTTTACATATGAGAAAACTGAAGCAGGCCTAGAAAGGTTGTGATTTATCCAAGGTGACAAGCGTAGTAAGTGACAAAGGTAGAATTTGCACCTAGGTCCTCCAACTCCAAACCTGGCAAGTTCTTTCCGTTGCCTCACATCTCTATACTGAGGAGCACTTAATGAATTTTTGTTCAATTGAATTAATTGAATGGAATGAGATAGAATATAAACCTAAATCAGCCTAGGTGATCCTCATGCATCCCTTCCTTCTCCCAG